>NC_138034.1:14346959-14998905 GCF_964106645.2 Podarcis pityusensis | reverse complement strand
ACCCCCTTCCTGCTACTGACCCCATCCTCACCCATCCATTCCTTACAGCAACCTACTCAATCTTCCCCTTCCTCCCCACTCTTACCTTTGTCTGTTGTCTTTGCCTTCTGCTCCACAGTCTTGGGAGATGCTGCAGGCCCAGAGCAGCCTGCCAGAACTCCAAAACTCCCATCTTTCCATCCCACACTCTGCAGTGACCAGGGCACAGGAGCCAAAGCAGGACATCTGAGATTGGGATCCGTAGCAGGGTGACTTCTGCCAATCTGGGACATCCTGGTTAAATCAGGACACTTGAGGAGTATGGGAGATGTTCAGCTTGGTGGGTTACAGGTTGCACAAGCCTGCATGCAAGCAGTGTTGTGTGTGTAGGTCCCCAAGCCACCCCTCAAAATAATTCACACATCACACGTAATTTTAGTTTTAGGTTTTTGGGCACTATTTTGGCCACAACTTTATTAAAATACAAAATCTGTGAGTGGTTGCTTAGACATTGGTTGTGACTATCTGTCCCCCCGCCTGGGACAGAACTGACATTCCGAACTCCATCGGAAGCCAGTTGAAGGGAAAGACAATGTTGGGGTCAGTTGAGCTGAGCGACAGTCCCTCACCGCTCACCCAACCAGCTCCCCAAGGCTTGCCGGCCCTGGTCCCATTTCAGGGATTGGACGAAATCGTGGCAAGCCCCAGGATTTCTTTAATGGAATTCCCTTCAGCACAATTGGAGGGGCAGGCACAGCCTATCCTGACCCCTCCACCACCAGCATATTATAACCAATGCCTAACTGCAATCTTACAAGTTGTGACGAATTGCTAAGTAATAGGCAAAAACCAAATGGCACCAGCCAATCAGCCAAATGGCAAAATTCCTACTAGGCCCCTGCACCAAGGCAGACAACCCCATGACAGGCAAAGCAAGGTCAACCGGAACACAGGGCGGGTGATCCAATGCACTCTGCTAAAGAGAAAGCAAAAGGCAGAGTGCCCAAATATTTAAAGACTATGGTCCCACCCACCAATTTGCTACATGCAATTTGCCCCAGCAACCCAGACAACCAATCATTGCACCAGGCAATAGCCATTAACCTGCCTGGCATCACAGGGCTGGCCTGGTGGCCCACACCGCAACCCATGCTCTCATTTTAGGGAGAACACGTTTTGCTAAATGCTCCTTCCTACTGCATAGGTCTCAAAGCCCATCACAGCAGAGAGCAATGTTTAAATCTGGCTTTTAGTCTTAAATTGGGAAAGCGAAAGTGTTTAGCCTTTTAATTCCATCGATATCTGCACTAGTCTTATGGTGAAAAGAGAGGGTAAATTTATTATCAGTGTATAAGGCTATTAACGTGTTGACAAAGAGAGCAACATTTAGTTCTATAACGTGGCTGTAGTTTGTCCTAGTTGTAGAAGCAAATCTACCTACCCATGCGTATATCAGAGTGACTACTTTATCTTAGACTGCACATAATTGTGTAATTGATTTTCATTATGAGGCCTTTCACATATTGGCCATGCTAAGAGAGCAGCCTTGAAGTAAACTGCTGAAATTAAAATGAATTGTACATTATTATGTGCTATATGGCATTATCCAGCGAATTAGACCTTGTTACGGAAAACATAGCACTTTGAGAGTCCAAATGTGCCTTATTCCTTCTGCCGCATACATAGATCTTTAGCAGAGAACTCTAGAGTCAATACAGCATCCTTTATATTGCTTAAGGATTAAAAAAAAAGCCACCACTTTCAAATATGATTATAATGGAAGAGCTCGGCTCTTTATTCAGCTTGTAACAGGTAGCAGTATTAGGTTGCAAGCCTATGTATGGCTAACTTGGAGTAAAGCTCATTGAACTCAACCACAGAATTGTGCTGTACAATCCATTTGCACCCAGGAAAACTTTTTCTACCCAACAGTCACACACTGGATTTGACAAGGACCAACATTTAAAATCCCTGTATCCCTGGTTTGTTTGGGTTTTCTTTTTTTCTTTTTGTTGTTGTTGTTGATTTTGAGTAGGTATTTCTCATTATTCCTAACTTGGCCCATTCCCTAATTTCCTAATTCAAAATCAGAGGCAGGCTTTCTGGAGGGATACTGAAATATACTCGGAGTCGAGTGTGGATTTCATGCTCTTTATTCAGCTCATTGTAGTGAGGAATGGAAGTTCCCGCAAAATGTCTGCTTTATATACATTATTTACACAGTGGGCCCCACGTGATTGGCTAATTCCGGGATTCTCCTGTAGGCCAATCAGGTTGCAGATTCACTTCCACCTGGAGTTGGATTGGGTGGCTCCTGCAAACCAATCAGACTGCTGCATTCTGGATCCTATTGTTCTAGGACCAATCAGACTGCTGCATTCTGGATCCTATTGTTCTAGGACCAATCAGACTGCTGCATTCTGAATCCTATTGTTCTAGGACCAATCAGACTACTGCAATTCAGATCCTATTCAACTCAGTACATAACAGATACGTTTATTTCATTTGTCCCTTATTTGTCCATTCCGCCTTTCCTCCAAGGAGCTCAAGGTGACATTTGTGGGTCTCTTTTCTCCCATCCCATCTTCACAGCTGCTCTGCGATGTAGTTTAGGCTGAGAGGCAGTGACTTTATCTGACTTCATATCCCTGCATCTTGTTCTACATATCCTGGAAGTGGGGGGCAGAGATGTAGAAGTGAATAAGCATGTAGATGCTCTTTTTGAGAGCAGTGATGTCTCTTATAATACCTTGTTCCAATTGGAGGCAACTTTTGTTGGGAAGGAATGGCAAGAAGTATTGGTGGAAACCACATTCAAATGCCAGCAAGACGCGCAGGGTTACTGATGTCATTGTTATTCCCAGGCACTTATTTCCTCTCCATAAGCTATGCTAGCATTGTTGGAGCAGTGAAATTTCCACTCCTCTGTCAGCTCAGAAGGCAGTTTGTTAAATGCACTGTTTCATTCCACAGGACATCCTTCAGCTCCTTACTGAATCTACAATGCTAGCTCAGCACTTTAAATTACTCTGCAAAGCAATTACTGAGGTGGTCCCCCCCCCCCCGCCCCGCCTTCCTGAGTATAGTTTTGGAAGGTAAGACATTTCACTATAATCAGGGGTTTCGGTGACAAGTGCCTTTGTAAAATGTTTTCCATTCTTTTGCAACTTGTACATTTTAGGCTTATCTTATACTGTCATGGTAGGTAAGAGGCAATAAGTTGTATTCACCATTAAAAACAATAATGATGGTTGCTTTTCATCTGGCATTGCAACACCAGCCGAAAACCCCTTATTCTCTTGGCTTATGATTCTCAGGAACAGCAGGCCCCTTAAATAAATCCACATTATTGATAACTCTTGTATTATTGTTGCTATAGACAGATTCAAGCACAGAGTCGGGTAAGTACAGAATGAACAGGCTGGTTTCCACATTTGCCTTCTAGACAAACAAGCTTTCAAATGTGTACTCAATCTCTCTCTCTTTTTCCTCATGTGCAATGGATATTGTTGTTGCCTCTGGTAATAAGTTGTCAATTCACACTGTAGAGTGCTAGTCTACTTCTGGTGTGGGCTCAATGGTTGGTTTCAAGCAAACCACTCTCAGTCTTAACGCACAATCAGAGAATTGTATAATAATAATAATGATGATGATAATGATAATTTATTTATACCCCACCCATCTGGCTGGGTTTCCCCAGCCAGTCTGGATAGCTCCCAACAGAATATTAAAAGCATAATAAAAATCAAGTGTTAAAAACTTCCCTAAACAGGGCTGCCTTCAGATGTTTTCTAAAAGTCAGATAGTTGTTTATTTCTTTGACATCTGATGGGAGGACGTTCCACAGGGCAGGTGCCACTACCGAGAAGGCCCTCTGCCTGGTTCCCTGCAACCTCACTTCTCGCAATGAGGGAACCACCAGAAGGCTCTCAGCGCTGGACCTCAGTGTCCAGGCTGAAAGATGGGGGTGGAGACACTCCTTCAGATACACTGGGCCGAGGCCGTTTAGGGCTTTAAAGGTCAGCACCAACACTTTGAATTGTGCTTGGAAATGTACTGGGAGCCAATGTAGGTCTTTCAAGACCAGTGTTATGTGGTCTCAGCAGCCACTCCCAGTCACCAGCATAGCTGCCACATTCTGAATTAGTTGTAGTTTCTGGGTCACCACGTAGAGCACATTGCAGTAGTCCAGACCATGTATAGAAGCACACCAGAGGCTTGACAAACTTCCTGCTTTGACTGACTGAGACTACAGAAGCAGAGGGGTGTTCATAACCACATACAAATTGAGGTTGGGTAGGCTACATTTGGCTCAATGGGTCACAACTTGCATAATGGATGTTCGTAGAACTGCCAAGTTCAAATCCCCACTCGGTCTTAAAGATCACTGGCTGCCCTTGAGCCAGTCACTATCTCCCAGCATAACCTACCCAGGGATGGCAGCAGGATTTCCTGGTCCCAGGACACTGTTTGTGAATCCTGCCTCCCACTGCAATCTATTAGCTAGAACCAATATTTAAAACCAACATTAGTCTCCTATCAGATAGCAACAGTGATCCTTTAGTAAGCCCTGCCTAATTGCTTAAAAAAATAGGATTGGATGGAGAAAGAGATATTAGCAACATAATCCCATATCTACTCAAAATGAGTCTCATTGGCTTGCAGCAGAATCTTGACCATGTCTACTCAAATGCAAGTCCTATTGAATTCAGGATGCTGGGAAGGAGCAGATTCAAACAGGCTGTGAATTAGATCCAGTTTTAATACTATTTTAATATTGCTGAAGGGGGCAGTGGGTTTAGCCCCTATTTCTTAGCTAATAGTTTCCTTCATGTGTCAGTAGGACTTAACAATAGGGTTTCATTCATCAACAGCTGGAGGGAATTCTTCGAAAAACCTTATGAGAATTTCCTTTTTCATTCCTTCCCCAGTCAAAGTGCCTACTATCCAAAGCTAGTCAAATTATTTTAACACCAGAGGCAGAAAATCCCATAAAATCCTCTTCCCTTCTCAGGTAGTAAAGATACAATAACAAATGAAATAAAAATTTGCTGCCACTTTGTGACACCCCAAATATGCCGAGACGTCTGCCTCAGTCTGCCTAATGATAGGGCCAGCCATGTCCCCTCACAAACTCTTGAGGAATTCTGCCTCCTCTCAGAAAATATTCAGGCAAATGTCTTCCTCCCTTCATTTCAGAGTCACCAAATAAACTGAATAATTTTGGCGAGGCCATGAATGCTGAGCCCTAGGTCAGTTTCTGTCTGAACCACAGTTTGACAGACAGATTTTAACTTGGGGGGGGGGGGGAATCTGTATATTCACAATTCGTTTCAACCATCTTTCTTTTTGTCTTCTCTGTACATCATTACAATCACAGTTGTTCTAAGGAAATAACAACCTCATTGTCATCCATCTCCATCCCAAAGTAGATCACAATGAAGGTCATCACGGATGAAAGATTTCACTTTTCAGTTTATTGGGGTTATTTGCCCAAGTCTATTCAGCCACACATTGCTAAATAAGCGGCCATTCTGAGTCAAATTACCTATCTCAATGAGACGAACAAATGCTACCTCCATTTAGTGACGCGCTTTGAAATTTGTACTTTGAGTTATTCATTTCCATAAATAGTTTGCTGAAGACTAGGATTCGAGCGGCATGTGCCCATTATCTTGTTAATAGGCCTTTCTGCTTTAAATCTACTAGGAATGCAAATAACTGATAATTCTAGACTCATTAAGTAAATCTCTAGAGACTTACTTTGGTTAAATGTTCCAACGGGCATGTTTAGCACTTGTATTGGGATTGGTGAAATTCCAAAAAAAATCTGTAAATTAAAGTTCTGAAGAGTGCCATACAATATGCATAATGAAACCCAGGATGTAAATTAAGAAGATTTATACCGCTGCATTCTGCTTACGTTATTCAATCTGAATGCTTCACAGGTTTTTATGAAGCAAATAAAGCACTGCTTTTCCTCGAATTTCATTCTAAATGGTCACCACGGATTCATTCTTACATTGCATCCTTCACATATTAAAGACGGAATTGTTCTTCTGGTGATATATCATATTAAAAGCCTAAGACTTTGAAGCTGACTCCTCAAAGTTGTGTTGGTAGTAGTGAGGAGGGCTGCAAGCTTTTTAATCAGTCTGATCAGCAAATTAATCAACTTCTGAACCAGTAGAAGGCATTTTTTTTTACCAGTGAGGTACATTTATATCTGGATTGGATTGGATTGATCTTTATTACGGCCATTGGCCCGTCACACGACAGTTTCCCATACCAACATAATGTACTTGAACCTCCAAATTTAAAACCGTCAAAACTTACAAAAAACAGACAAGAACCAAAGCAGAACAAAAACAAAAGACCAACATCATACGTTGCAATAAATTTGTAACATAACCATCACCATCTGCTCACAAATCAATAGAAGACATCAATGGTGATTCACCTAGTTACATCCTAAAACATAGATCATGGTTTAAAGGGATTTTCCGAGCCACACAGGAGTCCGTTTCTCTTCTTTAGGGATAGGACACTGATCAAGAATCTGGCAACCGTGAGTGATCTTAGAGGGTCATCATCATTTAATAGATATCTCAGTTTGGCTTCATTCGTATCATCGGCAATTCCCTTTAGATATTGGGCAAGAAACTTGCTCCTGGCCGATGAGTGAAAAGCACAATCAAAAATTATGTGATGCAACGATTCCGGTGCCCCACAATTACAATCACATAAGAGCGATATCTGTCCATTGGAGAATCTATTTCTCAGCATGTTCGATGGGAAGGTGTTGAATCTTGCCTTTACAAAGGCATATCTATGAGCCGAAGAAGTTAAGGAATTCAAATAGTTTGGGAGCCTTAAGAGGGGTGATAAACCAAGGTTTAGAGGTGAGCAGGTACCATTGCCCAAGACCATTTTCTGCTGCAAGTCCATCTCCTCTAGTTTACAGGTTACTGTTCTTTTAGCTGGAACTATGTCCTGCTACATTTATATCTGGCTTGAGAAGCAGGATTCTGGAATGTTACTCTAGCAGGAAATGTGAAAATATAAAATATGACCTTTCCTTCAAATACTATATTTTGTTATTGTTGTTTAATCATGATTTATTTTAAGGCATTTTCATATCTCAGAAACGCACCTACATTAAGTTTGGTTATATTCAAATTACTTTAAATGCAGTTGATAATTCATTAACTAGTTAAATGTAGGGACAGGATCTTACCAAGCCGACATCTGTTTTAAGGTAAAGGTAAAGGGACCCCTGACCATTAGGTCCAGTCGTGGCCGACTCTGGGGTTGCGGCGCACACCTCGCTTTATTGGCCGAGGGAGCCGGCGTACAGCTTCTGGGTCATGTGGCCAGCATGGCTAAGCCGCTTCTTGAGAACCAGAGCAGCGCACGGAAACACCATTTACCTTCCCACCGGAGTGGTACCTATTTATCTACTTGCACTTTGACGTGCTTTCCAACTGCTAGGTTGGCAGGAGCAGGGACCGAGCAGCGGGAGCTCACCCCGTCACCTGGATTTGAACCGCCGACTTTCTGATCAGCAATTCCTAGGCTCTGTAGTTTAACCCACAGCGCCACCCGCATCCCCTGTTTTAAGGACTCCTTGTAAAACATCCTCTGGACATGCAAGATGAAATGAATGGACCAATGGATGATCTTTCTTTTTCTCCTTTTTATTAAAGGCAAGCTGGTGTCAGGAACGTGGCCCCCCCAGAGCGTAGGGGAAGAGTTCGACTCAGAAATCAAACTAAGTAAACGAGGGAGCGACTCTGCAGATGAAAGCTGGCTGACAGAGTCAAGAAAGGGCAGTTTGATCCCCCTTTCAGGGGAAGACTCTTTTAGCTCTCAAGAAGAGGAAGAGTTGGAAGGCAGCCAGAGCGTTGCTGGGCAATCAGCAGATAAACAGAGGTCTGAGTCTGTGTTGAGTGGCAGTGAGGAGGGGGCAGGCCAGCCTCTCAGTCCCCATTCTGGGCATCTGGATAAGATCAGATGGCAACGGAAGGGCAAGAGGGGAAAGGCGGGAGTTTGTCATCCTTCCTGCTGTGGAAGGGGCAAAACTTCAGACTGACCAACTATTGTAAATGCGAGCAGGCGAGAAGCCGTGCTCTGGATGTGTCTTTTTGTAAATATACATAAAATTGTCGGAGAGTCATTACTTCTTATCGGGCTTGCTTGCCTGCCAGAGATCATTGCAGCTGATATAGGTGTCCTGAAATTGAAATTTCAGTGGCAGCCTGGAAAAGGAAGCCATGTCTGGATAAAAAATTAGGCTTCCAGGTGGAAAAATCAAAATTGGAAACAGAATTGTTAGATCCTAAAGTTAAGAATTTGTCAAGAATGTATAACTTGCTGTTGAAATGGAATACACAAGATGAAACGGTGAAATCGGCTATGATTAAATGGGCTCAAGATGTTGGACATAATATCATGATGGCTGAATGGGAACAGTTATGGACCACTGGCATGAAGTTTACAGCATGTAATGCCTTAAAAGAGAATTTAATGAAAATGATTTACAGGTGGTACATAACACCAGTCAAGCTTGCAAAAATTTATCATTTGCCTGATAACAAATGTTGGAAATGTAATGAAACTGAAGGTACATTCTTTCACCTTTGGTGGACATGCCCAAAGATTAAGGCATTCTGGGAGATGATCTATAATGAAATGAAAAAGGTATTTAAATACAGTGGTGCCTCGCAAGACGAAAAGAATCCATTCCGCGATTCTCTCCGTCTTGCGGTTTTTTCGTCTTGCGAAGCAAGCCCATTAGCGGTTTAGCGGATTAGCGCTATTAGCGGCTTAGCGGGCTTAGCGGATCAGCTGATAAGCGGCTTAGTGGCTTAACGGATCAGCTGTTAAGCGGCTTAGCGGATCAGCTGATAAGCGGCTTAGCAGCTTGGGAAAAAGGGGGGGGAAGGAAAAAACCCCGCAGGAACTCGCAAGACATTTTCGTCTTGCGAAGCAAGCCCATAGGAAATTCGTTTTCCGAAGCACCTCCAAAACGGAAAACCCTTTCGTCTAGCGGGTTTTCCGTCTTGCGAGGCATTCGTCTTGCGGGGCACCACTGTATACCTTTCTGAAGAAACCAGAGGCCTTTCTCCTGGGCATGGTCGGCCAATTGGTGCCAAAGAAGGATAGAACTTTCTTTATGTATGCCACAACAGCAGCAAGAATACTTATTGCAAAGCACTGGAAGACACAAGATCTACCCATTAGGGAAGAATGGCAGATGAAGCTGATGGACTATATGGAACTGGCGGAAATGACTGGCAGAATCCGAGACCCGGGAGAAGAGTTGGTGGAAGAAGATTGGAAAAAATTTAAAGTATATTTACAAAAACATTGCAAAATTAAGGATTGTTAGAAGGATGTTGGAATGAAGTTATATGGTTTTAGCAGAAATGTAATAAAGAATTAAGTAAAAGTTGATTGATAATGGGCTAAAATGAAAAAAATTAAAGGTTAGACCGTTAAGATAAATTATAGAACAAAAATTGAGAAAGATGGAAAGAATTTGCTGAAATAGTTAATTGAACTAGAATACAAAAAGGGAGGCGTGAGGAGGTCGATGAAACAAGTAAATGAAAAGTAAAGATATGGAACATTGGATGTGTTTTAATGATTTTTCTTTTTTGCTGTATTGTTGTATTGTTTTCTTTTATGTTTTTTCTTTTTCTATATGTATTGTAATGTATGTTTTGTTAATTTCTTAAATTGTTTTTTCTTTTTCTGCTTTCTGTAATTTTTAAATTCTTAATAAATATCTTTAAAAAAAAAAAAAAGGAAAAGGAAGCCATGTCATTTCCACTTCCTTTCCAAATTGTAGGAAGGGGGGTGGATGCCTTCCCTGGTATAAGGGACAATGCAAATAATGGTGTTTCCATGCCCTGAGCAGGCAATGTTGTTTCAATTTGCACTGTACTGGGATGGCAGTAGCATCTCAGTTGCCAGCTTGCCTTTACTAAAAAGGAAGAAAAACAGAACGCTGGACTGCCCACAGGCCACTTCCCTGCCCAATTATAAGATGCCTCCCATGTCCTCCCCACATTGCTAAAAAAAAGTCCAATGAAAGATTTGAAAACATTGTATTGAGTTGTATATTTTACGGGAGGTAGTTATATTTTGAGCTGTTTTCCAGCAAAGGCAGGATGCAAATCCACCTATCTCTCCTATATATGTGTGCATGTCTGTGCAAATTCTATGCAAATTGATGTCTTCTTTTGGCCTCTTTTTTGGGAGTGCATATCCTCTTTTGGTATGTAAGTTCAAAGGCAACTGAACAATCTATTTAAAAAATTTTAACCAATTTTATCTACTTATCCATATGTAAAGGGTCACAGACACATAGAGATGGTTCAAAGCAGAGGGCACCAAGAGGAAGCAAGTGAATATGCTACTTAACAATTTTAATGATATGATCTGTTAAGAATAGCAGCACTTAACACCGTTAACTAGCTCTGCTCAGGACATGGTTGCAACAGCCACACAACAATTTACAAGGCCTTAGTGTCCCAGCAATAGATAATTTGGCACTAAGCATGTCACCGCCTGCTTAAAAACATTGAGTCAGAGGTGATGCCACAAGTAGTTGTTGGTATGCCTGTGGTGTCTGATCTGTGTGGGCAGATTCACACACTTAATCACAATTTGACACCTCAGTCGTTCCTGATGCTGATACTACAACCCCTCTCTTTCTTCATATTTCAGGATCTCCCTGTGTTGGCAAAAGATGGTCCAATTGTATTGCTTCCAAAACCAGTCACACATGGTTGTGCAAACTCAACAGTGGCCAGCAAGATGATGCCGACAAATCAGCCCAAATTCAAATTGCAAGGTGTATAACTGGGAAAGATAACAAATCTCCACTTGGATACAGACTGAGACTAATTTTCAAAATTACTTTTTTTTACAAATAGACCATCTCAACATATTATCCCCCTCTTTACATGAAATTAATTTACAAACAAACATGGACACGGCTTGCCAAGAAAGAATATATATTATAAGCAGTGCTATTTTTCTAGAGAAAGAGGTGCCAGAACTAAGTTCAAGTGAGTTGCAGCTGAAGAAAAGCCTTGATCTAGAGAATGACAAGTATCTAGAGAATGACAAACAAGGCAGCCATTAAACTGAGAACAGATGATGGCTTGAAATGTGCAGGTGCTGAGATGTAGATAAATATTTTTTTAAAATACATAGAAAATCCGATGAAAGGTATTGCATGGCCCCCAGGTGAGCTCCTGCAAATCATTCATGTTTTGCACCCAAAAAATCAACATAATAAATATTTGATACAGTGGTACCTCTGGTTACATACTTAATTCGTTCCGGAGGTCCATTCTTAACCTGAAACTGTTCTTAACCTGAAGCACCACTTTAGCTAATGGGGCCTCCCACTGCCACCACGTCGACACCGCACAATTTCTGTTCTCATCCTGAAGCAAAGTTCTTAACCCGAGGTACTATTTCTGGGTTAGTGGAGTCTGTAACCTGAAGCATATGTAACCCGAGGTACCACTGTACATCTCTTAAATTCAGCTTTGTTAAGGGTTTTTTTACTTCAGGAAAGGGATACATGTTACAACTACCACCATGAAGAAATTTCTGCCACTCTCATTAATAACACAGTCCTATACAAGTCTAGTCAAAATTAAATCACAATGATTCTGACTAAACATCGGGGGAAACTTTCTGACAGTAAGAGCTGTTTGACAGTGGAAGGGTCTCCCTCGGAAGGTGGTGGGCTCTCCTTCCTTTGAGGTTTTTAAGCAGAGGTTGGATGGCCACCTGTCATGGATGCTTAGCTGAGATTCCTGCATTGCAGAGGGTCGGACAAGAATGACGCTTGGGTTCCCTTCCAACTTTCCAATTATATGATTCTATGATTTCAGTTGGGCTTACTCTTAGTTAAGTAGGCCTAGGATCTCAGTCCAAGAGTCTTTTCCTTTCCCTTGGCATTCTCCGGCTGCTTTGCTTGAGAGGGAACAGCTAAATGCAGCTTCCATTTCATTTTACATGAATATGGCTCACAACCTAGGGAAATATGACAATCCCATCCCATTTACATCCTTTGAAATTTCTCTGACATTTTGCCCAAGCAGGAACCATCAAGTCCCTCTCAAAATTCCCTCTGCCAATGGCTTTGTGGCCACATACACTGACATACATGTGCACACATTTTCTCTGTGGCATGCAGACTGACTGTCCCACAGACCCGTAAGCCCCCAAGGAAACACTTATGGGACTCCAGATATCTATAGGCTCCATTTGTTAATTAATTGATTCTGAAGTAATTTAGCTGCTTTCTTCTCTCTCCCCCACCCACCGCACTTGAGGGAAATGTCGTTTTCCCTCACAACTGTTGCGAGCTGCGGTGCTTTGAAGATTTAACAGCAAGATAATGAAAACAGGAGATTGTGATTAAGGGACCAAGGGCAGATGTTGCTTGAGTAATGGGATTTGTCACAACTCTGCAAGAAGAGTAAAAAACCCCACTAACATATGACTTCTGTCATTAACATTTTTAATGAAAGCTACAGTAGGTGGCTGTGCACACAAATCCTACTAAGTAAACTCCTGAGAATCAATTCACCGAGTACTTAAATTCCAATTACTTTTGAAGAATCGCTAAGCAAGAGGCTCTAGGAGATGCCACCTACAAGTATGGATATGTCGCAGACAGCAATAAACATTCTGACGTGTTTCTTACCTTGTTACTTCTTGCCATGTGATTTTCTACACACAATCTATGTTATTTTTCTGGCACTGAAGGCACCAATTGGCTGAGAAGGTTTGGAGCCAAATTTTCATGGGCCCTTGTCAGTTTGCATTTCTTAGTGCAGAAAGTATCGATCTGATGTATAGAGATCTTTCCTATTCTACTTATTTCAAGAGGGTTCTGGAAGCTTCTCTGTGTGAAAGAAACAAGCAGAAGGTTCCTGTTGTTTGGGTTATTCCTTCAGAGAAGCTGAGCGCAGCTGGCTTAAACTGGTTCTCTTATCTCTTTCTGTCAAGGTCATGCTGACTATAAAAGTAGGGCCAGAAGAAGCCTGCGTTTCACTTTCTCTTTCTAGCTCTTTTCCTTCTGGTGTGGTGTTCTGTATATAGTGTTAAGATTTTGACATATTATAAGTTACTGTAAGTTTAATTTAAATCTACTGCAAATGGATTTCTTATGGATTCAGGATTTCCTGAATATATTGGATTTGTGACCATGATGCTCATTTGCCTTCAGTAGAAGTAAAGCTCTGCTGGATGAAATATAATTGACTCGGGTCTATTTTTGGGGAATCCTGCAAAATGTTTAAGTTTTTACTCTGCTAACTATACATTGGAATCTACTCTGGATCAACACTGAGTAGAATTTCAATGACAGGTGCTACCTGTGGGTCCCTGCTTGGTGCCAACTAGGCCCTTGCTTGGTACTGCTGTCCCATCAGATTCCCTGCAGACTGTCAGCATCATTGGACTTTGGGGAATCTAACATATTAGATGGCTTCTGATGAATGGAGTTGAGCACTGGCTCTCATAGTAAGATCCACTACCGCCATATCTCTGAACATGGGAAAGAGGGCACTGAGGTGATTGGCTAGTGGTCAAATGAAGCAGCAGTCTTGTCATGATAACCTCCTTCTTCTTCTTTGGCAATCACACTTAGCCGAGTAAGATTGTCTTCCATAATCACGGTTTTAAAAGTGAGTTTGTAAGTGACTGTGGAGGCCAATTCTGGATGCACACATCCTTCCACTGAGGGTACATAGGTTGGTCATGGGTGAGGGTTTGCCAAACATGCCTTCCTCTTAACTCATTTCTCCCTTTTGTCCCAAGTTTGAGTGTCTTCAAAGTCCATGACACCTTTGATAAAGGCTGTTCTCCAATTGGAGCCTTTGCAGGCCAGTGTTTCCCACTTGTCGGTGTTTATACAACTTTTTTTCCAGATTTGCCTTGAGAGAGTCTTTGAATCTCTTTTGTTGACCACCAGCATTACACTTTCTATTTTTAAGTTTGGAGTAGAGTAGTTGCTTTGGAAGATGATAATCAGGTCGAATATGTAGAACTGGTGAAACTGATCCACAGGATGCGGAACCATGAAGAAACAAAGTTCAAAAAAGAATGGAGTAAATTTGTTGAGCATATAGGTAACAACTGTAGAGGTTTAAAGACTGTAGCAGGGATAAAATAAATATTGTGATGTGGGTAGGTTGTAATTAAGAAACTGTAAGAGTGGAATTTAATATGAAAGCCGGATGAAGGGAGGGAGGGAAGTCTGGGCATGATAGTGCCCGTGGAAATAAGCAGATATACAATTGTTGAGATGTAGAGTATTTATTTTGTTTGTTTATGTTATAGAAAACTTAATAAAAAGCATTTTTTTTAAAAAAAAGGAAGATGATAATCAGATATCCGCACAACATGACCAGTCCAATGGATGTTGAAGAATCATTGCTTTGACACTGGTGATCTTTGCTTCTTCCATGAAACTGGCATTAGTTTGCCGGTCTTCCCAAGAGATATTTAAATAGTGGTAGTGTGGTGTCCCACTGGTGCTAGGGTTGGTAGCCCCCAGGTCATTGGTAAATGCCTGACCATGCCAAACATTGATGCAGCACAGACTCACAGTACAGGCTGTGTGATATATGACAGTTACCCATCTGGCTGTGTTGGGCAAGCTAAAGAATTAGGAAAGTGTTTCCAGCAGTTAGAGAATGGGGAAGGAAAGCTGAAGGCAAGTGGTAAAGCAACCAACAGAATGATGTACATTAACCCGATGGCTAACAAGTGACAAAAAGAAAATTAATAGCCACATTTTAATGCAAGAATAGTAACAACAAAGCTAAGAACAGCAGGGTAAAAACAGAAAATATCCACAAAGCATCCAGTCCCATTAAGGCAGTTTCCAGCAGCGTTAAAATAAATCCCCAGCAGAGATCAAAACACTTAATGCCCAAATGTCTTCTTTAAAAAGAAAGTTTTCCCTACACAGCAGAAATTCATTAATGGAGGTTGGGGAAGATAGTCTTTTCCAAATAGTAGGTGGCTATGCCCAGATATGCACTCTCTAAGGCCAGGAGAAGCTATGGAGAATAAAGTTGTGTGGCATTAAACCTGATGGCCCCCTCAGTCTCCTCCAGTTCTATATTACATCCTGAAACAAGGCAGATAGGTATACATGACAAGAATAGCCCCACTCCAGGGCCCTCCCAGTAGAATGATCTTTCTGGATGGGATTTGCCTAGGAAGTGGTCCAAAGGCACATGAAGTCACCACATCGCTGGAAAAAAAGGTAAAAAAAAAAAAAAGGTAAAGGACCCCTGGATGGTTAAGTCCAGTCAAAGGCAACTATGTGGTTGCAGCACTCATCTTGCTTCAGGCCGAGGTAGCCGGAGTTTGTCCACAGCAATATGGCTGCGAAAAATCCACATTAGAAGAATGTTTGAATGTTCTGTAATAAAACTCTTACTTAACCATTCCTTCTGTTTTCCTGGCAGGTCACACTAAAAGGTAAAGGTAAAGGACCCCTGGACGGTTATGTCCAGTCAAAGTCGACTATGGGATTGCAACGCTCATCTCGTTTTCAGGCTGAGGGAACCAGCGTTTGTCCACAGACAGCTTTTCGGGTCATGTGGCCAGCAGGACTAAACCGCTTCTGGTGCAACGGAACACCGTGATGGAAACCAGAGCTCATGGAAATGCTGTTTACCTTCCCACCACAGCAGTACCTATTTATCTACTTGCACTGGTAAGCTTTCGAACTTCTAGGTTGGTGGGAGCTGGGACAGAGGAATGGGAGCTGACCCCATTGCAGGGATTTGAACTGCTGCTCTTCTGACTGGCAAGCCCAAGAGGCTCAGTGGTTTAGACCACAGCGCCACCCGTGTCCAGCTATTGGATATGCTTAAACTCTTTTTTCATTATAGATTGCCTTTTTGTACCCTTTCCCTTATTTGTGATCTTCTATAGGCTGGAGATTTGGGGGTAACTTTTTTTCGTGAGGAAACAGTCTCCAGTAGCAATATTTATTATTTACTAAAGTAAGCAGAAAATAATAAAACTGCTCAAAATGGTAATTAATCCCCTTGGGAACAGTTTCTCCAGAGAGGATGTTTCCAAATAAAAGCTGTCTCCCTTAGCTTTTACTGCATAGAGAGGAATTAAATGAAAATCAGACTGTTCCTTGCCGATAAAATAATCTCTCCTAACTCTCCATACACTCACCTAACTTGTGTGCTATCCCTTAATTCTTCTGGGGTGAGGGAGAATGCTAAACATTTTATGGTAAATAGCGCTTCTTTGTTTAAATTCACACAACACATGGAATGTTATTTGGTTGTTAAGTTATTAATTTGCACTGGCATTTCTGAAAGTTTGTGATTAAAGAAACAAATTAAGATGGCCTGTAAGGACACCAGATTATTTTGATCACAGAAGTTTTATCATGCTAGCTTTAGATTCTTGGTGCCTAAAAATAAGAGGAAAGAGTAAAATGGCACTGGAGTTAAAGATCAAACACTGACCCATTTGTGTAAGAGTTCCTTACAATTCAAACTGGGGTGGGTGGGAATGACTTGTCAAAGAACTATACAGTGCCTTGGACACTGAGCCAGTTTGTTGTTGTTTAGTTGTTTAGTCGTGTCCAACTCTTCGTGACCCCATGGACCAGAGCACGCCAGGCACTCCTGCCTTCCACTGCCTTCCACAGTTTGGTCAAACACATGTTGGTCACTTCTATAACACTGTCCAACCATCTCATCCTCTGTTGTCCCTTTCTTGTGCCCTCAATCTTACCCAGCATCAGGGTCTTTTGCAGGGAGTCTTCTCTTCTCATGAGGTGGCCAAAGTATTGGAGCCTCAGTTTCAGGATCTGTCCTTCCAATGAGCACTCAGGGGTGATTTCCTTCAGAATGGATAGGTTTGATCTTCTTGCAGTCCATGGGACTCTCAAGAGTCTCCTCCAGGACCAGAATTCAAAAGCATCAATTCATTGGTGATCAGCCTTCTTTATGGTCCAGCTCTTACAGGGTGCAAATAAAAATTTCAAAATTGAATTGTTGGGTGTGTGAAATGTAATCATGGGAAGGGAGAACATGAAATTTAGCCAGAATTTACAGGAGGCAGTTTCGACTTAAGTCAAGTGTTTCCCCCCGCTTTTTAAACAACCATGCAGTGCTCCCTTTGCTGCTTCCAGCTAGCTGCACCTTATGAAACATATTGGGAGCAATCCATATCAAATCAAATCAAATCATGTCACTCCCATGGCATTATGGGAAGTTCAGCCTATGGAAAGCAGCACAAAGTTCTCTCCTCAGCTTATTACAGGTTGCACTTCCCAGTGACATGCAGAAATAACAACTCCTGGGATTTTCAGAAGAATCCCACCCACCCCCCCAGCAAAGAAAATATATATAGCAGATCCCATTTTCATAAAAGGAACTGTTTTCCCACTTAGGTGGGAGAGGAATTTTAGCCCAACCTTATTGCAAAGACAGGGCTGTGGGTGGCACTGTGGGTTAAACCACAGAGCCTAGGACTTGCTGATCAGAAGGTTGGCGGTTCAAATCCCCACGATGGGGTGAGCTCCCGTTGCTCAGTCCCTGCTCCTGCCAACCTAGCAGTTCAAAAGCACGTCAAAGTGCAAGTAGATAAATAGGTACCGCTCCGGCGGGAAGGTATACAGCGTTTCCGTGTGCTGCTCTGGTTCACCAGAAGTGGCTTAGTTATGCTGGCCACATGACCCGGACACTGTACGCCGGCTCCCTCGGCCAATAAAGCGAGATGAGAGCCACAACCCCAGAGTCGGTCACGACTGGACCTAATGGTCAGGGGTCCCTTTACTTTTTTATTGCAAAGAGAGTCAGTTCAAGCCAAAAACCGTGGGTGCAACAGCTTTCTACTTCCCAATTCACACTTGCTTATCCAGTAGTTATCGTAGACTACTCCCGCTAGCACAACACCTCCTGATTCAGACGCTACAGAGAAATAGAGCCATGTGTCATTGCCATACTGAGGAATCTCTGCTCCAGATCTCCTAATGACTATTCCCTGCAGGTTCATATAGATGTTGAATAGCATTGGAGGCAAAACAGTGCCTTGCAGAACCCACAGAACAACTCCCAAGAGGCCAAAAGGCAGTTATATAATGCTGCCCTCTTGAATCAGTCCTTTTGATAGAGGATGAAAATCTGTGACAGAGTGTCTCCTTCTCCTAACTTGCAGAGGTGATCTAGCATGATCAAAGGCCACCAAAAGTTCAAGGAGAATTAAAAAAGGTCATAAAAGGTAAAGGTATCCCCTGACCGTTAGGTCCAGTCGCGGATGACTCTAGGGTTGCGCATTCATCTCGCTTTACTGGCCGAAAGAGCCGGCGTTTGTCCGCAGACAGCTTCCGGGTCATGTGGCCAGCATGACTAAGCCACTTCTGGCGAACCAGAGCAGTGCATGGAAATGTCGTTTACCTTCCCACCGGAGCGGTACCTATTTATCTACTTGCACGTTGACGTGCTTTCAAACTGCTAGGTTGGCAGGAGCAGGGACTGAGCAACAGGAGCTCACACCGTCACGGGGATTCGAACCACCAACCTTCTGATCGGCAAGCCCAAGAGGCTCAGTGGTTTAGACCACAGCGCCACCCATGTCCCTAATACCACTTTAATAACACGAGTATTGGTTATAACATAGAAAGCAAAATCGCCAAACTGTTTTTTATTCAGACAAGTGTGGCAGAGTGCTAAGATGCCTATGTATCTCACTCTTTGCCATTTAGCAAATTTGTGGGTGTGGAAAGGAGGTTCTATTATTATCTGAGCTTAGAAAAAGGTATTTTAATCTCATTGTTACTGAATAGAAAAAAGAAAGCCTTGATTCTATTTAAAAAACCAACTCAGAAATGTATATTCCTGTAGTGTATTTAACATAATCCGAACTACAAAAATGAACAAGAATCCAGAATTATATAGATAAAAATTGACTTACTGGTTTGTGAAAGAATATACTTCATAAAAGTATTTATCCCACTATACTTCATATTCCTCAGTAAGAATTATCTGAACATTTGTTGGGGTTTCTCTTTTTTAAAAAACAACCATCCAGCTGTTTTCCATTCCAGCCTTTCCATTCCTGCTTATGTGTACCTTACTTGCATCCTTGTCTAATTTCATTTTAGTGTTATCAGCCAAGTTCTAACAACTATGCATCTTCTAAACATCTGCTGTAACTGCCAGAAGGCTATTTCAGTGCATCTATGTCAGATACTAGAAAGATGGAGCAGTCTCTGATTATTATTATTGGGGGGGGGGCATTATGTGATAAGGGTAAATGGTTAAATATACCTGGCCCCTTTAAGTACTGGAGGATAGACAATTAATAAAGTTGATTTGCACATTTTTTCCTTCTCTTCTGTGGTCTGGATTACTGTACCTTCTTACATTGTTGAGAGATTCCCCAGAAAGCCTTAAACCTGACTTGTGTCAGTGCTTACATGGAGAAGAGTTTTCAAGAATGTCAAAACTTGCTTGATGTTATAGTTGGTCCTACTAACACATATTATACTACTGTCTTTGTAGGATTTTTAACTAATAGACTCTTATGCCTATCTACAATTACAGTGGTACCTCGGGTTAAGTACTTAATTCGTTCCGGAGGTCCGTACTTAACCTGAAACTGTTCTTAACCTGAAGAACCACTTTAGCTAATGGGGTCTCCTGCTGCTGCCGCGCCGCCAGAGCACGATTTCTGTTCTCATCCTGAAGCAAAGTTCTTAACCTGAAGCACTATTTCTGGGTTAGCGGAGTCTGTAACCTGAAACGTATGTAACCCGAGGTACCACTGTATTGATCATGATTGTGGGTGGTCCATCATTTTAAGAGAGAAATTTTTAGGGTCAGAAAACATCAGCTTGATTATCTAATCTGGCACCTCATTCTACCACCTTCCACAAACTGTAAATTCTTCATTTAATCTCTTTGTGGTTGCATCCATACCTAAAGCTGGGGAAACTGTACTTTAAACAGATTCACCTACCAATAGTTTCCATTATGCCAGGTGTAATGAGAGAAGAATTCCTTTAAATGTGGAAATTGTGCATCAATTATATTGAATGTGTACTGCCGTACAAGCGCTTGCTTGCAGTCCAAGTTAATGATCCAGTGAATTACTAGCAAAGACAGATTTGATTTTAATGTAAAATGTTTGCAACAATTTAAGCTCCACTCATCATATTATGTCTGAATACCTCAAGGCAATCCCAAGGCCATTATTTTAATAGGGTGCCATTGCTGAGTGTCCATTAACTGTCAGAGTTTAAGTAATTTCCAGGTACCTCAATTTTAAGATGGCACTAAATTACATTGTTGTTAATGGATCTGCATTACAAAAGTGTAAAGCTGTGTCATGGATAGCTTAATTGATATGCATTTCAGTGGCAGACTCGATATGATAGAAATCAGTGTTTAGAACTCTGAAGTACCTTACATACTTAATTTCATAAATATTCAACTCATGAGGAGAGCATAGAAATTTTTGCTTTTAGCTATTTTCATACTGGGATTGTTTTCTGGGGGCAAAAATGGCACGTAGTCTAGAGAACTCTTAATGGAGAATGTCCTTGCCCCCACAGTAGTCTTTTGGGACATGAGGGTCTGTTGCCAAGTTTCCAGATTGCAGTTCTCTTTTTGCTATGTAAAATATAAACCATTTTAACTGATATTGAGGGGGAAAGATGGGACAGCTATTTGGAAAACTTCTGATGGGGCTCCCTTTCCCACAGCGTCGAACTACCCTGGTCAATCTGGCAGAAGTTTTTCCCACGTTGCAAGCCATCCATTTCTATACTTCAGAGAGCAAATTTCATTCATGTGAAATTTACTAAGAATCAGATAATCATGGAGATACAAACGGTACTTCCTCATAGATCAGTGGATAGTTGTATGATAAGCCACAGATTTTGCATATCCACGGCCTTTTCCTCTGCTTTCTGGTAGTCTTAAAATTCTACAGCTGCATTTTCCCCAAGGAAGATCTTCCCATTTTGCCTTAAACTTCTGCTTTTAGTAAAACTTGGTGGCATGTGACTAACTAAAGCCAATATTGCACCTCTAGAAATTCGACAAACCTTTCCTCCATACAGGAATCACCAAAGTCACCTCAAATATTTTGCCTCAGCTGCATTAAGTGGCAACTATACTTCAGTCAAGTGACTAAACTGCACAACAAACTATGGTGAACATTCTAACCTCTTTCCTCATGCATCCTGACTATTACAAGTCAGGCTATGTCAGCCTGGCCTTTAAGAATGATGTATGAGGAAACAGAGTTTGTGTGCGACTATATTGATATTCATGGAAAACACCTTGATTGGAGAGCATCAGAGGTTTCAGCCATTACTCTAATAACCTTTAGATAGGAAATCAATTCACATCGTACATTTTCTGAAAGTACTCCAAATTAAATAGCTCCTAATGAATGCCAATGACTAAAGAGAGCTGTGGTTTCAAACTGTGTCAATGGAAGATGTTTTCCAGAACTTATAATAAGAATGCAAGAGCCCCACTGGATCAAACCAAAGGCCCATGTAGTCTAGCATCCTGTTTCCACAGTGGCCATCTAGATGTGTATGGGAAGCCCTCAAGGAAGCCCTCTGCCCACTTGTGGTTTCTCAGAAACTTATATTCAGAGAAATACCACCTCTGATAGTGGAGACAGTACACAGCCATTATCCATAACAGCCATTGCTAACCTGATTCCCCATTCATTTGTCTAAACCTAAGCTAAAGGCCTTCCAAGTTCACAGCCAACAAAGAGGTAGCATTTCTAGATGCCTTATATTATTAAAACGGTTGGCCATGGAACTGACTAAAGTGCAGGCTTGGGAAAAGTCATGGAAAACTGATTTGAAATTCTCGGCATGTTGCAGGCTGAAAGAAAACTATATGAAAATGATGTACAGGTGGTATTTGACTCCTTGTCAGTTAGCAGAAATGTACAGGTACAAATGTAAATAAAAAGAAGGTACCTTTTACAATATGTGGTGGTTGTGTAAAATAATAAAAGCATTCTGGGAAATGATATGTAATGAAAAAAAAATGTCTAAAATAACTTTTATATTAAAAAAATCAGAAGCGTTCTTATTAGGAATTATAGGTGCTGATATCCCAAAGGACCAGAAAAGACTTTTCATGTATGCAACAACAGCCACACGGATGCTACTAGCGCAGAGATGGGAAGAAGACAAAGTCCTGACCAGAGAGGAATGGCAAACTAAGGTGATGGACTATGCCAAAATGGCAAAACTGACCGGAAAGCTCAGGAACCAAGGAGACAAAAATGATAAATGCAATGCAATGTAACCTAGTGCAAAATGGACCCTATCGGATTCTATGCTTTCTTTGACATAAAGTGAGGCACCACCTTCAGTACCCCTTCATTGTTTTAACAGTGCCGCACAGGCTATACCAAAAACATAAGCCCCAAATTACAAAATTGTATACAATTTATACAATGTTTAAATGATTTGTTGAATCTGATCAATCAGAGACTTAAAAACTTACAAAAAAGGTGATCCAATTAATCAAGGAGAATTTTTTCGGTGACATTCCCCCCCGTCTCTTATTGTTTCTCTCCAGTGCCAGAGGAGGGCTGACCCCCATATCTTTTGTGATCACCTACTAATTTAGGGAAACACATTTGAATGCAATCTTTCCTAATCCACATGTAGTTATATTCAGGAGGATTTCTAAAAAATCACAAACAAATGTGGAGAACTGAACTTAAGCAGAGAAACTGAAATGGATAGATTTGCACATCCTTAGGTACAGCTACCCAGCAAAGAAAAGATGGCACAGTTGTGGTCATCCTTGAACCCAAGCCTATTATTTTCATTCTAAAGCATGAAATTTAGTTGCAGTTACTATCTGTCCCATGGTGCTGGAGGAGACTCTTGAGAGTCCCATGGACTGCAAGAAGATCAAACCTATGCATTTTTAAGGAAATCAGCTCTGAGTGCTCATTGGAAGGACAGATCCTGAAGCTGAGGCTCCAATACTTTGGCCACCTCATGAGAAGAGAAGACTCCCTGGAAAAGACCCTGATGTTGGGAAAGATGGAGGGCACAAGGAGAAGGGGACGACAGAGGACGAGATGGTTGGATAGTGTTCTCGAAGCTACCAGCATGAGTTTGACTAAACTGTGGGAGGCAGTGGAAAACAGAAGTGCCTGGCGTGCTCTGGTCCATGGGGTCACGAAGAGTCGGACACAACTAAACGACTAAACAACACTATCTGTCCCCTCCACAAATATTTTTCTTTTGCATAATGTATACATTGGAACTACCCCCCCCCCCGAGAAAGCTGTTTTTATTCAGTTCTTTCCATTTGCATTAAAAATATACAGTGTGGTGATGCTTTTATTTGTCATTTCAGCACATTGAAATTAGCATCACAATTAGTTCCACCTTGGGTATTTATCCTTAGAAGAAAAGCCAATGAATCATTGTAAACAAGCTTTGTTTAATTCTCTGCCCATAAATTTTCCAGTCTGATGTATTGACTATAAACTCCTTTAAGTTTGTAAGGATGATATATGAAAAGTGTAGCGCTGCACCTTTCAATTTAGAATAGTTTTGACAAATGTTTAATAAACAGTTTAAATAGAATTGTATACTGAGCCACCACCTAGGTTTGTGTCTCTTGGTCACAACTGAGCTTCCAGTGCAATGATCTTCTTCCCTATGGAACCTGTGGGTCTCCAAACATTGTTGAAGTCCAGTTTCCCTGGGCTCCTGTCAGCATGGTCAACAATCAGGAATGATAGGAGTTGCAGTCCAAAAGCATGTGATGTTTCGCAATCCCTGCTAAAAATCCAGCATGATATGGACCCTATAGCAAAGGTTGGAAGTTACTGTAATTATTTTCTCCTTTATAAGTGGCTTCTATGAGTGCTGTTAAGGCGACATCATTAAGGTGGCGGCGAGAGATACCTACACTCCAAATACTGGGGTCACCATTATCTTGGGTCAACTTACCTAATCAGCTTCACTGTATTGCAAAATGCAACACATCTACTTTCTCCTACAGTAGTCAGTGAAAGCCACTCACTTTATGGTGAAAGTAAATAATTAAAATAAAGTAAATTCAGCCCTCCATGCCGAGCAACTCTTCACTAGTTCTAATAATAGACAAATGATCATGTACACTCTGTCGTAACATCTTGTTTCAAGCTGCTACCATATGGGAATGTCTGATGACTTACTCTTTGAAAATGATGACATGCAGAACGTTTCATCAAGAGAAATTTAACAAATCTGTCACCAGATAAAGCCAGTCTCATTAATTTAGAATTTCATTCAGACATTACTGGGTTGGACAGCATGATGCCGATCCACAATAGCACGCTATCTATTTCAAAGAAGCATGAGTTGGTAATGGACTACTCCCATTAAACAAGGATGAGATAGGAGGAAACCTAACAATAGGATGGCGTTGGACTCTCAAGCTTTAAGTCTTGTGGAAAAATCACTTGTATTTGCACAATTTGTAATAAAATGTTAAAATAACTTTCTATGTCTTGACCAAATCTTGCTCCAAAGGTTACCAGCAGCTGAACAGAAAATGAAGAACTAGAGATCAACTTCTAGTAAGGTCTCTCTGAAATTACTAGGGAATAGAACAGATACCCAAGGAATTACAGCCTAAATTGGATAAAACCCTACCAATGAATGAGTTGCAACTAGGGTTGAGAGCTTGAGTTGAATATGTGATCTGGAATGGACCTCAACACAGGAAGATGGCAAAGATGTGGGTGTGGATCTGAAGATCATCTACTTAGAACAACAACTACCAGACTTTTAGAAGACATCAGAATGCAGCCCTGTTTAGGGAAGCTTTTAATGTTTGATGTATTACAGTATTTTAATATTTGTTTGGAAGCCGCCCAGAGTGGCTGGGGAAGCCCAGCCAGATGGGTGGGGTATAAATAAATTATTATTATTATTATTATTATTATTATTATTATTATTATTATTACTACTACTTATCCTTGCAGAATGCAGCATCTTTGATTCAATTTCCAAGATCACCAGATGATCTTCAGATCCACACTTACTTCTTTGATACTATCATTCTACATTCCATGATGTGTTTTCAGAATAAAAGAAATAAGGAACTCAATGCCACCTGGTGATGTTTCCTAAAGAGACAGGGCCAGTTCTAAAGTTTATCAATGCAATCTCACATCTTACACAGAAGATCCCAGGGTGGCTTCACAACTACAAATTATGGCTCTGCTAATGAGCACCAGGGTCATACATTATTTTGAAATCAGAATGCATATCATTATTCTAAAACTTACTTCCTTTTCCCTTTTGGGGGGTGGGGGGATGAGGAAGGAGTCATTTGCTAATGGTGAAGGACCTTTTAAGGGAATGCTTTTAAAATGCTTTGATTAACCTTAACAAGAGCTTTAATATGATACACTGCACTGGAACTTTTCCCACAGACATTTAAGGTTCCTTCATTAAATAACCAAAAGGGGAAGAAAGACTAGGCCTGCAACTGTAAGGCTTGTGGGGACATAGTGACTGTGTAAGTTAAAGGAACCACAAACCTATAATTAACTAAATTATCACCTGCTTTAAAAATCTTATAGAATGACAATCATAATTATATGCTTTTAATCCTTTCAGAGTAAAATGGTTCATTCGAGAGAGAAAAATAATAATTTTTGAACTTGCAGTGAGACTTCAAAAAGTAAAAGCTCACTGAAAGAATTAATGAAGACACATTGGCGTACGTAAAGTTCATGGGATGTCAAATTGTGTTATTCTCCAAATGTTAAAATAGCAGTTAATGGTCTTTGATGCAGTAAAATAAAATAGGTGTTTTGCTTTGATATGCATGTAAAGAACAAAGAGGGCTTTGAAGTCAGTTTTTGTGTACTTCTGTGGCTGAGAAGAAAACTGACATGATGATGGTAAATTTGGATTATTTGAAAGCATAAATCCACATGAGATTTAAAAATGGAAACTGGGACAATAATCTCAGAGGAAGAAAGGGAATATATTAGTAATGCCAGAATGTTAATTGCCTGTACTTTAGCAGGACGTAGGGCTTATTCACCCTTCCTCTTGTTCCACTGCTTTCCCCAAAGGAAAGCCACTCTTTGGTGCTCAATTGGAGCAAAAAGCAATTGGGTTGTCTGTGAATTGCTGTTCGTTCTGATTTAGAGCTGAAGAGCAGGTTTTCTGGGAAAGGAGTGGGGCAAGAGAAAAACAGCTCAGACCCATGTCTAGAAAGAATGGGTCAGGTGGAAAATTGCTCGGACCCATGCTTTTTAAGCATGGGACAAGCCAAAGGGTGGATAAACTCTTAGGCAAAGTATTTAGAACTTAAGCTACCAGGACATTGTGCTGAATGACTGTGGACTATGCTTACAAATGTAATATCTATTGAATTATGAGCATGTGCAGGGCATTTTTTCAGAACTCAGTTCCGGCACCTCTTAGGTGTCCGCCATTGCCAATATAAGAAAAGCAAGGGAGGCTTTCGTGCTGAGTTCCAGAACCTCTTTTTCTAGAAAAATAGCACTGAGTATGTGTATGTGGGGAGGTGGCTTCTGTTTTCTGAGAGCCAATCGGTGTTTTGCTGTGCAAGAGCAAGAGAACAAGGGATCAAACTTTATGTTGCCAGTTTCAGTCCAGGGAGTCTGTTACTGCTAAGTCATGGACAGCTGAGTACACAGAGGAATGTAAATGAAGTTGGATGGAATGTTTAAGCTGCTTTTGGAAGGGATCTATACAGAGACAAAGTATTGTTATTACTATTATAAATAATAATTTAATTTGTATATCGTCCTACACCCACAGGTCTCAGGGCAGTTCACAACATAAAATACAATACAGTGGTATCTTGGTTCTCAAACTTAATCCATTCTGGAAGTCCGTTCCAAAACCAAAGCGTTCCAAAACCAAGGCGTGCTTTCCCATAGAAAGTAATGCAAAATGGATTAATCCGTTCCAGACTTTTAAAAACAACCCCTAAAACAGCAATTTAACATGAATTTTACTATCTAATGAGACCATTGTTCCATAAAATGAAAGCAATAAACAATGTACTGCAGTCACACAATCAATCAATCAGTAGCTGAACTGGGTTCCACACAGTCACAAAAGCAAAACAAAAAAGCCGCAAAAACAAAAACGCAAAATAAAATAGCAAAAACAGACAGACCTCATAGTAACACTCAAAGCAGAAGCGTAACACTCAATCAGAAGTGTAATACTCAAAATGGAAGTGTGGCACTCAAAATGGAGGACGTTCAGCTTCCAAACAAAAATTCACAAACCAGAACACTTACTTCCGGGTTTGCAGTGTTTGGGTTCCAAGCTGTTTGAGTACCAAGACGTTTGAGAACCAAGGTACCACTGTATAAAAGTACAGCATCTAGATGCCAATGGGAAGTCCACAAGCAGGGCACAAGTTCAACAGCACTATCCTGGTCTTGGTCACCCCCAGCAAATGGTATTCACTATGCCTCTGATAAGGGGTTAAACCACAGAGCCTAGGACTTGCTGATCAGAAGGTTGGCGGTTCGAATCCCCACGACGGAGTGATAATAAATAAATAATAAATAGATAAATAAATAGGTACCGCCCCAGCGGGAAGGTAAACGGCATTTCCGTGCACTGCTCTGGTTCGCCAGAAGTGGCTTAGTTATGCTGGCCACATGCACGCCGGCTCCCTTGGCCAATAAAGCGAGATGAGCGCTGCAACCCCAGAGTCAGCCACAACTGGTCCTAATGGTCAGGGTCCCTTTACCTTTACTTTAATGCCTCTGATACAGGAGGTAATATAGCCATATAGCTAGCTTTATCCATCATTAATTTGTCTAAGGCCTTTTAAAGTAATCCAAATTGATGACCATGACTACAACATGTGGTTTTGAACAGTTTAACTGTTTGCTGCACCCTGAATCTCAAGCCATTCCTATTAATTACATGACTCTGGGATGTAGTATTATGAAAGAGTAAGGAAAAATATATATCTCTAGCCACTTTCTCCACACCAAATATAGTTTTGTACACCTTGACCATGTCCCCTATCACTCAATCCAAACTCTTTGCTTCATGATTTTCGATTTCTCTGGCGTGTATGTGGGTGGGTGTGTATCAATAAGCAGTTATTTTTTCTCTTGCCTCTATACAATTTCTCTCTTTTTTTAAAAAAGAAAAGGGCAGTCAGTGTAAGGGCAGAACGTTGGAAGCGCAAAACCTATTTTCAGACTTATACATCGTTTGCTAAATAATTTACACAAAACACGTCAAAATTCATCACCACAGCATTTGGCTTCTTTATCAATGCTATATTCTTTTCGCTGAACCCCCCCCCCTTTTTTGTTCACTGACAGCGCTTGTGCCCTCCCAGAAATATTTTCAGAAAACAGTAATTAATCTGAAAAGCATATAAAACTACTCTTGTAACAATCATTGTTCTGAGAATGGGGAGACGGTTTTAATTTATGCTCAGCAGAACCACGTCTGGAAATGAAAGTATAATGGTCCCGTTCTCCTCAGAGTGCCTTCCCAAACGAGCTTGAATGTAACCATGGCTATTAACAAAGCAAAATTAAATGACATGAATTTGCACAGTTATTTCGGGTCCAAATGAAAAAGGAGCCTGGGACAATAAATAATTAAAGTATGAAGACACGTGTACATTAAATGAAACACTGCACTTCATTTCATGTATCAAAAAATAAATTAGTGTGTTAGCAAACTGATACCCAAGGCAGCCTCCTACTCAACTCTCTGCAGCTGTGTTTGTGATTCATACTGTCAGAGCCTCTGTTAATTAGCCATCTCATGCGCAGATCCCAGAGGTTGCAAATTAAAGTAAATATAATGACTGCTACAATTCCTGATTAATATAGGGAAATATCGTAGATCAGAAGAGAAATTGAAGATATTAGCATCATTGCTACCAGTAGTGGCTCTCTGATTGTGGGAAATGTAACTGGAACCATCACCGTCAGTTTTAGGGCACCAGGATTAGACATATATATTTACTACCCTTGGGTGGTACAATCAGCCTCTAGGTAAAAGTAAAGGGACCCCTGACCATTAGGTCCAGTCGTGACCAACTCTGGGGTTGTGGCTCTCATCTCGCTTTATTGGCCGAGGGAGCCGGCGTACAGCTTAATGCAGTAAATCACCAAACAATCACAGCCTACCAGTGTTTCTAATCCCTTCTTTTATTCCTGCATTGCAGGGGGTTGGACTAGACAACTCTTGGGGTCCCTTCCAACTGTACAATTCTATGACTCTCTTCAGCAATGGTGTGTGGAGTTCAGTCATGCAAAGACCGCAAATAGAAGAGTGACTAGTGGGGTGCCACAGGGTTCTGTCTTGGGCCCCGTCTTATTCAACATCTTTATCAACGACTTGGATGATGGACTCAAGGGCATCCTGATCAAATCTGCAGATGACACCAAACTGGGAGGGGTAGCTAACACCCCAGAGGACAGGATCACACTTCAAAACGACCTTGACAGATTAGAGAACTGGGCAAAAACAAACAAGATGAATTTTAACAGGGAGAAATGTAAAGTATTGCACTTGGGCAAAAAAAAATGAGAGGCACAAATACAAGATGGGTGACACCTGGCTTGAGAGCAGTACATGTGAAAAGGATCTAGGAGTCTTGGTTGACCACAAACTTGACATGAGCCAACAGTGTGACGCGGCAGCTGAAAAAGCCAATGCAATTCTGGGCTGCATCAATAGGAGTATAGCATCTAGATCAAGGGAAGTAATAGTGCCACTGAATTCTGCTCTGGTCAGACCTCACCTGGAGTACTGTGTCCAGTTCTGGGCACCACAGTTCAAGAAGGACACTGACAAACTGGAACGTGTCCAGAGGAGGGCAACCAAAATGGTCAAAGGCCTGGAAACGATGCCTTATGAGGAACGGCTAAGGGAGCTGGGCATGTTTAGCCTGGAGAAGAGGAGGTTAAGGGGTGATATGATAGCCATGTTCAAATATATAAAAGGATGTCACATAGAGGAGGGAGAAAGGTTATTTTCTGCTGCTCCAGAGAAGCGGACACGGAGCAATGGATCCAAACTGCAAGAAAGAAGATTCCACCTAAACATTAGGAAGAACTTCCTGACAGTAAGAGCTGTTCGACAGTTGAATTTGCTGCCAAGGAGTGTGGTGGAGTCTCCTTCTTTGGAGGTCTTTAAGCAGAGGCTTGACAACCATATGTCAGGAGTGCTCTGATGGTGTTTCCTGCTTGGCAGGGGGTTGGACTCGATGGCCCTTGTGGTCTCTTCCAACTCTATGATTCTATGATTCTATGAAATAGTTGAGTCAACAATGTGCACTTGTAAGTCACAAACCTTGCTTGCCCTCTGAATTATTGCAGCCGATGCTCATGACACTTCAGTCTTTAAAGTTTAATGCACCCAGTTTGGGAATCGATGGGTAAACGGTTTTCTGATGAAGCAGTCCTGGCTGATGTGCTTTTAAAGTAGAAGAGCAATTATGGAACACAGCTTTTTTTTATATAAAGTATTTATAATGAAGTCATCAGAACATAAGCTTATGATGCAGCATCATTTACAGGGGGAGAAAGACAACATCTTCAAAGGACATTATAATACTGAACTCTTTGTCAAGAAAATGAAAATGAATTTCTCATTTTTAATTGCAGCTGATAATGCTTAAAAATTACGAGTGAAGGCTCAACTTTCTTAACATTTGCATTTCTAATTATCTAGCAGCCCATTTTTACAGAGGATTATATAGAAACCTAATTGTGTTTTAATAACGTGGGTGCTCTAGTTAGAGATTTTTTTCCAATAAAGACTTGGTTTTGCTGATTTACATTGATTTGCATACCTTAAAGAATTTATAGTTGTTGCTTTCTTTGTTATTCTTCCTATTTTTATGTCATTGTGCATAATGTCAAATGCTGAATTAAGCTAGTCTATCTGAACCACAAAACATTATTTATTTATTATTATTATTATTATTATTATTATTATTATTATTATCCCACAATTATGATTTATATAATAGGATGCATTTGTGTATTTCTCCTGCCTAAAATGGCATCTCACAGAGAGGATATGAGAGAGCAACAAAGGAAATTAACTGCAAAAGTTGGTGGAGACTTCGGCTGAAAGCTAATTGCAGGTGATGATGAAAGATCTAACACTGTTGTTTTCTCCTGTGTGCTAAATGCAAATTTGAAACTTTAGACTAGTTTCATTCAGGATGGACTTAGAGCAGATGTTGTTGGACTACAACATCCCTAATAACTGACCATTCTGGCTGGGGCTTTGGAAACTGCAGTCTAGCAATCGGACAAAACGTGACCACTGCTGACATAGAGGCTTCCCTTATGACAAAAATGTGAAACTATACTACAGCTACAGCCTGAGCAAGCATGTGTTGCATTCTAGTCATTGGAGATATGGGCTGGATCTACACTGACCTGTTTAATGTTATTTCCTCCTATTAGAACGATATTAGATGTTGTTTTGAAACGTCACAGGGTATACTTGTTAATTAAAATGTTTTTTTTTACCTTTGTTTCTTCATCAAATGTAAGTAATACCCAACCACACTATTTCCCCAAACAGTATTTCTTTCCCTGCTGGTCTGGTCGCTGGTTGATCTGCTGCACCATCTGGTGTCACATTTTAATTCTTCCTCCCTCCCTCCATTTCCTTTGTTGTGACTGAACACTGCCCCTCAAATACCATTGGAGGGGAGTTGGAATGCAGTGAAAAAGGTAAAACACTACATAGGGATATGAACAGAGTTTCACCAATATAGCAGCATAAAACGATTAAAAAATAAGCAATAAAAATACGAGGTAAGAACACATTATGAACGTAAAAAATAAGACATCATGTGTCCATCCACGTTATCAAAACCCTTCCTTAAAGGTAAAGGGACCCCTGACCATTAGGTCCAGTCATGACCGACTCTGGGGTTGCGCGCTCATCTGCTTTACTGGCCAAGGGAGCCGGCGTTTGTCCGCAGACAGCTTCCGGTCATGTGGCCAGCATGACTAAGCCACTTCTGGCGAAACCAGAGCAGCGCACAGAAACACCGTTTACCTTCCCACCAGAGCAGTTCCTATTTATCTACTTGCACTTTGATGTGCTTTCGAACTGCTAGGTTGGCAGGAGCAGGGACCGAGCAACGGGAGCTCACCCCGTCACGGGGATTCGAACCGCCGACCTTCTGATCGGAAAGTCCTAGGCTCTGTGGTTTAGCCCACAGTGCCACCCGCGTCCCATCAAAACCCTTCCTTAACCCTTCCTTAATGTTAAAAACCATGAGTGTAGATCTGTCTTAAGTTAAAGGTAAAGGTATCCCTGTTAGGTCCAGTCACGGACGACTCTGGGGTTGCGGCACTCATCTTTCTCTATATGCCGAGGGAGCTGGCGTTTGTTCGCAGACAGCTTCCGGGTCATGTGGCCAGCATGGAACCAGAGCAGTGCATGGAAATGCCATTTACCTTCCCGCCAGAGTGGTACCTATTTATCTACTTGCCCTTTGACATGCTTTCAAACTGCTAGGTTGGCAGGAGCTAGGACCGAGCAATGGGAGCTCACCCCATCGCGGGGATTCGAACCACCGACCTTCTGATTGGCAAGCCCTAGGCTCTGTGGTTTAACCCACAGCGCCACCTGATACAGAACAACCACTCAGCTGGGGTCCAGATGATAGACATTTCCTTCATGGCATGGCCGCGGTGGGTCCAGGGTGGCCACCATCTTCAGCTGTGCTGGGGAGAGGGGTTGGTCATCTGGCACCACCCCACCTCCGGCTGCAATGGCCTTTCAGGTATGGACGGGCAATGCCTGCAAGGCTAAACAGGGGCAGGGCCTTGGGGGCTTCACTCAGCCCACCTATGGCCTATAAGGTACAGGCCACCCTCTTGCCTGATCATCACTGAATTTTCCACCCATCCACCCTCTTTGTTTGGGCCTGTGTCATATGGACCTTGCTATGGTTTACCCGGTCACTGTATTCAGGGCCAGGAATGAATTTTCTCCTGCAAACAAATTGGCTGGCTTGCGGGTTTCCACTTACTTCATAGCAACTACCACAACCTTGGTGGATAAAGCATTGGGCTGGATCCTTAGTCGCAGGGGTACCTCATTAGAGAGGTCCAGAAGGGGTGACTGATCAGCCAATGCGCCTCACCCAGTGGCTGCCTGTATAGGGTTGTGGCACCCAATTCATGTCAGAGCAACTTCCTAGCACCAGGTTCCTATCAGGTGTCAGGCAGGCCGCCCAATGCCCAGTGATACATGCCCAATGCCTTAGTGCTTGGTCAAACCTACTCTTTCCTGTAATAAATAAAGTTGTGGCCTCATTTAACCCAATACAATTAAACCTCAACTCCCGAATGCCTCCGTTTTGGAACGTTTTGGCTCCCAAACGCCCCAAACCCAGAAGTAACTGTTCCAGTTTTTGAACTTTTTTCAGAAGCCAAACATCCGACGCAGCTTCCGCTTGAGTGCAGGAAGCTCTTGCAACCACTTGGAAGCCGCGCCTCAGTTACTGGACATTCAACAACCGACTTTGACTGTATCAGTTTCCTGTGTCGTTTCCTGCATCTATTAGTCCATTCAGACTACAGTGGTACCTTGGGTTAAGTACTTAATTTGTTCCGAGGTCGGTTCTTAACCTGAAACTGTTCTTAACCTGAAGCACCACTTTAGCTAATGGGGCCTCCTGCTGCCGCCGCGCCGCCAGAGCATAATTTCTGTTCTTATCCTGAAGCAAAGTTCTTAACGTGAAGCACTATTTATGGGTTAGTGGAGTGTGTAACCTGAAGCATATGTAACCTGAAGCGTATATAACCCGAGGTACCACTGTAATGAAATGTAGGGAGAGGTTGTCCCTCAATTTTGTCTAAAGCAAATTTCGGAAGGATTAGAATTGTGAAAACAAGTCTAAGGAGGAGCTTCTAATAAATTCCAAGAGAAGCCCAGAATTTCAACAGCCTGAACAACGTTTCTCGGGAGTCCTTCCCTGGGCAGTTATTGAATTGGTTCCACTGACATGTTGAATGGCTGTGCCCATAATTTGCCAGGTTCAAAGGTGGCAACCCAAGGCAGACATTCTTAACTCAACATTCCAGTAGCAGAAAGTATGAATTTGAAAAGGCTTGACTTTGTGCTCTTTAATCTTGCCAGGAATTTGTATAATTGGAATTGCATGGCCTTTTGGTGCCGGAGAACTAGGTCTGAGTGCATATCTGGGTAGCACTGGTTAATCGAAGATGAGAAGTGAAGTGATCTTTGCCCACTTTGAGGGGCTTTGAGGGAAAATGTGTGAAGGAAGCATCTCTGTGCAAATGAGCTGAGAATACTGCCTCTGACTTTTCTCACTCCTTGGCACTTCAAAGAGATGTGCAGCTGCTCACCTAGAAAAAACACACACACTTGTTTACCTCAAGATAGCATAGGTTGGCCAGCAGCCAGAGGCAGACTTGCAGTGTAAATACATTTTAAAGAATGGGAACAGAGGAGCAGAGCTAGGCAGAGTTGACTCTAAGGCGTGGCTTGCAAATTAAAATCATCATTAAACTATGCAGACATTTCTCTTTCCCTCTAAAATTGCTACCTTTGGCTGACCTGAAGCCATTCAATATATTCAAAAATATATAAAATTTCATATGACATCATTTGTCTTGTATCTGCTAACGGCAGCACAAAGATTAAGCATGTAGCCACTGTATTTTAAAGAATCTTAGCAGCTGGTACTTAAAGTGACACTCACCTTAACCAAAGGGTGCTGTTGACCTACCTGACAGAAAACTGAGGCAAAATTTTCAACTACCCTCAAAAGCTTTCTTTGCCGCACAAAACATTAGGCCCAGTTTACATATTATTTCACATAAACACCTGTCCCTTCCCCTTCCTCCCCCCCTCCTTCATATTTTATTTTATTGTGAAATGTGACAGAGAGAAATATGGTTTAGTTTGCATTTTAAGGTGAGACTACGTACTTCCTGAAACAATATGCGAACTGAAACTGAGCCCTCTTTCCATATTCTCACTTCTCCAAATTTTGTGATGCACTTTCCCAACTAAATGATGAACAAACAAAGTATGTACCTTAATATGAATAAAAAATTTAAAATTAATAGAAATAATATAAAAAATGCATTCTGTTATGGGAAACTACTTGCATGTGAAAAGGTACATGTTAAGGGGAAAGTATGCCAAAACGCTTATGAATTTTTGTGAGGAATGTGTGTGTGTGTGTGTGTGTGTGCACAAACTGATGCATAAATGTGATGAACTAAGGTTGGGGGGTTGGAAACAGAGAGAAACCAAATTTGACAGATTTGTCCATCCCTAATTATAGCATTGTGGGTAGTGTTATTTAATCACACACAGTAAATAACACTTACGAAAGGATAAGTGTTTTGATAAAGATAAAACGTGCCTCTGACCCCAACGCTAAGCTTACACAATCTGGGTTTTGTACAGAACAAAAACGACTTCTATCTTTCAGCTTCCTCAGAAAGTATAATTGTGGTTTTTTTCTTGGAGTCCTCAAGCCCCAAAGAGAAGCTTTAATGAAGAGCTGGGCAATGCCAGGAAGGCATAAGGGAGCACATTCACAATGCTCCCTAGAATATTCCAGACTTTGCTCCAAAGCATCTGCCCAGTGACTCTCCCCAGCCAGAGCCAGCCCTCCTATTATCCATTTACTTAAGGCATTTACTCATTTCATATTTGTGTATTAAAGGCACACGCTGCCCTTTAGCCAAAATAGTTATTGGAACAGCGTACAAAAATCAGTTCTAAGATGGCTCCTGCCCTCATGCTCATGATTCAAAAAGATGTGACACATGAGGAAAAAGGGAAGGGGAAGGAGGAGTAGCAGGGGAAAAGCAAACTTAAAGATATAGTTAATGTCCATGATGATAGTGGCTTGCTTTGAGCTTGCTAAAGGATTGTCTCTCCCTGGAAGCATTCAGAAACAGAGCAGGTGACACCATCTGGGCCAGGCTGATGCACCAACTCTTGCTGCTCAGATTTTCCATCAGACAGCTGACTTGATAGCAGTTAAAATTAAATGGAATGAAGTGGCTAACTGAGGCAGAAGAGCCTGGGGCAGACAGAAGGAGGAAGGTGTTGGAGATCAGAGCTGTTGCAGATATTAATATTGCACAGTTTGAAGCAACTGGGTGTATGAAAACTGATTCTTTTTGGAAATGAACCATTGTCCAGACTCCTTAAAATATTATTCAAATTTTACTAACAGAACTCCTCAAAATAAAACAGAATACCGTAAATGATACATCCAAAATATCCATACAATGTCTTATGCTGTCCAGCTCACCGCTTTACAAAATATGAAATAATTCCAACAGACCTAGAAAGCTCTGTTTCTTCCCATAGCATCAATTTTACCTTGGAGATGTTTTTACTGTGAATATTTTACACGTCTTTTCTCCATAAGACAAAAGACACAAAGGCAACTCCCTTTGAAGTGGAAATTTGCAACCCAATACCTTCATCACATGATCTAAGGTTACACCACTCACATGTTAGCTACCAGAGAAAAACAGTCATTCAGTTGACTATCAACTCAGCAAGAGCTCAGAGTGTTCTCCTTGGCTTTAATATAGCCCCATAGAAAATCCACATGCTAACCTTTTCAGCAATATACATTTATCCATTTTTCATTTCTGTGTAAATTAAATCATTATATTCAACAAGAACTGTGTGTTCTAGGTGGCATCCCCTGCACTACCTAAGCCTAAGATAACCTGCTGCCTTTACGTGGGGTGGAGGATACTTTCAAGCATCAACTAATACTCAGTTGGCCATTCAGCTTTTGTATGTGGAATGGGAAGGGGCAATAATTTATTTGGCCTCAGGCAGCAAAATTATTTGTGCAGGTTTTGTCTCAGCCTAGCTCTGAAATCCATGAGGGTCATTTGTCACAGATTGGCTATTTTTGGCATCATGTCTTCATGTGCATCCCATATAAGTAGAGAAAAGGTTTGCAGATACGATAAGAATATGTAATGGGATATCCAAAAGACATGACACAGAAGGAAAAAGGGACATTGAGGGAAGAGGAAAAAAGAAACTTAGGCAAAAAGTTAAAATTATGATTGCATGCATGTTACTTTTCATTGTTGTGGCTTATGCCCCTACTATATCCAGTAAAAAATGAGGCAAAGGGAATTTTATCTGATACAATTTCATAGGCTTTGTGCCTATTTCCCCTCATAACCACTTCCATCCATGCCCCGTATTTCTAAATAGGCTTTTCTATAATGTTATATTTCAAAGAAAATACCAATGCAAGTCATACATTTATGCAGCTCCTTTTACCTTTCCAAAGCTGAGCTTGCTACATCTAATCGAAATGTAAATTTTGCTCAATGATGACAATAGACCAGAGCACAGTACAGTCTCAGTGAAATTGTTCATTTTAATGCTGTTTAATAAGGAGCTCTCACAAGGACACAGCATGGTTTGCTGCAATCCTTTGTTCAGAGAAGAGCTGCATCAGCATGATCTGGGGCTAAAGAGATGTTGAATGTCATTGCTTATCGAAACAACTTGTGATCTTCTATAACCCAGGAATGCTTGTTTTTTTGAAACGATGATGTGAAAATCTGGCCTTGAAATCCCTTTGATAAACTGCGAAGAAGCACTGTGAAGTTCTCCAACTTGATGTCAAATTAATGGGATAGTAGAATTTGCACATTTTAGAAAGCGATCTGCCAATTCTGTGTATAACTAGAGCGGCAGTAAAGTGTGTGACCTCCTTTAATCTCTTCTGATATATTCCCCTGATAAATCTACCAAAGTCATTTTGTTCTGGTGCTTAGTCTGATGTTTTTCTTTGTTAGGACAAATCTGTTAGTTCAAGTTCAAGTGTCTTTACAGGAAACCAACTGAGAATTTGTCTCTCTCTTTCTCCTCCCCCCCCCATTACTTTTTTATTTTATTTTGATTCTGAAGTAACATAACTGCCTAGAGTGACATTGATTTCACAGTCTAACAATGGGTATTAGCAATATTGTTTAAAACAGAACCTTCATTGACTCAAATGGACTTAAGAAAAAGTATAGGGCTCTCTGTTCCATATGAAGACCTAAGTACAAATGAAATTAATGATGTGATTAGCATTTTCATTGTTGTGTGTGTGCATCCCTATACGCCTAAACATCTCCAGCTCAGACTGAGAAACTGTTGAATTAAGTGACTATTCCCCCATTCTCTGAATAATTCAGGTCATTATTAAATCATAATATCAAAGTGGAAGAGGTATTAACAATTGTCACCAAGATCAAGTCAAGAAAGACCCCTATCCCAGAAAGATTTATATAAGTGATTTATATAAGTGTTTTAAGGAGAGCCTGGTCCCACACCGGGAGTGTATTGGGTGTTAGGAGAGGCGTAGTAGCTCTACTAGGGGAGACATCATGCTACCTCTGGGGTAATTTGTGCAATGTTGGTCCCCACACTGCACTTGGCTCTCACCTGCAGCTCCTAAAAGCTGTCAGCATGAGACAGTAACCACACCCAGGGAAACCAGGCTAGCTAAACCAGGTGAGGGTAGCCAATGGCTCTCAAACCCTCAGTGAGTTAGGGACTTTACCTGCATGCAAAGACAGGCTCTGGCAGATTGAGTGGATGAGACTAATAGTGGGTCCAATGATCAAGAAGGCAGTTTCTGCACGTGCTGTAGAGGGAAGTGAGGGGCAGATGGAGCCCATCAACCTGGAAAGGTAGCTCATCTAGAAGAAGGAAAACTCTGATCCTAAACCTCCACTGCCTTGTGGGATATCTTCGGGAAAGAAAAGGCTAAAGAGTAACCCCTACATTAATCCGGTGTGGAAACCCAGTGTGGATGGCTTCTTGTACGCTTCCTTCCGGCAACTCCTGCAGCCAAGCTGGTGCCAAATGTGTAACTCTGTTTTCTTTTGGTCCACATCAGTGAGACAGAGAGGGAGGGTTTCATGTCTGGGCAACCCAGGATCTACATACACACTGCCCAGAATTGTGCCCCAGGGAGATCGCTTCGGTGCTGCTAACAAGGGACTTCATCCCTTGGAGACACATTCCATTGTATCTTGAGACAGATGGGTGCAAACAACAACAAAGTCACACATCTGTTGAAATTTTTCAATGGGATACTTGATGATTATAAGGTCCCTGAGTCCTGGCTGGTGGCAATTCCAAAATCAGGTGAGGAAAAGTCTTACCATCCCATATCACCCCTCAGCCATGACCATTGTGGCATGATTTAATAGAGGACTCTCATAGAATCTTAGATTTGGAAGGGACCCAAGGGTCATCTAGGGTATGTTCATCAATACAATATGTTGGGAAGGTAGATCTCAGGTCCATTAGATGGTTGCTCAAGGTGCGGGGGCAGAGGATAAATATGTATGTATGTATGTAATGTACCAGTGGGGTGATAGTGCATGGGGAGAACAGCTTTAAGCCTTCACCTCCCCTGCCATTAGGGGGAGAAGTCCCATTGGTATTTCTCTTAATGCTAATTGTAGCAGGGGATGGATGGGCACAAATTTCACGAAGATTGTTGTGGGAGAGAAAATACTGAAATCTCCCACTCTGCATGCTGCATGTCTGATAACAATCTGTGGGCCATGCCCCTAGTATTTCATCTTTAGAAGCCCACAACGTAATTAGTAATCTCATCATTTAAGTCATGTGTTGTTGGGTCATTACTGAACCTCTCTTTGAATTTAGCTCTAGGCAACTCCAACCTCTCCACTTGTTAGATATTTCAGGCAAAAAGAGAATGATTGACACCTTCTAGCCCTGGCTATGAGACCCCAGAAGCATCTGGGTCCCCATCTGCACATCGTACCACTTTTAACAACCATGGCTTCCCCCAGAGAATCCTGGGAACTGTGACTTGTTAAGGGTGCTGAGAATTGTTAGGAGATCCCTAACAGAGTTACAATTCTCAGAGTGGTTTAACAGTCAATCTCTGTATCCAAGGAACTATGGGAATACTAGCTCTGGGAATAGAATGTGCCCCTTTAAAATGTGGTTTTGGGGAAGGGTTATTGGGTTGTTGTTTTTATTTTGATTATATATTTTGTGGTGTTATATTCTGATTTTGTTCTGGGAACTGCCTGGAGACCTCTGGGTATAGGGTGGTATATAAATTCAATAAAAAAATAAAAATATAGAATAGGAGATAGTGTTTCAGGCCTATATCAACAGGAGTTATGATTGTCTAAGTCAAGCAAAACTATTGCTACATTCTTGCTTTGAATGTGGGATATTATCCAGACTAACCTTTTTACTCAAGGTAACTTTGCTTCTTCCTGTGTACAACAAATGAGTTCAGTTTAGGCCTACAATCCACATCACAAATTACTGAAAACACTGGAACTGACTTAGACGTATTGCTAAAAATAATTAGAAGGCAGCAGTTAACTGATATGGTGTGATTTCACCCTACGGAATATGTAACAGCACAGATTTGGAATGTAACTGTCAGCTCCAGTGTGCATTCAAATAGTCCTAGAAAGGTTAATATATATGTCTTTTCTTATACAAGAGCTTGCGTTGTAAACCCAAGAGGCATTTTGATATCACAATGTTCTTCTATCAAAATGAGAACATAAGCTAAATTGCTATTGCCAATGGGACTATTCCTCTGAATAAGAACATACATCGTTTGGGCCAATTACATTTAAGAAATTGAATCTGCTTCACAGATATCACATCAACCTGTGGCTTTGGGCACTATTGTGCAATGAATATAGAGGACAGTATTGTTTAATGTGCAGGTCACCGAGACCAGAATACAAGCTCCAAAGAGAAAGGAAATCCCTGCTGTGTCTGAAAGTAGGATGGGAAGAGGAATATGTGATTGATATACTTCTTCAATTTAATTTATGTTCTTCTGTAAAACAGTAGTATCTTAGTCACACTAAGGAGCCGAGGAGAATCATTCCCCTCTCATCCAATCATATGCCTATAACAACTTGCATGAAATGGAGTAGGGGTGGCAGGGAAAACTCCAGAGAACACTGTGTATGGCCGAGACCAATACGTTTCTGTTTGGGATTGGACCAGACTTTAGACATACAGTTGAATCATCTAGAATTAAGCCAGGGAACACCTAAAATCTGGTGACCAGAGTCTGCAGAGCCCTAACGAACACTGCTGTTGTCAATAGCACATCCATCCCACACCCTGGAGAGGCCTTTTTGGTGGAAGATACTTAAGGCCCCATGGAAAACCCTGCACCAGCTGAAGACCTGGAGGAACCTGCAGGATAGCCTGGAGACCCGTAACTTAGGGAGGCTTTGCCTGATCCAGGGATCACGTCAACCCTATCCTGAGCAATGTCTCGGTCCTTTGCTGCCCCTCCTGGCCACCCTGGACTCAGGAGCAGAGTCTTATTAAGAGGATGGGAAATCTCAGGTGCAGATGTGGTTCCAGTTCAACCTATTTTAATATTGTTGAGGGGAGCAATGGGTTTGGCCTCACCAACAGAGTTCTTACCTCACCTGTCGGATTAGGTCAAAAGGCTATCTAGTTCAGAATTCTGTTCCCTAGAGTGGTCAACTAGTTGTCTATGGGAAGCAAAACATGAAGGCACTAGACTTCTCTCTCTGTCGCTTCTCGGTAATTGATATTCAGGGACCTACTACCACTGATCCTGGAGGTAGTTTACATCTATTAATTCATCCACCAGCATTAACGAACAACAGCATTTCATCCAGCGATAATTGAGATGAAACTTCTCAAGATAATTAAGTTCAGCAAAAAAAATCCTTTGCAAATAGGGTAGGGGATTTTGGGAGACCTTTTTCATCAAATCCATTTTCACAAAATGCTTAAGGAAAAGTGCCCCTTCGCCACGGCAAGGCAGTGATCCATGAAGGGGAATTTTGAATTATGGTGCTGGAGGAGACTCTTGAGAGTCCCATGGACTGCAAGAAGATCAAACCTCTCCATTCTGAAGGAAATCAGCCCTGAGTGCTCACTGGAAGGACAGATCGTGAAGCCACCTCATGAGAAGAGAAGACTCCCTGGAAAAGACCCTGATGCTGGGATGGGAAAGATGGAGGGCACAAGGAGAAGGGGACGACAGAGGACAAGATGGTTGGATAGTGTTCGTGAAGCTACCAGCATGAGTTTGACCAAACTGCGAGAGGCAGTGGAGGACAGGAGTGCCTGGCGTGCTCTGGTCCATGGGGTCACGAAGAGTTGGACACGACTAAACAACTAAACAACAACAAGAATACCCAAATATGGTTAATTAACACAGCATGCTCAAGCCCCTGTTGCATTTGGATTATCTTTGCAGGCTTCTAGGCATCCAGTTGGCCAATGTGAGAAGAAAGTGCTGGACTAAATATTATTTTGCCTGATTCAGCAGGCTGTTCATCAACATGGACCTCCTTCAACCACACATGCTTAGCAACCACTTCCCTGGAGCATCATCCCCCAGGAGCACTCCCAGTCCAACATGCCTCACAGACATATCGTGAAGATATAAATGGGACAATTTCCATGTACACTGCCATTAGAAGAAATGTGGGATACAAAGAGGATAAGTAAATAAATCCATTAAATGAGACAAAAACCAGAAAGAGCCATTAATCCTTAAAATAATCTCCTCATTGTTATTTTTGTCCACACACAAGAATCGCTAAACTCTAGGGTGGAAAAAAGTTTGAGGAGGGGGAAATAATGTCTTGGAAAATCTTTTAAGAACTAGCTATATTGAAACCAATTAAGGCACTTGCAAAGTTGATATCTGGGACCCCTGTTGATTTCCCCAGCGAAAGGATTCACATAATACAGAAGAAGAGGCATTTTAAACATCTATCTGCTACTTTCCTTCAGTGAAGGAACCACCTGGCCTATAAAACTCTGTGACAAGATCTTCCCTAGGGTGCCACTTTTGGACAAAGAAAACAAAAAGGGATGGAAGCTCTTTCTTTTTGCCTCAGTGGAGCTTACACAGCTTTTTCTCTCTCTCTCCCATCTGTTTGCCTGGCTCATCTTGGGGCATCAATATGTTTAAAGAAAGTTATAGTGTTTGCCCAACAGAACTCTGCAATCAGCAGCCTTCTTTCTACCTTAGACTTGCACTAAAAAAGGGCAAAAAGGGAAAAAAAGTTTTTCCTAAAACTTTTATTAAAGAAAAAAAAAGGTTCATCTTTTCATCTTACTGTAATAAAACTTTCAAGGAGTAGATCGAAAGACTATGTGCGTATTAACTCAAGAAGACAATCAAATATCATGAAAGTGAATTCTTTAGAATAAATATAAAAGATATTATTTCCATTCTTCTGAAGCTTCCCAGGCCAGAAAACAGCCGTTCTTGGATTTTACTCTACATCTTCTGACTCTATCAAGCTTCGGTCTTTTCTTTACCGCCAAGGCGTAAGTGCGCAAAGAGAAACATTTGATTAAACCTTTAAAGAGTTATGTATTGCAAATAGTTCACTTTTAAAAGACGCATTCTGAAGTTTAAAAATACCCAAGGCAGTTTCTAAGGATTGTGACAAATGGAAATACTTCTAGAAGAGAAATAACCGCTGCCCAAAGAGCGGGGATGTTCTTGATTCAGGAAGAATTGAATAGGAAATCAAGTGAAAATGTGAAAGAGTCAAACCAGCAGTTATGATTACCATGGGAAAAGCTGTCCAGTTCTGTCTATTTAGATAAGACTATAGAACAGCCTGGCTAAATCAGATCAAAGGATGACCTAGTTTGTCATTCTATTTTCAGTGGCCAGCCAGGTACCTATGGAAAGCCCACAAGCTGAATGTCAACACAAATGCACTCTCCTGCACATATGAAGTGGCATACTGGATGTAAATATTGCTATCCCAACTACTAGCCATTTTTATCTTTATCTTTACTGAATTTGTCTAGTCCTTTTAAAGCTATCTAAGCTGATCTCCACCAATACCTCCCGTGGTAGCAAAATCCACAATTTAACTATGAGCTGTGTGAAGAAATACTTCCATATTTATTTATTTATTGTCCTGAAATGTGTCTTATGGAAACCCAACACCATTTGACATCATTGGATGAAGTATTATTCTAGTATTATGAGAGAGCATTATCTCTAACCACTTTCTTCATACCATGCCTCATTTTGTCTGTTGAAGGCTTCCTGCTTCCTGGCTGCCAGGCTGAGGAGCTGGTGGCTCCAAGTCATACTTACCAGGAAGGAAGAACAGCTGGACAGAACTTTTCATGATGTCTCAGCTTGTCTATCTCATTACAACTAATCTTCTGTACTGCTTTTCTCACAATGATGTCAATTTGAGTAGATTTCACTGCCATGCCAAAAATAAACTGAATATGGATACCCCCCCACAAGTGTTCTGGAAAAATTGGGTCATCCCAATTTTTTATTTCAAGAGAACAGAGACCATTTGGGTTGCTGTGATCTTGCACAGTTTCATGGCATAAAATCTCCCCCAAAAGCACTCGGGGGGGGCACAATCTCACATGGTGCCTCAAAACACACATTTTTGGGTGCCATGCCCCCCCGAAGTGCTTTGGAGTGACACTGCGGCACAAAATTGTGCAAGATCATAGTAACGAAAATGGCCACCATGCTCTTGTAATAAAAAAAATGGGAAGATGTTGCCCCAGATTTTGACTTCAAAGTGTTGTAGGGTATGATGGCTGTATAAGCATAATTGTTCAATGATAAACTCTTAATCCGAGTCCTGGATAGTGATGTACCTCTAAAAGCCTGTTTACGTAACGTAACAAACCAAAACAAAACAAGTGATTCCCTTTACCAACACCACTACCATGACTCTTTTGTTAGTCACATTTTGTGGTACCCAAAATATATTGCTTTTGTTGTCAGCTGAGGTTTTTTGACCAAGCTGTAAGAGCTCATTTATGTACTGTTCTACTGAAAGGTGGCAGGCTGGATCACTATTAAGTGATAAATTTGAAGGTTGAAATCCTCTTCAATCATTTGCCTGAGCATGTGAGGCTTCTGTGGAAGGGTGGGGCCACACACAAAAACCCAGTCCCTCATGTCTTTGCATGTGAAAGCTCTGCTCAGATCTATGTTCATTGATCACAAAGGTCTGAAAGGGGCTTCTATAGCCGCTCCTCTTCAGGGAGGGTTACACACAGGACTTGCGCTTCCTGCCTTTAGCAGGGGGCATGTCTAGGCCCCCACATCACAGGGGAGTCCGGGTGTGCACTGCGATCACAGCCAGCCAGTTTGGCTGGCTGGGGTGTGTGGCTTGCCACATTTAAGCAGCCACGTGGCCGGGAGCTCTTCCTCTCTGCTCCTGGATTCCACGGATCTCTCGCCCTCCCACCCTTTTTCCTTGCGTTCTTCCCCTTGACCTTGCTATGGACCTCGGTTGGTCGCCTGTTGAAGGGGCCCGGTAGGAATTTTTCCACTTGGCAGATTGGCCCAGCCAGTTGGTTTTCACCTACCTCATAGCAAATCGTCACAACTTTGTAAGGTTTGGCAGTTAGGCATTGGAAAAGCTTAGTTTGTGGGAGGGGAGGTTGTGGCCATCACCTACCTCTCCCCTTTAAGGGTATTCCGTTAAAGGAATCTGGGGGTCGTGGTTCCTGCATGAAGCCCAGGTGGAGGCTAGGGCCATGGCACGACTTTTCGGTGACCCTGGGCAAGCTCTGAGTTGATGTACATCAGCAGGGCTCCCCCTACAGGTGGTTAACCCTTGAGGGACTCCCTGCATGGTGGGCAGGAGTCAGATATAGTTGGTTTGGGTCCAGTGCCTAAAGCCAACACCACTCACATTCTGTAAGCAATAAAAGTTGTGGCCCTTTTCACCCAATAATCTAAAATACTGGCGTCCACGTGTTTCATTCATCAAAGGACACACAAGTGCATTTGACTGAATATGCACAGAAGTCTCTGCAGGATCAGTAATGGTCCTTTCTCTTAAACCAAAGCTTCATTTGATCATGGAATAAACCACAGAAAATCTGAAAGTCAAGGAAAAGTAGAATGCTAGCAGGAACACCTACTCATTTCTTCTAGCAAAAGGATGGCCAAGCACACTCAGCTGCATTTTAAAAAGCGAAGCTAGTTTAGTAATTATCACATTATTTATTCGTATTTGAAGTGAGAGGTGAGGAAAATCGTACTTTGGATAGAGATATAAGCACTGTTTTTCATGACATGATTTGGACATCATAAATGCTTGCTTCTGTCTAGAAAATTTCTGTCAAACATTCTATGCAGAAATATCAGACCTCTCCTTATATGATTAAGCATCAGCAAAACAAACACATGCGCAAAATCAAAAGGCACAGCATTCCACCGTGTGAGTGTGTGAAAATGAGGTTCCACACAAGATTTACATTTAAATAGCTCAACAGAAATGCTTTTAAGAAGCAACATATCACCTGTCAAATTCAGTTTGGACACAGTCTAAACCAATTAGGATTAGTTCAGTTAATAACAAGAATCCTTCTGAAGGGCTGTTACAATACAGGAGACTTAATTTGAAGAGGTGATTATAACTCTGTTGTGACACTTTCTTAATATCAGTCTGAGGTATATGAAAGGAAAATGAATCGTGAAACCACCACTGCACGATAGCCTATGAATCTGCCTATAAACCAGGGGTTTTTCTTGTATTTCTTTTCTAATTTTAGAGTTTAAATTTTATTTAAGATAGAGAAATGAAGGGGCTATTAGTGGAAAAGGCACCAAATAAAGATACTGTATATGAAGCACTCTCTAAGAGACAGATGGGATTCCTGACCTGATGTTTGTTAGCTAATGGCTATGCAAGACAAGAAGGGTGGTAGCCAAGGTAATATCTATTTCTACCCCTTGTTGGAACCAACAATGAACTCTGCTTGCCAATCTGTCTCACCAGCCTTTGCCAAAGCTGTGGCTTCTGTCAGTTTGTCAGTGTCTCCTCCTAAGTGACTAGCCTCCCTTACATGTCCCTTCCCTGATCTACTATATCCCCATATGCACACTGATTTGGTTGGGGAGATAGAAAGCCTTGAATCAGAAAAGAAGGGCAATTAATTCCAATTCACATGCCAACCTTTCAATAACCTGTCTTCCTCTGATGGCCCAGTATCTCGGCTGAACGCTAAGAAGATGACACCATGGAAGACCTAGAAATACACATGCTGTCAATCAGGAATCTCACAGTGGGGGGGTGGGATTAGGACATGTTGAATTTTTCAACTTTCAGCTTTCCAAAATGAGGGCTGCTAAAGAGTTGCAGCATGACTTGGGAATTCAAAAGATACTTAAACTAATATAATCTAGTTTTGCTTGGTAAATAACTGCATAATAAATATTGATTATTTTTTACATTTTTGTGGAATTTCCAATAATTTAAATCTTATTTTTTTAGTGAAAAAATGTGTTTAAAATTTCATTAAAATCATTAAAAATGACCGCCAAGCCCTCGCAGTCATATTATACGTGACTGAGCATAATAGACAAGTAAAAAAGCTGAAATGGCAAGAAGGGAAGGGAAGGGAAGGGAAGGGAAGGGAAGGGAAGGGAAGAGAAGAGAAGAGAAGAGAAGAGAAGAGAAGAGAAGAGAAGAGAAGAGAAGAGAAGAGAAGGCTTGCTGAATATAAGAGGAAAAAGAAGCCGAATGCTTCAATACCATCAAATGCAAAAAAAAAAAAAAATTCTGCTGATGAAAATGAAAAACAAATAGCTGGTGTCCAAGATGGAAATGATGGAAGTTATGAATTGTCATTAGGAAAACCAAGTATCCCTTCCACTTCTAATCAAAAGACAGAGAACAACACATTGAAATACATAATGTTGCTGTGCAGAGTGCCAGATACAGTGTTGTCCTGCTTGCCACAGCGACCATCACCACAGCTGCCTTTATGAATGCAGGCTTGAAGAAGACAAGAGACTTGCAGATGATCACAACACAGTCAAGAGAGCCCAAGGAAAGGTTATGAAATCCCTGGATTAGGAATCTGATTGTCTTTGTAAGAAGGGTGAAATTGACATTTCATATGTATGTTGTTTGCTTCCAGAAAAAAACAACAACACCTGCTTACAAATAACATGGAAATGAGCACTAAGCTTGTGCTATATCTCACTATATTTCCGGAAGTGGCTTTTGCATTGTGTGAAAGCTCAGCTATAATGCAGAAATCAACAGTTAGGGAACCATCAGGAAAAATGGAATGCAGCCTATGTTTCCCATATAAGGAGATCAGCTGCACTAGAATGTTTCTCACTAGGAGCTCCTGTGAGCAGCTAATAGCTGTCCAAAGTGGGTTTCTAAAGACCTTCTTCCAGCAGGGATCTTCCTTTGCAGACCAACCTGAGTTCAATCTGGGTTGAAGAAAGGAAAGCTTCCCTATTTTGTTTGAAGTTGGGTCACCTGGGGATGCAGTGACATTAGGCAAACGACAGATGGGTGGTCTTGTTCACCTGTCAAAGTGGACCCTGAGAGGGACCAGAGTCCAGAATTCTGTTCTCTATCCTTTGCCTAGAAAATACACTCTTTAGCATGTACATCTCCAGAGACTGATTTAGTTTTGGACTCCAAGTGCATGCTATATACACAAGCTGCAAACTGGAGTTTTGTATACAAACTCACTCAATAGGACTAATTTTATATGTCCAGTGGTACCTCAGGTTAAGAACTTAATTCGTTCCAGAGGTCCATTCTTAACCTGAAACTGTTCTTAACCTGAAGCACCACTTTAGCTAATGGGGTCTCCTGCTGCTGCCACGCCACCGGAGCATGATTTCTGTTCTCATCCTGAAGCAAAGTTCTTAACCCGAGGTAATATTTCTGGGTTAGCGGAGTCTGTAACTTGAAGCGTATGTAACCCGAGGTACCACTGTATATCAGAACTTTGAGAAAGATGAATTGCATGCTGTTTTCACCCCAAAAACAATTTAATCAGGAGTTGAAAGCAAGCTCCGATGTAGCTTGCTTTCTTCTCAAACAGAAACTTTCATGACCTTCTTTCTTCATTGAGAAGTCAACTGACATTGGCCCATTAAGTCATAATCTCCCATTACAGTGCACTGTTCTGTTACAATAACCCTCTGAGAATGTCGGGGCAAGGCACCTAATTGGACTGTTTTTGAGTTCCTACCAAGAGCCAGTTAATTGACAAGTGATTTTGTTGATTAATTTACTGGAACAAAAAGAACAACAGGAGATGAATGACTTTGCCACTGCTTTGTTTTCCGGTGGGGAAAAGTGCTGCAAGGCATTGCAGAACCCTGGTTCTTCAGCCAGCTCACTTGTTTATTTATTTATCACAGAAACCCCAAGAAAGGGTGGGGGTTAAAGTAACTAGACCTCCTATTGTCTCCGGTTGACACAGTGCAAAATAATGAGGAAGTACAGAAAACAATGAAAAGCCTGCAAGGTTTTTTTTTTTTTTGTTTTGTTTTTTTTTTTTTTTTTAAGCAACCCATATATTTCACCTACAGTTATATCCATGTGGATTTATTTGTTTGCCTTCCCTTCAGCTAGTTCATAACACTGACAGTTCCTGGTGGTGTTATTTAGACATGCTAAGCTGCACCACTCATTTACAATCGTCTTTAGATGGGGGGGACATCATTTACTGCTCATTGTGCTATATCCCCTCTTCAGCTTCCTCCCACCCTTCCTTGAGATTCACCAAGCAGCTGCCATCAAAGTATCCTTCCTGGTTCATGATCAAGTGTCTCAGATTCTCCTCCCTGTCTCAATAATTGTTCAATTCATAGCTGCTTAGTGCTTCCAATCTTAAAATAGGACCACTGGTAAAGTGCTCAAGCTGACTCCATTCATTATAAACTCTTCTTCCATTTTATAATGTATCTTCCTTCTGAAAGGAATAGTTTGTAACAGTTCTACACACTAAGACGCTTGAAAACACAAGCATGGTTAGAAAAGCACCAGACATCGCCACATTTTCCTATTCCTGAAGCAAAATATTAAGCAGCAAGTCTACAGATATCATCATCTTCTGGTCAATTTCTCTCCAATTTTAATTTGGACTAAAAAAAAAAAAGGTCAGATGTAGAATAAATTATGGCATTGGCATTAGGGTGTGTTGAATTTTTGAACTTTCAAATTCCATACATGAGGAGTGCTAAAAAGTTGTTACTTCACCTGGGAATTCAGAATATATTTTGGTTAAATTCATATAATGTAGTTTTGATTCATAAGTATAATGGGTGTAAAACTGCATAGAAATCATTAAAAACGATTACCAAGTACTTGCAGTTATACTGCATATTAATAATATTGTTATTGAACCCCAGGAGGGCTTTAAACTGACTAATGTGGGGGAGGGAGACAGTGCTCCTGAAGGTAGGAGTCTATCAATTGATGAAGATGATCATCCAAATGTCATAGACCAAATGGAGCAAACAGCATGCAGACCTAGTGGTGGGAGGAAAAAATCCTTAAATAAGAGACACGGGGGAATGATTAATGGACTTCAATGTCTGTACACTAATGCACAAAGCATGGGAAATAAACAAGATGAGCTTGAGCTCTTGGTACAGCAAACTAAATATGACATAATAGGCATCACTGAAACCTGGTGGGATAAGTCCCACAATTGGAATGTAATAATGGAGGGATACAATCTATTTCAGAGAAACAGACCAGACAAGAAAGGAGGAGGAGTGGCGTTATATGTCAGGGATGTGTATACCTGTGAAGGGATCCAAGATTTAGAACCTCAAAGCCAAAGTGAGAGCATTTGGGTTAAACTTAAGGGAGAGAAGAATAACAGTGACCTCATTGTGGGAGTTTACTATAGATCCCCAAGCCAAACGGAGGACATAGATGATGCCTTAGAATCATAGAATCATAGAGTTGGAAGGGACCACAAGGGCCATCGAGTCCAACCCCCTGCCAAGCAGGAAACACCATCAGAGCGCTCCTGACATATGGTTGTCAAGCCTCTGCTTAAAGACCTCCAAAGAAGGAGACTCCACCACACTCCTTGGCAGCAAATTCCACTGTCGAACAGCTCTTACTGTCAGGAAGTTCTTCCTAATGTTTAGGTGGAATCTTCTTTCTTGAAGTTTGGATCCATTGCTCCGTGTCCACTTCTCTGGAGCAGCAGAAAACAACCTTTCTCCCTCCTCTATGTGACATCCTTTTATATATTTGAACATGGCTATCATATCACCCCTTAACCTCCTCTTCTCCAGGCTAAACATGCCCAGCTCCCTTAGCCGTTCCTCATAAGGCATCGTTTCCAGGCCTTTGACCATTTTGGTTGCCCTCCTCTGGACACGTTCCAGTTTGTCAGTGTCCTTCTTGAACTGTGGTGTCCAGAACTGGACACAGTACTCCAGGTGAGGTCTGACCAGAGCAGAATACAGTGGCACTATTACTTCCCTTGATCTAGATGCTATACTCCTATTGATGCAGCCCAGAATTGCATTGGCTTTTTTAGCTGCCGCGTCACACTGTTGGCTCATGTCAAGTTTGTGGTCAACCAAGACTCCTAGATCCTTTTCACATGTACTGCTCTCAAGCCAGGTGTCACCCATCTTGTATTTGTGCCTCTCATTTTTTTTTGCCCAAGTGCAATACTTTACATTTCTCCCTGTTAAAATTCATCTTGTTTGTTTTGGCCCAGTTCTCTAATCTGTCAAAGTCGTTTTGAAGTGTGATCCTGTCCTCTGGGGTGTTAGCCACCCCTCCCAGTTTGGTGTCATCTGCAAATTTGATCAGGATGCCCTTGAGCCCATCATCCAAGTCGTTGATAAAGATGTTGAATAAGACCGGGCCCAAGACAGAACCCTGTGGCACCCCACTAGTCACTCTTCTCCAGGATGAAGAGGAACCATTGATGAGCACCCTTTGGGTTCGGTCAGTCAGCCAGTTACAAATCCACTGAGTGGTAGCATAGTCAAGACCGCATTTTACCAGCTTCTTTACAAGAATATCATGGGGCACCTTGTCAAATGCCTTGCTGAAATCAAGGTAGGCTACATCCACTGCGTTCCCTTCATCTACCAGGCTTGTAATTCTGTCAAAAAACGAGATCAGGTTAGTCTGACATGACTTATTTTTCAGAAATCCATGCTGACTATTGGTGATCACAGCATTCCTTTCTAGGTGCTCACAGACTGTTTGCTTAATGATCTGCTCCAGAATCTTCCCTGGTATTGATGTCAGACTGACTGGGCGGTAATTATTTGGGTCCTCTCTTTCCCCCTTTTTGAAAATAGGGACAACATGGCTGCTCCTTTCCGCTGTATAGTAAACTTCAGAAGAGCATGATCACTCGCGCCTAATGATCCTTCCACTTCTACCCCACTAACCAGGTCATCAACATTGGTTAGGACCAGATCTAAAATGGCTGTTCCTCTTGTTGCTTCTCCCACTTTCTGGACAATGAAGTTGTCTGCAAGGCCAGTGAGGAATCTGTTTGACCTTATGCTCTTGGCTGAGTTTGACATCCAACAAATATCCGGGTAAGTGAAGTCGCCCATTACTACTATCTCCCTTCCTTTTGCATGCTTGGCCATCTGTTCCAGGAAGGCATCATCTATGTCCTCCGTTTGGCTTGGGGATCTATAATAAACTCCCACAATGAGGTCACTGTTATTCTTCTCTCCCTTAATTTTTGACCCAAATGCTCTCACTTTGACTTTGAGGTTCTAAATCTTGGATCTCTTCACAGGTATACACATCCCTGACATCTGGAACAGATGGCCAAGCATGCAAAAGGAAGGGAGATAGTAGTAATGGGGGACTTCAATTACCCGGATATTTGTTGGATGTCAAACTCAGCCAAGAGCATAAGGTCAAACAGATTCCTCACTGGCCTTGCAGACAACTTCATTGTCCAGAAAGTGGGAGAAGCAACAAGAGGAACAGCCATTTTAGATCTGGTCCTAACCAATGTTGATGACTTGGTTAGTGGGGTAGAAGTGGAAGGATCATTAGGCACAAGTGATCATGCTCTTCTGAAGTTTACTATACAGCGGAAAGGAGCAGCCAAGCATACTAGGACTCAATTTCTTGACTTTAAGAAAGCCGACTTCATAAAACTTAGGGAAGTGCTGGGTGAGATCCCATGGACAGTAATACTAAAAGGAAAGGGAGTTAATGATGGCTGGGAGTTTGTTAAGAGGGAGATAGTAAAAGCACAACTTCAGGCAATACCAATGAGACGGAAACATGGAAGGTGCCTAAAGAAGCCAGGGTGGCTATCTAAAGAACTTTTAACTGAGTTAAGATTAAAAAAGGATGTGTACAAAAAATGGAAAAGGGGGGAAGCCACCAAAGAGGAATTCAAACAAATAGCCAGCACGTGTAGACACAAAGTCAGAAAAGCTAAAGCACAGAATGAACTCAGGCTTGCTAGAGAGGTTAAAAGCAACAAAAAAGGCTTTTATGGGTATGTTCATAGCAAAAGGAAGAACAAAGAAATAGTGGGGTCACTCAGAGGAGAAGATGGTGAAATGCAAACAGGGGACACAGAAAGGGCTGAACTCCTCAATGCCTTCTTTGCCTCAGTCTTCTCCGATAAAGAAAACAATGCCCGACCTGAAGAATTTGGAGCAAATGATTCAGCAGAGGAAACACAGCCCAGAATAACTAAGGAGATAGTACCAGAATACTTGGCTAGTCTAGATGTATTCAAGTCTCCAGGGTCAGATGAACTGCATCCAAGAGTATTAAAAGAACTGGCAGATGTGATCTCAGAACCATTGACAGTCATCTTTGAGAATTCCTGGAGAACAGGCGAAGTCCCGGCAGACTGGAGGAGGGCAAATGTTGTCCCTATTTTCAAAAAGGGGAAAAGAGAGGACCCAAATAATTACCGCCCAGTCAGTATGACATCAATACCAGGGAAGATTCTGGAGCAGATCAAACAGTCTGTGAGCACCTAGAAAGGAATGCTGTGATCACCAATAGGCAGCATGAATTTCTGAAAAATAAGTCATGTCAGACTAACCTGATCTCGTTTTTTGACAGAATTACAAGCCTGGTAGATGAAGGGAACGCAGTGGATGTAGCCTACCTTGATTTCAGCAAGGCATTTGACAAGGTGCCCCATGATATTCTTGTAAAGAAGCTGGTAAAATGCGGTCTTGACTATGCTACCACTCAGTGGATTTGTAACTGGCTGACTGACCAAACCCAAAGGGTGCTCATCAATGGTTCCTCTTCATCCTGGAGAAGAGTGACTAGTGGGGTGCCACAGGGTTCTGTCTTGGGCCCGGTCTTATTCAACATCTTTATCAACGACTTGGATGATGGACTCAAGGGCATCCTGATCAAATTTGCAGATGACACCAAACTGGGAGGGGTGGCTAACACCCCAGAGGACAGGATCACACTTCAAAACAACCTTGACAGATTAGAGAACTGGGCCAAAACAAACAAGATGAATTTTAACAGGGAGAAATGTAAAGTATTGCACTTGGGCAAAAAAAATGAGAGGCACAAATACAAGATGGGTGACACCTGGCTTGAGAGCAGTACATGTGAAAAGGATCTAGGAGTCTTGGTTGACATGAGCCAACAGTGTGACGCGGCAGCTAAAAAAGCCAATGCAATTCTGGGCTGCATCAATAGGAGTATAGCATCTAGATCAAGGGAAGTAATAGTGCCACTGTATTCTGCTCTGGTCAGACCTCACCTGGAGTACTGTGTCCAGTTCTGGGCACCACAGTTCAAGAAGGACACTGACAAACTGGAACATGTCCAGAGGAGGGCAACCAAAATGGTCAAAGACCTGGAAATGATGCCTTATGAGGAACGGCTAAGGGAGCTGGGCATGTTAAGTCTGGAGAAGAGGAGGTTAAGGGGTGATATGATAGCCATGTTCAAATATATAAAAGGATGTCACATAGAGGAGGGAGAAAGGTTGTTTTCTGCTGCTCCAGAGAAGCGGACACGGAGCAATGGATCCAAACTTCAAGAAAGAAGATTCCACCTAAACATTAGGAAGAACTTCCTGACAGTAAGAGCTGTTCGACAGTGGAATTTGCTGCCAAGGAGTGTGGTGGAGTCTCCTTCTTTGGAGGTCTTTAAGCAGAGGCTTGACAACCATATGTCAGGAGTGCTCTGATGGTGTTTCCTGCTTGGCAGGGGGTTGGACTCGATGGCCCTTGTGGTCCCTTCCAACTCTATGATTCTATGATTCTATGATTATTATTATTATCATTAAGCATTACCTGACATTTTTAGAAGGTAAAGTTATCATTCTTTGGTTTTCCAAAAACAGTGTATGTGTTTTTCTTATCAAACATACACTTATCAAGTTAAATGTTGTCCAATTACACACAAAATAACAATTCCTCATACCCAAAACATATTTTTAAGACACCTCACTGAAGAAATTTGTAAAACTTAAGCTTCACCCCCTAAAATGGCACACCCTAGCAGATACATGTTTTGAGAAACAGATGATGAGTTTTGTGGGCATAACTGTTCTTCTGATCTTTTCTTTGGAGGAAGGTGGGAGAAGTGATTTTCATCAGCTACTCCTTTCCCATTCAGAATACAGTGGTACCTCGCAAGACCAAAAACTTGCAAGATGAAAGAGTTTTTCGTTTTTTGAGTTGCTTCGCAAGACGAATTTCCCTATGGGCTTGCTTCGCAAGACGAAAAACGAAAACGTCTTGCAAGTTTGTTTCCTTTGGGAAACCGTGCTTCGCAAGACGAAAAATTCGCAAGACGAAAAAACTCGCAGAACGACTTAATTTCGTCTTGCGAGGCACCACTGTAATGTGGAAGGTACCACAGAGGCGGGGGTCTTTTTTATTTACATAAAACCTTCATGGTCCAAATTTCCATTTGGACAGTCCTACTCAGAAATGTGTGCATATCCTTCAGCTGATTTTATTTCTATACCGATAAAGGTTTTAAATGATTTTATGTACCATGCTCAGCGTTTCTTTGATGAAGCATTTTGTAAAGTTTTCTTAAAGCTGCAAGTTGAGTCATATAGGGAATATTTTTAATTGCTTACCTGACTTAAGTTGTAAATGCTCTTACTAATTTTATTTGAATAGTTTGTATATCACTGTATTTTGCAAGTGGCTATGAGAAAGTATTGAATCAGTTGGCGAGGTATTAAATTTTTAGAGACAAATAAAACAAACAGCATCTGCTTCACTCCTACCTTTGTATAATTTTCTTCTGACACCAGCCCCCTCCTCACATAGATATAGATGTAGATAGAATAATGTGAGGAAGAAATTTGCCTATGGAAAGAGGTTAGTTACTGCCCTGTAAGAACCAATTAGAATCTGGACAGGAGTATTACGGGAGCTCTCCTAACATGCTAAATCATCAGGTTAGTTCCAAAGATGCCCCAGAGAAGTTACAGCACTTAAAGATAATGCCACCTATACTAGTAGTAATAAAATGAAGAGAGAGAAAGAGAGAGAAACCTTAGGCATATATTTTAAGTCTTCAGAATTTATGAAGCAACTTCTTTTTTCCTTTTTTAAAGAGAGTGTGGGAGTACATCTTACAAGAAGCAGAAGAGAGAAGCTCAAAATGGCAGCCCCGTGTTACATCCTTCCTCTCCGAAATGTATAGTACAACTTGTCATTGAGTTCTGAGTTTCCCAACTAATGCTGGCTCAAGATGTGAAGGAAGCATCTGAGGACAGTTGGAAGGACATCCATACATTGCGTAAGCCAAGCTGTTGACCTCCAGATGCGGCTTGACTATGACTCCCATCAGCCCTAGGGTAGATAGGAGTTGTAGTCCAAGAACACCTGGCAGGTATAACATTGGCTGCACCTGGGATAAGGTGTATATTGCAGATTATGGAGCCAGAAATGGGGCATGGCAACTGCACAATATCACCTTTTCAGTTTTTGACACCACCTGAAAGGTCAGTACATAGGTAGGCAAACTAAGGCCCGGGGGCCGGATCTGGCCCAATCACCTTCTAAATCCAGCCCACGGATGGTCCAGGAATCAACATGTTTTTACATGAGTAGAATGTGTGCTTTTAATTGAAAATGCATCTCTGGGTTATTTGTGGGGCACAGGAATTTGTTCATTATTATTATTTTTTCAAAATATAGTCCAGCCTTCCACAAGGTCTGAAGGACAGTGGACCAGCCCCTGCTGAAAAAAGTTTGCTGACCCCTGGTCCACTACATTCATTGTGGTGATGGGGGCGGGGGGGGGGCAATGACAAGATGGAGCAAGCTGAACACATATCTGGAAGTGTTGGGGTGGAGACAGTGGCATAACGTGGGTTGCCAGCACCCAGCAAAGGTGCCTTCCCACTGGCAGGAGATACCACACACCCAAAAGATGCAAGGGCCCATCCTCTCCCAGTTCCTGCTTGGTGTGCTTCTCAACTGAGCGGGATGAGGAGCACCTCTGGTCAGGGCGGCAGCTGCAGAGGCACCTGGGGCAACCACCCTGGTAGTCCCCTCCATGTTATGCCACTGGCTGGAGAATCCCATTACACAAACACTTCAGTTCCAAATTCCTGAAGGGAAGGTATAGGCAACATGGGAAGCTACCTTATATGAAATGACACCATAGGTCCATCTATTAGTATTGTCTACAATGATGGACAGTGGCCCTCCAGGGTTTCAGATGGGAAATGGTACCAACCCAACCTGAAGGGATTGGATTTGGGACCATTTGCATGTAAATCATGTGCTCCTCAGTTTTCCCACAAAGAGTAAATGTTGGGAAATGTATCTACAGTCATACCTTGGTTTTCAAACAGCTTAGTTCTTGAACGTTTTGGCTCCTGAACGCCACAAACCCAGAAGTGAGTGTTCTGGTTTGCAATCTATTTTTGGAAGCCGAACGTCCAACGGGGCTTCCGAGGCTTCTGCAGAACTTCCCGCAGCCAATCAGAAGCTGCGCTTTGGTTTCCGAACGTTTTGGAAGTTGAACGGACTTCTGGAACGGATTCTGTTTGACTTCCAATGTATGAATTTATTCTCACTGTGTTGGTTAAATTCTGCCATGGATGTCCAAGTCTGCATGTCCTTTGGAAATCATAAAAGACCTTATTGTTTGGCCTGAATTAAAATAATAGGGTTTACACTCTGTGGGGTAACTATTATTATTTACAATTTTATATGTACATTTAACTGGATGTATAATTGCTATTGCTCTTTTATTAGAGACACAATCCAGCAGTGATTAAGTGATCAATGGGATTTGAATATCAGCTAAACTCCACCGATGAATGGACAATTTAAGTATGTCCCTAAGGTTGGAATCCTATACCTACTTTCCTCAATTCAATGAGAATTACTTCAGAATAGGATCGAAATAGATGCTGCTTCCAAGTGCCTTTAGCTGGAACATGTCCTATTCTATGACTATTTTCATAGAAAAAGAGGCAGGCGAGAAAGACATTATTTTTAAAACCGGGATATAAAAGATCGCACAGTTTGTTCCACACAATGCAGCTCTGGAACTGCATTTCTCAAACAGCAGCCCTTACATTGCGCAGCAGACTGCTTTTGAACCTGACGGGAGCTTCAAAAACAGCTTTTTATATAGCATGGTGCTATTCTGTTCAAAGTTGTGGCAGGGGACCTAAATCCAGTTGGGACTACAGAACCCCTTCAACCTGCCTAATGGATTATTACCATACCGTTTTCCCAACTAATATGGAAGGTGGTCAGTCTCACTTTCATCCCCCCTGCCCCTTTAATCTGGTTCTCATATGCTCACAGTGAAACTCTAGTCTCCAGATCCCTGCTTAGTGTTCTCCATTATCAACATTCTCAGAGCATCTTTACAAACTGTACTTGAGAAGATTCAGTTCCCCCAGGAGGGAGACGCTAATGGAGAGAGATCAAGTGCTGAGCACAGACTGCCAATAGACACCGAGAATATGTACATTTGGAACAACAAACCCAGGGGAGACACAATTTGGAGCAAGATCAAATAACACCACATGGTTATTAGGTGCCCAAGAGAGACATATTTTGTTAGCAAAGTTCAGATTGTCTTATACCACCAGCAAGATATCTGAGACTGTGTGAAGAAAGAAATGCTGTTATATAAACAGATGTTTATTACCTTGAGCAACAGGCTATTTTGGTGCCTGGTGCAATATTATTTGCTGAACTGCGGCTGCTCCCTCGCCACCAGATAATGAGGCACAAAACAGGCCATGATTCTGCAAAAGCCTCAGCCTAATTATGAATAATGAGGCACTGATACTGGACGAAACCAATGTTACAAACAGTTGCTCCAACTCAAGCAGCAATAACAATTTATTTACTAGCTTGCAAACACCAACCTGAACAAAAGCATGCAATTTATGTGCTGGATATGTAAAAAAAAAAAAAAAAAAAAAAAATCCTCATGAAAGTTTGTATTGCTGTTTAATTGAATTTGTAAATAGCCGTTTTACTGCATCGTTATCTTTTTTTAAAAATGAAAGTTTGCCAGTATTTTTGTGCGCATTTCTTCTAATAAACACGTATTTGTATGCTGTTGACAAATATGCACATTTTTGCAAGCATTTTCCCCAAATATGCTGTGTTTTTGTATGTTTTTTTCACTAATGTACTAATGCCCATTTCTATACATTGTTTGGCTGGGGAATTGTATTGCAACTGTATTGCAAAGGAGAGTTTTGAAGAATGACACTGTTTCGGTTTGCACATTGTTTCAGAAAGTGTGATTTAGGTAAGTTCACCTTTAGCTACGTTCCAGTTTCTCCCACATCAACTATCTGCAACCCTATCCTAAGCTTGTTTACCCAGGACTAACTCTCTGGTCTGTAGAATTGGAGCCTTATTTACAACTCCCTGGATTGTGGCCAATAATATAGTTATAGTTAAGATTTAGCAGATTAGCAGGGCAGCTTACAATAACATTGTTTTAAAAAGTCAAATGAAATTACTAGGACTTAAAAATAATGGGCATCTGATGTGAAACAATGCTTGAGATCTGCTTATTCACAGAATTGCAATTAATTAATTGTCTTAACAATTAAGCCAATTGTGCAAACCAGTGTGTACACCCATGGTTTGGCGCTGCACAGCAGAAACTGCCAATCCACTTGGGAGTTTTCTGAATGAGCTACATCAGCATTTGCAGGAATAAAAAGAGAAAGCCCCCTAAAAAAAAAAAAAAAACTGAATCAAGAATGCAGAAGCAAAGGGACTTCTTTACATGAGAAGAAAATGCTGAAAGTTATGGTGACTTGTTGCCCTCACTGTACTTTGCAAACGCTTGCTGGCTTCTCTGAACTGAGGTTGAATAGCCGAGACTCCAATATTCTTCAGTTTTATTGTCGCAGGCTTGCACTCCACATCTAACTGTTTAATGCTAGCAAGCTAAACTACCACAAGATGGCAGCTTGCAAAATAGAAAGCAGGCATGATATCTGGGAATCAGCTAATAGAAACCTAACACTCTCCAAATGTATTAAAACTCCCAAACACTGCAAAGCGTGGTATTTCAAAAGGCATGCAAAGTGCTTCAGTCATCGCTGAAGACACTTCTTACACCACCACGCATCTGTTAAAGCTCCGGCCGGCAGCCATTCAATAAAAGCTGCAAGACATTGATGACATTGCCATTATATCTGGGGCAGCCTTCAGATGTGCGAGGGAAGCATCCTCGACTGTTACTTTCTCTTTGTAGCCCATTGTGATGCAATGAACTTGAGTCACACTTATCAAGAACTAGTGCCATGGTGATGACAGTGACATTTTATGAGAAATATTGCCGTTACTGCAAAAGAAGGCTTGGATGCATGTTTAATAGCCTGATTCCTTTCCCAAAGTCTCCCACAGATATAGTTTTATTTGTTCAAGGCTTACAAAAGTGTCCTGCTACTGCTCCAACCATTTTGTTGGTATACGATAGTTCTCTTTCTTCGGTGTATTTGCTGGCTTCTTTACGACAAGAGGAGGAAAAATACATTTTCAGATGCAGTAAATAGTATCCTGCAACAAAAATGAGGACAGCCACACATTTTGTCGCCCTGCGTAATGTTTCCATGATTCAGTGTTGATGTTTACACAACTCTTCTAATAAAGGAAAATGTCAGGGGGATGGAAACGGTTCCTTTCATTCTTCCATGGTTACTCATCCCTATAAGTGTACTCCTTTCTCAGGAAAGAGAGAAAGCCAAACAGAGTTGTTCTACTGAAAACATTAAGTAGATTTTCCAGGATTTTATCTGACTCTATTACAACTATTCATAAACTGAGAGAAATGGGAGAGGGGGAAAAACTTGTAATGCCAATAAAGGTATTTGTATTGTATTGTACTGAGAGGGAAAGAGAGAGAGAGAGGTGGAAGTTGCTGTCAGACTGTCTTGAGGGTTGGGGGAAGGCCTGAGACCACTACCTGCCCAGTGGTCCTCCTGTAAATTGAAGCATACTGTCCAAATTTTTCATTTCAAAAACTGGGAGGAGAGTTTTTCAAGATGCACTCCTGGGTGAATCACATGACCCACATCATAACCTCCCTGTCTCCCCTCCCCCCATAAAAGTGCTCTTAAGGTTGTGCAGCAGTTCTGTGGGTAGCTCTAATTATGGAGCAAATCTGGGTGATATGGGGAAAGTTTTCATGTTTCCGAGTTGGATTTTGCAATTAGCAAGGCATGTTGGGTCAAATCAGGGACTCCGTAAGCTTTCAAGCAGCTCTGTAGCTCAGCTGCCCAAAAGATGCATAGCTGTTCGGTCCCCTTGGGAAATAAAAGAAGTTAATGGAGGGATCCTCATAGTATATCCCAAAATCTTTTGGGGGGCAGAAACCCACCCCAGATTTGGCCTGTCCATGAGGCAGTCTGACGCAGCCACCTCAGGCGGTGAAATCCAAGGGTGGCGCCATGGTCACCCTCCCTACCAGCACTGGAGAAGCAAGGAGAAGTGACTACTACAATGGCTTCCAGGTTCTGGCAATATTTTGTGAGTGCTCCGCAAAATCTCTCAAGAGCCCTGTGAGATTGCATGGAGGCCTCTGAAAATCTCACACCACCTTCCTGAGACCCCAGTAAGCAAGGCAGAGAGGCAGTGTGGCAGGCAGGGGTGACAACTTGTAAAAAAATAGGGGGTTGTAATAATAAAATTTAAGGTCTTATATATATAATAAATGTTCATAAATGTACCAACCAAGCATGTACATATGTCGGCACAGGAAGAACGACCTGAAACCATTTTGACGTCCAAACTGACCAAATGTTTTCTTTGCAAGGAGGGAGGGGGGTCAGGGAGCCTTCCCATTGTCTCAGGAATTGAGTAATCACCATTTCAAAGGGTGACAGACCACCAGGAAAGGCAATCAGATAAGGCATTATCAGATAACCTGGCAGACAGGAAAAACCAAAACATTCAAATTTCTGTTCTAGACCACCTTTTCTGTGATGTAGGTATGATGTTTGTAGGGGGTGGTCTTGGGTTACACCCCTTCTGTGATGTATGTATGATGTATGGAGGGGTGGTCTTAAGCTCCAGGGCAGGGAATTTAAAATATAATATAAGGGCAGACACACCTTTGTTCTGGGTCCTCCTCCTTTCCTGCATGTGAGGGGAGACCCTGTTGCAACAGATCAATAAAGACGAGGCTTACTAGCTTCTTTGCTTCTCAATATTCTCTGGTTGGCCTCTGTTATTTTCTCCTACCAATAGGGAACCCACAGAAGGACTCTATACGGGCTCTTGGATACCCCATAAGGGAAAAAGGGCAGATTTTGTTTACAATAGCGGGCAGGTAAGACCCACTCAACATAACTGATCATAAGACGCAGCACACACACAGCCTTTTCAATGGCAATGCCCATTGACTTTTGGGGGGTCATCCCCGTCAAATATTTTATTGGTAGGGAGTGAAGCGACCTCGGCCCCTAGGAGTTAGCTCCCTAAGTTGCCATTTCCCACCAGGCTGTGGTTGGTGGAACATGGGGTTCTAGCAGAAATTAAAATAGTTTTCACAAAACTGAAGTCTGCTTGCTCCTGAACTACATGACCAGACCCCCTACAAAAACAGCCCTCTGTTTTACGACAATCTCAATTGTTTCTTGCAAATGTTTAAAGTGGCTGCTGTCTCCCATCCAAAGCCTTCTCTTGTTCCCACATCTATCTGTGTGTTTGTGTGCACGCACACACATTTTCTGTAAGTAGGTTTCCCCCGCCCCTTTCTCCTCCTGTGAAGACGCTGCATCTTAATGTTTTAATGTTGTATTTTAATCTTGTTTTTTAAAGTTGTATTTTATTCAACTTGTTTTTATTATTGGTTGTTAGCCACCCTGAGCCCGCTCTTGGCTGGGGAGGGCGAGGTATAAATAAAAATTATTATAATTTATTATTAGTAAAGCAACAATGTTTGTTATAAGTTATCTGAACTAGTGGGGGCAATAGCGAGGGAAGAATAGGTTGCTTTTCTGTCTGATTCCTTTGTAACTAGCTACCTGTAGATTGTTTTTTCTCAGGCTTTACTTCCTTCCCCCTCCTTCAGTCAGATAGTATTAGACCTTCCTTTTTTAACCTCATGATTCCATGATGGACGTATTTACGCTTGTACTCAGAAGGGCTTTGTTTTCCTGGAGTAATAATCTTTTTTTTTAATTCTTCCCACCAACAATCTTAACAGGATCTTTGTTTCTGCATTCTGCTGCAATATGTTTACCAAACACCAACTTTTTGAAGCAGCTCTCAAGTTATGACTGGTATTGTGAACGACCATTCCTGGAATGCATTGCAACCACTGCACAATAACTATTCTAACTATAAATGCATTTGTCGCCTATGCAAAAACCAATATAAACGACAGGCAAATAATATCACACACAGAGGACTAAGATTATACCCCAATGTATATTAGCATCCAACTGCATGAAAACAACGCATATTTATATCAACCGGTAAATACAAACACCATAAAACGGTTAGGTTCTTAAAACTGTAATCTCCAGATACTTGTATTCTCTTGCTGTCATTGGGCTAATAGCAGCTTCAGGGATAAGCAATTTAACTCGAGAAAACAGAACAGCTGAAAGCATTAATGAACATCTAATTTCCCACCTCTGTGGCACCAATCAAACTTGAAACCCCCTTCCAGGTTCATTAAAGTACCCAAAACAATCCCCACCAAATCACCCTGGGATCCAATTATAACTTTCACCTAATGCGTAGTTTGGCCCTCCAAAAGTTCTACCTTGTGGAATTACATCTTTCATCACAACTTCATAAATTTAAATTGTGGATTGATATTGTAGTCAAGTGAGATCAAAGATGTAAACTAGCCCAGAGTGTTGGCCTGCTGAGTGATGATGACTGAGGGCTTATCAACACCTCCATTTGCCCGGCCACTTTCCCTGGCAAAACCCAATCTTGAGCCCTGAACAAATGGCAATTGGGTTTTCTGTGGATTGCTGTTTGTTCGAATTAAGCACTAAAGAGCAAGTTTTCCAGGGAAAGTGATGGGGCAAAGGGAATACTGCTCGTACCTATGCCTATAAAGTGGGGGTCAAACAGAAAATTGCTTAGATGTGTGCTTTCTAGGCACTGGACAAGCAGAAGTGTTATTGATCCCTGAGACATCAAGTGAACATGTGAACACACACACACACACACACTGCCCCTCTTCTCACTCCACTTGTGGAATGAGGCCTAAAATCAGGTGGTCTTGGCCTAAAATCAGGGACCATCCTGGCAAGTTTCAAGCAAAATCCTATACACAGTTACCTGGAAGTATGTACCACTGAACTTGGTGAAATGTATACAGTGGTACCTCGAGTTACAAACGCCTCAGGTTACAAACACTTCAGGTTACAAACTCCGCTAACTTGGAAGAGTTACCTCGAGTTGAGAACTTTGCCCCAGTTGAGAATGGAAATTGTGTGCCAGCGACGCAGCAGCAGCAAGAGGACCCATTAGTGAAAGCACACCTCTAAGAACAGTTTCAGGTTAAGAAAGGACTTCCGGAATGAATTAAGTTCATAACTAGAGGTACCACTGTATAGGTAGGATTTGTCTCCACATGTCTTAACTCTGGGTTCATCCACACTTCTGTTTGTCCTGCTGCTTTCCTCCAGGAAAACCCAAATTCAGCACTTATTCAGAACAAATGACAATCTGGTTTGCCCTCTATTGCAGTTTCTTCCAATGTAGTGCTAAAGTACGGGTTTCGGGGGGGAAGTGGTGGGACAAAGGCAAAACCTCTCGGATCCAGGCCTAGAAAGCACGGACAAGTGGAAAAACCCACCTGGATGTGAGCTTTCTAGGCACAGAACAAGCAAAAATGTGCACGAGCCTCCTCTTCTCTTGTTTTATAGCTATACGGTATGAGAATGAATATAGGAGTTAGCTCAGCTTCAAAAATTTCCACCCAGGCATCTTTTGGATTTAGGAGACTTACAACAGGGATGGGGAACCCATATGTGGTTGGACTCCATTTCCCATCAGCCCCAGCCAGCATGACCAAAGGTCATTATTTATGGGAGTTGAAGTCCAACATCTGGAGGCCACAAGTTTTCCATCCCTGCTTTGCAAGTTTTGCAAATCCATTGAGTTTCTTCCCAGGAAACAAAGCTGTTCATTCTCAGAAAGGGCTGGTCTCAAATATCAATACCCATATATCCCTTCCCCCACACCCCCAGTCGGCCAAGGCACTGTACAATAAATAAAAATTCAATTTCAATCTTCTGTTTCTGCACAGATACAGAATCTACTTAGCAGTGCAGACAAACAGGATGAATGGGCTTATCAACCCTCTGCATCAGATGAGAATCATGACGGCGACAGCAAGAAAAGCTTGAAAGGGAATGGACCATTGAGATACAGGAATGATGTTAAGGGGTTGCTGGGATACATTTGAAAGGGACCGTGGGAGGAAATTGTTCTCACTGTATTCAATGCAGAATGGCATTCTGCAGTCACAGTAACAATTACATGAGGGTTACTGAAATAACAGCAGGGAGCGTTGCAGAAAGGAAAATCCCATCTATTCTCAGCGGTTGCTTTGGGTCAACATAACAATGTATTTCTGTTCCAGGTACCCAAATCATCGACTGTCTACAATTCGGAAGCCTGAAAAGAGACTGTGTCCCATAACCTATGCTTTTCAAAGGGACTAAAGGCTTCAAAGGGAGGGAGAGAGAGAGAGATGAAAGAGGCATGGCATTTTTGTAAAAGATAGAGTAGCTGTAAAAATGCTCAGCAGGTAATATAAATTCTCGGGAGGAAAAAAACCCCAAACAAATATGTTGATTAAGGTACCTCTACTGCTCTTTTCTCACATGTTATAAGGTCTCAGGGCTGGCCCGGGAGGATGACAGTGAGCTTAGTGGAAAATAACCCAGATAAATATTGAGGAATGATCATGGCTAATAAAACTGCAATCCCCACCCCACCCCAGCAGTACTCAGTTGAAAGTGGCTCTGCAAGTACAAAAGTCTGTTGCAATGAACATCTGAAAAAAAGCATGTAGGAAAAACTACACACATAATTTTCAATAGGACTGGGGATTTTAAGCAAGCAGGGTTCCTGATCTCATGGAAGCCTAAGCTTGTACAAGTCCATTCATTTGGGCTTCCCTTTATCAGGTTTCCAGTAGCTGATGGTGAGACACTAACCTGGCAGATAGATTGCTACTGCTTACATACCCTCCAATATTCCTCCAATGAAAACAGTAACGTCCTATTCCATCATCATCATCATCATCATCATTACTTATACCATGCTCATCTGACTGGGTTTCCCCAGCCACTCTGGGCGTCTTCCAACATATATAAAAACATGACAAAACAATAAACATTAAAAAAAACTTCCTCATACAGAGCTACCTTCAGATGTCTTCTAAAGGTTGAATAGTTACTATTTCCTTGGCTCAGGGGGTCACATACCCTTCAACATTTCTCCAATGAATATAGGGATGTCCTAGGGAAAAGTGGGACATTCCGGGATCAAATCAGAAACTGGGATGGCTTCTATAAATCCAGGACTGTCACTGGAAAATAGGGACATTTGGATGGTCTGTGCTTACTTGGACGTGGATGGTGCTGTGGTCTAAACCACAGAGCCTCTTGGGCTTGCCAAAATGTAGGTTGGCGGTTCGAATCCCTGTGACAGAGTGAGATCCTGTTGCTCTGTCCCAGCTCCTGCCAACTTAGCAGTTTGAAAGCACGCTGGTGCAAGTAGATAAATAGGTACTGCTCTGGCGGGAAGGTAAACGGCATTTCCGTGTGCCCTGGTTTCCGTCACGGTGTTCCGTTGCACCAGAAGCAGTTTAGTCATGTTGGCCACATGACCCGGAAAGCTGTCTGTGGACAAACGCCAGCTCCCTCAACCTGAAAGAGAGATGAGCGGCGCAACCCCATAGTCGCCTTTGGCTGGACTTAACCGTCCAGGAGTCCTTTACCTTTACCTTTTGAGAGTAGTAGTGGGCAAGGCAGCAAGGTGGCCAGCACTTTGCAAATGTACTGTTGGTGCCAATATGAGGCTTCTGCCAGTACATTTGCAAAGCACCACCCTCCCTGCCACCTTGGCTCTCCCACTCTCCCAGTAAGCAGCAGAGAGGTCCAATAACTCCTTCCACTCCACCGTCCACTATTGAAGGTGCCTATGTATGGTAACAGATGTCATGGGGCTGGCAAGTTGCAAAGCTGCTAGTGGAGTGATGAATAGTAGCCCAAACCAGGTGCAACAGTATACAGTCATACCTTGGTTTTCAAACAGCTTAGCTCTTGAACATTTTGGCTCCTGAACACCACAAACTCAGAAGTGAGTGTTCCAGTTTGCGGTCTATTTTTGGAAGCCAAATGTCCGACACAGCTTCCAATTGGCTGTAGGAGCTTCCTGCAGCCAATCAGAAGCTGAGCTTTGGTTTTTGAACGTTTTGGAAGTCGAACGGACTTCCGGAACGGATTCCTTTCGACTTCCAAGGTACAACTGTATATATGATTCACAGGGGAATTGTAAGCAATACCCAAACCAGATCTGCTTATCAGCATGTCTGAGGGAAAAGAATCAGGCCTTTATGAAGGGATTAGGTTACACAAACCCCAGAAACAAGTTGGCAATTTTTCAAAGGGGGACAGGGTACATCAGGCACAATATATAAAGAATGTTGGTTTTAAGTTATCTTTCAATCTCTGTTTGTCTTTGTGGGATGCTGCACCAGCCAAAAAAAAATCTATTAATATCTTAAAGCCTTTTACAGATTTATTATTCAGCTTGCACACTTTTACTCCTTTATTCCCACTTGCTCTGCCTTCCTTTTAAAGTGATTACTCTAAGCTTAGAAAACATTGATTAAATAAAAGGGGGGGATGCAGAACCCTTCAGCTATACTTAGCTAAAAGCCTGGTTCCTGTAAGCAAATAATAATAATAATAATAATAAAGGGTAAAATTATATCAAAGTATTTATTCCATTTAGTCAATATTTGTAGGATATTCAGAATGACATTTTCCATGGGAAAAAAATGTACCAGTAGTAGGTAGCTAAGTAAAAGTAAGTCCTCAAAGAACAGAAAGGAGAAAACAGTTCTCTGGAAGTGGCTGAAAGCAGCAGATGTAATACATTTTCATTACAATATGGCTGACTCCAGATCTACACTGGATATAGGAGGGAGTGGATAAAACATCCCAAGAATTCCAGATTTTAATTAAGTTTTCATTTACTCTATCAATGATAAATGAAAATTCTTCACAACCTACACAGGCATTCTTACCCTTTAAAAATACAAATTGTGTTGAGATTCAATTTAATAATCCTTTCAACTTTGAAAGCGAAAATGCAAACAACAGTTATTGGCAATGCATTTATTTATTAAGCCCACGCAGCAGAGCTTGTGGTGAAATTGCTTCTCATTGTCACTTCTTTCAGAAAGAATTTGAATATTTTTATACCCTTAAAAGTTCTATGTCATATGAAGCTTTTTCGCTCTTATCCCTCTGCCCTTATCCAAAAGCAAAGCCGCTGTATCAAAATGGCTGGGGTTGTTTTATCTGGAAATCAAGGCTTCTGCTTAAGCATCTTAGGTTTTAAGCTTCATTGAAAGTGGCATACAGAAAAAGAGACAAGCAATGATGCTGCAATTATAGATGTAGGGTTAAAAGGGGCCATATAATAAACTTTAGGATCCCTTCATATTATCTGCAAAGTCTCCTCCTGACCCCACCCATGCCCTGTGACAACTAAAGTTAAAATAGAAAAAGTGAGATTTCATTACATGAAAGCTATGCCGTGTTAGAGCAATGAAGGCTCATTCGGTCAACACTGGCCTGGGCCCAGTATACCTGAAGGAGCATCTCCACCCCCATCGTTCTGCCCGGACACTGAGGTCCAGCTCCGAGGGCCTTCTGGCGGTTCCCTCACTTCGAGGTTACAGGGAACCAGGCAGTAAGTAGTAAGTAAGTAAATTTTTATTTAAACCCGCCCTCCCTGGCCAAGACTGGGCGGCTAACATCAAATGTCAAATACATTAAAACACAAACAATTGATTAAAATACAGCTTAAAAATTAGAATCAAGATTAAATTAAATGACTGCCCATGAAATTACAACCATAGGGGTCGGGAACCTCAAGTATTCATCAGGGCCAGCTATCCATGTTGATCCCACATGAGCCGATAAAAGGGCCAAAGAGGTAACTTACATGGTCCCATAGACTTACATGGTCAAACTGGGGCCGGACCAAAGGCCAGGTGGAACAGCTCCATCTTCCAGGCCCTGTGGAAGGATATCAAGTCCCGCAGGGCCCTGGTCTCCTGGGATAGAGCATTCCACCAGGCTGGGGCCAAAACTGAAAAGGCCTTGGCCCTGGTTGAGGCCAGTTTAACCTCCTTGAGGCCTGGGACCTCCAAGATGTTATTATTTGCAAACTGTAAGGTCCTCCCTGGGGCATACCAGGAGAGGCGGTCCCATAAGTATGAGGGTCCTAGGCCGTATAGGGCTTTAAAGGTTAAAACCAGCACCTTAAATCTGACCCTGTACTCCTCTGTGAGCCAGTGCAGTTGATATAGCTAGCACTGGATGAATGTGGTCCTGTGGCAAGGACCCCATAAGGAGCCTCACTGCAGCATTCTGCACCCGCTGGAGTTTCTGGGTCAGCTTCAAGGGCAGCCCCGCGTAGAGCGAGTTATAATAATTGAGCCTGGAGGTGACCATTGCATGGATCACTGTGGCCAGATGAGGGCGAGAAAGGTAAGGGACCAGTTGCTTAGCATGGCGAAGGTGGAAAAATGATGCCTTTGCTGTAGCTGCAACCTGCGCCTCCATAGAAAGGGAGGCATCAAAGGTTACACCCAAACTCCAGATGGAAGGCGCTGGCACTAATTGAGGCCCCGCAAGAGATGGGAGTTGGCCCCCCAACCCCATGTCATCCCAACCCAGCCAGAGGACCTTTGTCTTTGAAGGATTTAACTTCAACCGGCTCCCACTCAGCCATCTAGCCACAGCTTCCAAGCATCTGGTCGGTGTGTCAGGGGCTGAGTCAGGATGATTGTCCATCAACAGATAAGCCGGGTGTCATCAGCATATTGATGACAACCCAGCCCAAACTACTGGATAAGCTGGGCAAGGGGGAACAGAAAAATGTTAAAAAGCATCGGGGAGAGGATTGCGCCCTGTGGCACTCCACACACCAAGGGGTGCCGCAATGACAACTCCTCCCCTAGCGCCACCCTAGGGCCTTCTCGGTAGTGGCACCCTCCCTGTGGAACGCCCTCTCACCAGATATTCACTATCTGACTTTTAGAAGATATCTGAAGGCAACCCTGTTTAGGGAAGGTTTTTAACATTTGATGTTTTATTGTGCTCCTAATTCTGCTGCCCAGAGTGGCTGGTGAAACCCAGCCAGATGGGCAGGGTATAAATAATATATTTATTAAATAATTTATTATTTAATATATTTATAATATATATTTATTATTAATAATATATAATATATTATATATAATATATTATATATTTATTATTTATTGTTATTATTAGCAGATGTTGTCCTGCCGGTCCAAACATAGCAGATTCCGCCCCAACCTTCTGTATGCCAACTTCCATGCAGTGGTCCAAACAGTTGCAAGTGACACTACGTAGGCTGGAAAACATAGGCTGGAAAAATCAGTGGTACATTAGAAAAATGGGGTGACCTAGTCTTACAGGACCCTATAAACACTGAACCGGGCTCAGAATTTGGAAGGAAAGGATCCAGGGTTGTGTTCATAATCTTCTGTCTATGCACACAGGACAATACACAGGGCAACCTAGAATTGATTTTTGTTTTCACATTATTTAACCTTGCATTCCCGATTATTATTATTTTTAAAAAGCTAAATAGCCAGGAAGCTGGCTCAGGACCACAGTAAGACAGGAGAAAGTGCACTTTTAATTTGCACTAGATGGAAACTCCTATTAGCCCAACCAACACTGCCAGCGTCATTTCCACTGGGGAATTTTGTAGGAGATTGTCGTGCTGCTGGGCTTTTTTTGTTGTTGTTTTTAAAAAAGGAACTGTCTGTCACCACTTCTCAAAATAGTAAACCCCACTCCCCTATTTCTAAACCTGTCCACCTGAAAATAACATCATTATTCAGCATGTCTTTAAAAAGCAGACAGACAAAAAACTCCCACCCCCCCAAAATGGAAAAGAACAGGACTACTTTCAATAATAATAATAATAATAATAATAAATTTTATTTATATCCCGCCCTCCCCAGCCAAAGCCGGGCTCAGGGCGGCTAACAACAATAAAACAGTACAAAAGTACAGCACAAACAACACTCTAAAATCATTCATTATAAAATTAATTAATTCAAGCCACTGGCAACCATTGGGCCAGAGCTCCGCGAAGAATGCCGAGGGAGGGAGTCAGGCTGTGCCCTGGCCAAAGGCCTGAAGAAGAAGAAGAAGAGTTTGGATTTGATATCCCGCCTTTCACTCCCCTTCAGGAGTCTCAAAGCAGCTAACAATCTCCTTTCCCTTCCTCCCCCACAACAAACACTCTGTGAGGTGAGTGGAGCTGAGAGACGTCAAAGAAGTGTGACTGGCCCAAGGTCACCCAGCAGCTGCATGTGGAGGAGCGGAGACACAAACCCGGTTCCCCAGATTACGAGATTACCGCTCTTAACCACTATACCACACTGGTGGAACAGCTCTGTCTTGCAGGCCCTGCGGAAAGATGTCAAGTCCCACAGGGCCCTGGTCTCTTGTGACAGAGTGTTCCACCAGATTGGAGCCATGGCCGAGAAAGCCCTGGCTCTAGTTGAGGCCAGCCTAACTTCTCTGTGGCTGGCCTCTTCTTCCTTCAAGATGTTTTTATTTGAAGACCGTAAGTTTCTCTGTGGGGCATACCAGGAGAGGCGGTCCCATAGGTACAAGGGTCCTAGGCCGTATAGGGCTTTAAAGGTTAAAACCAGCACCTTAAACCTGATCCTGTACTCCACCGGGAGCCAGTGCAGCTGGTATAGCACCGGGTGAATGTGATCTCGCAGCGAAGAGTAGTGAGATCCTTCATAACTTGGTTATGGATCAGGCAATGCAAGTCTATTTAGTTTCTTTTACAATTTCCATACCATATAGAAGTCTTGGAGAAAATTCATAGAGCGCAAGGAGGTGCTATATATCGGGTCAAAATAAACAAGTTGTCACATAAAAATCTCCCTTGACATTTTACTCACTCTCATCTGCTTCTTTTACGTTATCACTCCAAATCATTTCTCTCTCAGGCATGCTGCAAACAGCCACAAACATTTTTTTGTTATATCAAATAAAACAAAACATTGCCTTCCTGCATGTCTTGTGTGAAAGTTTCATTCTAAAACATCCAACTGGGATCCCCAAAGTTTTCCAAACAGACAACAAACAAACAAAAAAGGCCGAAATGTTCCATTACATGTTTTGTAGTACATTTGGAGACAATATATTGCCTGTAGCCTGATTGGCATAAAATTGCATTCTGCCCTGAACCCCTAAAGTCTTTTGTCATCTCTTGCAGACAAGTTCAATAAAAATGGGAGGGATGGACTTTTCCTTCTAGCAAGTCAGATACACAGAGACTAGATAAGAGTTTTACTTGGAGGCAGGGATGGTGTCCTTCTTAGTCTGATGAACTAATAGGAAGATGTTAGCCAGGGATGCATATGAGTTCAGTTTATTTATCCGGGAACATTCCTTGCAGACGTGCAAAGCAGTTGGCACGATTATAGTAATCACACTCAATTAGCAATCACTGGTAACTATGCATATGTGGGGTGGGACTCCCTGCTTTTGCCATACATGTCCTCATTCAGCCAAGCAGTTTGATTCTGGCCTTCTCACCAGAAGCCACTTGCTGAGGTGGAACTGTTACACTAGCTTTGTTGAAATAAGAGTAGCAAAAACGCAGCTAAGAAACTTAGATCATATACTGTATTTTTCGCCCCATAGGACGCACCGCCCCATAGGATGCACCTAATTTTTTTGGGGGGGGAATAAAGAAAAAAAATATTCCCCCCCCCCAGGCACGGGGCAGGCGCTGGGGAAGCCCGAGCTTCCCCTGACCCCAGCCCCCAGAACAGCCTGCTATCCGCAAGCCTAGGGAGCCGCGCCGGTCTCCCCAGGCTTGCAGAGAGGTGCGCAAAGCCCAGGTGCGCTCTTCAGTGCGCACCAGGCTTTGGAATGCAGGCAGCTCTGTGCCACCCTCTGGAGCCCCGCGCGGCTTCGCACCGGGCTCCGGAGGGTGGCGCAGAGCTGCAGGAAGCCCGGGAAAGCCAGCATTCGCCCCATAGGACGCACACACATTTCCCCTTCATTTTTGGAGGGGAAAAAGTGCGTCCTATAGGGCGAAAAATACGGTATATGACTGACACCCTTCTTTGGAAATTAAAGCCACGCCCAGACTCTAACATTCAAAAACCTTACTTGCAGAAACTTATTAAAACAGTCACATGCTTCTCCAAGCATGGACTTACAGTCTCTTCTTCTAAATTCCAAACAACTACATTTTTCTCCCTTTCCAGAGCTCAGCACTCAGCATTCTGTATCTCAATTAGGCCATGCCTTGCAACCCTTATGAGAGATTTCCACTTTTACCTTCTCCTGCAGCTTTGTTCTCTTTCTTTCAAGCTGAGAAGCAGCACTCCAACACTCTATTCAACATAGCAGTGTTCACAGTGGATTCTAAAACACAGTCACCTTGCTTCTCACAGCATGGAGTCACTCCTTCACTAGGTAGCTCCCATGTGATCAACGTTAGCCAGTCACATGAGAACTACTAGAGAATTCTCTGGAACAGGGGTCAGCAACCTTTTTCAGCCGTGGGCCGGTCCACTGTCCCTCAGACCATGTGGTGGGCCAGACTATATTTTGGAGGGGGGGGAATGAACAAATTCATATGCCCCACAAATAACCCAGAGATGCATTTTAAATAAAAGCACACATTCTACTCATGTAAAAACACCAGGCAGGCCCCACAAATAACCCAGACATGCATTTTAAATAAAAGGACACATTCTACTCATGGAAAGACACCAGGCAGGCCCCACAAATAGCCCAGAGATGCATTTTAAATAAAAGGACACATTCTACTCATGGAAAAACACCAGGCAGGCCCCACAAATAGCCCAGAGATGCATTTTAAATAAAAGGACACATTCTACTCATGGAAAAACACCAGGCAGGCCCCACAAATAACCCAGAGATGCATTTTAAATAAAAGGACACATTCTACTCACGGAAAAACTGATTCCTGGACCATCCATGAGCCGGATTGAGAAGGTGATTGGACCGCATCTGACCTCCAAGCCTTAGGTTGCCTACCCCTGCTCTAGAATTCCGTCACCAACCCATCGAATTTAGAAAAACCCATAGTAATGCATACAAGCATTTAAAATGTCAGTGAATTGCATTACCATACTTAACAAGCTTCCTAGATAGTCATAGAATCATAGAATCATAGAATAATAGAGTTGGAAGAGACCACAAGGGGCATCGAGTCCAACCCCCTGCCAAGCAGGAAACACCATCAGAGCACTCCTGACATATGGTTGTCAAGCCTCTGCTTAAAGACCTCCAAAGAAGGAGACTCCACCACACTCCTTGGCAGCAAATTCCACTGTCGAACAGCTCTTACTGTCAGGAAGTTCTTCCTAATGTTTAGGTGGAATCTTCTTTCTTGTAGTTTGGATCCATTGCTTTGCTTACTGGTGGGGAGAGGGAAAAGTGGCAGAGAGGTGAAAAAGGCGCAAATGCACAAGAAAAATCAAACTGGCATTCCTTGTGCTACATTGCCCCAACCTCCCTGTTGCCTCATCCTTCTCCTGCCCAAAAAGCGACAATAACCAACCTCCTAGGAAGCTGACAAAGGGGCTACACCCAATCCAACCAGCTGCTTCTACTTCCCACATTCCCCCACTTTTGTCACATCAGAACTCTTGCTATGCTCTATATCCCTCGCTGGTTGATGCAGGTGGAAATGAATTATTTATCTGCATTCTCCCTCCCCACCATTTCTTTTTCTTTTGTAAACAGTTTTATTAACCTTTTCCTTTTTTACAGAATCTCCCAACTACAAGCAGAGTGATAGTAAAAATCCAAAACAGCATTGCAATGAAATACAGAAACCATGACAAAAAAACACACCATAGCAACAAAACCTTTAGGCTTATGTCCCATTTAGAAAAGTTATAGATAGCATATCACCCAACTTGTTTCGCTCTGTAGCACAGAAAAGATATTGGATCAGTGAGTTAATTATATATGTTGCCTGACTTCCCAAGTCTGAATGGACAGTTTCTTTGGAAATCCAGCTCTCGAGGTGAAATGAATAAGAGAATGCTAAATCAAGTGAAAAGAGTCTGGGTTTTTTGACCTTGTCTGGGTTTCAATTGATGAGTAATCTTTACCAGAATGGTTATATTCTAAAGTGACCTGTATTCTTGATTGGCCTTTGGGACCAGGGTATTTTACCATCCTCCTAGCTAAAAGAGAGAAAAGAATCATAGCTACGTTTATATTGTTAACTAAAACATTTCTAGTCTGGTGTTCTGGTGCAAAAGCAGATTCAGGGCAGATTACATCAATACAGTGGTACCTCGAGTTACAAACGCTTCAGGTTACAGACTCTTCGGGTTACAGATTCCACTAAGCCTGAAATAGTACCTCAGGTTAAGAACTTTGCTTCAGGATGTGAACAGAAATCGCAGCATGGCGGCAGCATGAGGCCCCATTAGCTAAAGTGGTATCTCAGGTTAAGAACAGTTTCAGGTTAAGAACGGACCTCCAGAATGAAATAAGTTCTTAACTCGAGGTACCACTGTTCATTTTTAAAAAAGAAAAACAGTTTCACACCAGCAAAGATGAGGCTTAGCAGTTATAACAAAAACAGAGCCAGATTTAGGGTTGTGTGGGCAGTTCCCCGGCACAGGATGTTGAGCTGAGGGGACATTTTCTCCTCAAAACAAGCAGTGTTATTCTGGCCTTCTCACCAGAAGCTGCTTGCTGAGGTGGAACTGTTAAGCTAGCTTTGTTGAAGTAAGAGTAGCGAAAACGATCCATTTGTAGGCAGGAGTACCTGCAAGGGGTAAAAAAGGTAAAAAGTAAAGGACCCCTGGACAGTTAAGTCCAGTCAAAGGCGACTATGGGGTTGTGGCACTCATCTCGCTTTCAGGCTGAGGCAGCTGGCATTTGTCCACAGGCAGCTTTCTGGGCCATGTGGCCAGCATGACTAAACCCCTTCTGGCACAACATGACGGATGTCAGAGCACATGGAAACACTGTTTACCTTCCCTCTGCAGCAGTACCTATTCTCTACGTGTGCTGGTGTGCTTTCAAACTGCAAGGTTGGCAGGAGCTGGGACAGAGCAACGGGAGCTCACTCTATCGCGGGGATTTGAACTGCTGACCTTCCAATCGGCAAGCCCAAAAGGTTCAGTGATTTAGACCACAATGCCACCTGCAAGAGGAGTGCCATCTTATCCAGTGTAGGCCATAAGTCCAAGGCCAGATCAGCTTTCCTACTCACCAAATGCACTTTGGTCTTGTCTGGATTCAGCCTCAGTTTTTTAACCCACATCCAATTTTCACTGGGATCAGATCAAGGTTCAGGCATGGGCAGTGAAATCCCTTCCTTTCAGAGTTAATTGGGATTTCTCATTATTTCACTTTAGTTGGAAATATTTCAAGGCTTTAATTTCTAATTGGCTCTACTAATACTCCCTTCAAGGCCAAATCCAAAACTGCTGTTCTCAATATACATGATCATTCATAAAGATCTTTTTTTCTGCAAAAGAAGGGTTCTATACCCTCCAATTGTCTGTGAGCTTGAAGCACTCATGGTGTGGAACTATGACAAACAACACAATATTCACAAATGTTTTGAGATAACACACTAATGGGTTCCTGCACGTAACTCCCCAGAGACTGCTCTGAAAACCGATCTCAGTGGGTTCTCTTATGATGCATACAAGCATTTGTCTGCTAGCTACAAAACTATCCATTTCCTGACAGGTACACAGTTTGCTATAAGTGGAGGAATTATTTTGGGCAACTTGGCATTTGTGTTGCAAGGAGTTATTCAGAAGGGGACAAACGTAGCTGGATAGGCATGATGTTCAAAGGATTAGCTTGTTTATCCTTGAAAAAATATTTGCTATGTCAGCTCCGTGTTCTGTAAGCCCCCTGGGTGAGGAGAAACAAAGACACATTCATTAATCTATCCAATTAAGCATGGGAAATAAAGCGAGAAATGTACGAGTCTACTTCCCTCCCCCTGCAACGCAAGAGGCTTTGTGCACAAGCCAAGCATATGCATGTCTACTCAGAAGTAAACCCCATTTACTTTAATGGAACTTACTTCCAGGGAAGAGTGTGTATGATTGCAACCTTCAAGTAACTCCTCTTCTCGGTTCTTTGAAAGTGTATCCCATTAATCTGTAGACGGGCAAAGCATAAGAGATACACCTAGAATAATGGGATACAAAATGACATAAATTGACCCCCCCCTTCCCACTCTCACTTATTACTGGTAAAAGAAAAATTCAGATGTGTGCATCTTAACATTGCAGTCGCTGGCAATTAAAATCTTAAATATATCATTTTGGGGGTGCTGCTTGGATAAATATTAAAATCGTCTAGAGTAGACAGTTTTCAAATTCAGATGCAGGAAGGAGCATAATGAAAATATAATCAGTTTTTAAAATAAGCTGGAGAAATTTGAGGTTTGTAGGTCCCCTCGCATTTGTGCATGAGATGAAGCAACATGGATCTCTCTTGTGACCTGCTTATGCATTCAGAAGATTAAAGTGGTAAAGACATTGTGTGTGAACTGTACCACTTCATCCTGGAGGAGGGGGACTCACATAATTTGAATGGTTGCACACTAATAAAATGTACCTTGCGAGGGAGAATAGTTCAAAGCAGTCTCCTCCCTGGTATGACATTTTTGTTTGTGCTGAAAGTCTTTGTTTCATGGAGGAGTGTTAATTCAGTGATGCATCCCTTCTTCCCAGCCTGAAAAGGAAACTTTTTGTGTGGATAGTGTAGTTGTATGGCACTGGGCTTAATAAGATCTGGGCAAAGTCAGGCACTTCCTGTGTCTGCTGTGTATTTGTTTAAGAGAGACCAAAAAAAAAAAAAAAAGCTTTTGTCTAGCTTCCTTACTGATGTGTCCTCTAAGCCCCCACTCACATGTAACTTCCGTCATAGAGCTTCAGTATGCTGATGACAATGTAGTGTGTGCACGCTCAGAGGATGACCTCCAAACCACCCTAAATATCTTTGCAGAAGCTTACAAAAAGCTTGGCCTATCACTCAACATCCAAAAAACCAAAGTGCTGCACCAACAAGTACAAAATAACCCCTCTGCAGCACCACGAATCCAACTCAATGGTGTAATGTTGGAAAATGTCAATCACTTCTCCTACCTAGGCAGTTATCTTTCCACAAGGGCCAACACTGATGCCGAAATACAGCATCGCCTGAACTCTGCGAGTGCAGCTTTCTCCTGATTGAGCTTTCTTCCGACTGAAGTGCAGAGTCTTTGAGGACTGGGACATTTGCAGGGAAACCAAAATGCTTGGTTACAAAGCTATTGTACTACCAACCTTACTATATGCTTGTGAAACATGGACCACTTATAAACGCCATCTCCAACTCCTCGAAAGATTCCATCAACGGTGTCTTCGAAAAATTTTACACATCACTTGGGAAAACAGGTGAACTAATATCAGTGTACTAGCAGAAGCAAAGATCACCAGTGTCGAAGCAATAATTCTTCAACATCAACTTCGTTGGACTGGTCATGTTGTGCGGATGCCTGATGATCATCTTCTAAAGCAACTAGTCTATTCCGAACTTAAAAATGGAAAGTGTAATGCTGGTGGTCAACAAAAGAGGTTTAAATACTGTCTCAAGGCAAATCTTTAAAAATGTAGTATAAACACTGACAACTGGGAAACACTGGCCTGTGAGCTCTCCAGTTGGAGAACAGCCTTTACCAAAGGTGTCATGGGCTTTGAAGACACTCAAACTCAGGATGCAAGGGAGAAACATGCTAAGAGGAAGGCACGCTTGGCAAATCCACACTGTGATCAGCTCCCGCCCAGAAACCAACGTCCCCACTGCGGAAGGACGTGTGGATCCAGAACTGGCCTCCAGAGTCACTTACGGACTCATTGTTAAAACCGTGTTTATGGAAGACAATCTTACTCAGCAATGAGTGATTGCCAAAGAAAGAAAGAAATCCTCTGTGCCTGTTATGATACCACTTTACTAAACTGAATGTACTATATGTAGTTCTTTCTTGATATGTTACCCTTACTCTTTATAACGTAACTTATACTGATTTGACATTTGAGAGTCAGGCTAGCAGTCTCTCTTCTTACAAGCCTGAATTTCAGGATGATATCTATTCTTTCTTTCTTTCTTTCTTTCTTTCATAAAAATAGCTTTCATTTTGTAACATTGATGTTTGTTTTGTTGTTTTAGAGGTTGGGGGTTGCAAAGACTATAGAAACTAGCCAGTGGGGGAAATCTGCAATGTTCAAATATATTTCAAAATACATGTTGGCTAAAGATCCTGTGTTACTCTTTTATTCCATAATTGTCCGAACTATGCTGCAAATTGCTGAAGGCGCAGAGTTAATCACACCTCCTTTGCCATGCACAGAACAACACAGTGTGTTTTATAACACAATGAAATAACTACTTACTCATTGCAACACTGAGAAATAGTTCTAGGAAGGTCCTGATTTTCCCTAGATCATATCTGCACTTTTCAGAATGGCATTTATCAAGCCAAGCAGTATTATTTTCAGCAATGTCCTCATTCCTGCAGCTATTGGCCAACAACAAATAGCCTTGAGTTTGTTTTGTTTTATAGCAACAATTCTGTAGTTTTATTAGTGAGATTGCTGAAATATTATGGTTTATATATTGTGTGTTTTTATTACCGATGTTGCTGATGATTTACTGTTATCTTATTTGTGTCCTGCGATTTGTATTTTTTTTTAATGTAAACTGCTTTGAGATCATTTGTAACAAAAAAAGTGGTATATAAGCATATTAATCTGTTAACTTGGGACTCATCAAGACTTCCCTTTGTGCCACATTTTCCTGGCATTTGTCTGCACTTTAAAGCTCCTTTTCTGAGCTGTTTTTTGCTCCTGAACTTTCCCCGGGAAAATTCATGTTATACTACTGAATTGGAGCAACTGGCAACCCACAGAAAACCCAACTTCCATTTCTCTGATTCAGTGGTAAAATGTGAATTTTCCTGGGGAAAGCACCAGACAAAACCAAAAACCTCTCCAAGGGAAGTTTGGATGAGCCCTTAGAAAATTGTGGGAGTTTTGCATTGTAATTGCATGTGATGAGATTTCAGGCAGTACTCCAGGTTACGGTTCTCTGCTGCCATTTGAAATTTAGTGCATTGTAGTGTTTCATTCAAAAAGCCCCAGCTCCATAATGGAACAGGAACCGCAGCGTAAAAGGAATATTAGTAATTGGTGCTGGCATTATAACAAGTAAAACAAGCACAATAAACCCCATGTCTGAATGCAGCCATTGAGCAGCCATATTCTGTACAAAGATCCCACACATAACTTTTGTCTTGACGTGCCTATATGTGGGGGGGGGGGGGTGTTTGCGCATCAAGGCCCTGTCACCTCCCCCCCTCCAATAAAATAAAGACAAATTGACACAGACTTTTAGTTTAAAGGTTAATGGGCAAAATTTGGGCCACAACTTTATTGATTACAGAATTGCGAGTGGTATTGGCTTAGGCATTGGCAAAACTATATCTGACTCCTGCCCACCTTGCAGGGAGTCTGGAAGGGTAGACAATAAGAGGGAGCTCCGTCAATGGTGACCAACTGAAACTCACCCCGGGGTTCCCGTTGGATCCTGGCATGGCCCCTCAAGCGGACTTCTTTTTTTTTTTATAAGATATTTATTAAAATTTTCAAGATATTACAAAATAAAAATAGAAAAAAGAAAAATACAAAATAAAAATAGTTAAAAACAACTCAATCTTTCCGTTACTTATTTTTCATTAGCTTGTTTCCCGGACCTCCTCACGCCTCCCTTTTTTGTATTCCAGTTTGATTTGTTGGTTCAGCAAATCCTTCCCCTCTTTGTTTATCCTAGTCTTTAATCTTAAAATATTGTAACGTTAAATTTTTACCTATTAGTAATCCATTTTTCATATTCCCTTATAGTATTACAGCTAGAAACCACCTGCTTTCAATCCAAAATCATTCTAACATTCATTAATGTCAGGGAACTGCCATCGGAAGGAAGGGAAGTGAAAGGGCTCACACAGGTTGGGAGAGACTCAGCAGCTGAAGAGGGAACCAGTAGGGGGAGAGGAGCTGAGCTGAGGGAAAGGGAGCTGGAGGGATGGCTCAGAGACACTTCCAGCGAAAACAGTGGGGAGGTTTCAGGACCTCCTGTAGGGACACCCACTCCTCGCCGGAAACTGTCACGCAGAGAGTCCAGAAGACGTGTTTCCGTTAAGGAGCTTTTATGTTGGAAGCGATTCCGAAAGCAACCACTGTCGGAATCTGCCAGCGACTGACGGAGCCATGTTTAAGGGGCTCCGTTACAGACAGAGGTTTGCAAACTTGACCAAACTCTGAGGGACTAGGATTTTACACACAAGCAGCTCATCGTCCCATCACAGCATTCCGACAGACTCCGTGAGCAGCTTGTGCAGGAGAAGGCATCATGAGCAACCCAGCCGGAACCGGAGAAGCAGGAGCTGGAGCGGGTCCAAGCCTGGAAGAAAGGTACCGGGTGTTGGAGGTCCAGCTAGCGCTGCAGACGGCGAGGCTTGAGGAGAGGAGGGCTCAGGATGCAGACAAAAAGGGGAAAGACACCCAGCTCGTCAGAAAGGTACCAGGATTGGTGCAGAAGTTTGGGGGGGAGCCCAAAGACTATCATGGCTTTCGGACAGAGATGCAATATGCCCTCAATCTGCAGTTTGATGAATTCCCTGACGAGGAATCACGAGTGGCTTTCGTGATTGGGCATCTTGAAAAGGGGGCGAGAGACTGGGTTAGACCCCTGATGGCAGCGAATAGTGACGTCCTAAAGGACACGATGAAGTTCTTTCGCGCCATGGATCTGATGTTTTCCAGCGATATTGAACAGGGAGTGGTCCGCAGACAGTTAATGGCTTGCAAACAGGGGAGCCGATCTGTCCGTGAGTACTGGACTGAGTTCACCATGTTGATCCATAAATTGGGGTGGGATCTATCGGCGGAACCCATTCAAATGCTCTTTGAAGAAGGGCTTTCTTCGGCTGTGAAAGACGAACTTTCCCGGGCGCCCAGGGCGGAGTCTATGGACCAGCTGACCAAATCAGCGCTGACCATAGGAGCGCGCCAGGAGGCGAGAGCATTGGAGAGGTGGGAAGGGAAGGGGGAACGTTGGAAGGAGTTCCGCATTCCAGACATTCCAGAGCCAACTTTCCCGCCGGCAGAGCCGATGGAAATCGGAACAGCGCGCGCGCGCGCGCAGTTTCAAAGCCCAGTGAGGGGGGAAAGAAGGAGGGAAAAGGCGCCCGGAAATGCTATCTCTGCCAACAGCCAGGTCACTTTGCCAGAGTCTGCCCCCAGAGGAAGGAATGGCAAGGGATGGTAGGAGCTGTGGAGGGAAGAGAGGAAGAAATACCGAAGCAAGTAAAAGCCAACGCCTGGCTGCCACCGTCGGGGCACAGCAGCCAGGCCAAAGAGCAGTGAAAGTGCCCACGCCAGAACCTCCTAAACCCGCCCTAGTGATAGAAGTGGCGCTAGAGCTGCCAAACGGACACCCTCTAAAGATAAAGGCGCTGTTGGACTCAGGCAGCTCCTGCAATTTCATGAGCAAAGAGTTTGCAGCTGAACACCAGATACAGACGATCCCTTTAAGCAACCCCCTGCAGGTGACCACGATCGATGGCAGGGAGCTGTTGGGAGGAGAAGTCAGCTTGCAGACCGTCCCAATGATAATGAAGGTGGCAAGGCACACCGAACTGATAGCGTTTAATGTGGCCACCTTGGGAGGAGCTCCCATTATATTGGGGATGAGCTGGCTAGCGTTACATGATCCGCTGGTGGGCTGGCATCAGAGAGTGGTTTCTTTTGGTTCAGCACATTGCTTAGAACACTGCAAAGAGGGAAAGGGTTTGGCAGGGGCCCAAGCCACCCTAGCAGGGACTGAAGTAACGGAGAACGTGAAGGTACCACGACAATACGCAGATCTCCGCGACGTCTTCAGCGAAAGGGAAGCTGACCAACTACCCCCGCATAGACCCTTTGACTGTCAAATCAATTTACTCCCTGGGGCACAGCTCCCTGTAGGCAAGCTGTACGCCATGTCAGACAGAGAGATGCAGGAGCTAAGAGAGTTCATTGACAAGAACCTGAAGAGAGGGTTCATCAGAGAGTCCAGGGCGGTGGGGGGCAGCCCAGTGTTTTTTGTGGATAAAAAAAACACGAACAAGCCGAGGCTTGTGTGTGACTTCAGGGCCTTAAATGCAGTGTCAGAACCAGTGGCTTTCCCTATGCCCAGGATTGACGACATTTTGACAAGGGTCAGGAAGGGAAAGATTTTTACTAAACTGGACCTAAGGGGGGCGTACAACCTGATACGAATAAGGAAGGGGGATGAATGGAAAACCACCATGTTCACCCCTTTGGGGGCATTTGAATATTTAGTTATGCCCTTCGGCCTACAAGGAGGCTCCGCGTGCTTTCAATCGTTTATGAACCACGTCCTGGGGCCTTTGCTTTACAAGAATTGTGTGGCCTTCTTAGACGACGTGTTGGTGTATTCTGAGAATGAGGAGCAGCATGTGAGAGACGTCAGAGAAGTGTTGAGCAGGCTGCAAGCCAACCAGCTGTGGGTGAAACTGGAGAAGTGTCAGTTTCATACCAAGGAGGTGGAATTCCTGGGGTATCGCCTGTCAGACAAGGGATTGGCCATGGATCCCGGCAAGGTCCAGGCGGTGCTGGAATGGAAAACACCCAAAACAAGGAAGGATGTGCAGAGGTTCCTAGGATTTGGGAACTTCTATCGTAAGTTCATCCGAAACTTTGCCCACCTGACGGCGCCCATTACGGACTGTCTCAGCAGTAAGAAGAAGTTCGTTTGGACTGAGGAGGCGGAGCGAGCATTTGAGGAACTAAAAAGGGCCTTCGCCTCGGAACAACAACTCCTGCATGTGGATTTACAAAAACCGATGAGAGTGGAAACTGACGCATCAGACAGAGCGATTGGGGCGGTGCTTCTGCAGCCAGGGAAGGAGGAGTCAGAGTGGAGACCGTGTGCCTTTTTTTCGCGAAAGCTGAACAAATCCGAGAGGAACTACACGGTGTATGACCGAGAACTACTAGCCATTCATGAGGCGTTCCGGAGATGGAGGCACCTGCTAATTGGCGCACAACATAAGGTGCAAGTGTGCACTGACCACAAGAACCTAGAGTATTGGAGGACGGCACGAGTGCTCAACCAACGGCAAGTGAGATGGGCCCAGGAGTTCTCCAAATTTAACTTTGAGATTTGTTACGTGCCAGGCCCAGAGAACATTAGGGCGGACGCTCTCTCACGCAAACCTGAATATTTGGAGGGGGAGGGAGCACCCGAAGAGAGACATGTCATTCCAGAGGACCGCTGGGTGTGTGGGGCGGCATTGGTGGGACAAAGAGAACTGGTAGAGGAAACAGAGAATGATGAATACGCCCAGAATAAGCTCAGAGGTCTTAGGGGTGAGGGAGAGGAACCAGGGGGTTTCGAGGAAAGAAATGGAGCTTTGTATTACAAAGGGGCACTGTATATCCCTGAAGGAGACTTAAGGGGGAGGGTACTCAAGCAGTTGCACGACAGCCCCACGGCGGGGCATTTTGGACAACACAAAACCATGTGGTTGGTCACCAGGGAATTTTGGTGGCCTAAGGTGAGGGAAGATGTACGGGAGTATGTAAGAGGGTGTGAGCAATGCCAGCGAGCCAAAGGGGAGAGGCGGGCACCGGCAGGGCTATTAGAACCCTTACCAACCCCAGAACGACCTTGGGAGGCAGTGTCGATAGATTTTATGACTGATCTGCCGAAGTCCAAGGGGAAAACAGCCATCATGGTGGTGGTAGACCTACTAACAAAGATGTGCCACTTTGTAGCCTGCTCGCATGCAGTCACGGCGGAAGAGACAGCGAAGTTATTTGTAGAACACATTTTTAGGTTGCACGGGGTGCCATTGAGGGTGGTCTCAGACCGAGGAAAACAATTTACTTCCAGGTTCTGGAGGAAGCTCATGAGCTTACTGCAGGTGGAGGTCAACTTTTCGACTGCCCGGCACCCTGAAACCAACGGGCAGGCGGAAAGAGCAAACGGGGTCCTCCAGCAATACCTGAGGTGTTATGTCAATGACAGAGAGAATGACTGGGTAGAAAAGTTGGCGCTGGCGGAATTTGCCTACAACAATGCCGAGAATGTGTCCACAGGGATGAGCCCCTTCTTGGCTAATTATGGGTGTCATCCCAGGGCTTTCCCAGGGGGAGAAGGGGAGAGATGGGGTGTCCCGGCAGCCGAGCATTTTGTAGAAGAAATGGAAGCAATCCATCGTCAGCTCCAACTCAACTTAGAAAGGGCGAAGGAAGAATACAAGAGGCAGGCAGACAAGAACCGAAGGGAAGGTGAAACCATAAGGGTGGGAGATAGGGTGTGGCTGTCAACCCAAGGGTTGCCGTTCAAAGGAGGTTGTAAGAAATTAAGACCCAGGAGATTGGGTCCCTTTGAGGTCATTCAACAGGTCAACCCAGTGGCTTTCAGGCTCCGGTTACCCAACCACATGAAACTGCACCCAGTATTTCACAGGTCGTTACTGTCACCGTATGAGGGGGGACGAGAAGGGATGGCCACTCGGGGACCGGTCATAGAAGAAAGGGAATGCAGCAGCCATGTGGCAGAAATCCTCGACGCCAGGTGGAAGGGGGATCAGGTGGAGTATTTGGTAGCGTGGGAAGGAGAACCGGAGTCAGAAAACACTTGGGTAATGGCAGAAGATATCAATGACGAGGTATTGATAGAAACGTTCCATCAAAGGTTCCCAAGGAAACCTCAGCCTGTGGAGAGGTTCCGGAGGGAATACTTTGGGACCACCGATGAGGAGGAGGAGTTGGAAGGATTCTCGGAATCGGAAGGGGAAGGGGAGATGGACTCTGAGGAGGAGGAGTACTTCGAGACCAGGAACCGCAACAGGTGGAGAGAAGTGTTCGGGACATCGGAAGATGAAGGAAGTTCATTCCGGGGTTTTGCCTCCTCACCGCCCGTAGAGGAGGGGGCGAGAGGGGATGAAGGGGGCCCTGGAGGGGAGGTGGATGTCAGGGAACTGCCATCGGAAGGAAGGGAAGTGAAAGGGCTCACACAGGTTGGGAGAGACTCAGCAGCTGAAGAGGGAACCAGTAGGGGGAGAGGAGCTGAGCTGAGGGAAAGGGAGCTGGAGGGATGGCTCAGAGACACTTCCAGCGAAAACAGTGGGGAGGTTTCAGGACCTCCTGTAGGGACACCCACTCCTCGCCGGAAACTGTCACGCAGAGAGTCCAGAAGACGTGTTTCCGTTAAGGAGCTTTTATGTTGGAAGCGATTCCGAAAGCAACCACTGTCGGAATCTGCCAGCGACTGACGGAGCCATGTTTAAGGGGCTCCGTTACAGACAGAGGTTTGCAAACTTGACCAAACTCTGAGGGACTAGGATTTTACACACAAGCAGCTCATCGTCCCATCACAATTAATTTTACAATATTTCTGTAAATAGTCTTTAAATTTCTTCCAATCTTCTTCCACCGACTCTTCTCCCTGGTCTCGGATTCTGCCAGTCATTTCCGCCAGTTCCATATAGTCCATCAACTTCATCTGCCATTCTTCCAGAGTGGGTAGATCTTGTGTCTTCCAATACTTTGCAATGAGTATTCTTGCTGCTGTTGTGGCATACATAAAAAAAGTTCTGTCCTTCTTTGGCACCAATTGGCTGACTATGCCCAGGAGAAAGGCCTCTGGTTTCTTCAAGAAGGTATATTTAAATACCTTTTTCAATTCATTATAGATCATCTCCCAGAAAGCCTTAATCCTTGGGCACATCCACCAAAGGTGAAAGAATGTACCTTCAGTTTCTTTGCATTTCCAACATTTATTATCGGGCAAATGATAGATTTTTGCAAGCTTGACTGGGGTCATGTACCACCTGTATACCATTTTCATAATATTCTCTCTTAAGGCATTGCATTCCGTAAACTTCATACCTGTGGTCCATAACTGTTCCCAGTCAGCCATCATTATGTTATGTCCAACATCTTGTGCCCATTTAATCATAGCAGCCCTCAAGCGGACTTCTGACAAGATCCAGACCCATAGATTCCTTTAACGGAATACCCTTGTTTTTGGAGGGGCAGGTGATGGCCGCACCTCCCCTCCCCCACACCTCACTAAACCAATGCCTAACCACCAAACCTTACAAAGTTGTGACAATTGCTAAGAGGTAGGCGAAAACCAAATGGCCAGTGCCAATCTGCCAAAGGAAAAAATTCCTAGCCAGCCCCGTTCCAAAACAGGCAGTCAACCGTAGTCCAGAGCAAGGGCGAAGCAGACACCTAAACCACTAGGGTGGGTGGGTGGGTGGGTGGGTGCTCTTCGGCGCAAAGCCAGGTAAAGCCCCAGCGAAGTGACGCCAACTTTAAAGAGGCCCCCCCAATCATGCCACTGCCCCCAATTGGCCAACAGGCCGTGGTGTGACTGTGGGGCCACTGCACAGCTTGGGCTCAACCCCCACCCCTCCTATGGAAGGTGGGGGGAGCGCCTTGGGCCAGCACGCAACATGGACCCTCAAAAAAGAGGATCCGATTTGTGTGTGTGTGTGTTTTAGGGCCAGGAGGTAAGAGTTTGCAAAATTTTCTTAGCTGCTGTTTTATACCCTCCAACATTTCTGCAATGAAAATAGGGACATCCTATTCTATAATAATATTTTTAATACAGTGGTACCTCTGGATACCCACACCTCCAGTTGCATATCCTTCACGGCAAACCTGGAAGTATTTTTCCGGGTTTCACTGCGCACGCATGCGCAGAAGTGGTCCCTCCGGTTGCAGAAACCTCAGGATCCGACCGGTGCTCCGGAACAGATCCCATCCACAACTTTTACTATTTATACTCTGCCCATCTGACTTGGTTGCTTCAGCCAATCAAGGCAGCTTCCAACATATATAAAAACAAAATAGAACATTAAACATTAAAAAGCTTCCCTATACTGCCTCCAGATGTCATCTAAAGGTTGTATAGTTACTTATCTTCTTGGCTCAGGGGTCACATAACTCCGTACCCTCCAACATTTCTCCAGTGAAAATAGGGACATCCTAAGGAAAAGTGGGACATTCTGGGATCAATTCAGAAACCAGGACAGCTTCTGTAAATCCAAGACTGTCCCTCGAAAATAGGGACACTTAAAGTGTCTGCAGTTTGTGTAGAGTGGTTCAGGCCCTGTTAAGAAATTTACAGTGTATACCTATACATGTTTCCTAAGAAGTAGGACCCATACAGTTCAATGGGGCTTACTCCCAGATAAGTGTGTACAGGACTGCAGCCTAAAAATGTGCTTCACTAAAGCAGACAGTCATCTCACTCAAATAAGGGTGACATCTCCTTCAATTAAAGAAAATTACTCTCACATACAGAATATACAATTATTTATGGACAGTGTTCACTACTAGCCTTATGAACAGTTAAAATGAGATTTATGGGTGAAAAATTAACATTTATGGAAATGAGGCAGAGAATTTTAAATTAAAATCACTGAGTTTTCTGACTTACATTTGGCTTATCACATAAAATATGCTCTTTCAAGCTGTTCTAAAATGTTGTTGGTGAATTTCATACCCAGAATACTCATTAACTCTCAGGAAAGCAATAGGTAAATTACTGTGGTGGGTTTTTTTATTACTATTATAGTTCAAGTCGATGCAATTTAATAGAGACTGGTTCATCATATTTTATTACTTGCCATATTTTTAATCTGGGACTTATATGGCAAATTTAAATGCGTCTATCCAGGCTGATTATGTAAATACCTTGAATACTGGAATTTTATCAGAGAAGAGGTTGTAACCAATGGGGCTATGTAAAGCAAACAGTCTGGGGCCAGCCCTACCCATAGATGGGGGGGGGGAGGTGGCCCACTTGAAATAGATTTTGGAAATTAATTAAAGATCTGATGAGGTCAGCTGCTGCTGCTATTACTACTAGTAATAATAATAATAATAATAATAATAATAATAATAATGCCATGACTAATTACAGAGTACTACAAACTATAAGATAGGTCCCTGTCATGGAGAGCTTATGAAATGTTGCCTCTACCATGAACAAGCAATTATTCATAGGGCTGTCCCCAAATTTCAGCCTTAGTATCTCCATTTCCAGTATGGGGATGATGTATTAAACGATTGTTACCGTATTTTTCTGTGTATAAGACTAGGTTCCCCCCCCCCTAAAATGTAATGTCAAAAATTAGGGGGCCCTCTCCCCCCATTTTCTTAAATCTGAGGCCCCCAAAATAGGGGGCATCTTATAGATGGAAAAATATTGTATATGAATTACAAGTTGATGCATATGAAGAACTTCGTTTGAACATTCTAAAGAGCTATAAAGATTATAAGTATTATTATTTAAATTGTCAGCATGGTTTATTATAATAATTTTTTTAAGTAACCCATGTGGGACTGCCATTTCAATTATTGTTTTCCCCTCAAGCAGCAAAATGTCTCTGAATTCTCATCAGCCCAAATGCGGATATCCAGAACCACTTACTATCTAGATCGCCTTCTGAACGGTTCCTGTGATAGTCTGAGGTTGTTTAGAGTACTTTTCTTTATCCCTTTGTTGAAGTTATTTTCGCTTTCTCACACTGTTGGAAGCCTACAGCGAAGACGTTCTCTCACATTTCATTCAGCCATTTTAAATATCTACTTACATTAAACATGTTTAATGGTTTGATGATAACCTCCAAACACCACTTCTCAGCTTGTAAAGCCACCACTTTCCGCACTTAACCCTAATGTATTGCACTAAGCTAAAAAAAGTAGTGCGATCGCTATATTAACTTGTGGGTTTTATATACTCAAGGCATGAACGTTTTATTTGCAGCACACAAAGCAGTCCCAGCTTCCCAGCTGTGAATTATTCCTTACTCTGGTGCAATAATCAAGGCTTACCGACAACTAATAATGAATTGATTAATTTATTATTGGGTGGAGTTCAGTTCTTTTGAACATGCAGTTATTGGAAACAGCTGCTTAATTCTAGCTTTATGAGCTCCCATTAGGTCTTAGAGGCTGTTTCATATTGCTGAACATGATCCAGATCCTGTATATTAAAGGAATAATTAATCTAGGAGGTTTCAAAATTAAATTGGTAATGTACTCTTTCCCCCCAAGTCATCACATCATAAGAATAAGTTGTTATAAGTTATAGTCGCACAGTAAAACTTTGCTGCTACTGCAACTACTGTACCATAAGAGGAACACATACAGCATCTGTTGGAAGTTTGAGGGCAACTCAGATTGTGGAGAGGGGATTACATAGGTTAAGACCTCCAGTTTCCCAGACTATCACTGTAACTTTATCTCTGTGCTGACTTCTCTAGCTTTTTGTGTTTGGAGTATTCAATCTTAGGTTGCATCCAAATTCCTGCTCCTCCTCACATTTTTTTCTGGACCTCAGGGAGAGAGGTCATCTTGGGTCTGCTTTCTAAAAACATGGCTTCTTCTCCAACTAAATAGTTATCTAGGACTATAGACCTTGCTCCTTTAACAAACACAAGCTTTCTTATTTTATACCAAACTTGATGCTGAATACCTTTCAACTGAAGGTGTGCTCCAAGCAAGGATTCATTTAACTGAAGTTAACTGCTGCTGCATGCAAACTCTATATGCTAACAGCATAATCCTAAATATTAACAAGCAAGCCCCATTGAACTGGACTTCCTCTCAGTTAAGGCTAGAGAGAATTTCAACCCTAGTTATATCTAAGAAAAGGCATATATAATCCTGTTGATCCACGGGAGGGGGAGTTAAAAATCTATAGTAGGGCAATGCCTTTATTAGGATTAAGTAAAATGTCACAAAATAGTTAGCAATTGTTTGAATTCTATAAAACCTTTCATTAGGCTGGATGTGAAACAAAACAGACCCAGTGGATGGGGGGAGAATATTGCCATGATGCCAATACCACAAATCGGCCCATTTCAGATGTTCAATTGTAGCAAATGTGAATATGCAGAAAACCCAAAGTGACATTTGATCCAACTCAGTTTTTAAAAGCGGGTAATCGCTATGGGGTGCGACACTCATCTCTGCTTTCAGGCTGAGGGAGCCTGAAAACAGCTTTTGTCTGTAAACAGCTTTTCTGTGTCATGTCGCCAACATGAACAAACCACTCCTGGCGCATGGAACACCATGACAAATGCCAAATGTGCAGAAACACCGTTTACCTTCTTTCCACAGTGGTACCTATTAATCTACTTGTGCTGGTATTCTTTTGAACTGCTAGGTTGGCAGGAGATGGGACAAAGCAACAGGAGCTCACCCCATCATGGGGACTTGAACTGCTGACCTTAGAATCAGCAAGCCCAAGAGGTTCTGTGGTTTATAGCACAGTGCCACCCATGTCCCATAGAGTACATTGCAGCAGTGCAGGGTTGCCTTGTGTTTGGTCTGGAAACTCCAGTTCATTTTGTTAGTGCAGAATGATTCAGCAGTTGCTTAGCAGGAGGAAGAGTCTGTCAGCATCTTACATCTGTGTTTAAATATCTTCACCAGGCACAGTTCAATGTATTTCTTTTTTTTAAAAAAATGATTTATTAGATTTTATACCTTACAGGTGTTACATAGAAGCCACACAACAAAACAACAACAAAGTAACAATAATGTAAAAAGTCTTAAATGGCTTGGGAATAGTGTACTTAAGAGATCACTTTACCCAATACATGATCAATCACTTTGATCAGCAGAACTTACCCTACTACAAGTCCCATGCAATGCACTTCAGAGGTCTCTGCATATTGAGAATAAGCAGCAAGCACCACTGTGTTAAAAGACACTTGCTTCTTGGGAGAAAAGCAACGACAAACCTAGACAGCATTTTAAAAAGCAGAGACACCACCTTGCTGACAAAGGTCCATATAGTTAAAACTATGGTTTTCCCAGAAGTGATGTATGGAAGTGAGCTGGACCATAAAAAAGGCTGGTTGCCAAAGAATTAATGTTTTTAAATTATGGTGCTGGAGGAGACTCTTGAGAGTCCCATGGACTGCAAGAAGATCAAACCTATCCATTCTGAAGGAGTGCTCACTGGAAGGACAGATCCTGAAGCTGAGGCTCCAATACTTTGGCCACCTCATGAGAAGAGAAGACTCCCTGGAAAAGACCCTGATGTTGGGAAAGATGGAGGGCACAAGGAGAAGGGGATGACAGAGGACGAAATGGTTGGACAGTGTTCTTGAAGCTACGAACATGAGTTTGACGAAACTGCGGGAGGCAGTGGAAGACAGGAGTGCCTTGTGTGCTCTGGTCCATGGGGTCATGAAGAATTGGACACGACTAAACAACAACAACAACAAACCATTGTGTTGTTTTAAGATGCCTGCAAAAAATATTTCCGTTTCAGCAGGCCTATGCAGACACATGACTGGATACATGTTTTATTGTGTTTCATTGCTCATAGATGTTTTTAACAGGTTTAAAAATGTTTTCAATGTGTTATTTTATTTTATTGTTAATTGTATTTTCATTTCCGATACTTTGCTGCCCATGGCTCCTGTGGGAGGAAGGGTGGGCTGTTAATTTGATAAACAACTAGATCCTGCAAGTTGACCCACTACTGATACAGAGAATATGGCAGATTGAATCATATAATCCTTACTCATGCTTTGACTAGACAAACCTTCAGCTAGATAGCTCAAACAGGGAACATTTAAGGGCAGAATACTCATTCTGTCAACATACTTTCTGAGCAAACAACAATGCTTGCAGAATTCAGTGGAAACTGCAGCTGGTGAGCACAGATAAGGAATTGACCCTGAGCAAAGGCTTTCAGCTTGCAGGTCCTTATCTTTCACTCATAACGTAACTGGCTTGAGACATTGTGTTAGACTCACAGACTTCAGCCCTTCCTTCTATTTTTGCTGACTGAATGCAGGGCACAATGCAAAATCTGTCTGGCAATGTCTTTCAAATAGATGTATGTGAGGCTGTTCCGGAGGGTCGTCTATAGCCTCAGTCCTGCTGAGGACAACTTACTATTTTAAATAGAAGAAAGTATTAACATTAAATGATGCGGTTATAAGTCTGTAATCTGGATCTCTTTAAGTTCTTTTGTTCATAATCTATCTATCAACAACAAACTCATTCTCCGAGTGCAGATCCTTTCATAGGTAATAAAAGGAGGGCATTTCCTGCTCAGGATCAACCCCCCTCTTCCACTATCAAACCTAGGCTCCTTCAGGGTCCCTCCTCTGCCAATGTCTTTGTCTCTTTTAAGTTTGTATGGGTCTGCAGGGACGTGTCCTGCACGTCATTTTTTTCTGATTACCTTCAAATTGGCTCAGAGAAATAACCCAAGATCTTCTGGGTTAACCAGATCCCAACTTCGGACTGCTCCCAAGTTAATCAGAGGCTAGCTTGGATGAATTAGTTCACCTGTCTCCAATCTCACTTGATAGATCAGGAGCACTTTTCCATGGAGCAAAAAAATAAATAAATCATTGTTCTCTTCCCTCCCCACCCCACCCTATGATACATTTTTTATTTGCTGAGCAGAGCTGATCAATTATTTTTGAAGCGAAAAACCAATTTTAAGTCAGTAAACACTGTCCTCTATCTTTTTGAGAGGAGATGGATGGACTTTATGAGGCTGGACTGAAGCGCTGAAGTTTCTTGAACTGTAAAGTACTGATTTGACTAATCCCAAAGGCAACTGTCTCAAATCACAGTGTTCGATCTCAACCTAGTGAGTTATACCTACCCCTGATCGAATCTGAGAGGGATGGCCCTTTTCTTATATTTTGTGCTTGTTTAGCTTGGCATGCTACTAAAGTATCACTGAATTGAACTGAGTCTATCCATCTCCTCTTCCCAATAATTTAATTTATACCATTTTATTTCCCTGGAGTGATTCAATTTCAAAGACAACTGCACAAATGTTTTCCTAGCTAGAAGGAATCTCCTGCTGCATATGAGGGGGGGGGGGGATCCTCAGTGTGGCAGAAGTTTGTTTCCTCAGCACAGTGTGCATACATGGAACAGATTTTCACCACATTCCCTCTATTTCTTTCTGCTATGCTGCTTATTATTCTGAAGCTTTGATTGCAAAGTACAAATGTGATCACACGCTTATTAAGGCATGAAGTTTTCAGTCTACTGTCTTGAGCATTTATGGAGGGGGGGGGAAATGCATGATTAAAAAAAAGACATATATCAGGTAGCATTTGTTTGGGGAATAATTTTTGTAGGAAGAATAACTTCAGTGATTATGAATTCATAAGTTAGAGGAAGGCAGTGTTCCAGTAAGTCAGCAGCTAGCTTTGTGTTTGTTAACTTTTGTTAACAGACTCAGCATCACAAACCTCACTCCCGACACCCTTCATTCAGCCAGACCTTGGGTCGACATTAATCCACAATTGTCCCGGATTCTAAGGTTGCTGTGATATACTGCAGCTAGACTGGTGACTGGGAGTGTCCGCCGAGACCATATAACACCAGTTCTGAAAGACCTACATTGGCTGCCAGTAAGTTTCTGAGCACAATTCAAAGTGTTGGTGCTGCCCTTTAAAGCCCTAAACAGCCTCAGCCCAGTATACCTGAAGGAGCATCTCCACCTCCATCATTCAGCCCGGACACTGAGATCCAGCGCCGAGGGCCTTCTGGTGGTTCCCTCACTGTGACAAGTGAGGTTACAGGGAACCATGCAGAGGGCCTTCTTTGTAGTGGCACCCACTGTGGAAAGCCCTCCCATCAGATGTCAAGGAAATAAGCAACTATCTGACTTTTAGAAGATATCTGCAGGCAGTCCTGTTTAGGGAAGTTTCCAATGTCTGATGTTTTATGGTATTTTTAATATTTTGTGGGAAGCTGTCCAGAGTGGCTGGGGAAGCCCAGCCAGATGGGCAGGGCATAAATAAATTATTATTATTATTACTTGTTTTATTGTAGGTTTTATACTTTTAACTATGTTTCATTAGCTTGTTCATTTAATATTTTGTAAACCATCTTGAGATCTTTTGATTCAGTTTCATATTTGGCTTCCCAAAACTTCGTTTCCTTGAAATTTCTTAGATATTTTGCCTGAGTAAGAATTTTGTAATTTACCTTGAAGTGTGTGTGTAAGAGAGAGAGAGAGAGAAGGAAGGAAACTATTTTGTACTTCACCTCAGGCAAAAGAATGTCCTATGCTGGTCTAGTTTGGCTGGTTCACACGCAGTCCTATTTTTTCTAGACAAAGAGGTGCCAGAGCTCACCATGAACACCTCCCTCATTCTTTTAGAATGTCAGTGGCTCCCACCTGAGAGGTGCTGGAACTGAGTTCTGGAGAATTCTGGCTGAAAAAAAAGTCCTGATCACACCTTTACTTTCCACAGAACAAATCTGGCATAAGATCAGCTCTCAGCGAATAGTCTTTGAAAGAGCTCCATTGATTATTTTTTTTTAAAGGTCTGGTGTCCAGTTATTATAAGAGTCCCCATAAAATCCCATTTGACAGAATTTTGTGTTGTTGCCGACTTTGCAGCATTTTCCTATGATTTCAGACTTGCCTATTGACCTTGTTTGCTACAGGTCACTGAAATGTCATACGTGTACTCAAAAATTACCACCTGTCATTTCTTTTAGAAGGGGGAATTGCTAAGATAAAAAGGATGCCAAATCCCCTTAAGGTTCCATTATAGATAAATCCACTGACCTTTCAGTATTGCCACATTCAGCAAAAGAATTAAATTCCGAGCAAAAAGAGAGAGACCAAATTAAAACAGATGAATTACCTTTAGCACAGCAGCAATATCGTGGAGTGGCTCAGCTCTTTGCCAATGTACCTGCCACCTACCTTCTCTTTATTCCTTAATCAAAGACCAAGTGCTTCTGCCAAGAGTTAAAACGCAAAGCAAGAAGAAGAAAACATTATGTGCACCAGTGAGGCCATTCAGCATCCCAGGTAAGGCAAATGTACATGGACTGTTCAGCCCCACTGACCAAAATGGAATTGAATGCGCTTAAAGTCAATGCTGTCATTCAACAGGGTTGATTGCTGAGCTTGGTTGCCATTGCAGCTAACTTAAAGCAGTGGTTTTCAATTTGTGCTCAACAGAACTCTGGTTCTTCAGAAGCTTATGTGTGGTTCTCCGGTGAGAAGATGAGCAGCAATGGACTACCTTCATTGAAAGAAAACCTGGGCCATATTCTGGAGATCAGGTTAAAAAAAACCTCTATGTCCAAGAGCTACTTGCAATTGCCCATGCACTCCATGTTATGTATTCAGTGGTTTGTGTTTGCCTGAGCTTGAGTCTGGACTAAGGATTCTGAGCCCCTGTGTTCGATACATAATATCCAATCACAGAACATTTTAGGATTTGGGCCTCTGCCACTGGCCCTTAAACTCTGAGTCACGATTCGCAGCTTGGAAGTTTAGGCAGCCAATCACGTTGGGAGTGGGAGTGGCCCAGGCCTTCAGAAATGTATATAAGCAATTGCTTTGCCCCTGTCATCCAGTTTTGTAGTTCCATAAAGGTTCTTGCTGTTGTCACTGTGTTTTGCCCCGTGGGAACCCACCTCTGCACACTTCACTCTGGGTGTGCAGAGCTCAGTGGCATTCAGTTTCTAGAGCACCCCAGTTTGGGTTGTAAACAAAGGTGAGCAAGCATTTTGCAGGAAAACAAAGTGATCTTCATGACGGAGGTGAGCCTCATGGGCTGGACAAATTCACATTCTCATTCAGGTCATTACAGATTTTGTTGACATGGCTAGTATTTAGCCCTCAGCCAATCAGTGTCAGAAAGCTTCACTAACAGTGAAATGCAGTATAGATAAGCATTTATTCGTTGGCTAGCAAAAAGTGAAACTGACAACACAAAGAGCTTTCCAAAATAATTGTGCTCACGTCTGAGCGACAGAATGTTATTAAGGCAGCAATATGAAGAACAAACAGACTGGAAATTTTGTGGTATGTGGAAGCATCATAACATTCTTTTTCTGTGTACCAAAAGCAAATAAGCCGTTATTTAAAATTCTACTCATATTCAATCCAACGTGCTGTTATGTTAGAATATTCCCTGGAAATGATCAGGATAATAGCTGCCTTTAGGGAGATGGCAAGGTTGCAAAGCTTGCATTTGCCAGCATTTTGTGTAATTGATTCTTCTTATAGGCAGAGGAAACCAAAAGCTAGTATTCATTCACATGTTATGTTGGGCCCCTTGCAGAATTGCAGAAACGATGTAGCATGAGCCAGATCAGAGCTACACATTCAGCTGTGGCATGGTAGGAGAGCAATTGGCAGTGAAGAGGCAGCCAGCAGGAGATAAGTGCTCAATCCTTCTCTTTCCGCTGCTGTAACTCCACTTCCTAAACCTCTTTTCCCTAAGCTTCTTTTCTAGACCGGTGTTCACAATGCTGAAGAATTCATTGGTGAGGAGGGTTGTAGGAGGAAGCAAACAATGTGAAAATAGTTAAGAACTCTGTCTTCCTAGTTCTTATCCATTTCAAGTTGTTGTCTTGATCAGGAGCATAGGAAACAACCACAGGGGGCCGTGGGTGCTTGGGCTCCCACAATAATATAATTGTGGGGGGCGGGCACCCACAAAGTTAATGAGAAAAGCTGGCAGGCAAATTTATTTATCCAATAAATAAATAAATAAATAAATAAATAAATAAACAAACAAACAAAATATTTTTATACCCTGCCCATGTGGCTGGGTTTCCTCAGCCACTCTGGACAGCTCCCAACAGAATATTAAAAGCATGAAACTTTAAAAACCTTCCCTAGATAGGGCTGTCTTTAGGTGTCTTCTAAAAGTCAGGTAGCTGTTTATTTCCAGAGCGCCACTACCATGAAGGTCTGCTTCCCTGCAATCTCACTTCTCACAGTGAGGGAACTGCCAGAAGGCCCTTGGAGCTGGACCTCAGTGTCTCGGCAGAATGATGGGGATGGAGACATTCCTTCAGGTATACAGCTCTGCCCTACACAACCAGAAATTGAGGCATCCTCTTCCGGAAGCGGGGCTTGGACATGGAAGCTGGCTGTGGAGAGGAGGAGGAAGAAGAGCTGCTGCAGCAACGTGGATATGCAAAACCTTTCAAAATCCACATGGCCAAAGCAGGCAGCAGAGCTCAGTTTAATTTTGCCTTTGCACAGTAGGTTATTTTCCACACACACTATGACATGCCTCTCCAGTCTCCATTTAGGCAAGTAAGAGTTATTAGCAGAGTTCAAGGGAACATTCCAGTCCAGCAAAAACATTCGTATGAGGGACATGGCCTGGGATGTGTTCCAATGTCCAGACAGAGAAACCTGGAGGGCCTGTGGTATTCAGATGGGGGCAAAAATATATATTAAAAACCCTCCTCAAAAGTTCACCTACATCAAGCATGTACAGTGCACTCTATTCCTCCTCCACTGGAACATGCAAACTGGAACAGTAGCATGTAACAAACACAATAAATAGCCCTTAGTATCTAAAGCTTGCGATGAATAACAGCTATGCACACCTGTTGTGTTCCAAGTTCAGATGCAGAGATCTTAGTCATGAATCTAGATGTCACTGGTCCACCCTCCTCCTCCCATAGGACTTGATAAACTTAAGTTTATCATCTTTCATCTTAATTTGTGCCATGCTTGGTCACACAACTCAATAATGTTGACAAATCCAATTTTCTAAAAGGCTTCGGGTTGTTTGAGGGGAAATCATGATAGAAGGATCCGCTGTTGAGTGTCTGGCTTCCAATGGGACTTGAGATATGAGCAGACAGGAATGACAGACACACGTTGACTGAACCACTCCCTGTGTCATTATACTCTGGGTTCTTTTCCGAAGGGATAAACATTTGTTGTGGTCTTATTGATTGGTCTAGTTCTGAGCATGATAATTTAAGCCTGTCAAAGCACTATTCCTGCTCGGAAACCTCTTCTGTGCAATGCACCAAGTCTTGCAAAGTGGAAAGAGGTGCAATGTACGAAGGCAGTGGGACACCCCCTTACCATGGGTTATGGACTACAGCTACCTCCCAACTTACGTGGGGGTTATGTTCCAGAGATAGTGCAAGAAGCCGAAATTGCATATACTCAAAACGAGCCTTTTAAACCTACAAAAAGCACAGGGTAGCACTTACCGCAGTCTCCCAAGGCTGCTACAGACTCTCTATATACCTCCATACACTCCCCCAGGATGACTGCAGTGGCGGGTGGGATTGCCTACCTTCCCCCTTCCCCTCCCCTTCCCACTCCCTCACCCCCCTTTTTCCATCCAAGTGTGTAAAGCTGTGGTCCTGCAAGTTAAATCCACATAAGCTGTTACTCAACTTTGTAAGTCAGCGGCTCTCAAAGTGTTTGGTGTGCCATACAGGTGTGGCAAGAGAGAATAGAACTATGGTGGGAAGATTCAAGGACAATCAATATTATATTTCAGGAATGATTCATCTTCATGTATAGCTGCATTGTTTTATACTTTCTGGATATCCCATGATCACATTATAAAGCAGTTGTGTTCTACGTTATAAATCAAGCACTGCTAGGAGTTGTTTCGCTTTGTCTTCCAATGTATTGTCTTCCAATGTATTTCTTGTTAATTAAAAAATGGTGTGGCACAAGCACTATTTTTATTCTGAAAGTGTGGCTCAAGAGAAGAAAGTCTGAGAACTCCTGGTGCAAGTGATTGTTTAACCAACCCCATATTTCTGGCTAGCTGACCGGTTCTACAGAAAATGATGGCTGTTATAGTAGGGATGTCAGAGCACTCAACTGAAAACAAACCATGAAGCAGATTGTCTACTGTATGCCTATTCAACCTTCACTGCAGCACAGACTCCTGCATTGAAAGCTATTCTTAATTCTCTACAACAAATGTTTTTTAACATGCACACATTATATGTCAATAGAAACATAAATTGCTTTACATGTTCATTTATGGGGGAGTTCCGTATAAGTGTGCCTCTCCCCATTTCACCTCATTCCACCCCCTGTTCCATCCCTGTTCTGGCCTCTTCCAGGTCCAAAAGGACCCGTATGTCAAAGATGGCACATCAATTGGACATGCCTAAAATGGTCGCCATCTGTATACAGATACCTTTTCTCTGTTTGGAAGTGTTCTTTGTTGCCAAAGGCACTTAACATACACTAAAGCTGCAATCCTAACCATTTGTATTCAGACGTAAATGCCACTGAATTCAGTGAGGCTTACTCTCTGACCTGTAGGGTTAAGATTTCACCTTCATGCCGCTTCCTTTTGTGAATTTTTAAAACTTGTGGAATCCATCACACATTATTGTTCTTTCCATGTGGAAACAAAGGATCTCTTTTGTTACCTGTGGATTGTATCTCTTCCCACCAGCTTGGGGACTGCCCATTTTAGACCACCTTAAATTCTCATTTTATAATGATTAATTTTCCTTTTCTCCCCCTGAAGGTTTCTTGACTTTTTACTAAACTATCTCTCCTTGATACCCGAGTGTGGGAAATGAGAAATGACAAGTGTATACTGAACTGTAAAATCAAGGTAGCAAATGTAGCTGCAATCCTAACTCCACTTACCTAGCAGAAAGACCCACTGAATTCAATGGGGATTACTTCTGAGTAGAAATAGTCAGGTTTGCAGCCATAAATGGCTTTATGATGGACCATTAGCTAAGAGAGAACTTAACTGATTTGCAAATATCTGTTGATGGCCGAGCTATGTGTGTCTGTTGTGGGCTATATAAAAATACATTAAGATATGTACATTTCTGCATCAGCAAAGAATAAACAAAATAAACCAATTTCAGCAGAATGGAAAATACCAGATGAAAGTGCAAATGAATATTGGTATGCATTGAGTCATGTTTGTACACCCCTAGGGATTAAATATTAGCTATTTATATATGCCAAAGCCATAAACACCATTTTTAAAAATAAATAATCTTTGCTTGCACTGATAACAATGCTACAGTTGTTATGAGATATGCAAAAGTGTATGTGTGTATGCAAATTCATGTATTCAGGAGCAAACCTAAGATGTTGGCTACTTTGTTCTCTCCACTTCTACAGGAATCTGAAAAATACCATCTAAGTTGCAAATGTCTTTGAACAGATAATGGGATAATAGCCAATTAAACCAAACTCAGAACTACTCAGGCCTATTGAAATCGAAATACTTTATAGGTCTATTCAATAATTAAGTTAGATAGTATCCAACATCTTTAGAACTGGCCAATTTATGAGAATACCTCAAATGGAAGAAGAGTTTCTATTAATGGTTATTCCACCTTCTTATGTTTGTTTGCAGCTTGGTTATTATAATATTTATGCATTTATTTTTATAGAGGTCTTCAGGTTATATTTTGAATCTTACTTTCATTCCTATTTCCAGTTTGAAAGAATATGCTTTTGAGCTGGATGAACTGTTGTCTTTTTTTTAAGGAATCTGTTTTGAATTCTGTTTGTTAGATGTGTGTGTGTGTGTGGGTGGGTGGGTGTTAGCGTAGTAAACTTTACAAAATAAACCTGGTAATTTTTATTGTTGATATAATCTGCTCCACATTTATCATTCCTCACCTAGTTGTACATTTGCAGTGGCCTCAAAAGAAGAAAGATGAAACACATCTATGCTACAATAAGCTATGTTTCTAGCACCTAGGCTTCCTCTTTTTGCTGCCTGCCAATGGTGTGGTGCAGATGGCGCTGCGCTGCTGATCTGCTTTCCAATGCTTCACATCACTGCCTGTGGGAAAGAGCCATGGAGGGAGCATCTGATTGGCTCTGTTGCTGCTCCTGCGCTGCACTGAGCTCACTGATGCCTTGTACCTCCCTCACATTGACCAGCGAGCACAGGGTTGGAAAGCCAGTTCAGCGACACAACCTCAACTGCACCACCTTGCCAGCATCTATTGCTGCTGCTCAGGCAGTCTCAGTTTTGTAGGGGTTTCTTTTCTATTCAGTTTCTAGCCCACCACGCTCAGTTCATCAGCCATGACCTCTAGTATGCCAAGGTCCTGATAATGCCTGCCACCCAGTATAGATGATCCAGGCAGGCTGGGAAAAGCAGAACTTTATAGAAGCCCCCCTGGGTATAATAATAATAATATAATAATAATAATAATTTATTATTTGTACCCCACCCATCTGGCTGGGTTTCCCCAGCCACTCTGGGCGGCTTCCACAGAGACCAAAAATACACTAAAATGTCACACATTAAAAACTTCCCTGAACAGGGCTGCCTTAAGATGTCTTCTGAATGTCAGGTAGTTGTTTATCGCTTTGACATCTGATGGGAGGGCGTTCCACAGGGCAAGCGCCACTACCGAGAAGGCCCTCTGCCTGGTTCTCTGTAGCTTTGCTTCTCGCAATGAGGGAACCGCCAGAAGGCCCTCGGCGCTGGACCTCAGCGTCCGGGCAGAACGATGGGGGTGGAGACACTCCTTCAGGTATACTGGGCTGAGGCCATTTAGGGCTTTAAAGGTCAACACCAACACTTTGAATTGTGCTCGGAAACATACTGGGAGCCAACGTACTGGGTACCACTGAACGTTGCTCTCTTTAAAAGCCTGTGTCTCCTCAGACTTGCCTATTTTCATTCTATGGGCAAGAAGTGGGCGCTTAGGTGATGTGAACTTAAGATGTCAGAGTCCACAAAATAAAATAAAATAAAAGCATGTTCAATGTCCAGTTCAACAACTGATCTTTTTTTACCATGCGAGATGGGCAGTGAGGGTCAAAGGGAAATCAACGTGTAGATGATGAGGTAAAAATGGGGTATGATGGTGCTGAAGCCAAGCAATGTTGACAGCCATGGCAGGGGGTAGACATCCCGCTCCCTTTGCAACAGCTCAACGCCAGGGCCCTTCAGCTCACAGCAAACATGCAAAGCTACCACACATCGCAACATGCCATTGCAAGTAAAGGCAAACCAGGAAGACAAGAGCTAGACAAGGAACCAAATCTGACAGGAGCCACCAAGGTCAGAGTGTAAGAAACATCAGAAGCTGAAAAGCCTATGAATTATAGCAGAGATCCAAATGCACCACAGCCATAAAGAAATGTTAAAGCATATGCAAATTCATTTTGCATATAGCCACCTAGATTCCTTCAGATGCAGCTAAGGACTGAATTTTCAGTTATCTGCTCTCAGCATCATGAGCATATTAGCAGTGTGGAACTGATCCAGATAACCATTTTGTTCTTTATGGGCAGCATCCACCAAAGTATTTCTACAACTGCAAGGATTTTTTTGGTTGCTCAATGGAACTTCCCCTGCCTGTCCCCCACATTCCCCTCAATTTGTTCTGATCTCACTAATCCCTAGTTCAGGAAAGTTAGGAAGTTCAGCTAAATACATACACATTCAAATCACACTACAAGAAAAAGTCAATGTTGGAATAAAATGATAGGGGGCTGTACTATGTGATTAATCCCCTTCAACATTCCTCAGATGAAAACAGCAACATTTCTCATTCCCACCTGCCAACTGACACTCCTTTTTAAATTTATTTAACATAATTGTTATAAAATATTGCAAATACATACATATATATTTCAAATAAGCACATATATATGAAAAAAGGAACAAAAGAGAAAAAAGAAGAAAAGAAAAAAGAAAAAGAAATAAAGAGAAAAGAAGAAGACAAGTTGGAAGAATTTCTTTCAAGTTTATTCTATAAATATCTCAATATGAAAATAATAATAAAATTTCACTGATTAACTTCCATCGCTTACACTGCACTTCCTATATACATTTTAAGCAAGATTGTATGGGAAAAATATGGAATAACAAATACAATCTCACACAAATATTCTAGTCAGTAAATTTTCTAAATCTTTCATAAATTTATTCTAAACACAACTAATACCTTACATTTAATCCTTGTCTGCATAAACGGACACTCCTTGACCCCCATTCCCCACCCACCGCAGAGCATTTTCTTTCACACCAATGGGACACAGCACACACACTCTCTGTCATAATCTCATTGCTGAGCAACCATGTGCAGAGGTCAGTGGAGTGGGAAGCCAGCCAACCAGAAGAGTCTCTGAGGTGTACTTGCCTGGAGGCAGAGTCAGCATCCAAAGCCAGGTCCAGTCCTAGGAGCAGGCAAACCGCAATCCATGTCTTCAGATGGTTCAGGAGTCAGGGAATCTGATGATCATGGGGGTCAAGGGTCAAGATGTGCAGGAAGCAGTAAGGTAAGACCCGGAACTAAAAGCATTGTTACCATTGACTGCTGCTGGAAGCTCTGCTTAAGAAGGCTGAAGCTAGCTGGTTCTCATCAGCACCTTCTCCTCTGTGTCCTTGAAGGCTGATCAGCAGCAGGTGGAGTCACTCTCCCTTCTCCCCCTTCAGGCTGCTGTTCCACCGTCCTGAGAAAACCCCTTAATCCTGATTTTATTTTGTTTTATTCTTTGGTAGTTTGACAAAAAGAAAAACACACACCAACAAATAAATTTAGAAAGGGGCAAGATTAGACACAGACACACAAAGCATTTTTTAAATACAGTCATACCTCGGGTTACAGACGCTTTGGGTTCCACAATTTCAGGTTGCGCACCGCGCCTAACCCAGAAATACCAGAACTGGTTACTTCTGGGTTTCAGTGCGTGTGCATGCACAGAAGCGCAGAAGCGCGACCTGCGTGTGTGCACACGCGGTGCTGCAGGTTGCGAATGTGCTTCCCGCTTGGATCATGTTTGCAACCTGAGCATCCACTGTATATAAAAAATCAAGACCTTGCTCTCTGCTATGTTTCATCTTTCTTCCCAGCCTGGGTGGCCCTGCCCTCTGCCTGCCCCTCAGAGCTGACATGTCATGCAGTGTTGTGCCTCAGGGGCGGCAGCCTCTCCTCCTTCTCACCCGCTCTCCAGCAGTCACCACAAGCTGCCCAAGAAAGGAGGCCAGCAGTGGTGGCTATGAAGAGGCAAGAGGCTGCTCCTTCAAAGTTGCCACTGCTGCCACCGCCGTCGCTCAGGACAAGCACTGGATCAATTTTGGCTTTCACATATAATAAAGGCGATATGCCTTTACTACTTCTTCCCTATTGACAGTTCTGGCAGGTGAAATAGAGCCATTCCAGGATCAAATCAGAAGCTGGATGGCTTTCATAATTCTGGGACCGTCCCTGGAAAATTGGGACACTTGGAGGATATGATTTGGCCAAGTCACACCGACATTGAGCTCTGATGTTACAGCAACCACATAGTGTGGTTTCAGAGATGACCACAGGAAGCTGTTCTCTACCTTCAGGTAGGTAGCCGTGTTAGTCAGATGCAGTCTAAATAAAAAAAATTTAAAAAATTGTCCAGTAGCACCTTAGAGGCCAACTAAGTTTGTTCTGGTATAAGCTTCCGTGTGCATGTATTCGTGTAACTGAAGAAGTGTGCATGCACACGAAAGCTTATACCCAGAACAAACTTAGTTTGTCTCTAAGGTGCTACTGGACAATTTTATTTTATTTTAATGTTCTCTACCTTGTGAGACCCTAGTAACACCTACAACAACTGTCAATAGCTGGGTCTCCTTTAGGCCTACCTGGAATTGTTTGTGAGTGTACCTGGGACGTTCTGCATACAAAGCATATGCTATACCACTGAGCTAGTCATTTCCCATTAGCCAGCCATGAACTTTTGACTTCTACCCATGATGACGAAGAAAGCAACTGCCAGCAATGCAGGTGGGACAGACACCCAAACTAGTACCGGTTGTGTGATTGGTCTGAAAGATGCATAAATCAACTGTGGTCCATGAAAGCCCATGCTGTTTCCCACTGTAACCATCTATTGTCTCAATTCTTCCTGCTGTTCAAATTACCTTCCATAGAACAAAATATACTTGTGAAAGAAACGAATACTTTCTTGTCTTTTCCCTTTAAACTTTTGCTTTCCACTCTAATTTCCCCCCCTTACAACTTTAGTCTTAGCAGTCCCCCACCCCCCGATGTTTTACTCACCACAATTCTGCTGTTCATTTCCCCTCATTGCTTCTCAGCTTTTCCTCTCCTGGATTTTCTTCTTCTTCCAACCTGTATTGCATCAACTGTACCCTAAGTCACAGGGGAAGCTGTGCTTCTGTTTTGTTTTCCATACCTATCCTGCAAATCTTTCTTAAACTAAAAAAGTCTCACTGTGCGAAAAACCTTTTTGAGCTTCATGCAGCTGCAGACGCTTTGTGTGTTTCCTCAATTAATAATTTTGGCTTTCAAATATAATAAAGGCGATATGCCTTTACTACTTCTTCCCTACCAACCTATTCATTGTTAGTAGTTGGCCACTTCAGCTGGTTTCCCCCTGGGGGAGCAGGAGGGGAAGGCAAGAACTCCATTAACCAGCCTTTCTTTCCATGTCAGAAAATTATGCCAAATGTTTATTGAAACTTGGATAGACAAGGCAAATTTATGCTTGGGCAACCAAAGCGATTTTGCCTTATTAGGAAGGCACTTTAGCTCCTGGGCTACTTCCAAAATTACCATGTGATTGAAGCTTTACTGCTTCTTTATTTTTGCATCCAAAATGTCCATATGTCAAGTGCATATATTCCAGCTGAGATAACAAGGCGGGGGGGGGGGGGGAGAGGAATAAAACCAATTCATTCTTTCACAGAAAATAATGCAACAGTGACGTGCCCTGTTCCAGAGTTTTTAATATTTTAGACACCCCAGAGGTTTTATTGTGACATTGCCAAAAACAAATGAATGGAGGCCTTTTGTTAATTGCTCCATTGTACTCACTCTTTATCTGGGGAGTTGATCAGTTAAAAGGGGAAACGGTTGATGGATATTTAGTGCAATCCTTTGCAGGACCAAGTAAGTCCCACTATATTTAGTCAAACTTACTCTTTCCACCAACTGTGCATAGGGTTTCATCCTGCCAACTTCTGTCTCTTGAGGATTATATTACCTACTGTTGAAGCTTCCAGCGGGGTGGAGTATTCACAAAGCTATATTTTCTAGACTATATCTCATTGCAATTTGTGTATTTTCTCCTGATCTTGAAAGCATGTGCAAGGCTGAAGCAGGTGTTTCGTATTTCAATGGGACGTACATCATAAACATGCAGACTACATTTTAGTCTCATATGTCAGGGCTTAGACAGTATTGTAGATGATAAAAAATAAAATTATTATTTTTTCCTTAACTAAGCTGATGACAGTTATTGTTTGGATGAGGGGTTTTTATCCATTTCTGTAGTCACACAATCAATCAATCAATCAATCAGTAGCTGAACTGGGTTCCACACAGTCACAAAGACAAATTAAACTAAAAAGCCTCAAAAACAAAAATACAAAATAAATAGCAAAAACAAAAGCGCCAAACTTAATCTGTTACAGAAGTCCAATTGACTTCCGAAATGTTCAAAAACCAAGGCACAGCTTCTGATTGGTGCAGGCGCCCCAGAAACAACAGCCACATCAGACATTCGGCTTCCGAAAAACATTCAAAAACCAGAACACTTACTTCCGGGTTTTCGGAGTTTGAGAACCAAGGCATTTGAGAACCAAGATACCACTATATTCAAGCATGCTGAAGAGTTGCGGTGAGATCACCAAGACTGACCTAACTGATGTTGTGGGTGGGAGCAAGTGGATGGCCACAACAACCCAGTTGGTAGTCCCTCGGTTGCTGGGGTAATTCTGGCTAATGGGATCGTTTCATGCATTAACTGAGGGGCCTATATGTACCACTGCATGTTGCGTTGAGCTTCCTCTTTTTGCCTCGTGCATCGGACCACCCTCCGTATATTTAGGCTTCATTATGACATTGCTAGGGACGCGGGTGGTGCTGTGGGTAAAACCTCAGTGCCTAAGACTTGCCGATCGCATGGTTGGCGGTTCGAATCCCCGCGGCAAGGTGCGCTCCCGTCGTTCAGTCCCAGCGCCTGCCAACCTAGCAGTTTGAAAGCACCTCCGGGTGCAAGTAGATAAATAGGGAACGCTTACCAGCGGGAAGATAAATGGCGTTCCATGTGCTGCGCTGGCTCGCCAGATGCAGCTTGTCACGCTGGCCACGTGACCCGGAAGTGTCTGCGGACAGCGCTGGCTCCCGGCCTATAGAATGAGATGAGTGCACAACCCTAGAGTCTGGCAAGACTGGCCCGAACGGGCAGGGGTACCTTTACCTTTACCTTTTTATGACATTGCTATGCCGTTGTGGGCCATCTGTTCTTGGGACAGGGGCCCAGTAGGAATTTTCCCATTTTTTAAGAAGCTACATGAGACTCTGATGGACTATATGGATTACAATATGATTTTGATGGGAGACATGAATGGCGTTGTGTCTACAAATATGAACAAGGCACAAAGACAGATAGTAACTAAGGATGGAAGACTACCAAAAACTTTCTTTGATATGACTGAAAATATGGACTTAGTTGATATCTGGAGAACGAAGAACCCTCTGGGAAGAGAGGGAACTTTCTTTTCCGAGGCTAAAATGACATGGACAAGAATTGACCAAATTTGGGTAACTAGAGGTCTGGCTCCGAAGATTAGTAAAGTTGAAATCTGCCCTAAGACCTGCTCCGATCACAATGCAGTGAAGATGGAGATGAAATTGATGCCAGTTGGTTCCTTTAGATGGAGGATGAATGATGCTTTGTTTAGGAACGAAGAATTTATTAAGAAGGCCCAAAAAACTTTGAGAGACTATTTTGAGATAAATATGAGCACTACTGTGGAAAAAAAGAGTAATCTGGGATGCAAGTAAAGCGGTCATGAGAGGATTTTTGATACAACAGAACACAATTAAGAAGAGAATGCAAAATGAGAAAAAAGACAAAATTTTGGAAAAAATAAAGGAAGGGGAGAAGAAATTGAGGGTGAAACCAAAGTCCCAGGAGATTTTGAAAGAGATAAAGTTATATCAAGTACAATACATGAAAATGATCAATCAGGAAATAGAATGGAAGATTAAACAGATGAGACAAAAGACATTTGAATCGGCAAATAAGTGTGGTAAATTGTTGGCCTGGCAAATGAAAAAAAGACAAAAACTTAATACCATTACGAACTTGGAAGTAGAAGGAAAGAATATACAAAATCCAGTGGAAATTAGAAAGTGCTTCCAGAGGTATTTTAAACAACTTTATACACAGGAGAAGCAGAAAGAAATGGACATTGACAAATTTTTGAAAATGAATGGATTACAAAAAAATTCTCAAGAAAATAAATTAATGTTGAACTACAAAATAACGGAACAGGAAGTGGAAGGGGCCATTCAGAATATGCAGTTAGGTAAATCTCCAGGACCGGATGGATTGACTTCAAGATATTACAGATCTCTGAAAGAATGGGTAATACAACCTTTAAAGGAAGTCTGTAACGAAATATTGGAAGGGAAAAGGGCACCAGAGTCGTGGAAGGAAGCTTACATCACACTTATACCGAAAACAGAGACTGAAAAGACACAACTTAAGAATTACTGCCCCATATCATTGCTTAATGTGGATTATAAAAATTTTGCAGATATTTTGGCTAAAAGATTAAAAAAGGTGTTAATGGAAGAAATTCATAAAGATCAAGCGGGCTTTCTCCCGGGCAGACACTTATCTGACAATATGAGGAATATAATTAATATTTTAGAAAAATTACAAGTGAAGATTAATACTAAAGCAGTTTTGATATTTGTGGATGCAGAGAAAGCTTTTGACAACATTTCTTGGAGTTTTATGAAGAAGAATTTATTGGGGATGGGGGTGGGTCAAGGTTTTGGAAACGGTATAAGTGCAATTTATTCAGAACAGAAGGCCAAATTAATTGTGAACAATGCAGTGACGGAAGATTTTAAGATTGAGAAAGGAACACGACAAGGTTGCCCAATCTCTCCATTGCTTTTTATATCGGTCTTGGAGGTTTTGTTAAATATGATTAGAAGGGACCAATTGGTGAAAGGTATACAAGTGGGAGCGAAACAGTACAAATTGAAAGCATTTGCTGATGATTTAGTATTGACTTTACAGGAGCCAGAATCTAGCACTAAAAGAGTATTAGAATTAATCCAAGAATTTGGCCAGGTGGCAGGTTTTAAGTTGAATAAGATGAAAACTAAGGTATTAGAAAAGAACCTAACAGAGATTGAGAGAGAGAAGTTCCAGAAGGAGACAGGACTGACACTGGTCAAGAAAGTGAAATATTTAGGGATTAATATGACTGCTAAGAATGTGAATTTATTTAAGGATAATTATGAAAAATGTTGGACTGAAGTGAAAAAAGATCTAGAAATATGGTCAAATTTGAAGTTATCGTTGTTAGGCCGAATTGCTGTGATAAAAATGAATGTATAGCCAAGAATGCTGTTTTTGTTTCAAACACTGCAAATTTTGGACAAAATGGACTGTTTCAAGAAGTGGCAGAGAGATATCTCCAGATTTGTCTGGCAGGGCAAGAAGCCTCGTATAAAATTCAAGATATTAACTGATGCTAAAAAAAGAGGTGGATTTGCCCTGCCAGACTTAAAACTTTATTATGAATCAACCGCTTTTTGTTGGCTGAGAGAATGGATGCTTCTTGAAAACACAGATGTTTTGGATTTGGAAGGTTTTAATAATGTATTTGGTTGGCATGCATATTTATGGTATGATAAGGTTAAAGCACATAAAGCATTCAAAAACCATATTGTAAGAAAAGCACTGTTTAATGTCTGGATAAGATATAAGGATTTGTTAGAAAATAAAACCCCAAGGTGGTTGTCACCAATGGAAGCAAAGGCTCAGAAAAAACTCAATATGGAGGCCAAATGGCCGAAGTATTGGGAAATTTTGGAACAAGAGGGTGACAGATTAAAATTGCAGAGTTTTGAAAAATTAAAAAACAGAGTACGAGACTGGCTCCATTATTATCAAATAATGGAGGCGTATAATTTGGATTAAAAAATTGGCTTCCAGAAGGAAAAATCAAAGTTGGAAACAGAATTGTTAGACCCTAAAGTTAAGAATTTGTCAAGAATGTATAACTTGCTGTTGAAATGGAATACTCAAGATGAAATGGTGAAATCTGCTATGATTAAATGGGCACAAGATGTTGGACATAATATTATGATGGCTGACTGGGAACAGTTATGGACCACTGGTATGAAGTTCACGGCATGCAATGCCTTAAAAGAGAATTTAATGAAAATGATTTATAGGTGGTACATAACACCAGTCAAGCTTGCAAAAATCTATCATTTGCCCGATAATAAATGTTGGAAATGTAATGAAACTGAAGGTACGTTCTTTCACCTTTGGTGGACATGCCCAAAGATTAAGGCATTCTGGGAGATGATCTATAATGAAATGAAAAAGGTATAAAAAATATACCTTTCAGAAGAAACCAGAGGCCTTTCTCCTGGGCATGGTCGGCCAATTGGTGCCGAAGAAAGATAGAACTTTTTTTATGTACGCTACAACAGCAGCAAGAATACTCATTGCAAAGTATTGGAAGACACAAGACCTACCCACCAGGGAAGAATGGCAGATGAAGCTGATGGACTACATGGAACTGGCGGAAATGACTGGCAGAATTCGAGACCAGGGAGAAGAGTCGGTGGAAGAAGATTGGAAAAAATTTAAAGTATACTTACAGAAACATTGTAAAATTAATGAGTGTTAGAAGGATGCGGGAATGAAGTTACATGGTTTTAGTAGAAATGCAACAAAGAATTAAGTAAAAGTTGATTGATAATGGGTTAAATTGAAAAAATTCAAGGTTAGACCATTAAGATAAACTATAGCATAAAAATTGAGAAAGATGGGAAGAACTTGCTGAAATAGTGAATTGAATTAGAATACAAAATAAGGGAGGTGTGAGGAGGTTGATGAAACAAGGAAAGGAAAGGTAAAGACATGGAATACTGGATTTAGTGCGTTTTAGTTCTTTTTTGTCTGTATTTTTTGCTGTATTGATATGTTTTGTTATCGTTCTTTTTCTTTTTTATTGTTATTGTGTGTTTTTTCTTTTTCTTTCTTTCTTTTTCCTTCTTTTTTCTGTAATTCTTAACTTTTAATAAATATTATATATATATATATATAAAGGAATTTTCCCATTTGGCTGATTGGCAGGTGCCACTTGGGTTTTGTCTGCCGCGTACCAAATCGTCACAACTTTGTAAGGTTTGGTGGTTAGGCATTAGTTCAATGTGGAGGCGAGGGGAGGTTGTCACGCCTGCCCCTCCAATGCGTGAAAGGGTATTCCGTTAAAAGAATTCAGGGGCTTGCCTTGCTTTTGTCTGATCCCCTTCCAGGGGTTAGGGCCACACCAGAGCCCCTGGGAGCATTTGGGGTGAGCTTGAGTCTTCGCCTGGTCCAATGCTTCCCCACAATGTTTACCTGTACTGACCTCTGCCAGTGTCCAGTCGTCAATGCTGCCCTGCCAGTGCAGCTAGTCAGGAACCAATGCCTAAGCCAGCGGTTCTCAACCTGTGGGTCCCCAGATGTTGTTGAACTACAACTCCCATCATCCCTGAGCTCTGGCCTTGCTAGCTAGGGGTGATGGGAGTTGTAGTTCAACAACGTCTGGGGACCCACAGGTTAAGAAAGGCTGGCCTAAGCAAACCACTCACAATCTGTAATCAATAAAGTTGTGGCCAAAATTATGCCAATAACCTTAAACTAAATTCTGTGTCAATTGTGTCTTTATTATGGGGGAGGTCTTGAGATCTTAACACGCAAAGAGAAATGTTTGTGTGTGTTTTCTAGGACTAATGATAAATTAAAATGGAGCCACACCCCCACTTGCTGCCTGCTCCTATTTCACTTTCATTGTACATAACAAAGTTGAAATAATATAAATAATATAACCTTGGTACAATTAAATAGAACTTAATTTAATTGTACCCAGGTTATATTGTTTATATTATTTCTTAAATTTAGATCTTGCACACATATAAAACAGTATAATTAAAACTTCTGGGAAAAAGTTAAAAACAACATTCTAAATAACACAAAAAAACAACTCATTAAAAACAGACTGCATTTTATTGTCAGCTTAGGGCATCTACCCATTACAAAATTTTGGATGTATATTCCCTTTGCACTGGTGGTAAAGGCTTGCCAAAATGGCTGGTGCTCAAAACTCCTTCTGGTTTCAGCTCAGTTGTAAAGCTCTTCCTACAAGCCGTGTGTCAGCTGCACCTCCTTGTTCCTGCTACAAAGAACACTACAACTGAAATAAAACAACTCGAAAAATGTTTCTCCAACTTTTCATTTCTGCAGATGTTCTCAAGTTGTTCTTTTAAAGGAGTCAATATAAAAGGAGAACGTACCGAATTCTACTGACTTCATCGTGAGGAGTAACCATACCAATCACCAGACTGTAAAGTCAAATATTTTTTCTGGGGGGTGAGGGGACTCCTGCACTGCTTGCAAACCTTCAGGCACAATCTGTTGATCGTTTCTTATAGATTGATGACTCTGTGGGTATGACTCATGGGATGCAGTACTGAGTTGTTGAAATAACTTTCTCAAGGCCACAAAATGAATCCAAGGCAGATGTGGGAATTTTTAACCCAGGCCTCCCAAAAGCAATCCCAATTTCACAATTCAATTTATGCTAGCAAAATTCAGTTCCCAAGTAAGACAAACAACATTACTGCAGAAGTCCCATGCATATAATTGGCCAAGTAAACTCCAATACGAGGAACAGACTTGGCATATGGGAAAGGCTGGTTATATGATGTTGTATTGCATTGTGTTATGGTATATTCATGTACCACCTTTTGGCCTAAAGGCCAAACTACATTCAGTTGTGAACACCATATTATATTAAAAAAACACAACATGAGGAAGTCAGTGAAATATCTAGAAGTGAAATATCTAGAAGTGAAATAACAATGAAATATCTAGAAGCCAAGTTATGTGAGGAATGATTGGAGGAATGTTGCTTGCTTAGCTGGAGAAGAGAAGAGTGAGGTGTGACATAAGAGCAGTTTTCATGAACAGCTGTCATGAAGAAGATGAAACAGACTTATTCTCTCTTACTCCAGAGGGAAAGACTAGAACCAATGTTTGGAAAGTTGCCGGGGGAGCAGATTTCAGCTAAGTATTAAAAGAAACACTGTTGAACAGTAGCACACAGTGCATTGGGAATGGTGGGATCTTTCACTGGAGATATTGGGGGGGGGGCTGGATGGCTATTGTCCATGGATGCTGTGGTGGCATCACGAATTGCAGGCCCTATACTGACTTAGTCGGCTTATACAAGATGACAAGATGGAAAACTTTTGAGGAAAGTGTATTTCTGAGGTTTGATGGCTCATAACACCTGATTGGCTCTCTAAACACTCATGCTCATTGGCTATATTCAAATGAAGGAAAGCTACTGCATATCAACCTAAGCAAGTTGTGCTTCCTTTTTCAGGTAATTTGGCTATAACTTTTGATAGTATACAGATAATGGAACAAACTTTAGTCATGTCCGACTCTTTGTGACCCCATGGACTAGAGCACACCAGGCACTCCTGTCTTCCACTGCCTCCTGCAGTTTGATCAAACTTATGCTGGTAGCTTCGAGAACACTGTCCAACTATCTCGTCCTCCGTCATCCCCTTCTCCTTGTGCCCTCAATCTTTCCCAACATCAGGGTCTTTTCCAGGGAGTCTTCTCTTCTCATGAGGTGGCCAAAGTATTGGAGCCTCAGCTTTAGGATCTCTCCTTCCAGTGAGCACTCAGGGCTGATTTCCTTAAGAATGGATAGGTTTGATCTTCTTGCAGTCCATGGGACTTTCAAGAGTCTCCTCCAGTGCCATAATTCAAAAGCATCAATTCTTCGGTGATCAGCCTTCTTTATGGTCCAGCTCTCACTTCCATACATCACTACTGGGAAACCCATAGCTTTAACTATAAGGACCTTTGTTGGCAAGGTGGTGTCTCTGCATTTTAAGATGCTGTCTAGGTTTGTCATTGCTTTTCTCCCAAGAAGCAGGCGTCTTTTAATTTCGTGACTTCTGTCACCATCTGCAGGGATCATGGAGCCCAAGACATGCATTACATTGTTGCATTACATTCTCCATTAAATTATAATACTGTATTTATCACTGTAAAGTAACATCAGACGTGTTAGTCTGGCTGTGTTCTGACTGTATCCGAAGAAGTGTGCATGCACACGAAAGCTTATACCAAGAACTAACTTAGTTGGTCTTTAAGGTGCTACAGGAAGGAATTTTTTTATTTCGACTATGGCAGACCAACACGGCTACCCATCTGTAACTGTGTTCTGACTGTTCTGCACACATACACCATCAGAAGTAGATCTGATTTTTCCTATGGCCCTTTGTCTCTTGCTATGTTGTGCATCTGGTAAAGAGGTAAAATTCCAGCATTTGCCATGAAGTGGGATATAGCAATGCAAAGCTGTTGTTTTTTTAGTGTGGTGTCTGCCCTTGAAATTTTATCGGTATCTTCCAGAAACAGAGCTTGTGCGTGTTCCAATAAAGGACTGGATGGCTGATCTTGCATAGAGATAGATTTATCATGACATGGAGGTGAGCCTGCAATACCATGGGCTTTTCAGATTCGATTTCAATGTCTTTCTTCACTGATATCTGACACCAGAAAGGTACCATTTACCTTCATATTTTCACAATTTAATTAGTTGTTAATATACTGGGATAGGAGGAGATGAAACATCAGTGCAGAAGACAGTGTCATCATTCAAGTTCCAACTTTCTATACACAAAAAGCACCTGGGACCAAAAGAAAAAGAAAACCCACCTTAAAGAAAATCAACTGATTTTTACATGATCCAGTGGTGCAGGTTTAAGTGTCTGTGTTTGGTTTGTGAAAATCAAAAAGAGTTGGGAGAACATCTCAAGAAATCTCTTGGTTTTTGCTACTGGCATGGTTCCCTGTCCCAGCTACTGTGAAAGTCTTGGGATTTAAAACCAACCAACCGTTTGCAACAAAAACTGATCCAGGAAAGCTGCCTTAAGTGTGGTATTCAGGTGCAATGCATATTTTACAGAGCAATCCATATCTGCTTTTCACCAGGCTGGGAGGAGGGGGAGTGAACTTGGTGAAGGAACTCGAAACTGCCAATCTTTCACCAGCCAGCACCTGCTGGGTGATGCCAGGGCAGATCTCCTCCTGCCAGCTCCAAAACAGGGCTTGCTGGGTTGGCCTGGAGTCTATTGTATTGTGAGTCAGTCCTGCTGCCATCAGATGATGGTGTCAGGCCTGATCTGGGTCCAATCACTGCTCTAGCTTCCAGCTGATGTCACAATCTGCCTGCCACTCCACCTTCTACCATGACGATAGTGTATAGCATGGCTGTGGATGTGGTTAGAAAAACATCCCCCTCACAAAAAACCCTATTTGTTTTATGCTTTTCAGGAATCTGTGCTAGTGACATAGCTACTCCCCTCTACACTCCAGATTCGGCATCAGCCATTGTTCATAGCTCTACTAAAATGTCCTATATTTAATAATATAATTAATGATCTACATCAATTCTACCTCTTTTGTTTCTCTTATCTAAGGTGCAGGTGTGTCATTTACATTGCAGATTAGTATTTGCTATAGTGGATTGTCAATCTGAGTTTCTGTCATTCATCAACACTGCCTCGGGCAATCTTCAACGGGTTCTTTCCTTAGCAGGTGAGATTCTGCCTGCTATGTCACACTGACTGTTAAGACAGTAGAAATGGAATAGTAATTGGGCAACAACTTCCTCCTCAGATAGGTAGACGTGGTTCCGACTTTTTGCACTTTCATATATGGGACATAACTTTGGGAAGACTTTTTAATATATAGCACTGAGTCTTCAAAACCCATTTACCCTAAGAAACATATAAACAGCTGAGCTCTATGCATGTTTATTCAACAGCAAGTTCCAATGAGCTTAATAAGAATTATTCTTATTATGAAAATGTGCTGAAGATTTCAGCCTTATCTCTCCCCCCCCCCCATTGCATATTGCCCCCCTATTCAGAAAGTTGTGGCTGTCAAGTGTTTCTTTCCCCGGAGTCTGCTCCCGGGTACTTCATTTGAGTGGACCCCATATGGCAGTTGCAGTCTTAGCCTCCATGAATATTTTTATTGAAATAGGTAAAGGTAAAGGGACCCCTGACCGTTAGGTCCAGTTGTGGCCGACTCTGGGGTTGCGGCGCTCATCTCGCTTTATTGGCCGAGGGAGCCGGCGTACAGCTTCTGGGTCATGTGGCCAGCATGACTAAGCCGCTTCTGGTGAACCAGCGCAGCACATGGAAACGCCATTTACCTTCCCGCCGGAGCGGTACCTATTCATCTACTTGCACTTTTGGCGTGCATTCGAACTGCTAGCTTGGCAGGATCAGGGACCGAGCAACAGGAGTGCACCCCGTTGTGGGGATTCGAACCGCTGACCTTCTGATTGGCAAGTCCTAGGCTCTGTGGTGTTGGTAAAAAATAGTCCCCCCCCCCGAAAAAAAACACACCTTACTTCTACTACTACCATGGCTATTGAGTGGATTGTACCAAAGGTTCCGGCTCTAGAAATTTATTCTCATTGAACATAGCACTTTCGAGTCAGTGATTTTATTCAGGGATGTTGCAAGAGAGAAAAGGGTTCAAGTTCTGCTTGTGAAAAATCACTCCCATTGTGTTCCATGTGCTTCCTCTCAAGGAAGTATGCACAGGGCTGCATTTGTCTTGTTCACACATTAATATTATTATTGTTCTTCTCGTCATGAAATGCATTGCCTGCCCTTCTCAAGAAGGTCCCCGGGTGACCCACCACTGTTTAAAATTTAGAATTAAAAACAGAACATATTACATTCACAAGAATAAGGTGGGCCCCTGAAATCACATATCTCAGTTGTCAAAAGCAAAGGTAAAGAGATGTGTCTTCAGCATTGACCAAAGGTTGTACAGTGAAGAAGTCAGATACAGTAGAACCTCGAGTTGCAGACGTAATCATGGAGGAACGTCTGCAACTCGAAGCGTTCGCATACAGAAGAGCACGCCTGTGGACGTGCGACTGGCAAACCTGGAAGTAACCCATTCCGGTACTTCCGGGTTGCCACAGGACGCAACTTGAAAAGATGTAACCTGAAGTGGACGCAACATGAGGTATGACTGTACAGCTTTGTAGGGAGAGCATTCCACAGTTACGGGGTTGCTACTACCACATATCTTCTGAGGGAGGTGAAACTACCAAGAGGGCCTCCTCTGCTGATGTTAATACCTGAGGGGGTCTGTCAGGAAAGAGGGAGTCTTTGAGATACTTAGGGCCTAGGTCAGCTGAGAGCGTTGAATGTGAGCACCATGAACTGGGCCCATATTACACTGAACACAGGTACAAGCTACACATCTATAAAGGTTTGTGTGAAAGAGTGCACAGTTGTTGTATCTGTGTACACTCACTGAACATAGCACGTGAACACCCCTGTTGTTATCTCACAAACAAAAGTGCGATGGGTGTTTGGTTCCAAGGGATTGCATTTTACAAAGGGGGGAAAGAAGTTAATGAAAAGCACAATCCAAGCTATTTGGAAGCTATGAAAATATTCACTGTAGCCCTGAGTCAAGCACTCCTTCCAACTTTATTTAAGAGTATTTTTATATTGAATTCTAATCACCATGTTTCTCACCTCCTAACCTGCTTGGGAAATAAATAGCATGCTTCCAAAGCACAGGCACCGAGAAAAATTTGCCAATTGTCCATTAGAGGATTATACTTTTGTAGTAGCTGTCATTAGTTGCCCTGTTCTCTGGTTCCTTTCTAAGTGATGTGACATTTCAAAATTGATAGATTGTTGTGAGCACATGTATGCACCATGTTGCCTTGGTTCGTTTGTTTTCAAGCATTACCGAAAAGAAAGAGCTTGATTATTATTAGTTTTTTTAGTCTTTTTTTATTTCTGCGTGCCTACAAAATAGCCCAATAAACAAACATTAGTACAGATGGAAAGCCTCAGAACCATTCTTCACAAATGAATGGATTCTGATTATGGGAGCTTGCCTGTTTTGGGCACAATACAGCAGGTTTATGAAAGATTATGTTGCCTCAGTTGTCTGTGAAGTTTTGGCATTTGGTCCTGATTCTGTTTTTTGTTTGTTTTTGCCTAAGCCTTTGGAGAGCTTATTTGAACAGGAAGCCTTCCATGGCACCACAGCCTTATTGGGCCTATTGATTTATGACTTGCCTTTCTGATTTGAGACTAGTATACACTTGCAGTAGAATGAGATGGTAGAATGGACTGTGATTGTTCAGACTAGGTGGGGTCTTGCCACATTTTAAAACGATCCCTGCTGTAAAAACGAGTATCCAATCTGCCTGCAAGTTGAAGCAACCACAGAAGGGAAAATGATGTAGTGCAACTTTTCCCCTGATGTGCTTCTTTCTAATTGTCAGAATATTGTTACATGGTGGAACATTTTCTTTTAAAATAATAATAATATGTGAACCCTGTTTTCAGTCTGGCTAGTTTAGTCCACTACCTCATTCTGCTACACGTGTAAAGCAGTTCTAAGGCTAAATGATCAATGTATTTATTTCATTTGTAGCTGGCCTCCTTCACAGGGAAGTGTTGCCACTGCTATAACAAACGAATTGTGTTAGAACTGTTCAGTGGAATCAATAATCTGGACCTTGTGTAGATATATATGAGCTTTCCCCACCAAGAATGAGTTTCAAAGTTTTACTGCATAACAGTCTTAAATACTAGTTACATAACATGAACAAAATCACAGAGTTACATATTGCAAACAAGTAGTGTGGTTCAGTCCTTTAACTGCCTTATGCAGTTTTGAAAACTTTCTTCTCTCTGGTCCCAGAGAGAGATCTTAAGCTCGTTCATCATTACAGGGAGTTGCATTGAGAGTTGGAGTCGAACTATATTTGGATGGTCATATGTTCTCCATTCTTGATATATAATCATAACCATATATTTTTATGTTGGATGGTTGATCTCCTCTCTCTGATCCCAGAGAGAGATCCTAAGCTTGTACATCATTGCAGTTATCCTCTGCTACAACTCCTGCTACTAGGCACCTCTGACTTCTCAGGTTTCATCTCCTGCCGTGAGGGCTGCAGCTTGGGTTTCCTGTGATGTGTGGTCAGGAACTCACTAAAATGGAAACACACCTGCTTTCCGCTTTCACCCAGAGTGAAACCTCTTGCTTAAGGTTAACTTCTCTTTATAGCAATCCAAATACAGTGGTACCTCGGGTTACATATGCTTCAGGTTACAGACTCCACTAACCCAGAAATAGTACCTCGAGTTAAGAACTTTGCTTCAGGATGAGAACAGAAATCGTACTCCGGCAGCGTGGCGGCAGCAGAAGGCCCCATTAGCTAAAGTGGTGCTTCAGGATAAGAACGGACCTCCGGAATGAATTAAGTACTTAACCTGAGGTACCACTGTACAATGCATTGAAATATAGCAATTTATGTACTTGCAATTTTAACAGATTGGTCTCAACCCCAGCCACATCACAGGATTGGCAGATATTCAGTTTTTCATCCCTTGCAACCCTTAGCATCTTCCTCTTTCCCCCCTTTAACTGTAGATCATAAGTACCTTTGGCTATGTTGTTTCCCTGTGTCATTTTGTAAAGTATCATGTGCACTAAAAGAACCATATATATTGGTGTGAGGAACCTGTGGAACCCCCACCCACCCCTTCTGGTTTTGCTGGACTAAAATTCCCATTATTCCACCATGCTGGCTGGTGTTGATGAGAGTTCAAGTCCAACTACATTTAGATGGCCATGTGTTCTCCACCCTTGATATATCACTATAACCATATATTTTTATGCTGGATGGTCAGTCTCTCTCCACAGTGATTGATATTTGTACAGCCGCCATCAGCTAAGGTCCTTACTTATATGAGATATAAACCCAATCTCAGACTGGCACACATGTTTGCATGCAAATGCATCTACTGTACATTGGCATAAGCATCAGAGTGCTAACCTTAACAATGTTTCCTCTCCTGGATATTTGTATTTCCTTGTAACACATATATTGCAACTGCAGGTTTACAGAAGGCCTCCACGTGTCAGTGCAGATGTTCCCCAGTAAGGATTTTGATAAAATTCGCATCTTTCAAAAAGAAGTTCTCTACTCCCAGTTTAAAATGCAAACGGTTAAAATGGAAATATCCCAGCTGATTATAGATGGCATTGATATAGCTTATTATAGATAGCTATAAAGAAGTGAGGCAAGGACAGTGAAAGGGTAGATATTTTTTTCCTCAGTGATAAGATAAACCTGCAGGCGAGCCTACCAAACACAAAACCCACCTTTGTCAGACACTGCATAATCCCACACAATACTGCTAGAGCATGACTTTGGTGACAGAATTTCTGGATTCAATAGAGAGGTGAACACTATGCTGATGACCTTGTGTTGGTTAGTGCAAAGTTTCCGTCTTTTTGTGTGTCCAAAAGTTCTGTTTTCTGCATAAATGTGGAAGCAAAAGCAAAGCAACCCACAGTTTTGCTAAATATCCTCAAATGTGTGATCAATGAGGACACAGGCCACCAACCTAGACAGCTTTAAAGGGGGTTTAGAAAAATCCATTGAGGGTGAGGTCCTGATGATTCCAATATCACAACCAGTATGCCTCCGAATACCAGTTGCTGAAATTGTGAGTGGGAGGCGCTCATGATCTGTGTTCTGGGTTTGTTCCCCATGAGGACATCATGTTGGGCTAGGTAGGTCTTTGGTTTGATCCAGCAAAACTCTTCTTAGGTTTTTATGACCTCTCCAGGGCCAGATTTAGGTTTGATGAGGCCCTAAGCTCCTAAAGGTAATGGGGCCCTTTATATGTCCCTCTGTCCTTTGTTAACAAATTGTCACTGTTTTTTGTGTTGAATATATGCTACAGTAAATGGTAATTTATGGACCTAATAGGTATCTAAAGCCATTTGCACATAACAAAATATGTATTTTATCAAAGTAACTGTGGAACTGAAATACAATTAAGAAGAAGTATATTAATAGTGAAACACAATTAAGAAGAGGTACCGATATATTAATAGTGAAATAAATATTAAGCTCTGACTTAAAATGATTTTTTATTCATAACAAACTTAATAATGCAAACACATTGGCATTTGGCAATAACAAAAGTTCCTTTAGAAACACAATTTACGAAGACTCATAATCTAGTCTCTCAAAACTTGCTATAACATGAAATAATAATAGGTGTAAATATATGATGCAAACTACTAATCATTATAAATAGCAGAATGTAGGCACCCTATATATAGAAATAAGCAAACCAGTGATATTTTAAGGAGCAGGCTAGCAGGCGGGGCCCATTACTTACATCATAGGAGCCTACACAACACAAAACACTGTTGCTGTTTGTAGGTTTTATTTTATTTGATTTTTATCTTATATTTTGGAAATGTATATCCAGTTTTTTCCCCCTTTAATTTTTTTGGGGCCCCCAAGAGAGTGGGGCCCTAAGCTATAGCTTGTTTAGCTTATATGTAGATCTGGCACTGGATCTCTCTCAAAAACTGTTCTGATAGCCTGTCTCCAATTGATCATAAATCTGATGCATACATATTTGTTAAAACCCCGAAATGGAAATATGGCTGATAAATACGACCCAGTGGAATGGGTCCGTAAGACAAATTTGCACAGTGTCATGGTTATAACCCCCCCCCCCCATTTTTGTTTTTTGTTTCGTTGGGTTGGGATCAACACACTTCATTATCTTCACCATCATAAAAACAAGCAAGCATAGCAATCATATACGGACAGCATGGTGTGCCACAGACCTTCACAATTTATTGTGTCAAAGGACGTTGTCTAATCCACAGAAGTTCGTAGTCCACTCACAGGCTCCTTCTTGAATTTTTCGCATTGCAGAAATAATGTCCGATAAAAACTATTTTCAGTGATATAGTGCTATATTTCACCTTACAGTCCTTTGTAGCTTGTAGCTGAGCTGAGTTTGTAGCTGAGCTAGATAAACGTAGAAATAGATTATGTTGATCACTGTCAAAGTTAGATGAAATAATTGTATCATATAATAATTCATTGGCAAAAGACTTGTGTCACCTACTAATCAATATCCAAGGTAAGTAGCTAACCCAGGGGTCAGCAAACATTTTCAGCAGGGGGCCAGTCCACTGTCCCTCAGACCTTGTGGGGGGAATGGACTGTATTTTAATAAAAGCACACATTCTACTCATGTAAAAGGCAGGCCCCACAAATAACCCAGAGATGCATTTTAAATAAAAGGACACATTCTACTCATGGACCGTCCGTGAGCTGGATTGAGAAGGCGATTGGGCTGAATCCAGCCCCCGCGCCTTAGTTTGCCTACCCATCAGCTAACCTGTTCCAAAAAAACAGATGGCATCCAATCCTATCATGCATGAAAATCTCCTTGTGTTTGAGTAATGGTCTTGTGAATATGGATATCTGAGGAATTCAGTCTTTGAAGATTCCAATATGAACTGACCTTATCACCAGCTCCTGAACTAATGTGCAGATCAGAAAGGAGCTGTCCACTGAATTTTGCATTCCTGCAAATGTTGTCTCACAGCCCCTAGCTTGAAAAATGTCGAAAAAGTATCTTTTTTAAAAGCATGTTTTGAGGCGAAAAATTAAATTGAAAAAAGAAACAGTTTAAAAATGTGTATTTTGAGAGAATACACTGGGGGGGGGAACTGGGTGCAAATTAATGTGACGATGTGATGTAAACACATTTGAAAGCGACATGGACTGAAAATAGATTGATTTGTTCATCCCTGCATGTAAGCTAACCCACAAGGAAGATGTTTTCACTCTGTGACAATTAGCTATTCTGGTCAGTAATAATTTATCTGTAATTTCTCAGCTGAGTTGCCACCTGAATGAACCATTACTTTATTTCTGGTAAGTTAGACCCTCTATTACAAATCTTCAGGTTACTATTCCGTGTTTATCAATTTGCTCAATGCACAAAAATGATAATGTGTGCTGTGTATCGAAGAGTGTCTAGGCTATTAGGAAGAGATGAAATCCTTTTTAGAAACGCCAACAACTACTGCTTTAAATTGGAATGAATTTCTACAGGGCACGCATATAAGTTAAGCTAAAGTTAATTTAGTTTGGCAGATAGAATATGTAGGAAAATCATCTAAATTTAAGTTTGCATTAATGCAGTTCTTCAAACTTTGTGCATAAAAGTATGAATGAGGTAGGAATTTTAGTATAGGGCTGTTCCTGTGTTCTTTGGCCATTGGGGGGAACAGATGTATGGACACCACCCACAAAATCTCCATCACTGCCCAGTCCAGCACCTGTGTTGAGTGCTAAGATCCAATGTGAAGCTTCTTAAGTGCATTTGGTTCAGTGCACTTAGAAGCCTTCTTTTGTGTCAGAACCCATAGGCCCCTGACAGAACCATCAATGACCAGAGAGAGATGTTGTGGCAGCTCCTCCCCAACCTTTCCCTGGTTTAAAAAAAGATCTGTGTGCTCTGAGGGAAGGCGGAACTGATAGGGCAGCCATTTCCAGACCATGAATGGACCTGAGGGAAAGGAGAAACAAGGGAGCCCAGGCCAGAGAACTTGTGTCATCAGCTCCTGGTTGGCCTGATTTTTCTTCTTCTTTCTTTCTGGAAATAAGTAACATGGAAATGAGCACTAAACTCTAGCTAGATTCCACTATATTTGAAGAAGGCTTTACATTGTGTGAAAGATCACATTGCGAGCAAAAATTAACTGGTGAGCAAACATCAGGAAGATGGAATAAAGCACTGTCTGTGTGCAACCTAACTATTTTTTATGAGCTGGAAAAAACAACACATACTGATGTTTTCCTATCATGGAAAGTCATTAACAATAGCTTACCATGACTGAAAAATATACAAGTGCACTACTGACTCACTCCTGTCTCACTCCACTCTTCCTTGAGTCAAGTATAAGTCATAAATCTTAGCTTACTATGGTATGGAAGCTAATACTCATGGTTTGCTTCTCTCCAGTCAAACCACAATGCTAAACCAATGGGTTTTCTTGGTTCACCAAGGGCCAGTTCATATGACACAATAAACCAAAGCCAATAAAAGGGGTGGAATGGCAAAACACAAATGAAGTGATACAGTGATGCTGCTACTTCATGGTAAGCCATGGTTTATTTGATGTGCAAGTAAGGTGTTAATAAGTGGATGTGTGCCACAGACTAAAAACAGATCAAAAATAATGAATGGTGTGGTTTCGATAAGATTCTCTTTTGGAAAACACACAGGTGGTTGCTCTACTTATGCTGGGTCAGTTTTAGACTAATCTTCCTCCATTTTCTTCTCAGTATATCTCCCCCCCCACACACACTTTGTTATTATTTACTTAGCGTCCAGTACTGGGAAATGTGAAACCTCTGGAACATTTTGCTATCTATGGCATCCCTTGGGCATTTCTCCTAAGAAGGAATCTCCAAATTCACCAAGAATTTTACTCTGGCAAAATTTAGGGACTATCTAGAGATGTGGAGGCATCCCTCCATGGACTTTTAGACATTATGCAGTCACGCATCTGAGGCTTCCCTCAAAAGCCTTGCATGTTTTACCAGAGGAAGAGTTTCCAAATCTGGTTCAGAGTTTGATCTCTGAGTGACGCCTTTCATGGTCTCTTCTGCACTGGCAGTGGGCTTATGCAGGTCATCTCCTGTCTGCAGTCACCCTTTGTTCCCTCTTGCAATAAGATCAGCTTGCCCCACTTGTGCTATTTCTAGTGTTGGCAACTGTGTTTCACCCCAGAATTGAACAGCTGTCCTTTAGAGTACTAGGATAAGCCCCTAAGGGACTAGTAATGACATCAGCCATTTCCTAAATAGCCGGAACACAGCTCTGTTGGAGGGAAGCATTATAGAGATGAATAATCACTAGTGACAAATCCTCGCAATAGTATTTCAACATCTAATTAGGGATGTTGTCACAGCTAGTGGCAGTTCTTCTTTGTAAAGCTTGCATGAGAAGTATCTCCTCTCTCCTCAGCACAAGGCACTGTGGCTGACAGACCAGAAGCAGGTGATGTCTCAGGGGTCAGTGTGCAGCTGCCCAGAACAGTGAAGGAATGATTAAACGTCTTCCGTCTCGGTGGGAAGGATGTTCTCCGACTAATCCTAGTGAGATTTTGCCCTGTCATTCTTTCATTATATAAAAAAAGCAGACTTGTGTACATGATATCTTATCTCTAAAATGGAAAGATCCAATATTACAATGGTAGCTTGCTTGTCTGTTTTTGCATTTTCAATAGAGATTTCAACATATCGTTGCCGGGAAAACTTGGGGAGCGAACAAATGAGCCAAGAGGGAATAATCAGTTCCATCTATATTATCATTCCTCCCTCACAATCTGAGCAGCTTACTTAGAGAATGTCAAACCTTGCCACTAGTGGAGAGCAGGTCTGCCCCCTCCCACAAAAAGCTAGAATGAAGTCATGTGGAAGGGGCACATGGGTGCCCCAATGTGGTGTTGTTGGCATCTGTCAATCTTGAGAGACAATGGAGTGTGCCACCAGGACTGAACTCAAACCACTGGAGAATCGCAGCATGTGGTGTGGCTACAGGGACCCATAACTTGTAACTGCTCGCTCCTTCATTGTTTCTGCTGTATCAGCAGCACCGAAGTAACCCCTCCAAGGCGCTGGCCTAGGTGTATGGAGGTCCTGGGTTGACACACAGCCCATCTTGGCCTCACTGATGCTGTCGGAAGGAAAGCAAAGCAATACATTTGGCACCAGCTTGGCTGCCAGAGTTGCCAGAAGGAGGCATACAAGGTGCCATCTGTCAGGAGTCCAGTTCCTGGCTTGATAACACAGTGAGCGTTGTTAATTAAAAAAGATGCTTTTTTTGTCAAAAGAAACAGATAGCTCCAGATGGCTTTAAGATAGCCTCCGCCATCATCAATCAAGATGACCCTTCTGAGGATTGCTTCTGGCGTGACCAGCAGCAACTGAACTTTCGCTTCATTCGTCTTTCGTTTTGCTTCCTATCTTGCAGCCCTCCCATTCGTCGATACCTCAGACTGAGTGGGTCAGCTCCCTGCTCTACCCCATTCTCTGAGAGGCTGTCTCTTAACTCTTTTCCACCTGTTTGTGTTTCTGGTGAGCTTTGCCCACGTCCAACTTGCTCTCCGCCATTCCCTTATCAGCCGGCATTCCTAGGGGCGGGGGAGTTGGCACTAGCTGATGATCATCCTGCATGGCAGTTAACCCTCTCTGTTCCTGGCTGCTTTCTTCAGTTGGCAGTAATCCTTCCCTGGGAGCTGGCTCATTCATGACACCATCCAACCATCCTAGGGATTCCACTATGGATTTGGGTAGCGTTTACTTCTTCCAGAGATGTCCCACAAGTTGGCAGGCATGGAGTTTCCCTCGGGGTTCACTCCCAAAGCCTTTCTCATGAATGTGTAGAGCCACAAGGCAGCAGAGATTTAGAGTCAGAGTTTTCCTTCTCCTAGAGGGGCTACTTTCCCATCCACTCAGCTGTACAGTGGTACCTCGGGTTACATACACTTCAGGTTACATACGCTTCAGGCTACAGACTCCACTAGCCCAGAAATAGTACCTCAAGTTAAGAACTTTGCTTCAGGATGAGAACAGAAATTGTGCTCCAGCAGCGCAGCAGCAGCAGGAGGAGGCTCCATTAGCTAAAGTGGTGCTTCAGGTTAAGAACAGTTTCAGGTTAAGAACGGACCTCAGGAACAAATTAAGTACTTAACCCGAGGTACCACTGTACACACAGCGAATCAGAGGGGGTAAAGTTGGTATAAACATCTTTGCCATCTGCTCCTCCTCAGCTGCATTTGGCACACCAACCCAGCTGTCCATGCTATGGACTGTTTGGGCTTCAGGGGAGCTGCTGCCTGGGAAGTCTGTGTAGATTTTGTGGGGAGGGGATCATGCTGTTTTAAAGCTTAGCACTGGCCTGTTTGAAAGCCCCTTTAAACATTCTAAACTGTTTTTGGAGATTAAAGGAGCAGCACTGGGAGGGGGAAACCATTGCTAAAATGAAGATTCCTCCCCTCCATTTTAAAAGTGGTTTCAGAGGAAACCACTCTCCTCTCCTGGAGTTAGGGACATTCTCACCACCCATAAGTTGATGGGCCATGAAGGGCATGTCTTGCTCCAGCAAAAGAACAACCAGGAGCTCACTTAAAGTTCCTGATTGTTACTTTGAAGCCCTGCCCTTAACTGCTCCAAACACATCAGGTACGGGGGAGGGGAGGTATGGCATGCCCCAAACAGCCTTGCAGACCAATTGGGGAGGCCAAGTGATCAAAGTTTGCCTCCCCCCCTCCCTGGACTAGAACAAGCCTTGAGCCAGGCAGGTTTGCCCAAGTTTGGAACCAAAGGTGAACAAGCATCAGCCACTTCCTAGAACAAGCTGCAGAACTTATTTCCTGCTGCAGAACTTTAGGTAAGATAGCAGAACTTTGCTGCAGAACTTTAGGTAAGATACCTTGACCCTTTTACCCAACTTATTTTCCTTACGTCTTCATTCTGGTGATGGTGAATTGAAAAGACATTTAACAGTGTTGAAGGCATAGATGTTTCAAGAACAGATGTTTCAAGAACCTTGCTAGATAAAAGGGACAGAAGTTTCTCATTTTGGCTCTGGAGCAAAGTGTGCTTATTGAAAGCCCCAAATCTGGTCATAAAATCGGTCTGCATCTATATTCTGAGTTTAAAAAGAAGGGTGCCAAATGCTTTTTGATATTCTTGTTTGGGCTTAAAGGCCTCATGTGGAGAGATGTCGCAATTCCCGACAAATGCAATTGTACTTTTTACCACAAGTTGAAAAAAATAACAACCCATATTTCTCAGACACAATATGTATGTAGACACATGCAGAGCCATGATGGGAACCTTTAATTTCATATATTTATACATTTGAACTTCAACTTGTTCTTCAGGTTCTTCTGGAAAATAGACTTGGGCCTAATCCTCTGTTTTTAACAGCAGGAAGTGCTAATTGTTGTGGGTTAAAATGTAGCTCTAGAAGCTACTTCTTAGTGACCCTCACTTGGTTCATGAGAATATTGCAAAAATAATAATAGATATCCATAAATTCCCATAATACCCCACAAAAGCAGTCCGCAGCAGAAGCACATTCGGCAACAGAGTACTGAAATAAAGTCTTCATAATGCACTGCGGCCTGACAAGAAGGGGTTTATAGAACTAAGACTTCAGGGTGAAAAGTCTTTCCCACTTCCTTTGCTAGTTTTTAACTTGCAGAATGTCCTTAAAGGTGAACTTAGATCCTTGCCTACAGTTTAAAAATTCAGCCATATGATCAGCCGTGAAGGGGGGGAAATGTTTCTGTTCATGGACCACTGCATCTTCACGGAACTCAAAACTTTCACTGACTGAGCCTTTATCCAGAGTTTGTTTATATTGTTTCCATCCCTGTCATTCACATATCAAACCACAAATAGAGCATAGACTGCATGCAATGGGAACATTTCAAAGTTTTATATTCTTTAAGGGGGGAGAGACAGGATGAAGAAAGAAGGCAAGCTTTTTAAATTTTATTTTCAAACATGCACGCTGGCTGTTTTTCTCCTAATAGCTTGTTACGAACTATTAAGATAAAGCTATTATGGGTGGAATTGTGCGAAGGTAACTGCTTGCCAGATAGAACGGCCACTCATTTCCTCCCTCTGCTCTGTTTAAGGGTTGTCCCAAGAAGATTTGGGGAAGGTATGAAGGTAACACAATTTGGTTGAATCAAGCATTAAAAAATAAAAATAATGAATGTTGTTAGGTGAATGCATCACCAATATTCCTGTATGGTTTTTGGAAAAGGGCTAAAATGTTGATTTCTCTTTCTTCAATATATTTCAAGTATTTAAGTTATATACAACATTCTTCCAGGATTTGGACATGGGGCAAATAAGCAAATTCTATTCCTGTTTCCATTTTTCTTCTGAGTTTGCTGAAACCCTACTTGCAGTTGCTGAGCCTTCCATCAATAGAAGCCAACTACTATTAAAGACCAGGACGCGGGTGGCGCTGTGGGTTAAGCCACAGAGCCTAGGACTTGCCAATCAGAAAGTCGGCGGTTCGAATCCCCGCGATGGGGTGAGCTCCCGTTGCTTGGTCCCTGCTCCTGCCAACCTAGCAGTTCGAAAGCACGTCAAGTGCAAGTAGATAAATAGGTACCACTCCGGCGGGAAGGTAAACGGCGTTTCCGTGCACTGCTCTGGTTTGCCAGAAGCGGCTAAGTCATGCTGGCCACATGTCCCAGAAGCTGTACGCCGGCTCCCTCGGCCAATAAAGCGAGATGAGCACCGCAACCCCACAGTCGGCCATGACTGGACCTAATGGTCAGGGGTCCCTTTACCTTTACCTTACTATTAAAGACCAACTAAGCAAGGAACACTTGACACCTGAACACCCCTCAGTGGCACTAGTTATGAAGCCTGAATATCTTAGTGAAGTCAGCTCCATTTAGACTGAAAGGCACCTAAATCAGAAGAAGAAAATCATGTGGTAGGGTTGTGTGTGTGTGGCCATTAATTGATCTAGAAGTGAGGTTGAGAAAGCTTAATGTAGCTTGAAGTTTTAATGCTCGGGTAGATCCTTGCTGTCCACAAATCTTGTCCTACCAAATCCTGAGAGATCCACCTGGGCTGTTTTTTCTCCCAGTGGTCATGCAATGTGAAAGAAATACAAGAATATCTGATTCTATGGAATAATTATAAAAGTAAGTAGTACTATCCTGATTTATTTCAATACAGCAGCATCAAGTGTTTTCCATTTACACAGCAAAGTTTGGCAGAAGTCTGAGAGTTAAACACCAGACATTGTCTGATGTGTTTAAAAAGATGCTACGAAGTATCTTCCCATCCAAACCTCACAATCCAACAGTTTATGCAGAACGAATTTGTGAAAACATGAAATAAAATATGGCCTTTCAAAGTGTAGGCCTTAGTAAGATTCCTAATTAAAGCACAAAGCAGAACTTAAGTAAAGGGCTATATATCATTTCCAGCTTTCCCTTTTATCACTACATTTTTCACTCGGTTCCAGCCAGGATCTGAAACAACAAGCTGTCAGAATAAAAAGTGACACTGTGCACTAAAGAGAAATTGATGCAAGGATTGATTTAATAACGTGATACTCCTGTGTCATTTTCTCAGACTTTATGAAAGACTTTGGGCTTTGGTTCAGATAAAATTCTTGCAATTAAGGGAGGAAAAGTAACTTTCTGCCTGCTTATATGCTCAAATCATTCAACTCTTTCAAGGGAGACAGCAAATCTGCATGTCCATGATGGTGCTCTGGATTAGAACCGTGATGGCCCCTTCAACATCCCTACCAGGAAACTACAGAACATCACTAAAGACCCCCCAAAATCTGGGGGGGAATTCTATTTATCAAGTTAGGATCAAAACGTAGTCCATAGTTTCTCACAAAAGGAATGGAGAATTATTTCAAGTTGTAAGAGTAGAGCAGCATTATCCAACCTGGTGCCAACCAGATGTAAACCTACAACTTACGTGGGGGATATGTTCCAGGGGATAGTGCCTAAAGCCAAAATCACGTATAGTCAAACCACACTAGGTGCAATGGCAGGGGGTATTGTCTCCCCCCTTCTGCCCCCCTTTTAATTCTTTTTGCCAAGCATGTAAACCTGAATGCACACAAGTTAAATGTTCATAAGCTTACTGTACTCTACACTTTGGGGCATGGGTGGTGCTGTGGTCTAAACCACTGACCCTCTTGGGCTTGCTAATCAGAATGTCGGTGGTTCGAATCCCTGCGATGGGGTGAGCTCCCCTTGCTCTGTCCCAGCTCCTGCCAACCTAGCAGTTTGAAAGCATGCCAGTGCAAGTGGATAAACAGGTACCACTGCAGAGGGAAGGTAAACAGTGTTTCTGTGCACTCTGGTTTCCGTCACAGTGTCCCATTGTGCCAGAAGCGGTTTAGTCATGCTGGCCACATGACCCAGAAAGCTGTCAATGGGTGAATGCCATTGGCCTGAGAAGCGAGATGAGCGTCGCAACCCCCCTTTCACTGGACATAACCATCCAGGGCTCCTTTACCTTTACCTTACTCTGCACTTTAATTCCAGGAATTGGGGAACATTGTGTTCTGTTGAGGGTCACATTCGGTCAAGGGTAATTCATAGTAAGCCACATGCCAGCAGTGGCCAGGACCAGAGACACAATTCAGTGAAGGTTGAAGCATTCCTGGATTGCATTTTTTGGTTCATTGTTTAATGTTACATCCTTCTTGTCAGGACGACATATGTATACCGTAAAATGCATTTTTCTGACTCACTGTCTAGAGAACAGAGTGATGCTAAGGGCCATCCTAGATTTGATGTTTGCATTGTACGGTGCCTGTGTCTCTACATGTGTTGCTGGACTTCAATTCCTATCCACAGTAGGCCAAGAGTCAGAGATGATGGGAGCTGTGCTATTGCAATGTATAGGAAGTCACAGATTCCCCACCCATTTTAGCAAATGGTTGGCATGGGAGGGTGGAGTCAGGAAGGGGTCTTTAACGTTTTATCACTACCGCTATCTCAGTTGGTCTAATGATATCTGGCAGACAATCAAGCCCTGATAAGAAGTAATAACTCTCCGGGAGTTTTATGTACATACGGCTTCTCGCCTGCTCACATTTACAATACAGTGGTACCTCAGGTTAAGTACTTAATTCATTCCGGAGGTCTGTTCTTAACCTGAAACTGTTCTTAACCTGAAGCACCACTTTAGCTAATGGGGCCTCCTCCTGCTGCTGCACCACCGCAGCACGATTTCTGTTCTCATCCTGAAGCAAAGTTCTTAACCTGAAGCACTATTTCTGGGTTAGCGGAGTCTGTAACCTGAAGTGTATGTAACCTGAGGTACCACTGTAGTTGGTCAGTCTGAAATTTTGCCCCTCCCACAGCAGGAAGGATGCCAAACCCACCTTTCCCCTCTTGCCCTTCCATTGCCATCTGATCTTATCCAGACTCCTAGCCTGAGGACTGTGAAGCTGGATTGCCCCCTCCCCACTGCTACTCGACCCAGACTCTGACCTCTGCTTATGTGCTGATTGCCTAGCAACACTCTGCCTGCCTTCCAATTCTTCTTCATCTTGAGAGTTAATAGAGTTTTCCCCAGAAGGGGGGTTGAACTGCCCTTTCTCGACTCTGACAGCCAGCTCTCATCTGCAAAGTCCACGTTTGTTTAGTTCGATTTCCGAGTCTAGCTCTTCTCCTGTGCTCAGGGGGGGGGGGGGAGCACGTTCCTGACAGTTGGATTCAGTCCCTCCACCATGCTGCTGTTTACAATGGCTTGGACCGGAGGACAAATTTTGGCCATCCCTGACATTATAATATAATTAATAGTCTCATACCTGACATTGTTCAGGAACTCAAGGAGCCAAAATTTCAGTGAAGTTGTGAAATCAGCTGTTAAAATCAGAGCAGTTTTGAAAAGGTCACTCCACCCTCTGGATTCAAAATAGTGTCCAATTGTATCGAAACATAGATGAAAATGGAGTTACTGCTCTCAGGAACCACCATACAAAAGTTGATTGTGGTAACTTAAGAGGTGTCCAAATGCCTAGCAAATAAACAACTTCTCAAAATATAAAGTAGATAAATACAGAACTTCTTAGATGTCTCAAGATAATGATGATGATCATCACCCTGCGCATTCAAAACTAACCTGCCAAGGAGAATACCAGCTGGAACTGTATGAAATAATCAGAATGAGAAATACTTGAACCAGCATTTCTGAAAGAGAATCAGGAGGAGGATGAATTGCAAAGGGGGAAATGACAAGATTTAGTGTTTCATGAGATGAATGTCGTCCACGGGCCACTTGCTGCTTACTTTAGTGCAATCATCCTATTGTGGAATGATTGATCATGAAGAAATAGAATACGCCAGAATGAGGCACTGTAAATGCCAGCCTACTTTCTCAGTTTGCATATCTTTGGAGATAAATTAAGAGATCTACTGCTGTAGATTGAGGGCTGGGGACAAGGTGGGGGGGACGGACATCACAGTGAGCAACTTCATTTGAAAGCAGAACTAGAAAACTTCAGGCCTGTGGGCCAATTGTGGCCCCAAGCCTCTCTCACCGTGACATGGTGAGCTCCTGTTGCTCGGTCCCAGCTCCTGCCAACTTAGCAGTTCGAAAGCACACCAAAAATGCAAGTAGATAAATAGGTACTGCTCCGGTAGGAACGTAAACGGCATTTCCGTGCACTACTCTGGTTTTGCCAGAAGTGGCTTAGTCATGCTGGCCACATGACCCAGAAAAACTGTCTGCGGACAAACACCGGCTCCCTCGGCCTGTAAAGCGAGATGAGCGCCGCAACCTCAGAGTCGTTTGCAACTGGACTTAACTGTCAGGGGTCCTTTACCTTAACCTTTAAAAGGTGGCGGCGGGGGGGACGGACATTATAGTGAGCAACTTCATTTGAAAGCAGGACTAGAAAACTTCAGGCCTGTGTGCCAATTGTGGCCCCAAGTCTCTCTGTCCGGCTATATCTCATTTTCCCAGGCTGCATTCAACACTGCTTTATACCCTCCTTGTGTATTTTTGCATGGTTGGAGTGTGTCCCTGAACCCTGATAATACCTTTTGCTTGCAAGGGTGGAGAATAGAGAGGTTGAAAATTGCTTGCAACATCCACATTTGCTGCTCTGCCTGTTTTTGCAGAACATTGGCCTATGGCCCCTGGAATGTTGCCCAGATGGAAATGTGTTCCCATGGGATAAAAATGTTTCCCATCCCTGCTTTAAAGGTGAAGAATAAACCCTTCCTCAAGGCCATATGGACTGGGTGGTCTGACATGTGTCCCATCAAACCCAAAGCATGTATCAAGGCCTTCCATGACCTCTTGGCATAGATGTTGAAGTCCCATGCAGCCAGTGAAGCTGGGACATTTATTGTGCTCCTGGTAGATGCAAGGGTGAGTTTGGCGCGGTTGCTTGTAAGTTGTGCACACCTGATTTAGAGGGGAATTCATGTTGCTAGTGTGCTTTTTAAAAGGTCTTTCCTAAATGGCACCTTGCATTTTTCTGCCTGTACAGTATCTCTACTGATGCTACCCAGTTGGGTCTATTCTGGTCAAATGAGGAAAAGCCTAATTAGTACTCCATATGCTCAGTTTCATTTCTAAATTGAAAAACCGGCTTCATGCCACTGCTACAGCCACTGTTGTCATCTCCTGCTGCTGTGGATGGCACTGAAGCAGACAGTTTCCTCAGTCTCCTGCACTCAAGAATGCGCATCCCTGAAACATGCTCTGCTTCCTGAGAAATTTTTGGAAGGCACAAAAGCCGTCCTGCTCCAGTTTGCTTGAGAAAATATCGTTCTGGAAATAAGCAACAGTAACAAAACAAGGATTTACCCTCTAGAAAGAAGCTTATTCATTTTGCCAGTGTATTCTTTTCATTGTCTAATTTGACTGAAAGGGAGGAGACTTTAAAATATAAGTCTTCATTAATGTGATTAGATGGTTAGAATTGTACTGGCCAAATATGGAGGAAGGATATGTCAATTTCGATTTTCTCGGCTTGTCATTTTTTCCCATCTTAAATTCACTTCTCCACATTTTGCAGCAATTCATGATTTTTTAAAATCCTCATGAAATTCACCATAATTTTAGAGTGAATTTCTCCCAATGGGCACATTTGTATATGCAGTTTTAACAAATGGGCACATTTCTGCAAGCCATTTCCATTAATATAAGGCATTCTGTGTGGTATTTTCACCAGTATATTCATTTTTATGCACGCTTCGTCTCATATATGCACTTTCGTAAAGATTGCTTAGCTGACGGACTGCATCACAGAATTTCACAAAGTGTGAATTTTGAAGGATAGCTGTGCTTCAGTTTGCATATTGTTTTGGAAAGTCCTCATTTGATAGAGCCAGCTTTCAATGATACCTAGACTGAATTTCTTTCCCCTCCTTGAAGTAATTGATTTTAACGAGATTGAAGAATCCATAAATTTTGATGGATTGCACTCTTTAATCCACTAATGGGTAACCTGTGAAGTCCAGGTGTTTCTGGGCTCCAATTTACATTAGCCCCAGTCAACAGGGCAGATTGTCAGGGATGATGGGCATTGTAGTCTAGCAAAATTTGGTAAGCCACAGGCTCCCCATTCCTGCCTCAATCCTGCCAGAATCCATGCTGTGCCTATACTTTGTTGATGTTGTCTTTCATAAATATGTCACAGGTAAAATGTGTTAAGCATAATTATGCTTTCAGGGTTTTTAATGAGGAAGAAACAAAAAGCTGAAAAGTAAGGACTGTTATATGCCTTTAAAAAGATAAAACGTCTGTTACAAGCTTTATTTTGATCGCGTACAAGGCCAAAACTGCATGAATGATTTTAACTGACACGGAAAAGCAGTCATCTCATTCCCGTCCTTGTTCTTTGGATGATAAAAAGAATGCCTTATTGCGCCTCATGATCATCTTGGCAACCTACATGAACATAACAATAGCGAGCTGAAGTGCCATTTTTTTTTCTTCTCCTGCGTGCAACACGAAACATAACACTTATTCACAAAATGACAATTAGCATTCAGGAGATTGTCATTTTTAGTAAGTAGAGATTTCATTTACACGAGTAAACAAGACATATATAGCACAGTCTGCATTTCAGAGATGTGGTTCAGGATTCTCTCCAAAAACAGAAAATCTTGGAATTTCTTTGGTGAAGCTTTTAGAAAAAGTCACTAATATCAGAGCGAAATGATATCCAATACAGAAACTACCAATCTGATGGAGTCAATTTAGTCATGGACTGTTTACACACGACATTTTATTCTAAAATCAATGGTAACTGAGCACTTGTTTTGTGTACATAGTCGATGCACAATCCAGATCTCTTGCATGTTTTTTGCTCATAAAAAGCGAGAAACTGGTTTCATTCTAAGTATAAAAGCTCATTGCACTTTGATTCTTCACTACTCTGAAGTGTATCCATTTGAAAACAGATACGGGGTTGGGATGCTGCCGTGACTTGGTTTGAGCCCTGTAGGATGACTGTATGCATATTAAATATCTAATATTGTCAAATCTCCCTGCAAAAAAATCTGGATGAATGCTCAATAAACCGGGCATTTGGAATTCTCATCACTTTATTAATGTGTATCCACTGAAGAGCATTACACCTGAAGAAAGATGAGATGGTAGATTTTTGTTTAGTACAACACATTCAAAAGTGCCATGGTTCAGGGGTACCAACTTGAATAAAATATTGTGGAGGCCTAGGTAAGCCCTGCCCCACATAAATTGATCACATGACGCAGTGCACCCACACCATTTGAATGGGAATACCCATCAACTTTGTGGGGGCCTGTCCCCCCAAATATTTTGTTGTGGGGGCCAAAGGCCCCCCCCAGCTCCTAGGAGGTGGCTCTGATGACAAGGTTTGATGGCACAGTCATTTGGCGACCAATGCACATGGGTTAACCAGGTTGAGTGTTCTATGAATGTGAATGTTCAGAATGGTATTCTAGATCTTCGTTGATACGTGGAAAACTAACTCCTTGCTTTATAATGGCAAGCTGCTATGTCTCAAAACAGACACCATAACAAGCTTTCTGACCTCAGCTCGTTTTCACCACTGAGAGCAAATGAAAGTGACATACAAGGTGTTTAGGGAGGGAAGCTTTTAATGTTTGATGCATTACTGTATTTTAATATTGTATTGGAAGCTGCCCAGAGTAGCTGGGGAAACCCAGCCAGATGGGCGGGATATAAATTATTATTATTATTATTATTATTATTATTATTATTATTATTTGCTGCAACTCTTATACAATTGTTTACAGGGGACTATATATGTGGCGCCCATGCATTTTTGAAGCAGGAAAGGTTTAAACCCTGTAGCTGTTCAGATGATAATATCACACTTTGGAGAAAATGGAAAACATTTTGTACCTTGACCCTGAAAGACTTTGATAACGCTTCACCCACTTTAAACTAGAAATATTTTTCGGCCCAGACACTAATCCTTTCCATTGTCTCTTGCTTCTCTGACTTCAAAGAATTGTTTAGGTTCTTTGTTGTCTCATTCACAACTGACATTAACATTTGCATCAGTATTATTGCTTTACTTGCTTTGCTAATTTAGCTTATCTAATTAGAAAGCTTCTATTTTGGGAGCTTGAACTTTTCTTTCATTGCTCTTTAGCTAAAAATCCAGAGCTTCCAATCTGGACAACCTAACATTCATATGGGTGCCATCAATTACTTTGGATGACAACATAATCCACTAAAGCAGGGGTTGCTAACTTAGTGGCTAGAGAAAATGGGACATACCATTCCAGAACATCTGGAGAGCTACAGGTTAGTCATCCCTGCACTAAAAGGGTTCTATGGTCCGATCCAGCCATCACCAACATGCAGACCTTGAGGTCTTCTGTGGTGTTCACAAAGCTTCTGTGGTGGTGGGATAGTATCAAAGACACGAGTCTCTGCTCCAACTTGGATCATTTCTGTCGTGCATTTTTATTTAGTTCAGCTTTTTGAGTCGTTAAAACTGGAAGCAGTTTGCATTCAAGTCCATGAGGCTTCTGAATGCAACTGAGTGCTTGATGTGGGGGAGATCTGAAGCATATTTTTCCATGTATAAGACTAGGTTTTTCCCCTAAAAAAATAATTTCCAAAATTTGGGTGCATCTTATGCATGGATAGCTCTTTCCCCATTTTCTTAAATCAGAGTCCCCAAAAATAGGGGGCGTCTTATACATAGGGGTGCCTTATAGATGGAAAAATACAGCAAGTAGTTTGACTTCTGCTCCAAACTGAAAGGTATCAGGGATTTCTGAGATCTGCACTTAAAAAATACATAACCACTGTTTAAAAACAGCTGCATTGGCTACCACTGCCAGTTTGTTTCATGGCCCAATTCAAGGTGTTCACACTAGTAATTAAAGCTCTAAATGACTTCAGCCCCAGATATCTGAAAGACTACCTCCATCCCTAAAGACCACCTTGGGTCTTAAGATCAGCAGAGGGAGTCCTCTTGGTAGTTCTATGGTCCTTAGAAATTCAGAAAGTAGCAGCTTGGAAGAGGGCATTCTTTGTGGCAGCCCCTAAGCTGTGGACCCCTTCGATATAGTGTTGGCATCGGGCTATTTCATTATGTAGTTTGTTTTTCGATGACAAAGACACACCTTTTTACGCTGGACTTTGGCACCTGCTTTTTTGGGGGGGGGGGACCTACCCTATTTCTGTGACTGGAATTCGTTTGAACTGTTTTAAAAACTGAATTCTATCTTGCTGTAACCTGCCCTGGGAACCTATGGTGAATGGTTGGCAAAAGAAAATGTAATAAGCAACAACAGTAATGGAGTACTGGGAAGAGGCCCTGGGTTTTTATCTACTTCTTTCTATATTGTCCTGAACATCTGAGTGAGGTTATATGTAATTGTGATGAGTATGAGTTACTTGTGCGTAAACTGGTGCCTCTCTAGGCTAATTTGCCTTGTTAAACCTTTCTGACTGCACAGCCCTTTCTAATTGTGACTGGCTCAGTCACTGGCAGAATCCGTCAGTCGGCGTTTCTTGAATCTCTTCCAACATAAGAGTTGTTTGACGCCCAGTCTCCTCCTCCTCTCACTGCGCGGGAGCCTTCTGCGCAGGGAGGGCGTGGGTAGCGGAGGACCTGTCCCCTCCTCACTGAGTTCCAGTGAAGAGTCCTGGAGCCCTCTCTCCGATTCCCCCATCTGCCCACCTTTATTCCTGGTGTTGCGCTTAAATGCTTCCCCCTCCACTGAGCTGCTTCTCCCCCTGCTGCTGGGTCCTTCTCCAGCATCATCTAGGAGCCTCCCCTTCGCCTCCCGCTCCGATGTCAGTTCCCTGACAGTAATGTAACAAACAGTCCAAGAAAGAAAGAAAAAGTTAGTTTTGGGAAACTAACTTTTTGACAATCACTAAGAACTTTTACATTTTCTTTCCTTGCATGCACTCGGTGTTTAATTTGGATTTAATAGGGTAGCAAGTACTTGTTAAATACAAATCTGATTACTAAGTACATATTTATGGGTGCTTAGGAAAGATCATAATAATGTGTCATCTTGTTATACAGTTTGTAAGCCTCAATAAAGAGAATGTGACACTTTGTTTAAGTTAGGGGTACAATATTTTTACAACCATAATTTCATGATCATAAATGAAATTGCAATTAAATATTGTAATTCCGTTCTAATTTACATTTTGTTTACAGGATTAGAAGTCTACTTAATGCAGATTCTGATTTACCTTGCCTATAGATTTCTGCATTAGAAAAAACGCTGCTTTGTTAATGTCCACCTCTAAGAGTGCATGAGCCTGTTTGCTTAAAACGCTCACTGTGTTCAAGCACCCACATACACTAGCCTCTCTCATGCACAAACCTTATAAATTAACTGGCTTGCATTATTCTACAAGGAAAAAGAGGACTGGATAATTACAATCTTTGATAAGCTTCTCAGACGCTCAAGAACAGCGGTTATGAAATTGGTATACAGTCACAAAATATGTGCACTGGTCACAGTATCCCAACAGTCACAACACTATAATATCACACACAGCTCAACGGGGGGTGGGGGGGTGGAGATTTTATTAGAAGATCCTGGTGACCACATTTAAATTTAGATTTTTGGTTTTTTTATTAAAGATTTTCCTGTTTTACAGAAATATGTGTAATGTCTCTCGTATTTTTTCCATGTAACATTTTTACAAATCCATTTCATTTGTTGAGACATTGGGGGGGACGGGGTGGAGGGGGGAAGATGGGGGGGTCGGGTGGCGATGTTTCTATTATGCTTAATGTATGTAGGGTTTGGTGTCAGCGTTGCTTGTGCTGTTCACTTGTGTTCCTTTGGTGGTGAGAGAGGTTGGGGTTGGCCTAGGGTGTGGTTGTTTGTTTGTAATTGGCTGTGGTGATCTTTGTTTTCGTGTGTGTGTGGGGTGGGTAGGTGTTTTGGATCAGGTTAGCCATATTGATTTATATGCTGTTGGTGGATTATTGTCATTGTCTTTTTTTTTTTTTTTAAAGTAATATTTATTAAGATTTGAAAGGTTACAAAAAGAAAAAATAGAAAACAGCATACTAAGCAAAAACAGAACATCACATCACAATAAAGAAAAAAAGAAAAAAGAAAAAAAGAAAAAAGAAAAAAAGAAAAAAAAAATACAATGAATCTTCCCATAACTTATCTTTCATTTGCTTGTTTCCTTGACCTCCTCACACCCCCCTTTTTTGTATTCTAGTTCAATTAGCTATTTCAGCAAGTCATTTCCATCTTTTCCAGTTTTTGTCCTCTATTTTATCTTAATATAATGTAACTTTACTTTCCCTCCTTTCACCATTAAACAATCTGTTTTTTTCTTAATCCTTTACGGCATCTCTGCTAAAACCACATTACTTCATTCCAACATCCTTCTAACATTCCTTAATTTTACAATGTTTCTGTAAGTAAACTTTAAATTTCTTCCAATCTTCTTCCACCAAGGATTATTGTCATTGTCTTGTTGGGCTGTGTATGTGATAAAGGGGAGCCATCTTCTTCTGTCTGTCCCCGTGTCAGTTTCAGTTTATTGGTTAATTTTTCTAGTAGGGCTGTTTCCCATACTATTTGGTACCATTGGTCCATGCATACTCCTGATGGTGACCACATTTAAGAAACCATGCTGAAATGCTCAGAATGTGACCACCATCTGTGAAATGACACCTTTCGCTTTGGACAGCTTAAAATGTTGTAAGCATTTCGAAGCTGAAATGAATGGCAATGATAGTGTTCATTCCCCTCCACCAGTACTCAAGAAAAGGCCCTCAAATGAGTGATGATTCTAAAGCACACATAATTCAAATTCTTATAGATATATTACGAGTATGCTATCTTGATCAGCAGCTGCACATCTGTATGGGATAGCTCTCACTCCCTGCCATATAACTGAAGATGAGAGATTATATCACAATGAAGGCCACCACTGACTTGCAATTTGAATCAAGGTCACCCAGCCACCACTTTGCCCACTGGACAGCATTGGCTTTCACAACTTTGAGGTGTATTCTTCCAGTTATATGGTTATGTGACTGGTTTTCGAGTGGCAGAAGGAGTGATGCCCCATCTAGGATGAACCAGGCAAAGAAGCCACCAGCAGCAGCTCAGGCTGTGAAAACACAGCACAAGATATGGGGGGAAAAATGTATGAAATCAGAGCTAAAGAGGATTTGTGCAGTCCATGGTAGTGGTAGAGCAGACAGCATGTAGCTCAAAGTTCAGTAGGACCATAGTCAATGAGAGGCAGAGGCAATTCATTCCAGTTTAGTCCCCATCTTTTCTGATGAGTTCTACAAAGGCAAAACTGAGACTAAGTAAGAGGATGTATGGAAGAAGGCAGGCGGGGGGGGGGGGGACTCAGCTTGGCGGTGCCGTTTCCCATTCACTCTAATGGACCAGAAGAGACATGTGAAATGGACACTGAGAAATGTTTGTCTGAAAACCCCTACACATGTGCCACCTGATAAAGAACCTTCACTTTTGGTGAAATGCAGCAATCGCTTAGATGAGTCCAACTCACACCTCCTGAAATATTGCTATACAGTGGTACCTTGGTTTGCAGATGTCTTGGTTCGCATACGTTTTGGATTACAAACACGTCAAACCCAGAAGTGTGTGTCCCGGTTTGCAACCTTTTTTTTTTTTATTACAACCCATTGTTTTTTATTACGAATAATTTATTTTTGGAGGCCCCATTGGCAAAAGTGCACCTTGGGTTACAACCTGTTTTGGTTTACAAACGGACCTCTGGAACGGATTATAGTTGTAAACCAAGATACCACTGTATTTAAAATTAAAATTGCTATAACTACCCTTTGATTTATTGCAGAAGTATTTGCCTGAACAGGACCCACCAAAATATGCTTCAATTTCAGGGGAGTGTGTGTGTGTGTGAAAGAGAGAGAGACAGACAGACACTCAGACAGACAGACAGACCTACTGGAAACAAAGGTAAAACATGGGTGGCGCTGTAGTCTAAGCCTCTGAGCCTCCTGGGTTTGCTGATAAGAAGGTCGGCGGTTCGAATCCCCGTGATAGAGTGAGCTCCCATTGCTCTGTCCCAGCTCCTGCCAACCTAGCAGTTCGAAAGCACGCCAGTGCAAGTAGATAAATAGGTACAGTATTTTTCGCACCATAGGACGCACCGGACAATAGGATGCACCTTGTTTTAGAGGGGGGAGAACAAGAAAAAAAAAATTCTCCCCCTCTCTGCCCAGCACCCCTTCAGTGAAGCGGCAGGAGGCGCTGCGCAGAGAGAGGGAGAATTTCCCCCCTCTTGTTTTCCCACTCTAAAACAAGGTGCCGTTCAGGCGGCTACCTTGGAAGCCTGGAGAGCGAGAGGGGTCAGTGCACACCGACCCCTCTTGCTCTCCAGGCTTCAGGTTCCTTTCGACCTGCTCTTTGGGGTTGGCGGGGGGAAGCTCATCACCAGCCCCAAAGAGCAGGTCAGGGAGCAGCGGAAAGGCGCAGCGGAGAGGCTGCTGCCATAGTCGCACGTCACTTCTCCAGCTGGGAGAGGGTCGCGGAGCTATGGCTTCTTTAGCCCCGCACACGCTCTCCCAGCTGAAGAGGTGGCGCGCGGCTAAAGAGGCTCCTGCCATAGCCGCGCGTCACCTCTCCAGCTGGGAGAGGGTCACGGGGGGCTGCTTTAGCCCCACGCGTGCTCTCCCAGCTGGAGAGGTGACGCGCGGCTAAAGAGGCTCCTGCCATAGCCGCGCGTCACCTCTCCAGCCGGGAGAGGGTCGCGGGGCTATGGCATCTTCGCTCCATAGGACGCACACACATTTCCCCTTCATTTTTGAAGGGGAAAAAGTGCGTCCTATAGTGCGAAAAATACGGTACCTCTGTAGTGGGAAGGGAAATGGCGTTTCCGTGTGCTGCTCTGGTTCACCCGAAGCAGCTTAGTCATGCTGGCCACATGACCCGGAAAGCTGTCTGTGGACAAATGCCGGCTCCCTCGGCCTGAAAGCGAGATGAGTTCTGCAACCCCATAGTCGCCTTTGACTGGACTTAACCGTCCAGGGGGCCTTTACCTTTTACCTTACTGGAAACGTTTTGTTAATGTCAGTGAACTTCCTTTGTTTCCCCTTGAAATTCTAGAACTCTTTCTCCTAAATAGGGTCTACCAATTTCACCTCAAATTTCACTTTAGGAGAAAGCTGGTGGCAACTCTGTTTGAAAAGAACAAATAAAATTCTTTCTTTGAAGCATGCAGGGGAACACTGGCGAGTGAAAACTGCAAGTAGTTCCAGGCAAGTTCAATTATATAATCCTAGTTTAGGCACTATTGAACATCCCTGTATTCTGAACCCTGTAAATTATTACAGAACAGCACACATTTTTCTCTCTCTTTGAAGCAGTAAACATCCATTACATGCTGACGACAGTATACAAATATGCCACTGATCCCTGGGTCCTTGATAGGATGCCAGCCTCTCAGTATCACTATTTGCATAAACAGCTGGAGTTTTCCTGGACCTCTTTCTGTCATATAGCTGGATGCCTTCCTGACTGTTTGTACTTCATCATATCTCAAATGAGCCTGTGTGTTTATGATCTCTCTGACAACTTCATATATGCAGGAACGGATAAAGTCCCCAGTCACGTTTAATTTAAGCAGGTTTAGAAATAAATTAAGTGGAATGGTGAATCGGAACCACCAGGGCAGACTTTGCATTTTCCGGGAAAGACCTACATGGGTAGAAAATTGAAATTTGATGAAATTTTGTGGCAGATGACTAGCACCTGATGTTGAAAGCAGGTGGAATGATGATGGGGGAAGAAAGGAAGAGGGGGATTTTTAAAATTCTTGCTGTCTGGACAGGAGCTCAGGGGAATTTGGGAATGGGTGATACAGAAAAACAAGCATCAAGATTACCTCTCACAGTTGTTCCTGCCACAGTGCCATGTTGCTCTATCACACCCTATCTTGCCTCTCTCAGTTCCACTGAACTGGGGGGGGGGCAAGTATGGGACAAATCCCAAACATACATCCCCTCAGCAGTCTTCTATGAAACATGTGAAATAGTGGTTTGGGCTGAGCTCAAAAAACTCACGCGCTTAAATTCCCACGCTTAGGGCTAGTGACTGGGAGTGGCCCCAGACTAGTGACTGGGAGTGGCCGCGAGACCATATAACACCAGTCCTGAAAGACCTACATTGGCTCCCAGTACATTTCCGATCACAATTCAAAGTGTTGGTGCTGACCTAAACAGCTTCGGCCCCGTATACCAGAAGGAGCGTCTCCACCCCCATTGTTTAGCCTGGACACTGAGGTCCAACTTCAAGGGCCTTCTGGTGGTTCCCTCATTGCAAGGAGTGAGGTTACAGGGAACCAGGCAGAGGGCCTTCTCGGTGGTGGCGCCCCATCCTGTAGAACGACCTCCCATCAGATGTCAAGGAAATAAACAACTATCTGACTTTTAGAAAACATCTGAAGGCAGCGCAGTTTAGGGAAGTTTTTAATGTTTGATTTTTTTGTGCTTTTAATTCTGTTGGGAGCTGCCCAGAGTGGCTAGGGAAACCCAGCCAGATGGGCGGGGTATAAATAATAAATAAATTGTTGTTGTTGTTGTTGTTGTTGTTGTTGTTGTTGTTGTTATACTTTTTCTTTGCTTTATATCAACAATGGGAAACTTGTGATCCACCAGGTGTTGCTGAATCCAACTAGGGATCTTGAAGAATTTATTTGTTTCAGCACTCTCCTTGCTGAACTTCAAGTGCATGACAAAGCAACTCTTTAAAAAATAATAATTAATAATTTATTTACAACATAGTCCACAACAACTCATACATACAAACAAACCCACCACCATTGACAATTTCATTATCAAAATTAAACTCCTATTCCCTTACATGAAGAAAACAAACATCAAAATAGAAGACTTCCTTCATCCTGTAAGTGGCCTCCTTATTTACTTCTTGTATACTGTTTCTTTTGTATGTGATTATTACAATTTTTCCTAGTTATGACTTAAAAAACCACAAAGTCTCCTGTAGAAATTAATCGAAACAAGTCCAGGTATATATTTTGGGGCACTGTTTGGTAAAGTATTCTCTGTATTTTCCTTATTCTTTTTGAAATTCTTGTCTGGGTTGTCCGCTAATTGCCTCTGTTAATCTGGCCAGTTCAGTATAATATAATAATTTATCCTGCCATTCCTTTTTTGTTGGCACAAATTCTTTTTTCCAATTTCTGGTAATTAAGGTCCTCACCCTGCCTGTGGCATAAAGGAATGTTTTCCGATCTTCCTTTGCTATACCTGTGTCTGTTATTCCCAATAGGAAAGCTTCTGTATTTTTCACAAAGTTATAATTAAACATTTTTTTAAAGTTCATCATATACTATATCCCAGAAGCTTTTGATTTTTTCACAGGTCCACCAGATATGTATGAGCAACTCTTATTCCAGTAGGCATTTTCAGGTACAGTGGTACCTCGGATTACATACGCTTCAGGTTACATACGCTTCAGGTTACAGACTCTGCTAACCCAGAAATAGTGCTTCAGGTTAAGAACTTTGCTTCAGGATGAGAACAGAAATCGTACTCCGGTGGCGCAGCAGAAACAGGAGGCCCCATTAGCTAAAGTGGTGCTTCAGGTTAAGAACAGTTTCAGGTTAAGTACAGACCTCCGGAACAAATTAAGTACTTAACCTGAGGTACCACTGTAATGTCCAGGCTTCTGTTTGGTTTTATGACTACTTTTTATTGTTTTATTCTCCGTAGCCTTATGAGATACCTTCAGAAGTGGAAAAGAATAAAGAGTAAACCCTACACAAATTTAGAGTGAAGTCCCTAAGACTGTTGGATGGCACTTTGTATGCCTTCTTCAAGCAGCTCCTGTACGCAAGAGGGGCTGTGTAGCAAATATAGCTCTGTCCTTCAACCATGCTGTCTAAGGTGGTTGCCTCATTCTGCCTAATGGTAAAGGTAAAGGGACCCCTGACCATTAGGTCCAGTCGTGGCCGGCTCTGGGGTTGCGGCGCTCATCTCAATTGGCCGAGGGAGCTGGCATACAGCTTCCAGGTCATGTGGCCAGCATGACTAAGCCACTTCTGGCAAACCAGAGCAGCACACGAAAATGCCGTTTACCTTCCCGCTGGAGCGGTACCTATTTATCTACTTGCACTGACGTGCTTTCGAACTGCGAGGTTGGCAGGAGCAGGGACTGAGCAATGGGAGTTCACCCCGTTGCGGGGATTCGAACCACTGACCTTCTGATCGGCAAGTCCTAGGCTCTGTGGTTTAACCCACAGCGCCACCCGTGTCCCTCTGCCTAATGGTAGAGCTGGCCTTAGTGATGCTACATATTAATCTGGGGCAGAACAGCAAATCAGGCCAGTTCCTATCATAATTTGTAATTCCTGAAGCATCCCAACCTAGGAGTGTTTCAGAGGCAGCATAGACCCCACCCCACCCCACCCCCACATTGCTTGGCCCTACTTTTCACAGTAGCCCACTCTATTGCAGATTAAGTCTGATGACTTCTGGCAGCATGCTCATAGCTTGAGGGCAACATTTTCTCTTCTCTTTTGTCATTCCTGACCAACACATCCTTTTTGGGGGACAGCTTTCCTGTTCTGTGCCTCTCTGCTTGCGTTTGTCATGCGTTTGATTTCCGTGCTGTTTTTGCTCCATGCATTGTGCAACGTTTTGTGTCTCCCTAAGGCAGTGAAGCTCCAGCAGATTTGTCTAATTTGTTTTGTTGAGCATGTCCCCCACACTCCCTCCGCTCACCCACGCCTTCCTTTTGGATATGCTCACACAATCATCAAAAACAGCAGTTTAAATTCTAGGGTTGTTGTTTTTTATGTTGGCTTTGTAACTTTGGGCTATAGTAAGTGCTTCTTGCTGGCTGGACGTCAGATGATGCTGGCATTACTGTTTTGTTGAATTATTGCTATACTCAACCTTACACAATCCAGCAGGAATTATTGGTGGAGTCACTCTGTTTTCCTTATGCCAGGCATGGAGAAAACCTGTTTGAGAGTGAATAGTTTGGAACTGCAGAGGAAGGGATGTGGCTGGCAAAGACAAACAGCAGAGAGCCTTAAAGAGCCTTAAGTTAGTGTGCATTCAGTCTTGGGGAATATTGTATTCGTTTTCCTGATTATAATGCTAATACAGCGGAACCTCGGTTGTCAAACGTAATCTGTTCCAGAAGTCTGTTCAACTTCCGAAACATTCGACAACTGAGGCGCAATTGCCGGTGGGAAAATTCCTTTAACAAAATGGAGAAACACGCCTCGGAAGCTGTGAGGCGCTTTCGAAAATGGAAGCATTCACTTCCGGGTTATTGGCATTTGGGTTCCAAATTGTTTGGCTTCTGAAGCGTTCGACAACTGAGGTTCCACTATAATCCTCTCCAATTTTGTTTCCACATGGCAGTACCTGAAACTGTGGCTTTTTGACTCATATACCAGCATATGTTACCTTAAATTTCAATCACCTCAGTGGACATGATATGACACAACAATGATTATCATCGGACAATGATGGGACTCCCTCACCCTTTCTGCACATGATACCCCCTTAAAACATTTGTTTCTTCCAAAGTCTCTCAATAAATTTGGGATAAGTAACATCTAGGGATGCCCCTTGTACATTGACTTGGTAGATCTGACAAAGACTTTTGACCTTGTCAGCCCCAAAGAACTCTTTACACTGTTCAACAAGATAGTTAATTTTGTTAACTGTTTCTTAACTGTTTTAATTGTTATGCTTTTAAATTGTTTGTCTGTTGTATTTTTAATTGAGGATGTTTTAATGTCGCAATGGATTTATTATTGTGCATTTTAATTCTGCATTGATTTTATAGTTGTAAACCACTTAGAAGTCATTTTGGCATATAAACTTTATATAAAAGAATACTTCAAAGCCATGAAGGCATAATGAATACCAGTTGCTCAGTAACAACTGTATCCTGCTTCTGGAGTTTCTGCCAGAGAAACTGGGTTGGCTACCACAGAAAACAGGCTACTGGGTTACTCTGCCTTTAGTCTGACTCAGTAGAGCTCTTTTTATTACTTATATTATTCTCTCCCCAAGCCTTAAATTCCACTAAATACAACAGAACAGCCCAGAAGGTAAAGAAATTATGTGTTCTCCTGAAGGTTATTAATCAAGATGTCCTCTAGCTCAACAACACCATACTGGACATCCTTTCTCTCAAAATCCTGCCAATCTCGTCTGACTCCTTTAATTATCCAGAGATCCAGGCTTGCACAATTTACTGTTATTTTTGTGCAATAAATGTCATTTTGCATTTAGACAAATAAAGATTAAATGTAAAGGATCAATGAATGTTAATATCATTGGAGTAGAGGACTGCTTAGATTGCTGTAATTAGTTTAGAGTTATTGCTTTATTGGGAGGGAGAGAAAAAAACACACTCACCATTTCTGAAAATTTTAATGACTCATGCCTATTCCCTGAGTGGCTTCACATAAATGATGCCTTGTCTTTTCTCATTCACATTAATGACAGCAGCAAACCCAATCTGCCCCGGTACCTGGAAAAAATGCACAACCGTATTGTGGGAAAGTAATGGTGTCAATACTTCCCCAGTCTCTCAAGCCACGATTCTCAAACTGTGTGCTTTGAAACAGCTCTGAAACATGAAGCCACTGTATTGAATTCAGCCTGTACTCTGTGCTCCTCAAAGTGGGAAACCAGAGTGCACAGAAACACCATTTAGCTTCCCGCCACAGCAGTACCTGTTTATCTCCTTGCACTGGCGTGCTTTTGAACTACTAGGTTGGCAGGAGCTGGGACAGAGCAACAGGAGCTCATCTCATCGCACGGATTCGAACTGCTGACCATCTGATCAGCAAACCCAAGAGGCTGATGATCATCATTCAACATTTTTATTTTGTGTACCGTCTTTCTATCTTACAATACTCAAGGCGGTTTACAAGCTGAAGAAACAAAAAAATATACATTTTATAACAATCTAATGCAATACAAAAATGTGATAATAAAACGTAACTTTAAAATAAGTAACCTATATCAAAAAAGTATCATTCAACAATCCTTAGAATAGTATTAAATAATAAGAATAACATACAAAAGTTAAACAGAAATCCACTCAGCAGTTATAATAAATAATTTCTAAACTATAATCCATAAAACAATAGCAAGCCACGGTACATAAAATAATACAATACAAATTGAGAAGCAGAGACTAGAGGGTGGGGCAAGGCAGGTGAAAAGAGGCCTTGCCTGATGGAGTCTCTCCCCTCACAGTTCTTCCTCCAGGACCAGCTCCCTTATGAGGACTCCTAAGGCTGGAGGGTGGGGCAAGGCTGGTGGAAAGAGGCCTTGCCTGAGGGAGTGGTTTAGACCACAGCATCGCCTGTGTTTCTGTTATGGTGTCCCATTGTGCCAGAAGTGGTTTAGTCATGCTGGCCACATGACCTGGAAAGCTGTCTGTGGACCAACGCCAGCTCCCTCAGCCTGAAAGCGAGACGAGTGCCGCAACCCCATGGTCGCCTTTGACTGGACTTAACCATCCAGGAATCCTTTACCTTTTTTTTACCTAGTGGGAAAGCTTCATGCAAGCTTGGCCTCTATGCTAATACTGCAAGTGGTTTCTAGGGATCAGCAGATCTCCCTCATTGTGTAACTTTATTATTCTATGGACTAACTGTGGCCAGGATTATGTTCTTGCAAAATTTCAAGTTATTGATGACATTTTTTGAAAACAACAACAAACTAATTACCAGATTTCAGCATGCATGCTTTCTGCATCTTTCTTCCATCCATACTTTCCTACCTACACATGACCAAGGGGGGTTGTGTCCAATTTTAGTCTCTCAGAGTAGAACTATTGAAAGTAATGGGCATGACTAACTTAGGTCCATTGTTATTCATGGATCTACTCTGAATTGGAGACAACCCAATATGTTCACCAAGGACACTGTCCCTTCAGAAGTATTGGCCTACATCAACCATCTCTTTTAAAATAAAAATAAAAATGGAGGCCACTCTTTTTTCACCTACAGTGCATCTGAAAAAGTATCACATTGGAGGCAGTTTATAAAAGACTTATATGCTGCAATTTTGATGCTTTTGCCATATTTTATTATCTTGTGTTTCATTGATACACTGCTCTGAGATTTTTTGAACAATAAAATGCAGATGATGAAGATGGCATTCAATAATAATACTTTATTACCCTTCACACTAAGGTCCCATGGCAGGCTACAATAATTAAAACACAACACAATATTAAAAACAATTTAAAAGCAATTTAAAAGTACAGAAATAAGGTGATTTCATTCATGTGTGTGTGTGTATCTTTTTAACAGAGACACAAAATGTACACAGCTTTTTAAAAACGAAATTGGTAGGTCAAATAAAAGTTACATGAAGATTCAGTGAATAGACTGGAGTTTACTGCTGCTTGCCTAACTTTCTGTCACATCTGTGTAAATTAACTTTATCTTCCACTGGCCGCAATGCAAAATTCCAATAAAGTATTAATAAAAAAGGAAAGGTCATATGTAGATATCAGAGATTTCAAAATGAACCAGAAAAATGTGCTGATTTGAATTAACTAAAAAGATTCATTGCACTGCTTGATCTGACTTGTAGTCGTGTGCAGGATGCTTTTTTATCTCCAGAAATATTCAGAGGAACAGCCCTCCAAGAATGGCAGGTATGAAGCAACATGTGCAGGTATTCTTCTAAGAAATTTCTGTGGGATGAGCCAGCCAAGCTGCTGTCACGTAACACTGTTTTATCCAATGAGTGAAGTCAGAACTGTGGTTGCTAAGTGAGTTGTTTGGACATGAGGCAACAGGAATCCCTGGGATCATAAGAGCTTCTGTTTTCTCCTCCCATTTAGTGCGTTTTTTACAGTTCTGTTTTATTTCCCAAAAGTCCTTGGAATCTCCATACCCTTCCTTTCCACCAAGTCATAATAATAATAATAATAATAATAATAATAATAATAGTAGTAGTAGTAATTTATTTCTACCCCGCCCATATTTCTGTCCTGTGGTTGGCTCATCTAAGATCAGGTATTCATTGGAATATGTTTTCTGCAAATACTCCTACACAAGAAGTGTGGATAGACGTTAAATAATCCCCTCCCCAAATGGCAAATACAAAATATGATTAAAGTCTAACACTTACTGGGTCCAGGAATTTAGGGAAGTCTGGCAGGCCCAATCATATAACATTGTATAGGATCTCTTGGTTCCAGTACTACAGTGTGAACTGAACTCATCTCGCTTTATTGGCCAAGGGAGCCGGCGTACAGCTTCCGGGTCATGTGGACAGCATGACTAAGCTGCTTCTGGCGAACCAGAGCAACAAACGGAAACACCATTTACCTTCCCGCCGGAACAGTACCTATTTATCTACTTGCACTTTGTGCTTTCGAACTGCTAGGTTGGCAGGAGCAGGGACTGAGCAACGGGAGCTCACCCCGTTACGGGGATTCGAACCACCGACCTTCTGATCGGCAAATCCTAGGCTCTGTGGTTTAACCCACAGCGCCACCTGCGTCCCTAAAATGGGGGAGAGGAGGGTAATAGCTCAGTTGGTAGAACATGAGACTCTTAATCTCTGGGTCATGCATTCACGCCCCACCTTGGGCAAAAAGATTTCTGCATTGCAGGGGCTTGGACCAGATGACCCTCGTGGTCCCTTCTACAATTCTACCACTCTATGATACATCCCAGGAGCTCAAGGAAGTGTACATTACCCTCCTTCATTTTGTCTTTGCAATAGCCCTGTGAGGTAAGCTAAGCTAATTTAACATATGAACATAAACAGCAGAACTAGCCAGTAAAGTGTGTGTGCATGCTGTGACGTTAACATATGAGAGTGCTGGAGATGAAATAGTTAAACAGGTTACCCAATCAGGACCCAGGGGGGTGGAGTCAGAGGGACTATAAAACCAGCTCTGGGAGGGGCAAAGGGAGGAGTTCATTGGGTGGTTGGTTGGAGTGGGAGTGAATTGGGATAGAGTTTGTGGGTAGGTTGAGTTAGTGTAGTGAAATAAGCTGAGTCAGGAACAGTTAGGGGCTAGGAAGACAAGTAAATATCAGAGAGGTGGTTGATTTTAACATTTGATTGGGAGCCGCCCAGAGTGGCTGGGGAAACTCAGCCAGATGTGCGGGGTATAAATAATAATTTTATTATTATTATTATTATTATTATTATTATTATTATTATTTAGTGAGTGAGAGCAAGTAGTGGAAGTTATAGGTCTCGATAGGTACCCCATCATTGTAATTGACTGATACCGTTTATGAAAACATACGCTTGTTAAACTGCAATAAATAAACAAAAGTTTATGTTCCAATTTAACCCTGACTGGACTCAGTATTGTACCAGGTAGGGCCTGGGAGGTGGCAGGGAGAAATAAAGTGGTGGCACAGGGATCAATAGACAGTGAAACATCCGGGGACCCTGTGTGATTGCCACACATGCATGCATTTTGGGAGCTCATACTGGAACCAGGAAATCCTGTTGGCATCCCTGTACAGCGCTGAAACAAAACATTACCGTTACAAGCTCATTTTAATCTAGTGTGCATGCTGTTTGGAAAATACAAAATGAGCATCATGTTTAAATATAGCTTCATAGAGATGAAGGTAATAAAATAGCATCTTGTTTGATGTAATGTTTTAATATCTTTATCCATTTAAACGTTCCCAATGTACTCTTAATTATCCTAAAGACTATATTATCCAAATACCCATGGATCCCTATTTTCATGACTTTCCTGCATCTCCTCAAAAAAGCATATTCAGAGTTTAAGATGAAACTCTGCCAATATTCAAATATGACAGCTCTGCATTTATTTAGGCTGCAATTCTAATCAGGCTTACACTGAATTGAATGCAACTGACATCTACGTAAACAAGAACATGACTGTGCTCTCAAAAGCTGGTTTAAGTTAAAATTGTCCTTTAGTAACAAATTGAAAATAAAAAGAAATGGAGAACTCTTTGATTTCTGTGAATTATCCTGAAGTTTCTCCTGAACAGAAATCCTCAGAGTTGCCATGAATTTTCACTTTAGATGATACTTGTGATTTCCCGCAGGTCATATTCTTGCACACAGAGTGGAGTGTTTCTTATCTAGTCCAAAGTTCTCAACCGAACATCCGATACAGTTGAGATCCAGAAGATAACAAAACCTGTATCCTCTGTAGATTTCAAGCAGAGATGTGCTGGAACTAGGGATGTACATTTGGTTTGGGTGAATCCTTAACTGAATAAAGCCACACTGGTGGATTTGAGGTAGGTCCAAATAGAAATGGATGCCCCCCCCCCAAGGAGTTCAAATTGAACTGGGCATTTCCAAAAGCTTTGGGACCTATTTGGTCATTCAAAGGAACTCAGAGACACAATGTGTCTGCAAAAATGGATACCACCCCGCCGGCAGTAAAACATCATTAGGAATTAGAGGGAGGGGAGGGAGTACAGTTTTGTTACTGACACATCTAGTTTCCATCCAGGAATTAACCAACCCTCTTCTTTCTACTTTCAGTCACAGTGCTTTTGTGAGCAATGCAGAAAATATCTATCTGACTGAAATCTATCAGGTGACATTACCTCAGAAATTGACTGTAAAATCAAGTTCTTCCGTTTTTTAAATGGTTGTTGTTATTTAGTCGTTTAGTCGTGTCCGACTCTTTGTGACCCCATGGACCAGAGCACGCCAAGCACTTCTGTCTTCCACCGCCTCCCGCAGTTTAGTCAAACTCATGCTGGCAGCTTCAAGAACTGTCCAACCATCTCACCCTCTGTTGTCCCCCTCTCCTTGTGCCCTCAGTCTTTCTCAGCATCAGGGTCTTTTCTAGGGAGTCTTCTCTTCTCATGAGGTGGCCAAAGTATTGGAGCCTCAGCTTCACGATATGTCCTTCCAGTGAGCACTGGGCTAATTTCCTTAAGAATGGATGCGTTTGATCTTCTTGCAGTCCATGGGACTCTCAAGAGTCTCCTCCAGCACCATAATTCAAAAGCATCAATTCTTCGGTGATCAGCCTTCTTTATGGTCCAGCTCTCACTTCCATACATCACTACTGGGAAAACCATAGCTTTAACTATGCGGACCTTTGTTGGCAAGGTGATGTCTCTGCTTTTTAAGATGCTGATTTAAATGTTAGTTCACCTTAAAAAATATTTATATATCAAAATTTAAAGGTTATTTTTTGAAACCTGTACTCATTTGTCTGAAATTGGGCACATATCAGCTACTCAGGATGATATATTTCACCTGCAAATTTCATCCAATTCTGTTGAAAGTTAAAGATGTTATAGCCATGTTTTCATTTCCCTCTTGTAAGCCAATGGGGAGATACAGAAACCATCAGGCTTTCTGAAGAGAGGGTCTGATTCTGACCTGTGTATGTCCTCTGAAGCAGTCTAGGCAAAAGAACCACTTTCCAAAGTGCCAAAACTGGATTCAGACTAAATATTGTCTTCAGCGCACATACCTTAAGCAAAATAAAAGCTTTAAAAAATTACTTACCAAAATAATTCCGCCCCCTTTCCTCAAAATACCTTAGATATTTTACCCAAACAGAAGCCTTAACATTGATTGTAAAATTTCACTTTGGATGAAATTTGGAAGTTTTTATTTTTAAATAGCTTATATTTATGTTGATGCACTTCTGTTCCAGTGAAATATAACACTGATTGAATGTTTTATTCAATCTTCCCACTTCTATTTTTCTTTCCAACTTTTTGGCATTTTTAATTAAGCTCTCTTGAAAGTAAAGAAAGGCTTTTCCAGCAGGTGGGGGGGATGCCACAGCTTTAGTTCAAAGGAAACAGTAGCCTTAATTTTGTTTTAACCTTTAGGACAATTAGCTTTTGGCAACTAAGCAAATTTGAAGCTTTGAACAGCACAAATCAGACCTATTTAAAGGGTAATTATCTACAAAAAGGGTTTTCAAAGCTAACTCCCCCCCCCCCACTCCTGAAAACGAATATGTTACAGATTTACTTTTCCTACTTTATTCATTTATGTCTGTTTTTTGAATCCAGCAGTGACCAGGACACTGAGTTAAACAAATTGCTCGCTGAGAGTTCTTCTTGATGCCCTGACAACCAATGCATGCTTGGTACATTTTAACGATGGAGAAGTATGAAATCTGTTGGATAGTTATATTCTGATCCTCACAGTAGTCCAAGACCCACAGGTCAGGATAGGACGTCCATATTTTCATCGGAGAAATGTTGGAGGGTGTGCTTTCATATAGGACTTCACAAAGCTTGAATTTCTCATGCATCCTTGCAATGCTGCTTCCAGCAAAATAAGTGAGAAGACAATAGTTGCATTGGATGGGGCTTCTCATCCACTGGCAGGAGATCTGAAACTACTGCCCCTTCCTCTCCAAAACAGGTCCTAACATCAGAGAGGCCTATGTGGGGAGGAGGGGAGAGGGGGGAAGAGACAGAATAAATTAAAGTGAAGAAAGAAATGCTAGCCACTTCTCCCTTCCAACCATTAAGATAAGAGAAGACACAGATCCAGCAGCAGAAGAAGACTTCTCAAGCTAAGAAGAGCCAGGCTGGATCAGGGCAAAGACTCATCTACACCAGCATCCTGTTTTCACAGTAGCCAACCAGATGCCTATGGAACCCTCAAAGTGGTCCTGACCATATCAAAACACTCCACACTTATGAGCAGCTGGTGCTCAGAGGAATACTGCCTCCAACAGTGGAGGTAGAAGGAAGTAACTGAGACCAATGAACAATCCAGAACTGGTACCCTATATAAAGGTCAAGGAGGACCACCTGATCTCATCTCATCTATTGCTGGTTCAGAGGATTCATGGTTTGTTGGCCCAGTATACCTGAAGGAGCGTCTCCACCCCCATCGTTCTGCCTGGACGCTGAGGTCCAGCGCCGAGGGCCTTCTGGCGGTTCCCTCATTTGCGAGAAGCAAAGCTACAGGGAACCAGGCAGAGGGCCTTCTCGGTAGTGGCGCCCGCCCTGTGGAACGCCCTCCCATCAGATGTCAGAGAGATAAACAACTACCTGACATTCAGAAGACATATTAAGGCAGCCCTGTTCAGGGAAGTTTTTAATGTATGACATATTAGTGTATTTTTGGTCCTTGTGGAAGCCTCCCAGAGTGGCTGGGGAAACCCAGCCAGATGGGCGGGGTACAAAAAAAAATATTATTATTATTATGATCTCCTCCATCGTTCAGCCCAGACACTGATATCCAGCTCTGTGGGCCTTCTGGTGGTTCCCTCACTGCAAGAAATGAAGCTACAGGGGACAAGGATGAGGGCCTTCTCAGTAGTGGCACCCATCCTGTGGAACACCGTACCATTAGATGTCAAGGAGATGAGTAACAATATAACCTTTATTAGACATCTGAAGGCTGTGTAGGGAAGCTTTTTTAATGTGGAATGTTTTTGTATATGTTGGAAGTGTCTCAGAGCACTGTGGCAACCCAGTCAGATGGCTGGGGTACAAACAAACAAACAAACAAACAAACAAACAAATAATAATATCTCCCTGCAGTCAGAACTGGAGGGTGATGGCGCACTACTTGATAAAACTGCCTGATAAAACTCCACGTCCAATTATGAGGATGACTACAAGTACAGTGGTATCTCGGGTTAAGAACTTAATTCATTCCGGAGGTCTGTTCTTAACCTGAAAAAGTTCTTAACCTGAGGTACCACTTTAGCCAATGGGGCCTCCTGCTGCTGCCGTGCCACCACTGAACGATTTCTGTTCTCATCCTGAAGCAAAGTTCTTAACCCGAGGTACTATTTCTGGGTTAGTGGAGTCTGTAACCTGAAGCATCTGTAACCCGAGGTACCACTGTAGTCCCAAAACGCACCTAAACTAACAGTTTCTCATTCACCTGCAGTTTGTGGAGCTGGGAAATTTCCACTGACGCCTTGCAGTTCCCTCTCCTTAGCCCCATGGGGGGAAATGTTTTCTTCTAATTGGTTTCCATTCATGCATCCAGTGAACTGGGCTCTCACAATAAGTGTCTTGATCATTATGGTGCCATTGCAAGGCTCTGTTGTTTTTGCTAATGGGAGCTGGCATGCTGAATCTTCCCAAAAATTCTTGTTAAACATTTCGTTCCCGTGGCTGCCCACATCGGTCCAGGTAAACTGTAACTAGCGCCATGTGTGCTCATCCCTTTAAATCTCCTGTTCCTTATGATTATGTTCCCTTCCCAAGGAGAAGTGGACTGGGAGGTGTGCCAAAGAAGTGCTAAGCCGAAACACAAACCCACAGACAATTAGCACAAACTGTCAATAGTTCACTCAGTGGTCAGCGGAGAGGGGAATACATGCTGGGCAGAAATCATAAATCTTGCAGAGCTTTACCCCATGGCTTCAAGTGTGCAGGCTCTTTTGCAACAGAAAAGGGATTTGGTCTCAGTCAGATCTCACAGCTGTTAAGGATGCTCTTGTAACAAGGATGAATAACTTTTATATTCTTGGTGCCTCCATGCACTTCTCCAAGGACTGGAACTGTGTAACCCAATAGCGGGTGCTTAGAATTTACAAAAAAAGTTGCCTGTGGTTAAGGCACTCATAGGTGTTCATTTATGTCCCACCATTTAAGAAAAATGTCCTCACAAGGTGGCATGTGGAAAGCATGAAAAATAAAAACAACAATTTCAGACAACAATTAAACACCTTTGAATGAGCATTTAAAGAGCACCCAATCACTGTGTTCTGCTGGAGAGGGCAACTGGCACTTACCATCCTACCAGGATGTCAGCATGGGGCCTTTCGTGTGGTGGCACCTATACATTGGAACTTGCTCCTATTGTGTATCAGACAAGCAATTTCTATCAGACACTGCCTGCTGAAGGAGCACCTATTTCAAAAAACCTTCTAAAAGCTTTATCACAGTTGACATCTGCCTTGGAAATGAATTGATGTGCTGTTTTAATTGTTGTGTAATATTTATGTGATTGTTTTAACTGCTTTTATATATGTATCTGCTTTATATAGTTTATTATATTGCAGATCGCTTTGGGGTTCCTTGTGGAAAGTGATTCATCAATGAAATGAAACAACAATGATGAAACAACAGCGAGTCCCAGCAAGTGATAACAACTAATAAAAAACAGATCCGATATTAACATGTGTTGAGAGTCCTTTAAACTAAGGTTACCAGATTTTTTTCCCAATAAATCCGGGGACGCTTTTCAACTTCAATGGATTTTGTATGGGGACTGATTTGTAAATCCAGGGACTGTCCCCGGGAAACAGGGACATCTGGTAACCTTACTTTAAACAAAACCATTAAGGAAAAGGGCTATACACACTTCCTTGGCGATCATAATCTATAGGTATGGGGGCAACACTGAAAGGCCCCTCTTTCTGGTACCCATCTTCTTACCCTCTGCTATACAGTTTCGCAAATATTATTAATATTGTGCAGTTTCAAGCGATTGGATGCATGTAAACGGATTCCTTTTGGAAATGAAGCATTGTCCAGACCCATGAAAATATTATTCAGATTTTACTAGTAGAACTCTTCAAAATAAAAAAAAAAAAACTGTTCAGCAATACCTGCTCACCCCCCTCCCAAGAGGTGGGTGAGGTTTGCAACACCACATGGGATTACCTGGTCTAGGTGCCACCCACCTTGCTACAGGGTGCTTGTCGCCCCGCCCCCATCTCAGTAGGACAATGGGCTGCCAGCCAGGGGAGGAGCGAGGGCCAAGAAAAAGGCTGACCCCCTTTGACCCAGACTCACTTGGCTTCGCGGGGGTCACTGGCCCTAGAGTGGTGGCATATATGTCAAACTCCTGGCTTGGGTGAAGTGGGAGGGCACTGTGTAAGTTCATGCTTTACAGTCCCCTCCTACTGCACCTGACTGCCCTGCGCATCCTCAGCCCCTGTTGGGTTGAGAGGGATATCTTCCAAGGCCTATGCCAAAGTTCCTACACCTGAATTTCAATAAAGTTGTGGCCTAATTTAAACCCAAATATTGTTGTCATGTCTCATTTCTGGGGGGGAGGATCTGGGGACTTGCAAACTGTTCCATGTCACCACAGCTTAACCAACTGGTGTTAAGATGCTTCATTGCAGTAGCACAAATAGATCGTTGGTAAACTGAAGCTAACAACCCAATCCTAACTGAGTTTACCCAGAAGAAATTCCTACTTAATCCATTGGTGCTTACTTCAAGCAAGGTTAGGATTGCATCAAAAGTCCACTGAATGACACTACATTCAAGTTGCTATAGCTTTGAAAGTTTGATTTGGATTATGCCTGTGGGTCTCTGTCAAGTCCATTGTTTCATATCTGTGGGATGGGAGTTCACTGTAGAAGGGTCTGCTGAAGTGGTCAGGCCAGATTCTTTTTAAAGGTAATGGGCCGAGCCAAGTCTGTTAGGCATACATTTACATGTCTAAAGTCTTGGTCAAGAACAGATAGAGACAACTGACTGAGGTGCACTATAAGGAAGGGGTAAGCCTGCTCCCCCCACTTACAAGAGGCCTTGCCATTTTGTAGGTAGAAGAACAATAGGCCAAGAGCTAGCCGTTGTTGTTTTTTTGGTCTGGTCTGAAGCTGGGACCTCGAAAAATGTAGAACCTGGGCACGCTTGCTGTGTTGAAATGAAAACTACGACTTTCGGGAGCCTTCTAAAAACTAGGGGAAGCAAGATCTGTTGGGGCACTAATGTTGTGAGCCCTTTCATACTGTGCTCAGGCTGCATATATATGTAAACAAAACAATATATCCTAAAGATGCTGCCATCTCCAGTGACCTTCATTCCGAGGAAACAGAATTCTGGGTAAGAGCTGGCACCCCTGGAGCCGCTCAGAAATTGGGGTGTGCACAACAGTATTAATCCCCCCACTGTCTACTGTAAATAGGGTTGCTATATTTCAAAAAGTAAAAACTAGGACATCCCAAAGTTGATGAGCTTTTTTTTTTTAGGAAGACCCCCCCAAATCGCGATATTTCACATTTTTTTGATTGACTTGCCTAAGATCCAGGACAAAAGTCAGCCCTACTTTAAAAGATGCCTTAAAGAATTTGCTACTATTTTTTCTAAAGGCCTAGTTTCTAAAAGTCTTGATGTGGTTTTGAATCTACATGCTTTACAATCTTTCCTCCCTTCCCCGCCCCCGTTGGCAAGCTTTCACAAAGGTTCAGTGCAGCGCTTTGTACAGTACAAGAAATCTTCAGATAATACCAGGACATTTTTGCCCATTTGCCCTTAGCAAACAAGTTATTGTGTTGCACAGCTGAGCTTGTGGTGACAATGACCACTGTATGGCAGGTGTTCTGTAATGCTGGAGAATAAAATCCCTATGGGGAAGCTGTGCATTCTCTTAAAATGTCACTACCTTCCTAGCAGTTCCAGCTTTTGCATGGTGATAAATATGGCGATTAGAGCTATTGAGTTGTGCATAAAATAACCCATTTCTAAGCTCAAATTAACCCTAGATTTGTTGGTGACAGAATAAATCTGAAATGTTCTTTCCCCTCAACAAGAACTGCGTCCTTTTGAAACTGGACATGTGCCACAGCTTAGAATAAAAAAAGTAAAAAGGAAAGAAATCAAAACAACAAAATCTATAGTTACTTACAAAGAGCAAGGAAAGCAATAATGAATTTCTCCTAAAGTATAATTACTAGGTGGGTGTGGGCATACTTACCTGGGCAAAGGGGTGAGTGGCTCCCCTTGTACCATTCAGAGATTTCCATATCTGGGCATCTTAGATTCTTAAGATCACTGCCGTCTTATTCTGATCACTTACACTTTTGCCACTTGAGCTAATGTACATATTTGATTATGTACTTTCATACCCCAACTGTATTGATATGCGGCATCTAGACTGGTGACTGAGAACACCTGCCAGGATAATACAACACTGGTCCTAAAGGATCTACACTGGCTCCTGGTATGTTTGTGAGCACAATTCAAAGTGTTGGCGCTGAGCTCTGAGGGCGTTTGGGTGGTTCCCTCACTGTAACAAATGAAGTTACAGGGCTTTCTCGGTAGTGGCCCCCATCCTGTGGAATGCCCTTCCATCAGATATCAAGCAGATAAACAACTATACAACTTTTAGAAAACATCTGAAGGCAGTTCTGTATCAGGAAGTTTAAAATATTTGGTGTTTTATTATGTTTTTATATGTGTTGGAAGCCACCCAGAGTGGCTGGGGCAACCCAGCCAGAAGCATGGGGTATAAATAATAAAAAACTATTATTATTATTACTATGCTGTTCGCCAACCATCAACTCTTCCTTTGTTAAGGAGATTGCTGGTTAATAGTTTTGAGTTGTCCACTGATCTCTTCCTTACGAAATGACCTAACTAAATGTGTTCTTCCCTTGAATATATCCTGTGTACCAGTGCACCTCCCTCCCAGGGTGTTGGGCACTGTTTGATCTATACATTTGCTGTGATAGTTTCTGTCATATTTCCCTACACTGTCTGTGGTTCTGCTCACTCATGAGGGGCTTCTCTGTAGAGGGTTGCCATATTTCAAAAAGTAAAAACCAGTACACCTCAAAAGTTGGGGTGAGCATATGTTGTCTCTAGGTCAGCCCAAAGCAGTGGCCTGATCTCCCCCCTCCCCAAACTGGAGACCCAGGCTGGATGGGGGGACAACTCTATTGAGCATCACCACACAACACAGTGTGCATTTCACGGTAGAGAGAGTAGGTGTAGGTGGGAATAATTTCATTAATGGTAGAAAGGTAAAGGGACCCCTGACCGTTAATTCAAGTCGCAGACAACTCTGGGGTTGTGCGCTCATCTCACTTTACTGGCCGAGGGAGCCGGTGTTTGTCTGCAAACAGCTTCTGGGTCATGTGGCCAGCATGACTAAGCCGCTTCTGGTGAACCAGAGCAGTGCACGGAAACGGCGTTTACCTTCCCGCTGGAGCGGTACCTATTTATCTACTGGTACTTTGACATGCTTTCAAATTGCTAGGTGGGCAGGAGCTGGGACCAAACAACGGGAGCTCACCCTGTCGTGGGGATTCGAACTGCCAACCTTCTGATCAGCAAGCCCTAGGCTCAGTGGTTTAGACCACAGCACCACCCGCATGCCAGTCATTAATTGTAGTGCATACAAAATATAGACGCTTTCTTTTAATTGAGACTGTGGCATGATGGATGAAGGACACAAAAGAAGAATAGGAAAATGTGTGCCTTGGCCGGAGTTGTCGTCTTGACAAAGCAGAACTTCCCCCTGTAGGTCTTTCTGCTTCCACATTCTGTGCCAGATTAAGAAGAATGTTACTTTTTCACATCTGATTTTCTCTGTTGCACATGTGCAGTTTACAGTGTTGGTGCTGATCACTATAATAGGTACACAGAAGGTGGTTTTCCTCCTTTTTAAAGGAGGAAAAAGAGAGAGAGAAGCAAGACGAGTTCTTTGCAGTACCAAGTAAACCAATGGCTATCTGGTTAAATGAAAACAAGGGAAGGCAGCACACTTAACCCAACCATGCCAGAGAAAGATAAGCAATTTCAAGTTGATTCTATGCCAGTCATTTCAATTAACCCATTAATAAGCTGTTGAGGTGGATTTATTTCAATCAACAGGGCCAGCTGTTTTTGTCACTACAGTTTTACCTTGGTTGTCAAACGCCTTGGTACTCGGACGTTTTGGATCCCAAACGGTGGAAACCTGGAAGTGAGTGTTCCAGTTTGCAAATGTTTTTTGGAAGCCGAACGTCTGACACGGCTTCTGATTGAGTGCAGGAAGCTCCTGCAGCCAATCGGAAGCTGTGCCTTGGTTTTTGAACCATTTCAGGAGTCAAACAGACTCCTGGAATGGATTAAATATGACAACCAAGGTACGACTGTAAAACTATTCTAAAGCGTGTTGCTAGAAAAGCATTTCAGATATCGGGGATGGGAGTATATTTATTTAGTTGTTAATTGTGTTTTATGGACTATAGATGGAGAAGGAGGGTGTTTTCAGTATTTTTTAAAGAGGCTTTAGCCTGCTGTGAACAATGTAGAGATTTGCTTGTGGTGACAAAGAAGGTTTTAAATAATAATAATAATAATAATAATAATAATAATAAATATTAGTTGCTCTTGTGCTGTGGAGTGCACTTTCTGCTGAAATACCAAAAGCCCACATCTGTACTGGTATCCCACCCTCTTTTGAATATGCATCTGTTTACAGGTGTTCCCTCGACCTCTTGACCTGAGTATCCTGTTTTAATTGCCATGTTATTTTGTTATTTTTAAAAATATATATATATATTCAAAATTAAAACAAAACATATTATCCCAAAGCTTACCATCCTTATTTCCCCCCCCCCCCCCATTTTTCCTGCCTCCCCCCACCCTCCCACACAAAACCCACCCACCCCCACCCCCCGACTTCCCTCAGTTCCAGTCTTTGGTTTATCTGAGAATGCTGTTTTCTGCATGTTACAAAGTTCTATAGATCGTCAAACTATTTAGGTGATTATTATCAATAAAAAGTTTGTGAATGTTTATTCAAAGCCAGCCAAGGAGTCCAGTTTGCTTTGTTGCAAAATTGCCATGTTATTTTAATAAGATAAAGATATCTTAATATCTTTAATAAAGATATCTTTATTAAGATATTTAATAAGATATTATTGTACGTTTTAAATACGGTCATTTATGTTTTAATGTTTTAATGGAATTCTTACATCGTTTATTTCAATTTAAAATTATTTTTGCCGCATATGTGCTGCTTGTGCACTAATTGAGTACAATGTACTCGCAAGACTTTCTAGGCAGTAGTCAACAAAATCTTTGTATTTATGTAAAGATGATGGGTATTATTAATTAATTAACTAACCTACACATCACCCCAAGACCCAAGCGCAGGTCACAACAATTTACAACAGTAAAAACAGTTTAAAAACAAACAAATTTAAATGGTTACCAGGCTTGAAGCTGCCAGTCTAGTTGGTATAAATTGGGGAAGGGGCATAATCTTGCTATTTGCCTCAGGCATCAAAATGCCTTGGGCTGCTCTAAAGCACATGTGCCACTTTTCATACGATGATGAAGGATATTTGGACTTGCACAGAAAAGAGTTTAACACGGGACTGTTCATTTGCTACAGGAGAGAAGCTGAAATGCAAATGTAAAATATGCAAATATGCATTTGTTCATTTATTAGCATTTGCTGTGAAGGCCCAAGTATAATGAAGTGTTATTGTGAAGTACCTGCATGTCTTTTGCTTCGGAATATATGGCACTGGTTTCTAAAAGGCATTAGCAGAAGAGGAAAATAAAATCTCCTGCCATTGTCTTTGTGTCTGTAGGTGGAGATATGAGACCATATTTCAATTATATATATAATTGCTTATACATAGGATACTCTTATTTCACCTTCTTGGATTCATCATCTAGAAAAGGAATTCAAATTGGAAATCATTTCTTTTAAAAATCATGTCAACCAGAACCTTCTGCGGTGACAAACAGATATTAGCAAAGACTTCTGGGCATGTGGACACTTAACTGAATATACTATGCGTGTGATATATTTCTTTAAAACAAAATGCTCAGGCACTTGCAATTACATAATGAGCATGTTAACTGGGGACACTGAGTCATGAAAAAGGAAAATAGATTTTAGGAAGGTAGCTCAAGGAAAGTAAATTTACCCAGTGTGTAAATTGTTTGAAAATTGGGTTCTGTTTCTGACTTGTGCAGATGTTGACGAACACAATGGGGTTTATGCTTGAGCAGTTTAAGGCCATTCGTTCATTCATTATTTTGTTTGTATGTAGCTTTTCCACGATCAATCAATCAAGCTCAAAGCACCTTATAACAAAGAAAAGAGGAATGATTGTCAAAAGCAAATAGTGCAAAAGCAGTTTCAAAATAGTATAATAAAATGGCACAATAACAAGTATAATAGCATAGATTTGCAAGACGGAAATGTTGTTGCTGTTTGGGCAACAAGATTACCTTAAGAATGTCCTGGCAATAGCAGCAATAACAAGGGAGCTGAATGTTCCATCTTCTTCGTATAAATTTCCCTCCCACGATGTTGCTTACAGTCCCTCTTACGTTGCGACTTGCAAGGCTTCTAAAGGCAACAGGTAGCAAAGTTGGAATCCCTTCTCCCATGATGTAATTCAGGCATGGGATCTGAAGTAAAATGGGTCATTGCGAAGTCCTATGCTATGTCATTCACTTCGCCAGTCCCAGCCAATATCCCACAGCCGCTGAAAACATTCGATCCTTATTATGCCGTTTCAGGTTTCTGCTAAATATGTTTCTGTACTTCTGCAAACCTTGGGGTTGTCCCATGCCTGTTCATGTGTGGATGGTGCCATTTTGGCTACATAAGCTGAATGTCCCAAATGAAAGGATGAGTTATGTGTAATAACACGGGGTAGCCAATGTGGTGTTATATGGGTATTGTTGGACTACAAGTCCCATCACCCTTGACTTTAGGCTGTGCTGGCCTGGGATTGGTTGGTTGGTTGGTTGGTTGGCTGGCTGGCATCCATCTGTCTCAGAGGACAATGAAGGAGTGTGCCTTCATGGGTGAAGTCAAACTGCTGGAGAGTTGCAGTGTCTGCTGTGGCAGTTGAGACTGATAGGGAAGAAACATGTTTTGTTGCAGCTGGGGCAGATGAAGGCATCTGGTTGTGCTGCTGCAGATGCACCACGACATTTATTCTCTCTGTGCTCCTCCCAGTGATCGTTTCTCCTCTGGTTACTGCTGTGGATACACGACCTGACTGACTGTCTCCAGGCACTGAGGTCCAACAACATCCAGAGGACACCATGTTAGCTGCTGCTGTTATAGAGAGTGAAGAGTTTTGTTTGATAAACCATTAGCTGATTTAAGCCATTTGTATACTGTCCTTTGCGCAAGCAACAGGGCAGTTGACAATGAAGATAAACCTGATAAAATAAATCAGATAAAAAAGAAGATTATAAATATACATAAAATCTGTAGAATAACACACAACCACAAAAGCATTATGTTATGTTATCTTGTCAGCCTTCTGGAGGGTGGGGTAGTTATTTGTCAATGTTACAGTCATAATGAATCTCTTATAATTCTAAGTGGGCTTTTCAGAAATAATTCAACAACACAGTTTTAGAAAGAAAGAAAGAAAGAAAGAGCACTTTCATTTATTTCAGTTAAACAAATCAGGGCCATGGAAGAAGGAGGTTAGAAGCGGCTTCTGCTTCTGATGACTCAATACTGCAGGTGCACGTTACCTTTTAAATCTGTAGGAGAAGAAAAATGATCATTTGAGTAGTAGCTCCGAGGCTCAAAAGGACCCTTGTCAGAATCCATTCAGAAAAGAGGCTTCGTTTAGAAATGGTGCTGTTTCTATTTAGCCTGCTAGAAAATATGCTGGCTTTAGAGGAAGAAAGGAATGTTGGTGCATTTTCACTCCCTCACACACTCCTATTTCAATCCCCCAGGCTCATTCATTCTTTCCCTGCCCCTCCCTAGCTCCGCATATTGAAGGAAGCATCCAAACCAGAAGAACAGTGGTGCTTTGAATCCAGGATGTCCTTTAGTCGGGAAATTGAACTCCAGACACAAAGCAGGTTCAATATCCAGAGCGAGAGAGAGAACCAGCATTCAGAAAACAATCACGTATTTTATATGCAGAGACAGGGGCGCCATTTTGCTCTCAGGATTGTGGGTGCCCCCCCACACCACACCTGCACATAATCTGTGTGACATCACACGCCGTATGTGCAGGCGTGTGCATGCAACGTTGCATGTCCGTGTTGAGGCAGCCAGTGGCGGCCGGTGGCAGCAGCAACTCCTCTTCATCCTCCTATCCGCAGCCAGCGAGGCACCCTTTTCCACAGGGAGGGCCTTGAGGAGATTTCACCCCTCCCATATCCAAGAATCTGCTGGTGTTCTCTGCTGATTCTCCAGAGAGGAGGGGGCGGTTTCTGCTCTCTACCTATTCCGCTCCAGCCTCACATCAAAGAAAGAGAGAGAGACTGAGTGTTAGAGAGAGATCATGTGTATAGATAAGGTTGCTGCTAAGAGCAGCTGCAGACACTCAGTGCAGTTCAGCATTTTTTCGTTTAGACTTCATTTAGCTCTGTACATAGTTGTGTATTATAGTTGTAGATAGAATAAAAGATATTCTACAGAGCTGCTCTCCGAGTCGTTTATGCTCTGCTATACTCTGCTGTACTCTGCTGTGCGACGACTGTCTTCTTGTTGGAGTGAATCCGGTGCTCACAACTCTTTGACCTGTTTCTGTGCAGAAGGTGGTCTCTGGAAGTGCTACCCAGCTCGCCCGGCCCAGTCGGAGCTGAAGTGGATGAGTCCAGTTGGTGGCACTGGCTCAAGGGCGAAGCTGACAGGCCTTGGAGTTAGAAGCAGAGAGACTCTGCCTCTGTGTCTGAGGCCCACCTCCCAGAAAATGATGTCTTGCTGGCTGGCTGCGGACGACAGAGCTGAATTGCTTCTCTCTCAGAGCCAGCACCGCTGCCACCTGCCAGCATTTTTCATTGACTTTGTGGGTTCCTGGCTCCCACAATTATCTTATTGTGGGTGCCCAAGCACCCACAGCCCCCTGGGTGCAGAGATGGGTGCAGAAATGGGGAGCAGTGTGTGTGTAAGTTTTTAATACCACAGCCGCTGCATATGAAGGTAAAGGGATGGGGTATGGAGTCAGCCTTGTCTGAAAATAATACTTGGGCCCTTGTACATGGAAGCTCTTCCCCTGCCTCCACTGCTTATTGGAGTAGGAGAAAAGTGAATGCAGGACAGTGGTGTCAGTATGTGGGCCATTTGCAGCTTTCTGGGCATTCTGCCCACTTGGTGACACCAGGACATTGACATTGATTTCAATGCAATCTCCCCTTTAAAAAACCATCTCCACCATTCCTCCTTAGTCCAGTCCCTGACAGAGAGGCACGGATTCCCCATCCTTGCTACCTGGCATTGTCCTTAAAAATATGCACAGTGAAACTGGAGAGATGCATGACCCATGGTCCGTAACCCAGCTTTGGGTTCCGGACCAATTGTAGTTTTGGAGCAGGTGTTTTGTTGTACTCTTGGTGGGTGGCTAGCCTGGAACTTTTCTGACAGGTGGTGAGCCTTAGATGGCTGGTAGGATAGGTTGCATATGGCGCCATCTCTGGCCGGGATGCTAATAGCTACGGTTGTAATAGGATATGCATACATTCAGCACATCACACAGCAAAAGCAATAAATGTGCTTCTTTCCGGCTCTTTATAGTGTATTTAAATGATCTTTAAAGGATGGGAATAACTCTTTAAAGGAGCTTCGTGAAGTTTTAAGATTATTGCACTTCAGAACTTGAATCTATTGAAGTGTTGTATAACAAATCCTACAGAACAAAAGTCTTCAATTCCTGATGAGTTAACATTCAAACAGATCAAAGCTTTTTTTATATATGAAAAAAAAATCATTCTTGGGAGGCAGCATATATTAAAAACAAACAAACAAAAATCCTTGCATGACTTGAGTGCTTATGAAATGATCCATTTTGACAGCTTGAGAGCGCAGTTTTCCCTGTGCCAATAATACAGGGATAGCAGGAGCAAAGAGGTGAAGAGAAGGAATATAAAAATAATTAAGAGTATGGGATGGCTTTCATATTAGTAATAGATTAAAGAGATTAGTGTCATAGAACTGGTAGGCATGAGAGGGCCTAAAGGTCTCTTCTCAGGTAGAATTTTCAGTGATGAAACGGGGTGCATTTCCTGAATCATAGAATCATAGAGTTGGAAGAGACCACAAGGGCCATCGAGTCCAACCCCCTGCCAAGCAGGAAACACCATCAGAGCACTCCTGACATATGGCTGTCAAGCCTCTGCTTAAAGACCTCCAAAGAAGGAGACTCCACCACACTCCTTGGCAGCAAATTCCACTGTCGAACAGCTCTTACTGTCAGGAAGTTCTTCCTAATGTTTAGGTGGAATCTTCTTTCTTGTAGTTTGGATCCATTGCTCCGTGTCCGCTTCTCTGGAGCAGCAGAAAACAACCTTTCTCCCTCCTCTATGTGACATCCTTTTATATATTTGAACATGGCTATCATATCACCCCTTAACCTCCTCTTCTCCAGGCTAAACACGTTCCTCATAAGGCATCGTTTCCAGGCCTTTGACCATTTTGGTTGCCCTCCTCTGGACACGTTCCAGTTTGTCAGTGTCCTTCTTGAACTGTGGTGCCCAGAACTGGACACAGTACTCCAGGTGAGGTCTGACCAGAGCAGAATACAGTGGCACTATTACTTCCCTTGATCTAGATGCTATACTCCTATTGATGCAGCCCAGAATTGCATTGGCTTTTTTAACTGCCGCGTCACACTGTTGGCTCATGTCAAGTTTGTGGTCAACCAAAACTCCTAGATCCTTTTCACATGTACTGCTCTCAAGCCAGGTGTCACCCATCTTGTATTTGTGCCTCTCATTTTTTTTGCCCAAGTGCAATACTTTACATTTCTCCCTGTTAAAATTCATCTTGTTTGTTTTGGCCCAGTTCTCTAATCTGTCAAGGTTGTTTTGAAGTGTGATCCTGTCCTCTGGGGTGTTAGCCACCCCTCCCAGTTTGGTGTCATCTGCAAATTTGATCAGGATGCCCTTGAGTCCATCATCCAAGTCGTTGATAAAGATGTTGAATAAGACCGGGCCCAAGACAGAACCCTGTGGCACCCCACTAGTCACTCTTCTCCAGGATGAAGAGGAACCATTGATGAGCACCCTTTGGGTTCGGTCAGTCAGCCAGTTACAAATCCACTGAGTGGTAGCATAGTCAAGACTGCATTTTACCAGCTTCTTTACAAGAATATCATGGGGCACCTTGTCAAATGCCTTGCTGAAATCAAGGTAGGCTACATCCACTGCGTTCCCTTCATCTACCAGGCTTGTAATTCTGTCAAAAAACGAGATCAGGTTAGTCTGACATGACTTATTTTTCAGAAATCCATGCTGACTATTGGTGATCACAGCATTCCTTTCTAGGTGTTCACAGACTGTTTGCTTAATGATCTGCTCCAGAATCTTCCCTGGTATTGATGTCAGACTGATTGGACAGTTATTATTTGGGTCCTCTCTTTTCCCCTTTTTGAAAATAGGGACATTTTCCCTCCTCCAGTCTGCCGGGACTTCGCCTGTTCTCCAGGAATTCTCAAAGATGACTGCCAGTGGTTCTGAGATCACATCTGCCAGTTCTTTTAATACTCTTGGATGCAGTTCATCTGGCCCTGGAGACTTGAATACATCTAAACTAGCCAAGGTGCGAGACACAGCAGCATGCAATAACACAAAGGGAAATAATGCGGCACACGTTGCAAGAGACCTGGGCAGGGTGGAAGCAGAGATGGGAGCCAAATTCAGTTCAGTTTGCCTTTAAAGGCAACCCTACCTGAAAGGGTACAGGGATCAAAACACAGCTTATCCTTTGCAATTTGTACCTCTCCAGCCAAGTAATGTGTACAAATATGCATATGCTAGAATAGTAAGTGTGCATGAAAATGCATATATTAGTGAAAATAAGAAGAAAACAATGCATGGCTTTGGGGAGCATTGCTCTGCAAAAAATAAATGCAGAGGCAAACTTGCATAGTGCATAGCGGGAGAAATTTGCACTAAAATGCTGAAGAATTTTCCGGAGGATTTTGAACAAGAAAACAAAGAATATAATATAATTATGATATAATATAACATGGAGTAACAAAGGTGAACAGTATTAAGTTGGCTTTCTAGTACAGCACTGAAAACTAATTATCAAAATTCTCCAGGGCTTTCGTAGTCTTGTGTGTGTGTGGCTTTTAGGAGACTGTTTTATTTGTGTTATTATATTTTTCTTGTACCATCCATGGCTGATATTTGTCATCTTGTTTCTTAAAGTTTAATTAAATGATAGGTTAATGTGTACACATTTGATCATTAGTATGACTTAATTAAAAGAAGAAAAATTGTCACACATATGCAAGTGACTTCTAGAACAGTGTGTTCCTAGGAACAGTGGACTTTCTTGGTAACAACATCAGTAATGGTGTCCAGTCCTTTTCCATGGTTGCATCACTATTGTGGAATACTTTGCCCTGTGAAGCTTTGGCTGCCCCCTCTCTGATTGTTTTTCTTCAGTCTATGAAGGCATTTTATTCTGACAGGCTTTTGTCTTGTAAAGTATTTGATGTCTCACATCAGTGATGGGGGAACCTCTACCCCAAAGGTCTAATTTGGCTTGTGTTGTGGTTTGGCCCAAACCAGCTTGATCAACATCTACTGTAATTGATCTTCCTTTGTATAATGAAGTTGCAGGAGAGTACTGAGTACATTGTAATGCACACTCCTGTGGTATAACATTTGATGGGTCTTAACAGTGGTCTACGAATTGTAGCTGAACTTTCTTGCCCACCATCAGCATCTGGTAACTAGCTGCAAATTTAATCTGACTATAATTTCAGTTGTCCTTGCTTCTGAGTAAGGAAGTGTAGGATTATATCTGAACAGTGCAATGTTAAACTTCTCTACTCAGAAGTAAGTTGATTAATTTCAGTGGGGGTTGTGCGCTAGTTCCCAACCCCAGTGGATTGTTGAACTACATAAGACTAGAAAGGCCATAGATCAGTCCTACCAAGGGAGTTATTATGTTCTGATTCAAGGAACCAAACTGTTACATACAACAACTGCAGTGATTAATTCCCAGCAAAACCAGCCTTTTGAAGATGCTAGTAAACCACCAGTAAGACAATAGAATCCTACTCTGTCCTAATACAATGTGCGCCATCTAATTCCATGAAGACATCTCTGCTCCATCTTGTTTGCTCATTGACATTACTTGAGGTCATCTCTGCCCATATTTTTTAATCTCATCCAAACTGTACCAAGAGATTTGGTGATGGTGAGTTTACCTCTGGCTGACCACCTCTAATGTCACAAGCGAGGAGGGGGTCTTTGGCTACCGTTGTCTAAGCTCCTCAAATCCCAGAGGAGGACAGGTCTGGTGGAAAACATTGGGAAATGATGGACTGTGTGTGTGGCTGACAGGCAGGGGCTTGTGTTCAGGCTAGTGGCCAAGGTAGGAAGGATTGGAACAGGGAGTGGACCAGAATGACGTTGGTAATGAGAGAAGGCTAGAGGGAGATGGGAAGACAAGCTGTAAAAGAGAATAGGCAGAGAAGAAAAGTGTCTATATTGTGTAGGTGTTCTGTGAAATGGGTTTGATAATTGCCATCACCGCATAAGCAAATCAAACCCCATTCAAGGGCCTTGTGTGATGCCCAATCCCTCTTGTCAATATAAGAAAAAGATCTGTGCCTCGTAGCAGCACCATCAGTCTTAATTCTCACTGAGAATGAGAAGTGAGGGCTGTTAATATTTAGGGAACTGATCAGAACTGATGGATTTACTGAGACAATGTAGCACTGCTATCCTTAAAGATCTCTGAAATATCCTTCAAACATTGAGAAGATTGGCTAAAATCAGGCTACCCTGGCATTAGTTATTAAGTAAAAGCCTTACAAATGACTCAGATAAGGCAATTTTTTGGGAAAGCACCATGGCCATATTGCTTCTCAGTGCCAGAGTACTAGAATTTATAGATGCCAGCCCCCATCCAGTCAGAAAAGCAAGTAATAGCAACATTAATCATTATTAGTGCATATATTTCAAGCTTCTTGTCTATTGCTCAGGCTTCCTCTCTCCCCTACCAGCTCTTCAAAGGCCTACCTGCCAAAATTCATGTCAGCCAGTAGTGAATTGGCCCAGAAGTGCAATCACCATTTTAGCTAATAAGGTTATAATGACCTTATCTGCCATTATAGTTTGTAGCTTGGCAGAAGTGTCATAGCAGGTGGATAGAGATCTCCTTCTAACAAGCTATCATCAGCACAGTCATATTGTGTTAATGCATAAATTGCTACCCAGAATTCCTTGCTTATTGTGCAATTGCTTTCCTGAGCTGGAAGCTTTACAGTCCAGAATTCATTTATATTCATGATTTATATTAGTACAGTATGGGAATTCAGACTAAAACTGAAAACTAAAATGTTATCCAGTGGCACCAATCTCACGCCACAAACTCAACCATTTCATCAGTTAATTAATGGGAGCTGGTTCTTAAAAGACATGGTGGAATAAATGTACAACAGATTTTTTGCAAGCTAGAGCAGGCTGCAAATAATAAGAGACAAACTTTCCCCTAAAGCTACCGTCCAATCAAATATATGACTGTTATACGTATTGCAGATTTCAAAGGCTCAAAGTGCTTCACATCCAGTAACTCAGCCTTATAACAGGCCTATAAGCAAGACGAGCAGCGATGTTTGTGCACCATGGCCAGAGCACTTTGGCCCTCTTCTGTCTTCCCCATTAAGTTCTAAAGCCGCACACCTGTTTGGTCTGTTACAGGAAAGAAAAGAAAAAAAGAGTCTTGTGATATCTTACAGACCAGAAGAAGATTTAACAGATTAGAGCCCATATCATCAAATGCAACTTCACACAAAGAAATCTGACCCTCTCCATGGTGCTGAAGTAGACTCCAGAGGGTGCCTGGAGATTTGCATTTCTTGCTATAATTACATCTACCCTCTGCTAAACATCTTGGCTTGAGGAAGGTGTCAGCTAGAGATTCTAGAAGACACCAACTGAAAATGGCTTTTTGCCTGGTAAGTTATAGTTCTGCCATCCCAACACACAATGCCTTGTATAGTCTTCCCCAGATTGCGAGACTTCTGTGATATGATGCATGGCTTTTTAAAAGAAAACGTGCCAGTCCTTAGGTCTCCCTGAGGTCCACCCTCTTTCATGAAAGGATACCTTGCCTCTCTCTGATTTCATATGTGAGAACAGGGGAAGTGAAGACTTTCTCCCCATGCTCAGAGCCTCCATTATTTTAATTATTGTGGCTTGGCCTGCCTACTTTGTTCATCTGGACTAACAGACTCTGCACACACTCCATTACCTATTTTTCATTTCTGGCATGTTTGCGATAGTCAGAATTATAGGCCACGGTCCCAGGCTGATTTGGCCATGCCCTCTGCATGTTAGCATTTTCATACACGGAAAACTGGAGAACACAACATCCCATCATAGAGTTTCCCACAGTATGTAGTTGGCAAAATTCCCCTACTTAATAGCATCTCAGTCAATGGTGGGGAGGGGGGAGGAACTTGATTCATTTCACAGTTCAAGAAGAAGCTATTTGCATTCTCCAAAACAATATGCAACCCAAAACACAGCCATCCTTCAAAATCCACACTTCTCTGAAATTTGCAATCCAGATCTCCAATCAAGTAATGGGTACAGAAATATATGTACTGGGGTAAGCTGTGCATACAAATATATCTGTGCGAAAAACATTTAAAGAAGCATTGTATTTGCAAAAATTGCTTTGCAAATGTGTGTGCATTAGGCAAAATTGCATTTAAAGATGTGTGCATTAGGAGAAATTCACAAACATGTGCTGCTGAATTTTCATGACTTTTTAAAATTGTAAACTGATGTGGAAATGTGGAGGACTGGACTTAGATAGGAAAAAAATGAGAAATTGATATCCTTCCCTAGTCGATGGGAAAGTGCAACTCAGAAATAGGCAACTAACAGGGTCTGGGCTCCCAAAGAAGAAAAAGCTGAAACTTTGAGAGCTTTTTCCTTTAGAAAAAATTGAGAGGGGATATGTGATTTTAAAGCCAATGAGTGACATCTAACCAAGACCTAATTAATTTTGCTACTTAAGCCCATTGGATTTCAGTGGATTGACTGTAAGACTAATATTGGTTGTACTCAAAGGCCTTTTTATCCCAAAATATGTATTGAGTTATCACCCAGTTTACTCAGAGGAGGCATATTGTGTGTCTCTAGGGGGAAAGACCCAACCTATGAAGTTTTGCTGTTTAAATGATAATCCACCCCAATCTCTATCAGTATAAAAACACTGTGATAATTTATTTATGTTCTGCTCTTCCTTCCAAACAACCAGTGATAAAACATCTTTAAACCGTTTTAAAAACCATTCCAGTAATGCAGATGCAGACTGGGAAAGACTTGTTGAAAGATGAAGATCTTCCAGAGACAGCAAAGAAGATGTCTGTCTAATATTAAAAGGGAGGGAATTTCAAAGGGTAAGTCACAACTCCTGCTCGGTTGGCAGGAGCAGGGACCCAGCAATGGGAGCTCACCCTGTCATGGGGATTCAAACTGCTGACCTTCTGATCAGCAAGCCCTAGGCTCTGTGGTGTAACCCACAGCTCCACCCATTTCTATACAAATATAGGCCATCATAAAACATCCACACACATGTTCTCTCTCTCTCTCTCTCTCTCTCTCTCTCTCTCTCTCTCACACACACACACACACACACACACAAATAGCCATGTAAAATATGCAATAATGAGGATTTTCATTGGGGTTTCTTCCTGCTAAATTATGCCATTCACCACTCTAAGAGATACTATTGACAAAAACTCAGCCACTCTTGCATTTACTTCCGGGTTAATATCAGACAGATAGAATCTGATACAGTGGTACCTTGGTTTACGAACTTAATCCGTTCTTGAAGTCCGTTCTTAAACCAAAGTGTTCTTAAACCAAGGTGTGCTTTCCCATAGCAGCGGGGGATTCAATTTACAAATGGAACACACTCAACAGGAAGCGGAACATGTTCTGCTTCCAAGGCAAAGTTCACAAACCAAAACACCTACTTCTGGGTTTGCAGTGTTCTTAATCCAAGTTGTTCATAAACTAAGCTGTTCTTAAACCAAGGTACCACTATATTTTCATCTCTCTCCTCCCCCTCTTCCAGTTATTAAGCAGGAGAACAACTGAATTTGAGTAATTGTTTTTTCCCCCTTTTCATTGTCATTGTGCTCTACTGTTATTAACTGATGTGTATTATGCTTTCTTGTATTTATTGCAAGCTTCCACAAGGACCCTAAAATGGCCTGAATGTCAGGGCAAAAATGGAATAAATTTTCATGGAGGTAGTTTATAATAATAATAATAATAATATTTATTACGGCCATAGGCCCATACAGAAAAAAACAAGACATAAATAACAGCTTGTGCACGTGGGTAAAAACAGCCGCTAAAACACCACTGTAACAATAAAATACTATGAGATGGAATGACATACTGCGCCTTAATTAGCTTGTAGTGCTCCTTGGCAACGCTTTTGGGTAAGGACAGCGACCAGAAACCTAGCCACTTTCAGGGTCGTATGGTTATCCTTATCCTGCAAGATTTGGGCAAGGTGGAATTTTGGTGGGGTACCCTCTAGTTTCTGCATGATTGATCCCAACAAATTTGCCCGTGGCCCGTTGAACAAGGGGCAAGTGAACATAATGTGCTGAAGCGACTCCGGCGTCTCCTTATCACATTCGCACATGGCGGAGGCTTGGCCCTTTGAGAATCTATGTCTCAGAACATTGGAGGGAAAAACGTTAAACCTCGCTTTGGTGAAGGCCAGCCTATGGGCAACAGTCGAAAGGGAGGAGAGGTATGATGGAACGCAGTAAGTTAAAGTAATACCAATGTTCTGGGGCGAACAAACACCTCCCCCCAGCGTATAATTTCGCTGTAAATCGATGTCATCCAGTCTTTGGCGGATCAGTCTTTGAGCAGTGATTTGATCTAGTTTTAGGGAATCTAAGGGAGAGATTCCGTAACTCAGGAGTTTGGCATGAATTCTACTAGTCCAAAGGCTGGAGAATTCATCTCGCCATAAGCATTGGACAAGGTAATGGTCTGGTAATCTATGCCACAATGATAACCAATAACTGAAGACTTGCTTCCACAGGCAGGTTTCTAGGGATGCGATCTTCAATTCTAGTCTCATGGCTGCGTTACTTACGCACAGGGGAAGCATTAGGATCCGACGTAGGAATTGGTTTTGCAGAGTCTCAAGAGGAGCAAGATCTGTCATCACGGCCCAGAGCGGGGCAGCATAGGCAAGCGCGGTAACCACTTTTGCCTTGAACACCTTTAGGGCCGAGGGAACATGCAAAGCTCCATCCGAAAAGAAAAATCGGAGGAGCGCATATGACAGAGTTTTGGCCTTATTAAGTAGGTGTTGAATTTGTGCTTTCCACCCCAAATTGTATTGAAAAATAACTCCTAGGTATTGAAATTTTAGGACTTGCTCTATTTTTGCTCCGCCAAGCTTCCATTCGTATAATCTCCGACTTCTGGTGAAAATCAGAATCTTAGATTTAACATGGTTGATGGTTAATTGGTTGAGTTGACAATACGTGGCAAAGATCTTCAGAGCTCTGGTTAGTCCAACACGTGTATAAGATAGAATTACCGCATCGTCCGCATATAAAAGGAGTGGACAGCGGTAATCCGCTAGTCTAGGCGCGTGTGTACTTGGAGATGAGTTGACTAGGGGTGCTCGCATGTCGCTGATGAATAGGTTGAATAGGCAGGGAGCCAGTATACATCCTTGGCGCACTCCCTTGTTTATTGGTATCGAATTTGTGAGGTCGCCCGCAGGAGTAAGTCTCACTCTGGCATGGGTACCTTCGTGGAGCTGACTTATAAGCCATAGGAGTCTTCTATCGATGCCCTGTTTCGCAAGTTTCTCCCAAAGAATATTTCTAGGAACGCTGTCAAAGGCTGCCTTTAGATCTAAGAAGGCAGCACAAAGGTAGCCCCGGGGAGGGGAGGAGTACTTCCGTGCCAGATGGTAAAGAACTATCGCATGATCAGTTGTAGAACGTTTAGTTCTGAACCCTGCTTGTTCATGGCCAATCTGGTTAGTCTCATCTACCCATCGCGATAGTTTAGTCAGCAAAAAGCTGGCATAAATTTTCCCTATGATCGAGAGGAGGCTGATGTTGCGGTAGTTTTCCGGCTCCATTGGAGAACCTTTTTTATGAATTGGTACTATAATGGCCTCCTTCCATATTTTGGGGATGAGACCGGAAGCGTTGATTGCGTCGAAGGTTTTGGCCAAGATGCCAGCCCACCATTTTGGGTGTAGTTTGATGGCTTCAGCAGGGATCAGGTCGGGCCCTGGGGCTTTGCCCGGTTTCAGCTGGGCTATTAGCTTAGCTATTTCGTCAGGATCGGTGGAAGGCCAAATAGGTAGGTGGGAAAACAGATGCATCAGATGGTCGGAGGGGGCATCTGCCTGTGAGAAACATTTCTTCAGGAACAATTCCCATGTCGGTGCTGGGATGACAGCCCTTGGGTATTTCCTCGCCCTTCTATTAATCAAAGACCAGAATTCCCTGGATCTATGTGGCTTTGAAGCAGTAATCAAGGCCTGCCAGCGATTATGTTGCCACTCACGTTTGGCAATTTTCTGCGTGCGTTTGTAAACTTGCTTGGCTTGTGCATAACTAGCTGGCAGAGTAGATGCATCAGAGGTCTTATATACATTATATATAGCACGAAGGCGCTGTCTTGCTTGTTTGCACTGAGAATTATACCAGGGGGCACCGTAAGTATACTCGTTTCGATTTAATATTTTGGGTGGTAACCTGAAGAAGGACGTAAGATCAGTCGTATGATGGTGGAAGCGTTTCAACACTATGCTATGCTCATCTGAGGCAGAGCCTATGTTGGAATGGGGCCCGAGGATTTCTTTTTGAAAGAATTCCTGATACCTTTGAGCCTGGGTCTCCGACCATTTGATTCCTCTTACTTGGAGAGATTCGTTGGTTACCATCTGGGTCGCATGTCTATGGGCCTCCGACTGCCAGTTCAGGGAAAGCTTGGCTACCAGAGGAAGATGATCACTAGATTGTACATTCTCGATCTTAAAGGTGGAAATACACTTAAGTAGATCACTGGAGACCAACAGGTAATCGAGGACGCTGTTTGATTTGACGCTCAGGTGAGTGAAATCCCCTGGAATATCAGGGAGGCATGTGCCGTTTAGGGGGACCAGATTTAAACGGATGGCCATTTGATAGAGGAGTACTCCAGCCTCATTTGCTCGTTGGTCTTTAGAAGTTCTCCTCATGATATGTTCCAGATCATAATTATCAAGGTTTGGGGTAACCCACCATTTAGCTTTGGTCAGCGAGTCCCAATTTGCTGCTGTGCGGGCGTTAAAATCGCCACCTATTATGGCCGGGGTGTTTGGAAACTTAACATAGCATGAGAGCAAATGCTCTTCTAGCGAGCCCCATTTAGAGCCCAGTTCGGAGGAAGAACCCCCAGGTGGCAAGTAAACATTTGTAACTAGAAGTGAGATCTTTTCCCCCTCAATCAGCCCGGTAAGGGCGTAAGGAGGCAAGGCCTGTACTAGAGTAAATTTAGAATGTAGGTTGAGGGAGATGCCTATTATTAGGCCCCCTTTGGGGCGGCCTCCTTTCTGAGAGGTGCAGGCAGGGAGTTCTAGAAGCTCAAAGCCATTTAGGGCAATTTTCTCTACTTCCCACGATTCTTGGAACAAGATAATATGAAACAGGTTAATATACTCCAAGAATTCTGGGTCAAGTTTTTTTTTTTTTTTTTTTTCCCTCCAGCCCGCAATGTTCCAGCTGAGGACTGATAGGGGGGAGTTCCTGTTGTGACCAATTCGCTGTCATTTCGGGGAGAAATGTGAGTCCTTTGGAGGCAAGGCAGACCCCACAAAAAAGTCAGTTATTTTACTTTGCATGGCAGGCACCTGCTGAAGGTACCTAGTCTTAAAGTTGGTAGTGAGGTATTCTGGCTGGGGCGACAAAACGGGTCTCCCGCTGGCTAACCCAAGGGCGGACACTTCAGTGGGAAACTCCACTGGATTTGCTGAGACTGCCCCACCGCGAGGTCCAAAGGTCGCCGATGAAACCATTTGGTTTATATGTCCGGCCGGGTCTTCAATCAAATCCGGGCCATTTTTTGATGTAGGTGGAGCACTCCCCTGACCTGGTACTGGCGAAGGTACGGGGGATGCTCGGCGTACTGGTACCGTTTGTATGTCGGGTCTATGCCGCTCAGGGGAGTATGAAGACTCCAGTTCCGGCATTGATGGATTAGATGGTAAGGAATTGTTTTGGTGGAAGGAACTCTGAGTTACACTCCTCAGCGGGGGACTCTTGGAGGGCGAGTCAAAATTTATCAAGAGTTGGGATGAGAGGCCAACTTGTGAGGCAAGACCTGGGTCTGCCAAGCGTCGGTGGGTTTTGCCCACAAGAGGGGGAGGCATGGGTTTAGGAGCTGGACTAAGGTAAGGAAGACTTCCTGCTTCCTTAAAACACGACTCCGAAAAGCTGGCAGGGATATCCTGAAAAGTGGGCAGGACTTTTCCGTTCTTCTGGACATGTATGAGCTGATAATTTAGTACTTCTAGTCTATCAATTATTTCTTGTTGTTCTCTCGGTGGAAGGTCGCCAAAGGTGGCTAAAAGCTCTCTTTCCTCCGGCGGGGTCAGAGAATTACTTGCGCCAGTGGGTTTCTTTAAAGCTCGTGGGGGCGTAGGGTAAGTCCAGTTTCGGTACGGGTGGATATCCTCCGAGAGAGGAGGCTCGATGTCCCGAGGTACTCCTGACCTCTCCGACAGAGTCTGCTCCGTGCCGTGGCCGGCAAGTAGAAGGGGGTGGGTCATGCTATCCATAAAAACTCTTGTTGGGATGATATCATACCTAGCCAAGAGTGATTTCTGCCTGATGATAGCTGAAGGGATCCTTGGAGAGTAAAACGCAAGCATCACTTTCTGTTGCCTGAGGTGTTGGTTCAAAGGTAATACTGCAATAAGATCGCATTGTGAGATTTCTATGTTTAGGAGATTGCTTAGATGCTTTTTAACTCCACTCAGAGTAAGCCACCTTGGTGACCCTGCCCCGATGTTTAGGCAGATTTTCTTAGGTTGCAGGGACAACGCTTGATGTTTCAGTGCAGGATTTGGTTTATATTTAGGGATCACACTTCTTTTTTTGGTTGGAGGTAAGGACCTCTGGCACTTCAAGTCCCCCGTATCTACAGTTGGTTTAAACTCTGACCAGAGGTTATCAATTTTCTGTTCGAGGTTACATAGCTGGGAGGATAGCACATCAATCTTCTTGAATATGCAATTAAGGGTTCTGACCACAAGATGGAGATGTTCCTGTTGTTCTTGTCTTGCGCAGTCCTCAGCTCCAGCGTCCTGCACCACCCTCAATGGGACACTCCCTCTTCCTCCAAGCTTGCCGTCCGTGGTTTTAGTCTGAGGTAAAAATAATTCCTCTGGTGTTGACGTCGTTTCTGGAGACGTTAGAGGGTAGAAACGGTTCTGAGTTTTCACCCCATAGTAGTGTTCAGTGGGGTCACTCCGTTTGCCAGACACGGGGGGGTCGGTTTTTAATTGTTTGGCTCTTGGGGAGGACAGAGCCTCGTCACAATCCCTTAGGCGTTTGCCTTGGCCCATCATTATGAGTCTTTTAAAATAGCAGTGCTTAAAAGGTAATAAAAGGTGGTAGAAATAGAAATACAGCTGGCTGTAAGCTGGCGGAAAACCAGTAAGTCAAAGGCTGCTTCCAAGGCTGCCGGAGAATACAATTATCTGCTCATTAAAGCTGATTTACGATGCAGGCTTTACAATTATCAGCAATGTGAACTCCTGGCATGGGTTCCAGCACTCTGATACAATCTTCAGCAAGAACTTGAAAGGCTGGGTGCCACAACACAGATTTTAGGGAGGATTCGAAATGAACTCCGGCAAATGCGTCTTACCTCGTCGCCATCTTCGACCGGAACCCCCATGGAGGTAGTTTAATTTCAGGTTTGGCACAAACTTTCTCACTCTCTTTTTCTTTTTCTTTATAATAAAGTTAAGAATATAAGCTCTTTAGCTTGCACTCAGGCCCTGCTATCAAACTCAGGCCAATATGTCCCATCTAATGTTACTGATATTTACACCAAAGCCTTGAAAGCTGGGAATTTCTTCTGTGCTGACCTCCTGCTTTTCTCCCCAATTTCTCCCCATTCCAAAGGGAATTTCACTTCAAGTGCTTGAAGCCTTTTCAAATGTATGGCACATATTCCTTTCTCTATCCCCACCTCCAACCCCCCAACCCCCGGACTGGCTCTTTGTTCAGATGCTGAGACACCAACTTGAAGATGGTTGTCATTTTGACAACCACATTACCTGGGCTCTTTTGTCACAGAGGTGAACAGGAGAGCCGCTATTCTGTGACGACGTGACTGATAAGAAGAGAGGCAGATGGAAATAAAGAGCCATGTCTCTTTTGTGCATGTACACACACTACAGTTATGTGTGATATGCTGGAAAGGCTTTTGCTTGACTGCCCAAGCTATTCAGCCATATTCCTCCCCCCCCCTTATTTTGCTTCTGCCATACAAAGCATGACTTTTGGATTTAGATACATACTGACAGGGTTTTCTTCTCTCCATCTAATAGACATGGTGGAAAGCTACCAGGTCTCTGTTACTTATATCGTCAGACACACACAAATTATGAATTTTTAAATCTTGAAAGCAGAGTCCACCTAAAACAGAGGAAACATGAGATAGCATTGTAGCCTTTAAGGAAAAAACACAATTTATTTATTTATCTTAAAAAAAACAAAACAAAACAAAAAACACTTGCTCTATCAAAAGGTTTTGTGTAGTTATTTGTTTCTACAAGGTTCCATTCTGCATTCCCCTGAACTATGCTAACTGTGTGCTTGTGTTGTTGCAGGGCTGTCAGTTGCTGAGTTGGGAATGAAGCCTGGTTCCCTAGGTCCCAGTCTGACATTCTAACCCAGGGGTTGGCAAGGCTTACTGGGCATGGCCGGATCACTCCCACGGAGATCCTCCGTGGGCCAGGCCGGTGCAGCACGATGCCAGAAATCACTTCTGCGCATGCCTAGATGCCGAAAATCGCTCCTGCACAGAAGCGATTTCCAGCATCTGGGCATGCATTCTAGAGCAGTGGAAGAGAGACCCCGTGCTGCGCTTCACAGTGCCAGTTTAGCGCAGCACATGGGGATTCGCTGAGCGAGTGGCTCAGTTTAGGGGTGGCTCGTGGGCCAGTTAAACGGGCTCCATGGGCTGCTTCCGTCCCATGGGCCACAGGTTGGGGACCCCTGCTCTAACCACCACACTACCTGGTTTCCACTGCTGAGCTGCCACCATGATGGGAAGACAGCTAGTGTGGTTACCAAGACATGCCACTGGGAGGCACCAGTAGAGAGATGTTCATCAAGGTGAAATCTCAGGGACATCTGTGGATGGATGTCAGGCTTCAGGGAATTGGCTTTCTCCCCCCATTGCAGCAGATACGCAGAACAAAGGAAAAGGACTATTCCTACCAGTTAGAAGCTTTAATAATCACAGGGAGAGGACAAAGAACCCATCTCCCAGAATGATATCATGCGTCAGAACAACTTGGCCACAATAAGGAAATTATGCCTATGGTATGACTGTTTTCCATCTTCCCATTTCGACTCTCTGGCACCCTATCTGCATATCCTAGCAATTCTAAAATATAGACACACTTTTACTCTCACAGGATTAAATGTATTGCCCTCGGCTGTACTTGAGGGACGATTCCAACAGATTCTTCAAAAAACGCTTATGTCCTTGTGGAGATGGCAGTACCAAATCGGTGGCGCATGCCCTTCTGGCTTGCACTCTTTATAAAGACTTGAGGAATGAGATCATCACCCTTCTTTTATTGTCCATTCTGGGTTGCCCAACCACTGCCACAGTGTCCTTTCTTTTGGCAGATCAAGATGAGCAGGTGACAGCAAGGTTGCAATGTTTTTAGCTGAGGCAATTAGAATAAGATCCACTGTTTTGACCATTGAGTCAAAATCCTAAAGTGTATTTTATATAATTAAATTTTTATTTCTAATCTTTGTATATTGTATTGTTGTTTTCTTGCTATGGCCAATGGCTGACGCAAATAAAGATTCATTCACTCATTCATTCTCCCAGAATGGTGGTGCTCCCAATTACATCCCTATTAATCTACATCACTTCTACATCTTGTAATCTGAACTTTGTGTGCTTTCTGCTCTGCCACTTTCTGAGCTCTTCTTGACCTTGGGGAGAGTGGAGGAATGCTTTCTAGAGATAGTGATTCTGTTAACTCTCTCCCAGTGTTTCTTATCCTAGCTGTTCCCCATCCAGTATTTCCCAGCTTCTGCCATCTGAACTATGCCCCTCTTCAAACCACTGTTCCAAATCTATACTGTCTGCCTGCTTCTGGGAAGATTCAGGATCTGGAGCAGGAGAAATAGGAGGGGGAGGCTCCCATCATTCCTCCTCAGTGCAGTCCTCCTCAGCACAGTCCCTGACATCGGATCTGGAAAAGAGCACGTTGACTCCCATATGCATTAACACAACTATGGTTTTTGTATCATTAAGAAGCTGCAAAATTGCTATTTTCCTAAGCCTGCTGACCTCATTACGCCTTTGAGCAAGCCATTTTTTGGAGTGTGGGGACAATGTCATGAGTGAGTGACTTGTTAATTTGTCAGCCCTTCCTTGCAAAGAAGAAGAAGAAGAAGGCAGGCATTTTCCAGCAGTGCCCTAGACGTACACCAGAAATGAAGCCCTTTCAGCCCTGCTCTTAGTGCACCTGACTCAACCAGCTAAAGATGCCAGTACTGGTGTCTGACAACCTTCCTAATGCTGTGGCATTCATATGAAATTGTGTTCCACCTCTCTTGCTCTCGTGCAGCAAAATCCCCAATGCTACGTGTTTACTTCTGTTGGCGCTGCCTTCTGGAACACTTCACACTTTGACCATTTCTGCTCATTCCCTCTTTGGAGGCAATGCAAATTGGGAACATTTGTGTGTTCAGATCTCATTCCAGACATCTTGGTTTCCTCATCAAAGCCAGCCAAGAGAAACAGAGCTTCATTTGATTAAATCACCTAAGGGACCAAGGCTATATCTTAGTGCTGTGCCACTCTCCTAATGCCATAAATTCAATGCTTGGCTAGGAAAAAAAATTATTTCTGCCCCCGTTTTAAAGTGATTTCATTCATTTGCCATGCAGAGGGAGTTAATCTGTTCTACACATCAGGAAGACCATTTCTGCTGAAATAATAGAAAAGGAGCATAATCACTTAAACAAAATCTTGAATATAGGAGACTGAATATTCTCTGCTTTGCAGGTAGGGCAAAAAGTTACTGCAAACTAAGTACTGCATGAGCAAAATATATAATACATATAGTAGCTGACTGAGCCATAGCCCACTTTCACACACAAAACCTGAAGCTTGTTAGATTTCCTGTGCTGGGATGGGGGAAATTCATTCAGTTTGTGCTTTCCAGAACAATATGTGAACTGAAGCACAGCTATTCCTTGAAATTTATACTTGAATTTATACTTGAATATATCTGATTTTTTTTAGTGCAATTCCCCAACCAAGTAGCATGCACAAAAATGCATATACTAGGGTTAAGTGTGCATATTAATGTACACCTTAGTGAAAATAGCATACAAAAATGCATTCAAATAGGAGAAAACGATTTGCAAAAATCTGCACATTGGAGAAAATTGCATACAAAAATGTGTATGTTTGGAGAATGGTGCACTAAAATGCTGATGGACCTGGAACTGGGCATGGAGGGTGCAGCTGAATGGGACACAGATGTGGGCAGCCTGAGGAAGCACCATCCACCTTGATCCTGCTCGTGAAAACCAATTCTAGAGTGAGAGATAAGGGTGATGATGGCTGTTTCCATGAAACCTTCTTGTGAGACTTTTGTGGGTGAACCGAAAGTTTGTTTGGACCCTGGGTGAGAACTTGGAAGCTGAAAAGGAGGGTGTGTCAGAAGAAAAATAAATTTATATTGATTTAAATATATTAGTAACTTTGCATGAATTTAACATTTTTATATGTTAGTTGTGGGCATCCATCTGTATCTGGAGACAATGGAGAAGTGTGACTTTGGGCGTGAGGTCAAGCTATTGGAAGGCCACAGCATCTGCTGTGGCTGTAGAGACCAATGCAGGAGAGACAAGTTTTGCTACAGCTGGGGCAGATGAAGGCATCTGACTGTGCTGCTCCAGATGCACCATGGTGTTTTTTCCTCTCTATGTTCCTCTAAGCGGTCATTCCTCCTCTGGTCACTGCTATGGTTACATGTCTTGACTGCCTGTCTCCAGGCACTGCAGTCTTCTACAAGGGATTCCCACATGACAAGGTTGATGCTGACAACCTTCATGTCACATTTCTAACAGAGAGACTGTCAGCCAATTGACTTTTGTTTGGAATTCTGTCCTGTCATGTGATACCCAAAATCCTCCTGACACAGCATATATGGAAGGCGTAGAGGTTTCACTCCTGGTGGGCAGAAGTTGCCTATGACTCACTTCCATAAAGCAACATGCTCAGAACACAGGCCTGGAAGACCTTCATCTTGGTTTTGCCATGTATTTTGTTTAAGTGCTTTTTAACATCTACATGAAGCTGCTGGGAGATATCACCTGGGAGTTGGGGCTGGGTGCCCATCAATATGAGGATGATACCCAGTTTTACCTCTCTTTTAAATCGGAACCAGTGAAGGCAGTGAAGGTCCTGTGTGAGTGCCTGGAGGCGGGTTAGCAGATGCCCCTTATTGTGAACTTTGCCCCGGGATGCGAGCGAAAGTCGTGTGGCAGTGGAGCGGCGGCAGCAGGAGGCCCCATTAGTGAAAGTGCACCGCATGTTAAGAACAGTTTCGGGTAAAGAACGGACATCCAGAATGAATTCAGTTTGTAACTGGAGGTACCACTGCATAGGGTTTGATACTCCGAAACCAGTACCTTCAACTTAGTCTGGTAGCTAATTGGCAGCCAGTGCAATTATTTCAACAGCAAGGTAGCATGTTGGTGAGAGCCTGTCCCAGTGATCAATTGAGCTGCTGTAGTTTTTTATTACTATTATTATTATTATTATTATTATTATTATTATTATTTCTGGAATTTATATACCACCCTATACCCAGAGGTCTCAGGGCGGTTCACATAAAAAGATCACAGGATATAAAATAAAAGCAATAACCCAACAATACCCCCTCCCCAAAAAGAGCCACATTTTATGGGATGGGATGTCAACTAAAGGCCTGGTTAAAAAGGAACGTTTTTGCCTGGCGCCTAAAGGTGTATAATGAAGGCACCAGGCAAACTTCCAGACCACTCTCAAGGACAGCAACAGAGAGAATGTAATGCAGTAATGCATCTTGGATGTTACCAGCGCATGGACGACAATGGTTAGGAATTGTGAGGTATGGTTCAGAGGTCTGGTACTGATAAGTATTCATTATGTGCTTATTATCTTAAGAACTTTTAAAGAGCATGCACCTGTTCTCAGTGCAATCTGGTGCCTCTCAGCCATACTGGTCCTGTCGTGCTAATAGGAATAAAAAGCTGTCACTTTCCCCCCTCCCCCACAATGTGTCATTAAAATCTTCTGAAGTTGGTTCTTAATGTGCGCAATGGGGAGATCTGTGGAATTTACAAGGTCCCCTTGTTACATAGCCACTTTTTAAGACCAGAAGACACTTTAAGGTTCAGAGAAATTGGCTGGGGTTTGAAAGGAATATGTTGCAGGTGTTCTCAGTCAGGAGCCTTCCCTGAAGATACAGAAAATGACCAATATCAAGCATTAATTGAAAAGAAGACTTAGTGGCACACCAGGAGGATTTTTTCTTTCTTTTTCACTAGTTACCTTTAACTTCAGTGGCAGAGAAAGTCTTAGAAACTATTTTGGGAGATCAAATGAAGGAGTCCTTTGAAAAGCTCAGCTTGATTAAAAACAGGCATGGATCGCTGAAACACTGGGCATTCTCTAAGGATACTGCTAAAGTTAGAAGGAATTTAAACTATTCAGAAACTAAGGGGAGCGGTGAATTTCCATTTGGGTTAAAATATGGAAGATTCATATGACGTCAGAGAAGTTGTGGTTTGCTAATTTGCCGTGATTGCTCTACACATTATGCTAAATGAGACAGTCAACTGGGGGTGATGGTTCTTTTTTAGATGGAGGTCAGTATTCATCCTGGGAGCTGCATGCCTGCAGTCAATGTGGTCAAAAATGGTCTCACATTCCACCCTCATCATCCCCATCAGGACTGTTGGCTCCAACATCCTCATAATCCTTCTCTGGATATCATGGGTTGGACTGAGGAGGAATGGTGGGGACTGCCCCCCTCTTCCTGAACCTTCCCCAGAAAAGGCGGACAGTATAGATTTAGAAGAGTGGTTTGCAGAAGGTCATAGTTCAGAGGCTGCAGAGGGGAGAAATATTGGGAGAGCAGCAAGAAGAAGAAGCACCAGGAGAGAGACAGCTAATAATATTTATTATTATTTATATCGCACCCATCTGAGGGTTTCCCCAGCCACTCTGGGTGGCTTCCAACAGAATATTAAAATATAGCAATCAATTAAACATTAAAAGCTTCCCTAAATAGGGCTGCCTTCAGATGTCTTCTAAAATTCTGGTAGTTGTTTTTCTCTTTGACATCTGGTGGGAGGGCGTTCCACAGGGTGGGTGCCACTACCAAGAAGGCCTTCTGCCTGTTTCCCTGTAACTTGGCTTCTCGCAGAAAGGGAACCGCCAGAAGGCCCTCAGCACTGGACCTCAGAAGGACCTCAGTGTCTTTGGAAAGCATTCCTGACCCCTTCTCTCCCAGGACCAGGCATGCATTGAGAGTAGTAGAACAGAAAGCTCAGAGGCAGAAAGCACAGATCAGCCGGCACAGGGGTGACCTAGAATAGGAGAGACGGAGGGGATGGGACTTTACTTGGATCAAGGCCATTATATGAGAGTCGGTATCATCCATCTCTCTCTGTGAACATTGAATAAAATACCATGTTAAGAACTTCTTGTTTTCTGGCTGCCAGACGTGAGGGAGGGGGGTCAGATTCCCTGAAGCCCGGCACTGGATCATCCTCCACACACAAAAGCACACTCCTGCATGCATGCATACATGCACAGCACAAATGCACACAGCTGTCAGGGACTAGACAGATGAGGAGGAGTGGTGGAGGCTCCACTCCAGGAAACTTCCAGTCAGAGGACAGAGGAAGGGAGTATGGACCAGGTCTGTGGTGGTGGGAGACAGGCAGGGCCAGATTTAGGTTGGAGGAAGCCCTAAGCCCTAAGGTTATGGGGCACTTTATATGTCCAGCAGTCGTTTGTCAACAACAAATGGTCACTGTTTTTGTGTTGAATATATGCTATATAGTAATTTAAGGACCTAACAGGGGTCAGCAAGCTTTTTCAGCAGGGGGCCGGTCTACTGTTCCTCAGACCTTGTGGGGGGCCAGAGTATTTTTTTTTTGCGGGGGGGGGGGGAATGAATGAATTCCAATACCCCACAAATAACCCAGAGATGCATTTTAAATAAAAGGACACATCCTACTCATATAAAAGACGCTGATTCCCGGACCGTCTGCGAGCTGGATTGAGAAGGCGATTGGGCCGGATCCAGCCTGTGGGCCTTAGTTTACCTACCCATGACCTAATAGGTCCATACACAACACAAAACACTGTTGCTGTGTGTAGGTTTTATTTTATTTGTTTTTTAATCTTATATTTTGGAAATGTACATCCAGTTTTTTTCCTTTAATTTTTTTTGGGGGGGGCCCAAGAGAGTGGGGCCCTAAGCTATAGCTTGTTTAGCTTATACGTAAATACGGCACTGGAGATGGGACACACCCCAGAAGAAGAAAAGAGCTGGGAAACAAAGGATAGTGGTGAAAAGGAGTGAGATAGCAGCTGCACCAGCCCTGAACAGAGACGGGAACCAGATCTGTTAGAAACAGTACAGCAGCCAAGGGACACAATGTGTCTTGAGAGTATGCTAGATGCCCCTGCTTCCCCGAGAACCACAGAGACAGAGGGATTCGCTTAGTGGCCACTGTAGACAGCAGGAGGGGTCTGAGAGGTAGGAAGTAGCTGCCAGGGGGGAGGACCAGGCACTCTGAGCAACAGCTCAGTTTTGAGGGAGCACATTCCATGATCTCGGTCCATTTCTAGTGATTCTAATAAAAGAAGCTCACCACATGTCTGGTTTCACTCGGCAGTTAGCCCAGTGAGCTGTCTAGCAGCTCCTTCATGGCAACAGCACACACTCTTCCACAGCCCACCCCCAGGACATACATACCACAGGCATGGATGCAGACAGACACAGGTATACACACAGAGAGAGAAAGCACCCCCCCAACAATCCACTAATTTGTGTCCATCAACTGAGCAGTAGGGATAACTGCCCATCCCCATTCTTCAGATGATGTATCTGATGAGCAGCCGGGGCTGAAACATTTCCACCCAGTACAGCACCATGTTAGGGATGAAAAAGACATTGTCTTCAAATGATACCCCCAGTGGTGGCACTGCAGTTGCCACTGTCATAAAAGTGAGGTTCAACGGGCATCAACTGACTAGTTGTAAGAAACCCAATCTAAAATAGCCACTGCCTTTGAGCAGAACAACAGTTTCATATCTCTTTGAAGTTGAAGACCATTTCTGCATGCCTCTCCTATTATGGCTGCATCTAGTACTCCCCCCCCCAAAAAAAAAATGTTTAGGGGTACTCTCATGTTGACTCAAGAAAATCACCATTTCATAGTTCAAATTGGGGGAAATAAATACAGTAAATGGACAAAAGTACAAAGAACATGCATTGCCTCCTATTACACAGCTGACAGCTCGTAATAACTTCCACACTGGCAGGAGGTTGTGTGCACTAACATCTTCCCGAGTCCTCTGCCTGCTGTTGGGGTATGCAACCATTTTTCTACTCATATTGAAATACTGCCCCTCAATGAGACCAAACTTTCATCAGTAAAATGCCACACATCCACATTCCACACAGCTTCACACATTAAACGCTCGCTTCCATCTGACACTCAGGAAACACCGAGAAAGGAAATGAGGCCGCCATCGGGGGTAGCAACGGAACTGATGGTTCACCGTGCTAGAGAAGAAACTTTTTAAAAATAGTTTCTTCTCCTGTTAGATTCACAAAATGTTTAGGAGTATGCTCACCCCATAGCTGTCAACCGTCCCTTATTTGGCGGGAAAGTCCCTTATCCCAGCGCTGTGTCCCGCTGCTGTCCCTTATTGATGATGTCCCTTAAATTTCCCGGGTTTCAAAGGAAGCAGCTCCTCTCTCTCCCTGCCTGCCGGCCAGGGAGGAGGGAGGCTCCAACTGTGTTGCTTGGCTGAGTTGCTCAACCAATAAGGAGTCTAAGAATGACTGGGGGGGGGGGTGGAGCTTGCATGCCTTGTGCCGATCAAATCAGCAGCGTTGCCTGGGGACTCGCCTTTGCTCAGCACTTCCCAGCGGAGAGGTGATGGTGGTTTTTCTTGCTGCATCCCCTTTGCCAGGTTGCTGCGCTGTGGGAACCACCTCTTGAGGCTTTGTTTGACTGCTGGCTGGGCTTTTTGCCTTTGGCTTGGAGGGGCTCAGAAGTCGAACATACCTGTGCTGGGAAAATCCCTTATTTTGGCTGGCTGCTGATCCCTTATTTTCGAGGCTGCTGGTCCCTTATTTTCAAATCTGTAAGTTGACAGCTATGGCTCACCCCTGCATGCCCCCCAGAAAAAAAGCACTGGGTTCAACAGCAGCAGAATGAAAGTGCAGGTGGGCTTGTGAGCTTACCGAGTCAGACTGCTGTTTCATTTGTTGTAGGACTGTATACTTTGGCGATACAGGAGGACTTTAGCTCAGCAGTAGAGCATGCGCTTCTTCAGGTAGCGATGGAAAGGACTCAAATCCTACAGATCTTCTGCCAGTCAGTGCTGTCACTATTAAGTTAGATGGACCAAGAGTCTAAGGCATCTTCCTATGTTCCTGTGTTGTTTTCCCATGATTTTCATAACTCAAGATGCCAGGATCTGAACTCGGGACCTAGATCTATGGGTCACTCCCCAGTTGCAAGCTTCCCTGTTCAGTTTCCACCCCCCCCAAAAAAAAACATGAAGAAGGTTGAAACGAGACATTGACACCCCCATCGCCTCCCAGACTCCAATTAGCACAGCGTTCTAGAACTATGCCTATGCCTTCCAATATTACGGAAGAAATATTTCCAGATGTGTAGAGATTAGGGGGCCTGATGATACCATAAAGAGGGAAATGTACTTTGATTATAATTAATGTGATTTCTGTCTTGCAAAACTTCTATTTTTCAAATGCGCATAACAGTCTGTTTTGTATCTAAACTCTTAATTACTGAAAGTGCTCTTGCCACTTGTTGCTGAGGACATGAAATAGAAAACTATTATGAAAATTCATAATATTTGGGGTCTGAGAGGAGGAGGAGAGAGAGAGAAGAATCCCAGCATTAATGGGAATAATTGCTGAACTGAATGCGAGGAAAAATATGGACTAATATTAAAAGTGTGCTCATTTGCCGTTTGAAGTCACAAAAGTGTGGTTGGAAGCAATTAGTTAGTGACATCTGTTAATGTTTGTATGGCATTGTTTTATGTTTGTAATTAATTTTTACATACTTCCTTGCTACATTATTAAAGATGTTAAATAAACCAATAATTTACTTGGTGTGAATTATAGGCTGCCATGTGCAAGACAATTGCTCTAAAGCAGAATCAAAAGTCATCCCATCAACAGCTATGGCATTACATGAAACTATTTGGGGGACGGGGGCGGGGCAGGTGGAGGGGAATTGTGGTTTGCAAAAGTATAAATTGGCTTTCTTCCATATCATTTAGTTTACTCCCACCCCGTCATTTAGTCTGCCCCACCCGATGTCTGCATTTTTCTGCAATTAATTTAGTATATTTTTTAAAACGTACAAAAATTTCTTAAATACATATTTTCATCACAAAAAAGCATTTAATTTGTATTTTGCCTGTGAAGAATAAAGACATTTCAAAACATATTTTAGTCCTGGAAATGGAAATTAATTCAGACTGATTAAAAATATGGAACAAAGGAAAATAGGTGGGGAGGCACCTCAAATTTTACAAGCTATTGCTTCATTTTGGGCAGCCATTATATAATATAGCGATTATATCTGCTCACTGCCACCACCAGCTAAACATGGAACAAAAACTCATTTTTGACCAGAACCAGCTTATTAACATGATAGTCTGAATACAGATAATTCACTCATGGAATCCCCTTGAGAAGAATAGCATGAAATTGGTCTACATCTCCACTGTCTCCCTTCTTTGTGTTTCCTTCCATTTGGTACAGCTAATTTTGACTGAGGACTGATCTGTACTGCTCAATGTAAAATGTTAAAAATGTGTTTTAAGCGTGCGACACCAGAGGACGCTGTAAAGCAATGTAAAATTGTCAATGTAAAATTGCATTGAGCGCTATATAGCGTTTCTTTCTTTTTTAGCGTTTTTACGATCAGTATAGATCCAGCCTGATTCTTCCCCCTGCTTCATCCCCTTCCATACATATTTCATCTGCCATACCCTCTGCTCTGTTTTTAGTTGCAGGCAAGCCACAGTTCACACCTGCCAAATATCCCACTTCCCCAATAATTCAAGAAAACAGTGTTGCCAAGGGAAAATATTTTTTGTAATTGTTAAGTTGTGTGTGTGTGGAATTGTGTGTGGAATGATGGCTGTTGGCTGCTTAACAAAAGGCAGAGCCATCAAGAATAGACTTCTCAATGAATATTTTCTATTCCAGCAAACAGAACCTCCATGCTCAGAAGCTACATACTCCTGGTTTCAAGGGACAAAGAACAGAGGAAGGCTGTTGCTTCCATGTCCTGCTTTGGGGCAGCCTAGAAGCCTCTGGCTAGCTACCGTTGGGAAACAGCTGCTAAATTAGGCATATATTTGACTTTATCCAGGAAGAGTCTCTTTATAATTCAACCTCCTTTCTCTCTTTTCTTCTAATAAGATTTGATAAGAGTATGTGTATGCATACCCTCCCACATTTCTCTGATGAAAATAGGGGGAGTCTTTTTCTATCACCATCACATACTATTTATACCCCATTCATCTGACTGGGTTTCCCAGCCCCTCTTCGTGGCTTCCAACATTTATAAAAAACACAATGAAACATTAAACGTTACAAAGCTTCTCTATACAGGGCTGCCTTCGGAGAGCTCAGGGGTCGGATAATAATAATAATAATAATAATAATAATAATAATAATTTATACCCCACCCATCTGGTTGGGTTTCCCCAGCCACTCTGGGCGGCTCCCAACCAAATATTTAAAACACAGTACAGCATTAAACTTTAAAAACTTACCTAAACAGGGCTGCCTTCAGATGTCTTCTAAAAGTCAGATACAGTGGTACCTCGGGTTAAGTACTTAATTCGTTCCAGAGGTCCATTCTTAACCTGAATCTGTTCTTAACCTGAAGCACCACTTTAGCTAATGGGGCTTCCTGCTGCTGCTGCACCGCCACCGCGTGATTTCTGTTCTCATCCTGAAGCAAAGTTCTTAACCCGAGGTAATATTTCTGGGTTAATGGAGTCCGTAACCTGAAGCGTATGTAACCTGAGGTACCACTGTAGTTGTTTATTTCCTTGACATCTGATGGGAGGGCATTCCACAGGGCGGGCGCTACTACTGAGAAGGCCCTCTGCCTGGTTCTGAGTAACCTCACTTCTTGCAGTGAGGAAACCGCCAGAAGGCCCTCAGAGCTGGACCTCAGTGTCCGGGTTGAACGATGGGGGGTGGAGAAGCTCCTTCAGAATAACTCCATACCTTCCAACATTTCTCCAATGAAAATAGGGTCCTAAGGAAAAGTGGGAATTCTGGGATTAAATCACAAACCAGGATGAGTTCTGTAAATCCAGGACTGTACCTTGGAAAATAAGGACATGGGGGGGGGTCTGGTTTATGTGTTTGTTGTTTGTTATTTGTTGTATGGTTTTCCCAGTAGTGTTGTATGGAAGTGACAGCTGGACCATAAAGAAGGCTGATCGCCAAAGAATTGATGCTTTTGAATTATGGTGCTGAAGGAGACTCTTGAGAGTCCCATGGACTGCAAGAAGATCAAACCTATCCATTCTGAAAGAAATCAGCCCTGAGTGCTCACTGGAAGGACAGATCGTGAAGCTGAGGCTCCAATACTTTGGCCACCTCATGAGAAGAGAAGACTCCCTGGAAAAGACCCTGATGTTGGGAAAGATGGAGGGCACAAGGAGAAGGGGACGACAGAGGAGGAGATGGTTGGACAGTGTTCTCAAAGCTACCAGCATGAGTTTGACCAAACTGCGGGAGGCAGTGGAAGACAGGAGTGCGTGGCATGCTCTGGTGCATGGGGTCACGAAGAGTCGGACACGACTAAACAACAACAAATTTATCTCCATCTATTGACTATCAAAATCAGCTCCTGGCTTTTGAAAGCAAGCAGGTCTCCATTTTTATTTATGTTTGGCGATTCCATGTTGTGTATTCAGGGGAGTGTTACCAGTTTGGATGTGGAATCTCAGGGGCGCCACAACTATGATGTAGAATGCAAGGTGAGAGGCATGGGGGTCACCAAATTTTGCTGTCACACAGGATGCCACTGAAATTTGAGACCCAAAGGTCTGCTACTGCATGTGGTTTATACTCCTTGCAGTAAGCAAAGCGTTGAGTTTGTCATAAGATTCTTTAGAGAAAATTCACTTTTTGGCCTAGCACAAGTGCTTCTGCCTATGATGCATAAAACGTCATACATATTTAACAACTGAGCTGCTGTATACCTTCACAGACAAATATAGCTCCGTGTCTTCAGCTGTTTTGCCAGCAAGGCATTTAGCTTAGTCAGCACTGTAGCGAATTTCTGAACACCAGCTAGACAGAATTGAATTATGTCTTTTATGTGTCTTGGGACACGTCCAAACATTTCTGATTTTCCTCTGAAATCCCACTGACTTGGAACAGGTGTGCCTTAAAATGATCAGAACTCATCAAGACACAATTGTTACATTCTGTGCCTTCTTAAGTCCTTCCTGTTGTGCACACCTGGCCCCAGAGGCATCATGTGTTCTTTGGAACAGACAACAACCAACCACAAAGTATATTCTTCTTTTCATTTCTTTTACTGTGTAAGTGAAATAAAAATAAGATAGTTGTCTTTGCAGTAAGAGGTGGACAACGTAATGGAATTGATCTAACATGAGGAGCTGAAAACACACTGCTTTTTCTCTTTCTAGGCTCTGTTGGCCATATTAGCAAGTGAGCATTTTCTGGATAATTCAGGTGGGATAGATTATCTTGAATGTCAACAGATATATATGCAACTGAAATCAAAGCAGAGATGCCTAAGTAAGAGCATTGAATGGCTCACTCCTAGTTAGAGTGGTTTGTTGTATTTTGCATGTCGTAGGAAAAACACCTCCTGAACTCAGTTGTCCTGGCCCAATCGGGGAACACATGGACAAATATGTGCTAAATGTGGATTCTGAGGGGCTGAAATGCAGTGGTGTGCAGTGAAATTTTTTTTGTAACAGAGCAGTTAGGGCCAGGGGACGCGGGTGGCACTGTGGGTTAAACCACAGAGCTGAGGACTTGCCGATCAGAAGGTCGGTGGTTCGAATCGCCACAACGGGGTGAGCTCCCGTTGCTCGGTTCCTGCTCCTGCCAACCTAGCAGTTCGAAAGCACATCAAAATGCAAGTAGATAAATAGGTACCACTCTGGCGGGAAGGTAAACTGCATTTCCATGCACTTCTCTGGTTTGCCAGAAGCGGCTTAGTCATGCTTGCCACATGAACCGGAAGCTGTACTCCAGCTCCCTCGGCCAATAAAGCGAGATGAGCGCCGCAACCCCAGAGTCAGTCACGACTGGACCTAATGGTCAGCGGTCCCTTTTTAGTTAGGGCCAGAGACGTACGTGAGCATTGTGCCTCCTTCCCTAACCCAGGCAGATGCTTCTTGGACTTTGGAAAGAGATACGAGGATGCTGGAGCCCTGCTGCTTCCTTCCCAAAACCTGGCAGGCTTTGGAAAGGTGGAAGGAGGGCTCTTGTACCCTCTCAGAAGATCGTGCCTCCCTCTCTAAAATGGACAGAAGCTTCCTGGGCTTTGGGAAGGAGGCACCAGGCTTTGATACTATAATACTCTAATTTACTGGGAACATTTAGGGGACTAGTCTAGTTCCCCAAGTCCACTGACCACACACCACTGCTGAAATGAGAAGGAAGGAAAAAAGGTGCCGAAAGCTGGGTTCTGACACCCCGGTTAATGGCGGAGGAACCCTCTCTGGCACGCGGGGCAGGACACCAAGGGGCGGGGAGAACTGCCCGGTGGCTCATGCGCACGCATGCCCATATGGACTGCACACGCATGGCATCCCATACAGACTGTGCACATGCGGCATCCCATATGGACTCGCAAGTGGCACCTATACTAACTGTGTGCGTGCCATCAGCCGCTCTACAGTTGGGGGAGGCAGCGGGCCATCTTGTCCCCACCCCTTGAGTGGTGCCCGGGGCAGACCAACCCCTGCGCCCCCCCTTTGTACGCCCCTGACCCCGGTACAAATGTTTGGTGTCATGACAATTCCACTGTAACCTCAACTTTTGGAGTGGGGTTTTCAGATCCCATAACAGGAATATAGTAAGCCGTCTTATTCTGTTGGCCCATTGGTCTATCTAGTTTAACATTGTCTCCATTGATTGGCAATCACCCTCCAGGATTTCAGGCCGGGGGGGGATGTCCATTTGGGGACCTTCTGGGTGCAGAGTAACTGCTCTGCCACTGAGCAGTGGTCATTGCCAAACCTACGGGTGTCAGTAAGTCACCAGCGGCCATAGATTTCCTTCTGTTGAATCAAGGTGAGCCGAATTCAGTTTCAAATGAATGTGTTCATGAATGGGTTGTACATTTCCAGAATGGCATTTCTGAGGTGGAAACCTGCATAGTTCACTCGCATTGTTTCCATCATACATCAAGTACACAAATGAAAAAAGTTCCGAAGATTATGACCTCTGCTGCTGTATTGACTCTGTAATGGAAAACCATTGAAGGATGACTGGATTATTCTGTGTACTTCCCACGAAACGACCCTAAATTGACCTGAAATTCAGTCAGATTCAATCTGCCCCCCGCCCCCTAATGCTTTGGCTGGAATCCACAGTTCCTTAGTTTGAATGCAGTGCCATTAAAATAGAAGGGGGTGTGCTAGAAAATATACTTTGGATTGTAGTGCCACAATATTTGACCATTCATTGTTTAATTTATGACTGGAAGCCAACAATGCAGACAGGTCTAACAATGTGAAATTTTGCATGCCCCATTGCTTAGTTGAGAAACTGTTGCACTGTGGCATATCATGGGTACCTGTGGTGTTATACAGCAACTTATAAAATGCTCACAGCAGTCAAAGCATTCCCAAGTATATTGGAAAGATTGGCTTATTCAACTAGATTCGTTTATGAAAGCTGCAGATGGGGAGCAAAATAGCCTCTAGGAGTGAAAAGGCACAATATTTGCTCAGAGGGACTTCCAAGTCAGCGGCTAGCCTGTCCCACGCACAACTTGATTTTATTAACAGGAATACAATAGGTTTTAAAATGGGCCAGCTCTATTGATGCAAGTCACTTTAACCAGGGGTCTTACATCACTGGTACATAAGAACGTAAGAAAAGCTAAAGGTCTACCTAGTCTCGCTCCTGATTCACAGTGGCCAACCAGATGCCTGTGGGAAGTCCACAAATGGGATAGGAGAGCAACAGCACTCTGCTCACTTGTGATTCCCAGCAACTAGTATTTATAGGCATATTGGCCCTGACAACAGAGGTAGACTCCACTACTACAGCCTATTCCTCTGGTATTGCCACACTGGTCAAGCAGCTTTCTCCCAACCCAAGCCACAAAAGAAAGGGAAAGTTGTCTAATCCTTAAGGCCTCTATGGCCTCTGCCCTCCTTTTGCCTGGTTTGTCTGGATCTTAATTCTGGCCAAAGGATGTGAAACCATTTAGGTGCATGTTCCTGCACAGTGAGAGAGTGGGTGCCAGAGGCCAAGTCATCTCCCTCATACCCTCCAACATTTTTGTCCCCAAATTTAGATGTCAGGAGGGTCATACCTTCCAGTCTGGTGGAAGTGCCAGAGCTCGGGCCAGAGCAAGTTTGAGATGTCAAGAGGGTCATACCTTCCAGTCTGGTGGAAGTGCCAGAGCTCGTGCCAGAGCAAATTTGAGATGTCAGGAGGGTCATACCTTCCAGTCTGGTGGAAGTGCCAGAGCTCTGGGATGATCCTGCAAACTCATGCCAGAGTGAGTGTCTTTCGGTCTGGTGTTTTGGCACAGGGACTCGCACCAGAGCACTGGACTAAAATAATGGGGCATTCCAGGATCCAAACAGAAGCCAGGATTGACTTCTGTGATTCAGGATGTCCCGCTTAAAACAGTACACTGGGAGGGTATGATCCCTGCGTCTTTGTTCTTGGGGGGCTGTACTTACTTCTGGATCTGTCTGGCATACAGGAGAGCACAGCTGAGTGTTCTGTATCCTTGAAGGATTAGAGTTCAGGTTATGGCTGCACTTTCCTACTGCCTTCTCCTGTTTCCCCACCCCTACTCAGCCTGTTAGGAATCCCTTCGGAAGGGATCGGCCAAGCCACTCACCAACATTCCCTGCTTCATCTGCAACAGCCACCTTGACTTCTGGAACTGCTGGTTGAAGCAGAGGAGGCACTGAGGAACTCTGGCAGCGAAAACCCTTTGTACAAATCTACAAAATGCTGATTATGTTACAGAAAACCATGGGGATGCTGCTTTAACTTCTCCAGTTCACATTCATAGCAGCCCTCTGCAAGCACCCAAGAGCAAATGGAGGCAGCATCTGAGCTCATACTTGGGCTAGCATACCAGAGACACAATGATAACCAACATGGCCAATGGACAATAGCCATCCCATCAGGATACAGCAGAGAGAAAGAATGGAATCAGGGCCCACTTCCTAAGTTCTGCTAAAAGATTAGCTACATTTGTTTCCTTCTTTCCCTTATCTACCTCCAGTTTAGCTGTTCATTATATGAACTGCAATGTTCATATACAATGATAAGAACTGGCTTCTGAATCTGCTTGTTTTCCTCTTCCCTCCCTATACCTTGTTCCTTTTGTGTCATGCTTTTTAGCCTGTAAGCCTGCAGACAGTGACTGTATTATTTTTGTTGCTCACATGTTAGCCACTCTAGCCCTCTAGGAGCCTTTTCGGTTGAAAAGTATGGCAAAAATGATTTAAATTGATAATAAACAATATTCGGATTACATCTAGCCAATCATTCGTGTAACCACAACAATCTGAAAACACGTATAGTGTTTTCATTATAAGTGAAAGGGGCTGCTTTTCCGTATTTTGCAACCGTGGTGGGCATGCTTGAGAGAAGTTCACACAAGCTATGAAACTTAGGTAAACCTCAGAGCCTAGCTAAATGCGACTACCCAGACAAGAACAAATTATTGAGTTGTTCATTTCTTCACAACCAGTTGATATTAAACTAAGGTCCAATCTGACTCACAGTGGTGACAGCATTAGGTTTGTAATGGATAGTAAAATGGATTTTCTTAAGCAACTCTTGGAGTAGTGAGACCCTGTGAATGTTCAAAACTATACCAGACCCTGCTTAGCTTTTGCAAATGTGCTAGTGGTTATATTGCACTGCTTTGTGTTTGAAGCAGAGGAAATGCAATACAAGTCCAGTATCTGTTTGACACAATCTGGTAAGTCCCAGCTGGTTATAGAGCAGTGGATCTTTTATCCAGATGTGTAGACATTTTCCTAAACTTTAACATTCATAAAATAGTGTCTGAACTGCAGCCCAAAGGAGTGAGAGTGGAGTGGCTGGGTGCAGGGATGCAAGAAAAGGATGTCAAAAACATCAGAGGGATCAGTTCTAGTGCTTTATTAAAGAAAGGTGTGGACTTACAGCAAATCAGCCTGCCTTTACAGACACAGGATGTACACCACAGCAAGGCAATGGCCCAACCAAACATTAATGCATTCTTAATATACAAAGTAGCATACATCACTTTCGCCAGGACTTCCCATCACTTCACCTAACCACATGAGGCTATAGGTGGCAAATACCCAAGTCTTTCATATAGTGCCCCTTTCTGGGCTCAGCACCCAAAGCTCACAGATAACGATAACACCCAAGCAAGCCAAGTAGCTTTTATCAAAGCAAGTGAATATAAACATATATGAGCTCATAGTTACAAGCTCAGTCGGTACAGCATGAGACTCTTACTCTCATGGTTGTGTGTTGAAGCCCCACATTGGGCAAAAGATTCATGCATTGCAGATGATTGGACTAGATGATCCCCGTAGTCCCCTCCAAGCTTATGATTCTATGACTCTACCAATGAATTGTGGGGTTATCTTGACTACTAATATGGCATTTGCAGAGTTTCCAGAACAGTTTACATTTGTTTCAATATAGATAGATGGAGATAGAGAGAGAGATAGAGAGAGATAGAGAGAGATAGAGAGAGAGAGAGAGAGAGAGAGAGAGAGAGAGAGAGATATGGTCTTTTCTCCAGGGGGAACTCTCAGGAACTCAGTTTTTGCATCTCTCAGGTGGGTGCCATTGCCATTCCAAGAGAATGAGAGAAGTGTTCATGGTGAGTTCCTGCACCTCTTTTTCTAGAAAAATAGCACTGGATATAGATATATAGCTTTTCCTATTTGCACTTGCAAAGTGATGTGCATTATTTTCCATAATTTGTAATTAAATAGCTTTCCTTGTGCAGGAACACTTGTTCAGCCTCCAGTACGCTTTAGAAACCTCCAGAATTAGCATTTGAATTTATACCTTCGGTTTCTCCATTATGGTCCAGCAGAAGTCCAATGAGAAGGGAACCAGCGTCGCATGTTGACGCTTATGATTCAAACCCCAGAACAGGACAGAATTGCCCGACTATATTGAAGTAAAGTACTCTGTGTGGCTGGCAATTTGCTCATGACACAATTCATCTGACAGAATAGTTCCATTCTAGCCTCATGCAGAGACCAGAGACAACTTGTTTTGTCACATGCGACAGAAGTCAGTCTTCCTTGCAGAAGTGATGAGTGAAGCTGTTCAAAGGGGTGACAGGACAGGTGCAGAAATGTCGCTTACATGTCTTCATATGACTGTCTACTCAGTGCTGCTGATGCTCAGAGTTTTCCATGATAGGAATAGCGAACAGTTCCATCTCTCTGAGACATATTGGACACCACCCCACAAAATGCATGCAGTCCAAGACATAGAAAAGTGGTATAATTACTCTCCTTCAACATTTAATGGAAACTGGATAGGCTTAGGAAGAAGCTCTTTTGGTGGAAATAGCCCAATCTATTCCCAAGAAAGTCTGGTGCTGGAGTCAGGAGAGATCGAGGGGATGGCACCTTATGCACCAGAAATCTCTCCACTCATTCCTGTCTTTCTGGCAAAGAGCACCTCAATGCATCCACCCAAACAGTAGCCAATTGAACCCCCCAAGACAGGGGCTGGGGCTGTTCCATCACAAGATCTGCTGCATCTTGTGCAGACAGTGCTGCTGTCACAGGACGGCAAAAGTCTCAGTTCTCTCAGTAACATTATTTACTGTGCTGACATCAGGGACTGGCTAGATGAGGAGGAATGGTGGATGTCACCTGACCATGAAACACCCCCCCCCCCCCGGAAAAGCACAGAGGTAAAGGATTTGGATCCTGGATCCTGGTGGTGGGAAACCAGCCACACCCCAGAGGAAGGGACGGGCTGGGAAGTACTGGAAGCTGGGAGCTTGGAAGATGATGAAGAGGAGGAGGAAACAGGCAAGTGCCCCAGCACAGGGGAGAGACAAGAATCAGACTTGGCCGTTCTACTACAGAGCCACTCTGACAGCTTCTCTACTGACAGCCTGCAAGCCCCCCCCCCCATGAGATGTTTATTGCATGTTACCAAGCAGAGAGTCAGGCAGACACAGAGAGGGTCCCTTGCAGCTTGCAGTAGACAGCAGGAGGGGCCCAACACAGAGGGTTATGGAGTGAAGGGAGAGCTACAAGTCAGTCAAGACAAGTGCTTCATCAAGACAGGAGCAATGTTGAGAAGTCTCTCTGTGTTCTTTGTTCTGCTTTCCTTAATAAAGAAACTAACTGTAAGTTAGCCCAGTGTTCTCCTTGTTGACTCCCTGACATCCAGCCTGGGAGCTAGTGAAGCAAAGAGCCTTTTTTCGTCTCCTCTCCCCTCTCAACCTCTGCCCAGACTGGCACAAACTGGTGGGCCTATTCCACCAAGCCCTGCCACTGCCAATCAGGGATTATGATTCCACCCTAAATTCTCTAGCAAATAGGTCAAGCATTATTACCTACAAAGCTTTTTCTCCTTTGAATTAAACAAGAGAGTCCTACTCCATTACAAAACCGTTACAAAAACCTGTGCTACTTCAGATGTTGTTGGTCTCCTGCCCCCATCACCCTTGACCACTGGCAATGCCACTGAGGCTGATGGGTAGGAGTCCAATAACATCTGGAGTCCAATAACACCAGATCCTGCTATAGGACAAGAAAATATTGCTGGGGATCCTAGTTTTGGAGTCCTTTAGAATACTATCTAAGCACCTTGACTAAAAGAAATGGGAAATATAAAAGAAGGGAAAATTCCAGCTCCATCTAAACTGCAGTGGAAAATGATATGTCTGTTTATTGGCCATAATGTATTTCTCTAAGGGACCATATGTCCCTTCCTACCGCCCAGTGGGCTTCACCTCTTCACACGTTTTGTTCACTGTATGAGGGGTGAAATGTCAACGGTTGACCCTGAGGCAATTGGTGGCCCTGAGACGATAATGTTTGTAACAACATTCACTGAGTAATGAATAGGACCATGAACCCACAGACCCAAACAGAGACTTTAACCTGTCACTGATCATTACTTTATTTCTCTATGTTCATAACACAGACAAGGGGACTGGAGTGTGATTTATCTAAAATTACGAGGATCATTGTTTTCAACCCATTGCTACTTTCCCATTTTAAGGGGCTTAATCTTGGTCACCCAACTTAGTAATAAGCAAATAGTATTTGGTGAAAGATGCATTTCCTGTAATGAAATTGATGATTATGGTTCTCTCAAACTGCAAAAACGGCACATATCTCTCATTGTGTCCTCTGTTTCATGCTAATGCTAGGTTTGAATAAATGGTCAAAGGGAGAAAGAAAAACCCAGAGCAAAAGCATTAGATTATTCTGGTCCTGCTTTCTCAACTGCACAATGATTTGAACTCAAGCAATAAAGTTAAATGGAAAAGGCACTATGCTAGGTTTTCAATTACAGCGGAGGCAGGGAGCCCCAATTATCCCTTTCATTACTGAAATATTCTTCAAAGCAGCTCCGGCAAAATACCTGCTGCTGCTAATACTGCGATTCCTCCTGCTGATGCTGTTGTGGCTGCCATTCCTAAATTGCAATGCCCTTGAAACAGAGGAGGTCAAAGGTCACAAAATGAAATGGAAATGCAAGAAATAGAGGCGCATAGTTGCTTTAAAAAAGAAGAAATTTCAGGTAGTTCATTCTGAAGAGACAAAAGGAAGCACTTCACATAATAGTTTAAAAATAGTAAACTTAGACAACATGTGGCAATGGGCACAATCTTAGATGGCTTTTAAAACCACTTAAATAGATTGGCATGGAAGGTGGGTCTGTTGGTGGATAAATCGTGTCCTCCCTCAAAGAGGCCATGTGTTGCGGTGAGATCTCTGAGACTGACCTCATGGTTGTGGGTGGGATTTTTTGGATAGCCACAACACCCAATTGGAGGTCCCTCAATGATGGGTTCGATCTGGCCAATGGGTTGCAGTGCAAATGGATCGAGGGGCCTATATATATACCCATGCATGTGACCCAGAGCTTCCTCTTTCGGCTCATGCATTGGAACACCCACTCACCTCTCCCTATATTTAGGGTCTTTTGCGATTGACCTTGCTAGGCCGTCGTGTGTCTGTCGTTGGGACAGGGGCACGGCAGGAATTTTCCCACTTGGCTGATTGGCTGGGGCCATTTGGGTTTCGCCTGCCATGCAGCAAATCATCACAACTTGTAAGGTTGTGGATAGGCACTGTTCATGGTGATAGGGATGGGAGAACGGTCTCGCTATCACTATGTGAAGGGTATTCTGTTAAAGGAATCCAGGGACTCAACTTGGTTTGGTCAACCCGTGAAAGAGGGTTGTGCCCATGCCTGAGTCCAGGGGAGCATTTGGGGAGTGAACAGTGTCTGCTCCCAGGCTTTTCACCTTCTTCAGGTGTTCACCCTTGGCTGACCTATGATAGAGCTCTGGGTCAGCGCTACCTGCAAGGGTGTAGGGAGCTAGTCGAACCTGAGCCTATGCAGCCACTCACTTTTCTGTAATCCATAAAGTTGTGGTCTAAATTCTGCCAAAAACCAAAACTAAAATTTGAGTCAAATGTGTCTTTATTTAAGGAGGGAGGTCTTGGGATCTAACATGCAACAGTTGTGAAAAGCCAAATGGAATCTCCATGTGTAGAGGCTTGTTGTTGTTGTTGTTTAGTCGTTTAGACGTGTCCGACTCTTCGTGATCCCATGGACCAGAGCACGCCAGGCACTCCTGTCTTCCACTGCCTCCCACAGTTTGGTCAGACTCATGTTTGTAGCTTCAAGAACACTGTCCAACCATCTCATCCTCTGTCATCCCCTTCTCCTTAGGCCCTCCATCTTTCCCAGCATCAGGGTCTTTTCCAGGGAGTCTTCTCTTCTCATGAGGTGGGCAAAGTATTGGAGCCTCAGCTTCACGATCTGTCCTTCCAGTGAGCACTCAGGGCTGATTTCCTTAAGAATTGATAGGTTTGATCTTCTTGCAGTCCATGGGACTCTCAAGAATCTCCTCCAGCACCATAATTCAAAAGCATCAATTCTTCGGCGATCAGCCTTCTTTATGGTCCAGCTCTCACTTCCATACATCACTACAGGAAAAACCATGGCTTTAACTATACGGACCTTTGTTGGCAACATGATGTGTAGAGGCTACGCACCAACAACTAGGGATGGCTATCAAAGCACACCCTGTTTGTGAGCATCCCATTAGGCATGACTGACTGCTTTTGGAGGCAGAATCCCAAACTATATATACCTTGGCACGATCCTTTGCCTCCTCCCATCATCCACCCAGAGCTACAATTTCTAGAATACTTACAATCAATGCTTCATCATTGTAGCTCTGTAAGGGCAGAAGGGGCCTCCTAACATCTCTCAGCACTTATAACACACCACCATACTACACCACTGCCCTGTTTTTACTGGGACAACCCTGGAGTTACAGAAGCTACCCCAGCTTCTGATTCCACCCTGGGATGACCCGGGATTTCAGCCAAGGGGGACTGAAAGAGTGCGGAACCAACAGATATGCATCTTTTCATTCCACACCTTTATTTGCTAGCTGACCGCCGCTGCCACCCAAACACACGAGGAGGGCCACAGCTTCCTGAAGCACAGTACCCCTATGCACAGTAGCAGGCACACACACGAGCCAATAGCTATATTTGATGCTCTCATTTTTAAAATATAATTTCCAAATGGCTAACTAGTGTGCAAGGCATTGAATATTTTTTAACGCACTCAGAATCTAATTGTCTCAGTTGATTCACTTGTAATGCTAATTAGTTACCTTTGAAACATGCTTTTTGTTTCAACCTGCAATTTGTTGTGCTGAGCTTTGGCACTCCTGCTGTTTTCATTTTTGTAATTGGGTCTCTTTCTAATGTTTTAATTATGCTTTGTAAGCTGCCTCACCCAGAAAGGTGGCATTTCTTTGGTCATGATCCTATGGACCCTGGGAGGATATCCCTGGGTCTGTGAGATTCTGCACACTTCCCTCTCCATAGGCAGAGAGGAAGGTCCATAGATGAAGAAGGAGGTCTACCCCCACAGACTTCCTCAGCAGATGCTCCATATCTGTGCAGGAGGAAAAGGGGTTGTGCGTGTGTATTTGGGGTGTTTCCTCCAACAGAACTCTGACAAGGGCCTAGTCCCCCTATTCTTCTTGCATTAAAATTAATTTGTGATACAACAATTGACATGTATGCTGTGGACACTCTTGACTACTTGGAAAACTGCCCAGCTTGATGATTAATGACTTATTATTTATGTATTCATAGAATCATAAATCGTAGAGTTGGAAGGGATCCTGAGAGTAATCTAGTCAAACCCTATGCAATAAAGGAATCTCAACTAAAGCATCCATGACTTCTGCTTAAAAACCTCCATGGGAATCTACCACCTCCCAAGGGAGTCCATTTCACTGTTGAACAACTCTTACTGTTAGAAAGTTATTCTTGATGTTGAGTCGGAATTTCCTTCGTCGTAACTTGAATCCATTGGTTCAGGTCCTACCCTCTGGAGCAGGGGAAAACAAGCTTGCTCCATCCTCTGTGTGACAGCCCTCAAAATATTTGAAGATGGCTATCATATCTCCTCCCAGTCTCCTCTTTTCCAGGCTCCCTCAACCATTCCTCATAAGGCTCGGTTTCCAGACCCTACATCGTCTCGGCTGTCCTCCCCTCCACACATTCCAACTTGTCAATATCCTTCTTATATTGGGGCATCTAGAACTGGACACTGTACTCCAGGTGTGGTCCTCTGATATTTGTGTGCCCCTTCCATATCCCTGTCAAGCCCTCCTTCCCTTGCTTGCTCCAGGAACTACAGTGGTGCCTCGCAAGACGAAATTAATCCGTTCCGCGAGTCTCTTCGTCTAGCAGTTTTTTCCTCTTGTGAAGCAACCCTATTAGCGGCTTAGCGGATTAGCGATATTAGAGGTTTAGCGGCTATTAAAGGCTTAGCGGCTTAGCGGCTTAGCGGCTAAAAGGCTATTAGCGGCTTAGCGGCTTAGAAAAAGGGGGGGGAGCGAAAAAAATCTCAAGACTCGCAAGACATTTTCGTCTTGCGAAGCAAGCCCATAGGGAAATTCGTCCTGCGAAGCGCATCGAAAAACGGAAAACCCTTTCGTCTAGCGGGTTTTTCGTCTTGCGAGGCATTCGTCTTGCGGGGCACCACTGTATTCTGGAAGATGTCCTTCTGACTATGCTCTATATAGTATCCTATGGCAGTCCCTTCATATATAAGCACTCTGGTTGTTGTTCTTTATAACTCTGCATTTATTGGTATTGGGTTCTTCCAGATCACCTGTTTAGTCAATATTCATCCTGATCTTCTTGCACAAATATTATGCAGAAGTTAAATGGTATGTAGGCCTTACGGATCACTCGTTCTGATTTGTTTGCAGGGTGTGATTCTGATTTGCTAGCTGAGTACTTATAAGTCTCCCTGTTAATGATTCAGTCATCCCAAATGTTCCAGCGCTTTTCACTTTCCTAACCACAAAATCTCAGGTTTTCCTTTAAAAAGAGTGTATCTGTTGTGCTATGTGACAGAACACTTGAATTGCATTATCCTAAATTTCAGCTATGTGTTTGAATCCCTTCTACAACACAGCAGCTGTCTAGAGGCAGCTAATAATCTGTTTTGGAGCACCTCTTAAGTCCCCCCGATGACCAAGGCATATTGTCCCTGACTAACTCTAGGAAGGCCTCCTGTATTTCTTACTGCTGAAATTGGCTTGTTTCGTGACATTCAAGAGGCAAGAGTCTACGTCACATTCCTCACAGCACGGTAGTTTATGGCTGCATCCTGTAAATTACTGTGCAAATCCATGCACATAAAACGCTGTAAAATATTATACATTATGAATGAGGAACCAGAAATTCAATTAAAAACATTGCTCCATAAAATACAACAATATCAAATCTGGCAGAGGGAAATACACTTAAAAATTTAACACAGAAGAGTTATGGCTTTGAGATAGGTTTTATTTGTTCAGATAAAAATCAGTCTTATAAATAAAAAGGAATACATGTGGGGCACATTTACTCAGAAATATTATAAATCATGAATAAAATTAACATTTGATGACTTGAAATGCATATTGGCAGCATTCTTTCATCCCCTATCTGTTTTGGAGTAATCACAGGACACCTCAGGGACCATTTTTGCCACTTTTCAGTTCATAAGGATTACGTTTTAGGCAATACCAGGTGATGAAGTGTGTGCCAGAATTATTGTAGGGTATATGTCAGTAAGTAATATTATAGTCACTGACTTGTAATTCTGCCAGGTAGTCTCTGAAGTGATTAATCATGTCTTCTTATTTTAGTTAGTGACTAATTTACATTGTCAGAGATTTACAGCCCACTGTTTGGCACGTGAGAAGGTGATCCTGAACTGTATGCTGAGTTACTTTAAAGCAAAATAAAAACCTTTCTCGAACTCACACTGGACACCGAACTCACACCGGATGTACAAGGACACAATAGCCTACCTTAGGGAAAACACAAATTCCATTTGGTTTCAGACGGTGCATAGCTCAGCCACAAAGTCAATACCAAGACTGAGTTTGGGAACTATATGAATGAATATAGGTACATTTCTCTCACTGCTGGGTCAGCACAATGTGACCCTGACATTCTTGGCCTAGAGAGTTCCTAGGGCAAATAAGCTAGCTTAACTCTCTCTCTCTCTCTCTCTCTCTCTCTCTCTCTCTCTCTCAGATAAAAGCACTTAAAATGTTGCCCTGGATCCAAGCAGCTCTCCTTGTAGCAATGCTTGAAGAAGCTTCTTTATTAGATCTGTGGCAAACCAGCTGACATATAAGTATCATATTAAGGATTTAGACATTGGTAAAAGGTTAAGCAAATCTCCATGCTTTGGACATTTTTTAATTTGCATCTTTAATGAGCTGTGACATCTTCTGGGTGGCTTTTTCCATCTTTTTATGTTTTCCTACAAAGGCCTTGCTTTTACTCTAGGACCACTAGCAATTCTTTTGAATGTGTAGAAAATATTAAAAGGTATAATTCGGGGGGGGGGGGAGTTCCTCCTACCAGCCGATAGCGAGATAATGTGTTACTCATAGTATCTGGCTGGAGTTCCCTTATAACGGAAAGCATTGCCAGTTGTCCTGGTTTACTAAATGTGCCACTAAATTTCCTCCAAAGCACAGTGTTGAGGTAAATTTGAATGGTCCTGTTCAAGAGAAATGTCTGAAGAACTGCAAGGGAGTGAGGAAGGGTTTTGATATAGCCATTTCACGTTCCTTGAGAGTTACACAAACACACCCATAATAAAAATGGCTTAATAAGCCAAGATATGAATAAGTCTTTGGCCTGTATATGCAGCCCCTTGATCCCTCCTTTTGTGATGTAAGCTTATTTAAAAGCAGTATCTAATTAACTGTAGTTTTCCATTTCATTCAAACTAGGTTACCAGTTTCTGAACAATCCAACATAATCCAAACTCCATCTCTGGTTTAATATTCTGATTTGGTCTGAAGCTGGAAACCACAGTTTCCCAGTTCGGACAAAGGAAGAAATTGCAGATTGCCTGGTTGGTTTGGTTCTGAATTCTGAACAGCCATACAAACAACAAACAATGGTATGTACAAAACCATACAAGATGATTACCTAAAGCAGAAAACTTTTCATCCAGCTGGAAAAGCTTGTTGAGAATTTTTTTTAATTAAAATGTTTCTGGAAAATGCAGATTGTGGGCACCTGTTGTATATAAACAGGGATGCTGTGCCACAGAAAAACAGCCAGTCACACCCAAGATCTGTTCTGGGTTACTGTGGCTCAATAGTTATGATTTTGTTGTTGTTGTTTAGTCGTTTAGTCGTTTAGTCGTGTCCGACTCTTCGTGACCCCATGGACCAGAGCACGTGCAAAAATTAATTGAAGAAACAATAAATATTGCTGTGAATACAGAGTAACATGTAGTTCCCCCCTCAACCTTGGGATAGCTTGGTGCTGTCTTTTCTGACATACCTTCCTCTCATTCAAAAAACAGGTTCATGGTTACATGCAGTACCTGGAAGACAAAATACAAAAAGAAAGTGAAGGAAGCCAGCACCAAAAATGTCCAAGGAATTGAAAAACTGGTGCCAGGTATCTCAACTGCTGAAAACATTATAAATGACGGGAAATGGAGACACATTCTGATACATCTCAGAGGACTCCGTTCTTTGAAATAGACCATTGTCATTGAGAAAGACCTTTTTTTTTGTCAAAACACCTTGGGCTGCTGTGCTTCTGCAACCCCCCCCCCCAGGCTCACTCTATGACATCTCCACTTAAAAGGATCCAGATAGCAGGTGATATGGGAGACCTTTACCTCAGACTGCAGAGAGCTACTGGCAGTCAGAGTAGACTAGATGGACAAATAGCCTGGCCTTGTGTAACACACTGTTCCTTCCTCTGCTACTAAATTCTGCATCCATCACCGGTTTGAAGTTCACCTGTTTTATTGCTTTCATGAGGACAAAATGGGACAACTCCAAGGTCCAAGCAGTGGAGAGGAATAAATAATTTTTAAAAGGCATAGAACTGGGCTGTTAGCTTGCTAGCTTGTTATCTGAGCCAGTATAATGGACACATAAAAAGGCCCAAAACGAAAATTAAATTTACACCCTTCCTGATGAATTTGCCACTCTGCCTTTGTTTTCCACTCCATGTTTATATATTTTAACTGATTTGTGTTGGAATAACACTACCAGCCCCGTCTCTCTGCCATTACTGCACTCCTAAATTCACAGATACATCCAATCTACTAGGATTTAGCAACTGCCTTTCCTGCAAGCGTAGAGAAGCCATGTTCAGCTCCAAAATGAAAAAGTGAGCCCAAATGAAAACCGTTCCCTCATTAGCAGTGAAGAATGTCTGTGTAGCAACATAAAACAGAAAATGGAGCACGGTACCACTTCCCCCTTCTTCTTTTAAATAAAAACAAGTGTAGCTCGTGTGATAAATATTCCCTATTTGTTTAAACCATTCCTTCTCTGTTGATTCGATTTGTACAGAACATTGGAACCGGTGGTTATATTTGTTATTCCATTGCCTTCGGGAACGGGTAGGTGTTTTGACCTTAAAACATGATGAAATTGCTCAGCCTTACCTTCTACGGCCTCCTGGGAGTCCAGTGTTGCAACACCATGAAATGAAGCTGCCAGAAATTCAGATTTATGAAAGCAAACAGGGCAGAGAGTAGTAGCACTGCAGATCAGCAGATCTTTGGCTCTTTAAACTGGTTTCGGTTGGCATTGCACCCCACCTAAAGGAGGTAGCAGCAAAGCTTAAGAATGATACTGGTTTGGAAGGACAACTTGGCTAGTCCTCTGCAGTGGATGACATTGCACACCCAGGGCAGCAGGGGCAGCAGACCAACAGGCAGGTGATTCAGATAGGGCTTAAACGCTTACTGGTCCCATGGGAAACTCAGCGGATTTAGCAGGCATGAGTGGGGCATGGAAGCCCTGTAAATGTTCCCCCCACCCATGGCACTGCCATTCTGCTTCCTTCCACCACCAGCTGAAGAACGTAGGGTGGGGGGAGGGGAGACCAGATGCCACCTACTGAGGTTGCCAGGGGACTCACCAATCCATGCTTCCACATTCCATGGCTTTGCTGCCTATTTTACTTTGGCAGCACAACAAAATAATTTGCTTCTACACAGGCATACAGGACAGGAAAGTGTCTAGGCCTTGTGGGTTAGAATCAATAAATCTGAGATCTTCATGTTGTCACCTCATGTGGTGAGCCACCAGGACTATAAGTCAGGAGAGCTCCTTGTGCTGAGATATATCTTTCAGTTCTAGGGTAACACACCGGCAGCCCAGGGGTTCTGACCTTAACAGGAAATACAAAAGCGGGAGCCTCGCCCTCCTCCATGAAGCTCCATTTCTTTCCCCTGTCCACTCACTTTTCCACCCTACTCTCCCTCCTGCTCAGAATTAGAATCCAAACCTGTTTATTCTCTTTCAGTACTCCCGCCCCACACACAAGCAGGGTTTTCTATACCGTACCCCAATATACTGACTAATACAGTCATACCTCGGGTTACAGACGCTTTAGGTTGTGCATTTTCGGGTTGCGCACCGAGCTGAACCTGGAAGTACCAGAATGGGTTACTTCCAGGTTTTGGTGCTCGTGCATGCGCAGAACCACTAAATTGTGCTTTGCACATGCACAGAAGCTCTGAACCGCAACCCGTGCAAGTGCAGACATGGCGCTGTGGGTTGCGAATGCTGCGGGTTGTGAATGTGCCTCCTGCATGGATCATGTTCGCAACCTGAACGTCCACTGTACCTCCTGTGTGGTTCATGCCATTTTGGTTTCATGAGGTGTAGAGTGCAATACGACCTTGGAAGTTGAATGGAATCCGTTCTGGAAGTCCATTCGACTTCCAAAACATTTGAAAACCAAATTGCAGCTTCTGTTTGGCTGCAGGATGCTTCTGCAGCCAATCAGAAGCCACTGAAGCCCTGGCGGACATTTGGCTTCCAAAAGAACGTTAAAAAACTGGAACAATCGCTTCCGGGTTTGCGGCATTCGGGAGCCAAAATGTCTGAGTTCCAGGGCGTTCGGGATCCAAGGTATGACTGTGTGTGTGTCTGTGTGTGTGTAATCCTGTCCTTCCTGCAATAACAACCATTGCTGTACTTACCTTCCTGATGAATGAATTCAGATTGCTCAATTCTCTTGCTTCAGTCAATTCCAGGTGATGCCTTTAAGTGGTAGCTAATCTATATGAGATGCTTTTAAAACAATTATGGCTATGCAATGATAAGTCATTTGAAGTCTATAGAACACTTAGCAACTAATAAGAATATGCTAGTCCTGCTCTCTTCAAGGCACTTGCAGACATTAACAGTCACATAACTCAGCATGTGCCCTCATTTCAAGGACTTAATGTTGTTAATAGAAAGTCTCTTTAAAGATCCGATCCCAACCAGAAAATTAAATAAGCAGCACTAAGAAATGATGGACTCTGGCTTCCTAGATAAATTTATTTGAAGTATTTAATTGTTTTGGTGTTAAAAATCAACCCCAATAATGTCCAAGCCTCAGATCTGAGCTCCTGCCCCTTAAATTGTACTGCTCCTAATAAAACGATAGCAATGTTTTTAACATTCCTCTTCTTAGTTGCTTGAGGCACATAACAAATCACAGTAAAACACACCCAGCACTTCTGGTACTTAAAATAACAATTATATTGGTACATCAAATGCAGAAGGAAGGACAAATAAAATCACCTCAACATGAGTTGGGTTCTTTAGAGTGGTCTATCTGAGTGCTCAAAACTCATCAAAAAGGTACTTTTCATCATATGTGGTGGACTTGTAAGGTAATAAAAGCTTTCTGGGGGATGATATATTATAATGAAATGAAAAAAATGCTTAAAATAACTTTTGTTAAGAAACCAGAAGCCGTTTTATTAGGAATTACAGGTACCAATGTACCAAAGGAGCAGAAAAAGACTCTTTACGTATGGAGAAATGGCCACCCGGATGTTATTAGCCCAGAATTGGAAAGAAGACAAAGTCCCTACCAGAGAAGAATGGCAAACCAAGCTGATGGATTATGCCGAGATGGCAAAGCTGACTGGAAAACTTAGAAACCAGGAGTATAAAAACCTTATAAAAGAATGGGAAAAATCTATAAGTTATTTAGGAGACCACTGTAAGCAGATGGAAACAATAGCAGGATTTTGACTCACTTGTAGTGTAAAAATTATTATGGACAATATGGTTTGATATAAAAATTGGAGTACGGCTGAAGATGCAGTTGTAGATGTTTAAGATGAGACTCGGATCATCTCCTTATACAGATAGGTTTTTTACTAGCTTGTGTTTATTTATACTTTGTATTTGTAAAATTCATAAAAAAGACTCATCAGGAGGCAAGGTTGAACAGTCAGAAGAATGCTTGAAGTTCTCAGATTCCCTTAACCAGTCATCACCAATCTAGTGCTGCCCTTCAGATATTTTGGGCTACAATTGTCCATGCTGCCTGGGGCTAATGGGAGCTGTAGTCCCAAACATCTGAAAGACACCAGGTTGGCAGGTGCTGAGATAACCTACCTCCAGCTTAAAGGAGAGAAAAACTCATCCTGGGGACCAGGACCAGGAAGCAGTTGGCTGCAGTTCTAAGATGGAAGAGGCCTTCTTTCTCGACTGTTTGGAAAGTGAAGATGCTGGTAGCATAGCATCTTTTTAATGGCAGAGTGTGCCATATTATACCAAGGGTCATGGAATATCTAATTCAATGTCCATGATCCCCACTGGCAGAAAGAAAACCACATGTGGCAACGCTGTGCCAAAATCTACCTTTTCTATGTCACCAAAATGTGAAAGAAATTCTCGTGTCCAGAGATAGAGGCAGCAAATCTGAAGCCTCTTTCACAGAGGAAGCGAACTTTTGAGAAAACAGATGACAGCCCCAACTTGTGACTGTTACTTTTCCGATCACTTTTCATTTCATTTTTAGCAGAGGTCACATTTATAACTCCTCTCTTCAATTTATCACAGAATGAGTGGTTTGGCTGGACATAAAGATCCCCAAGGCTTTGTAAAGAGATAACCTCAGCCTCTTGGTACCTTGCAGTTATGAATTTCTACATCGTATAGAATAATTTCCACAGTTGCTAGCTTTTCCCCAATCATGTGGTGATAGAAAAATGTACTCTTTCTGCCGCTTGTACCTGGGGATTAGGTTAATATACCTCACTTGACCTCTAACACGGTGCACAGCAGTAGAATGGTCTAGCCAACAGGAGGGATAGGGCAACATTTTGATTATCCATTTCTCCTAGGCTTCTGATTAGTGAAACATACAGGAAAAAATGCCTTTTGGCTGAAAAGAAGTTTTGTAAATAAAAATTAGGGGTGCATAGATTATTCTCTGATTTCAATGTTGTTTTCAAAATGTCTGATGCTGCCAAATGAAGCAAGTGGGGGACACTGGCAAAAATAAATAAATGCTTTGATACTTTTTAAAGCCTTTTTGCTTCCCTGGCTGCCACTACTTCTCAGGGCTGTATTCCTTCTTCATACCTACATTGCCTTCAGTTAACTACATTAGCACTCCCCAACATAGTAGATATGTTTTGGACTCCAATTCCCATCAGCCCAGCCAGTATGGCCGATGTACAGGGATTATGGGAGTTGAAGTCCAAAACATTTGGAGAGCATTAGGTTTAGGAAGATTGGAATACACTGCTGTTTAATCTAATGGGATGTGGTTTTGCTTATGGGTTTTCAGTATATCGGTTGGGCTGGATGAATCCCTAGCCGGAATTAAGAAAGTGAGAAGGAATTAAAGAACCTTTTAATGAGGGAGAAAGAGGAGAGCGCAAATATGGTTTGAAGCGCAACATCAAAAAAACGAAGATCATGGCCACTGGGCCCATCACATCCTGGAAAATAGAAGGGGAAGAAATGGAGGCAGTGAGAGATTTCACTTTCTTGGGCTCCATGATCACTGCAGATGGTGACAGCAGCCACAAAATTAAAAGACACCTGCTTCTTGGGAGAAAAGCAATGACAAACCTAGACAGCATCTTAAAAAGCAGAGACATCACCTTGCCGACAAATGTCCGTATAGTTAAAGCTATGGTTGTCCCAGTAGTGATGTATGGAAATGAGAGCTGGACCATAAAGAAGGCTGATTGCCGAAGAATTGATGCTTTTGAATTATGGTGCTGGAGGAGACTCTTGAGAGTCCCATGGACTGCAAGAAGATCAAACATGCCCATTCTTAAGGAAATCAGCCCTGAGTGCTCACTGGAAGGACAGATCCTGAAGCTGAGACTCCAATACTTTGGCCACCTCATGAGAAGAGTAGACTCCCTGGAAAAGACCCTGATGTTGGGAAAGATGGAGGGCACAAGGAGAAGGGGACGACAGAGGACAAGATGGTTGGACAGTGTTCTCGAAGCTACCAGCATGAGTTTGACCAAACTGTGGGAGGCAGTGGAAGACAGGAGTGCCTGGCGTGCTCTGGTCCATGGGGCCACAAAGAGTCGGACATGACTAAACGACTAAACAACAACAACATTTCAGTATATCATAGCATAACTTAATCTGAGGGACGGAGGGTGGGGTGGGTGGGATAAATAGACTGCTCTCTTTTATTTGAATGGGCAGAGATTGATTTGCCAGACTAAACTGGCATGGAATAAATAGCCCTGTGTGTACAGCAGAGGCATGAAATGAAAATCATATTAGAATACATGCAAAAGGGAGGGAACGATAAGGGAAGAGGGGACGTTCTATGAGAGACACAGAAAGGAGTCTGCTTGTAGTGAACTGCTGATGAAGTAATCTTGTGTTAGAAGATTACTAGATGGAGACAGGAGAATTCTGCTTGGCTCCCTTGATAAGGCTTTTTTGCACAAGAGGTGCAAGAATAATACATTTACCCAGTGCTTTTCTTCTAGGAAAAAAAGGTGCCAATACTGTGTATCCTTGAGTACGCCCAGAAAAAAATACACTGCATTTACCATTTATGCACAGTGTAGCGTATGGGGGGGAATGAAAGAAGGGGGGACAATATACAATGAAATGGATAGTGTATATATTATATGCAGGGCTTTTTTTTCAGCCAGAGCTCACCAGAACTTAGTACCGGCATCTCTCAGGTGGGTGTCATTGCCATTCTAAGAGAAAAAGGGATGCGTTCATGCTGAGTAGCAGCACCTCTTTTTCTGGAGAAACAGAACTTATAACTTATATATATTAGAAATGTGATGTCTGAAACAGTGCAAACACTGAAAATCTTCAGTCACAAGTACCCAATATAGATCTGATTTAAGAAGCACCCACCATTAACTCCATTTGTCCACACACGAAAAATACAAAGCTACTACCGGATGAATGCAGATGTTCATTCCAATTATGTTTCTAACAATTTAGTTTATAAAACAAAGTGAAACAAGTAGATGAAAACATGTCTACAGGCATAAAGGTGGCACATTATTATTATTATTATTATTACTATTATTATTATTATTATTATTATTATTATTATTATTATTATTATGAGGTAGACCACCCACAGGACAGAAAAGATGCAAGCCTGACAGCTGGTCATACAATGTAACAGAAGAAGGCTGACAATGCAGCTAACAAACCTGTTATGAGGTACTTTTTAAACTATTATACCTGTTGAATTCTCAGATAGACATTCCACTTCTTAGTATTCCATTTAGCAAAAGGTTAAGTACTTTATGCATTCCCAATCCTAATAGCTGGCTAAATCTAGTCCATAAACGATTTAATTAATTTTACCTAATTTCTAATCCTTTCGCTTTTTTGGTTTAAACTGTTGATGATTCTGAATGGGATGGAAATATTTGTACTTTCAGTTACCTGAAGTCTGGCGCAAGGAATACAGTCAGTTATAAGCTCCCAATTATAAACTGAGCAGGTAGCACGGTCCTGCCAAATCCAGCGCTCTCAGAAGCCGATAAGCAATAACAGCTGAGGTACTGTGCTAACAATATTTTGAATAATCCAGAATAATGATTCTCTTGCTTTGGTACTCAGCATGACTACTTTAGAATAGACTTCACAGCCTTATACTCAGAAGTCCACTGGGTTTTTATGGAATAGCTCTCAAAAAAGTACACAGAAAAATACACAGAAAGTTAATTAATTAACTAACATGTTTCTATCCTACCCTTTGGTACAAAAGTACAGACCAATAGAGCTCCTGTTCTGGAAAGGAAGTGAAAATAATTCCTTTCAGACTTTGGTGTGCCACATATGCACACATGCACTCTGCCTCCACCCCCCAGAATGCTAAAAAACCAGGACGAGTGGGGGACGGACGGACACCAACTACTCACAATTATTTTCTATCTAATTAAAACCTGCCTGTTCCGAATGTTCTGAAACTATATAGAAAGAGGATGAAATGCTTTAGAAAGTCACGGAAAATGAGGAGAAATTGGTTCCGCTTCCAAGTGGGACTGGGTTGCCTTCGGGTAGCATCCTGCATCACGCTGAGTGTCCCGGCCACGCCATTTGCCAGGCGACCAATCAGGGTGCTGTGGGGTCATGGCCGGGGCCAATTAAACCACGGCACGACTCTGGAAGCTCCTCTTTCAGCCTGCAGCTTCAGTGATCTCCCTCCTCACCTCCCTTCCATGTGGCGCTAGCCCCTTTGCTGAATTCCCGTTGAACAACAACGGAGGATCGCTAGGGCCATGCCACGACCCAAGCAGGAACCCATGGGGGCTGACGTCGATCCTCATCAGCAGGGCTCCCCCTACTGGTGGTTTACTCTTCCAGACTTCCTGCAAGGTGGGCAGGAGTCAGATACAGTCTGTGGATGCCATGCCTAAGGCAATACCAACTCACGTTCTGTAACCAATAAAGTTGTGGCCTAAATTTTGCCCATTAACATTAACCTCAAATCTGTGTCCTTGTGTCTTTATTCTCCTGGGGGTGGCTAGGGGGTCTTGAAATGCAAACAAACTGGAAGGAACACAGATGAGACTGAAGAAGGAGATTGGTTGCCCACTTCTGCCCCAGGATAATGTCACCGCTCCCTCTTCAATTTGCTAGAGGACTCTGACTACAATATATTATTATTATTATTATTATTATTATTATTATTATTATTATTACAATTTATATACCACATGACCTGGAAGCTGTACGCCGGCTCCCTCGGCCAATAAAGCGAGATGAGCGCCGCAACCCCAGAGTGGGTCACGACTGGACCTAATGGTCAGGGGTCCCTTTACCTTTTATATACCACCCTTTGTCAAAAGATCCCAGGGTGGTGTACAACATTTAAAACACAATACAGAACATCAGTGATAAAAACATAATAAAAAAAATACTGACAAACTGCCAAGTAATAAAATAATAATAATAATAATAATAATAATAATAATAATAATAATTTATTATTTATACCCCACCCATCTGGCTGGGTTTCCCCAGCCACTCTGGGCGGCTTCCAACACAATATTAAAATACAGTAATGCATCAAACATTAAAAGCTTCCCTAAACAGGGCTGCCTTCAGATGTCTTCTAAAAGCCTGGTAGTTGTTGTTCTCTTTGACATCAGGTGGGAGGGCATTCCACAGGGCCGGTGCCACTACTGAAAAGGCCCTCTGCCTGGTTCCCTGTAACTTGGCTTCTTGCAGTGAGGGAACTGCCAGAAGGCCCTTGGCGCTGGACCTCAGTGTCTGGGTAGAACGATCATTATAATAACAGTCCTCTCCCACTTTCACAGGCCATAGATTATTTAGGCTGGCGCCTAAAGACATGTAGTGATGATACCAGGTGAGTCTCTCTTGGGAAAACATTCCACAATCACGGAGCCACCACAGAAAAGGCACGTTCTCTTGTTGCAGAGTCCTAGAATTGTTCTTCCTGACGTCTCTGGAATGGTGAGAGGGTATTGCTGAAATGGTTTCCTTGTCATTGTGGAGTCCTGGCTCCACCAAAACTTTCCACATGGGAACCATGAAGTTTCACTCATCCTTCTTCCAAATATTGGATGCACCTCAAATTCTCTTCCCATCTCAGGTTTTTGGTCTATGAAATGGTACTTTTCTCTATGTTAGGTAAAGGGTAAAGGGACCCCTGACCATTAGGTCCAGGCGTGGCCGACTCTGGGGTTGCGGCGCTCATCTCGCTTTATTGGCCGAGGGAGCTGGTGTACAGCTCCGGGTCATGTGGCCAGCATGACTAAGCCGCTTCTGGCAAACCAGAGCAGTGCACGGAAACGTCGTTTACCTTCCTGCCAGAGTGGTACCTATTTATCTACTTGCACTTTGGCATGCTTTTGAACTGCTAGGTTGGCAGGAGCAGGGACTGAGCAACGGGAGCGTACCCCGTCGCGGGGATTCGAACCGCCGACCTTCTGATCGGCAAGTCCTAGGCTCTGTGGTTTAACCCACAGCACCACCCGCATCCATGTTAAGATACCTTTTTTAACAAAACCCTCACTGGTCTCTTAGCCTAAGCTTCACTTTCAATTTCTTTCCACAAGCTTTCCTCCTTTTCCTTGGGGCCCTGCTTTTCTGCCTGTTCCACATCTCCATTAACATTAACAACCCTGCTGCTTATGGGACCAAACTCTCTGATACTGCAGTATCTGCAGAATGGTGCCTGCTGTTCTGATGGTTGGGAAGCTGACAGAGGAAAAGCTGAAAGAAGGCATTCTTCATTAAAAAGGAGTGCTGTGCAGGAATAGAAACCAACGGCAAGGGAGATGATGATACCTTATCTTGAATGAAAAAGCCATTAAAGGGCTTGAAGAAAGATACTGGAATTAGTACAGTAACCCAGTCAGCAGGAGCCACACTAAAAAGAAGAAACAGAAGCTATGCCTTTCATCCTTGAAGAATATTGAATATTGCAGAAGAATATTGCAGAAGAGGAGTTTCAGTACAAATATGGAATTGGGTTGGATGTATCGGTCTATTTCTGATCAATGTCAGTTTCCCATGATCTGATTTATAAATTGCTTCTTTCTCACTTCTGCATCAATCTGTGATTTTTTAAAAAACACAAAAGCACAAAAACCTGCATTTTTGCATGCATTCCCCCTTAAAATACACATTTTGTATATTCCTGGAGGAAAGAACGGACTCAGAAAATTCAAAGAAATGTGAAAACTCAGGGATAATTGTTGTCCAATCTTCATTTATGGTCTGGAAGCCAAATTGAGTTGTTTTGCTTCAAAGTGAAGACCAAATGAAATCTTTTTAAGTATTCATAACTGGAACTCAAGAGGCTGGAATAATTAGGAGGTTTGAAATTCAGAATGTGAAACGGCATATCAAGAACCACTGAAATTTTGCTATGTTGTTCACTTTTCTTTTGTCTTCCCAAAGCCCTAAGGAGCTTCCTGAGACTCTGCTCTAATACAGTGGTACCTCGGGTTAAGTACTTGAATCGTTCCGGAGGTCTGTTCTTAACCTGAAACTGTTCTTAACCTGAAGCACCACTTTAGCTAATGGGGCCTCCTGCTGCTGCCGTGCCACCGGAGCACAATTTCTGTTCTCATCCTGAAGCAAAGTTCTTAACCTGAGGTACTGTTTCTGGGTTAGCGGAGTCTGTAACCTGAAGCGTATGTAACCCGAGGTACCACTGTAAACACATTTTTGGATGCAGTTTTGACTAAAACATAGATGTCTCCACATGCAACTGTATATGTGCATGCAACTGTATATGTGCAACACCAGGAAATAAATAAATAAATAAATAAATAAATAAATAAATAAAATGATACCAGGAAATGGTGGTTGATAGTCCTCATGGGGAGACCTTCCCTGGAGCTCAAAGAGGATGTCAGTGAGGGTAGAGGAAGCCCCAAAGGTATCAAAGGCGCAGCAGGGCTTTGATTAGGCTGCTCAACTTTCCCGTCTAACAGCTGGCTTGCAGGGCAGCACAGCAGCAGCAGCAGCTGCTTTCGCACACGTTCTCCATCCTCCATCTGTCCCCAGACCTTCAACTCTAGATATTTTAGTCTGGATTGGAGAAAGAGCAGAAGACAAAGCTTGAGAGCAGGGGAGAAATGGGCATTTAAAGGCTTTTTAGAGGGTGAGCCCCAGGTACGTGATTTTTGCTTATGTGTACAGGGGGCCGGGAATTTAATCCCCATGTAGGAGGAGGGATGCCTGTATATATTTTTTGCCAGCAGTTCCCCCTAATATGATGCTTGTTGTAGCATGCTATTTTCACTAAAATGTTCCTTCTTATGCACAATTTCCCTAAATATATGCATTTTTCAAAAACATTGGTTGTAGAACTGCATTGCAAAATTTGGAGAAGTGAAGGCTTCAAAGGGTGGTTGTGTTTCAATTCACCTATCCTTTCAGAAAGTGATTTTTTTGGTAGAGTGGAATGCATTTTCTGTCTCTTCATTTAAGTAAGTACTTAATGGCGCCCTCCACACATGCAACCATCATGTTTTAAATGGCCCTGAGTTAACATGTGTGCAATAGCCTGTTGCTGCAAGCAATGCATATTTACTGGCTTGGAGTTCCCTTGCACTGAACTTTCAATTTGGTTCAAAATTCACTGAACATTGTATATGAGCGCTGCTTGCTTTAGTGCTACAACTTTTGAAGCCATTTTGTGTAATATCTTCTCCTACTTTTCTTACTTTTAACTCATGGGCCTCTGCTGGCATGCCTTAGAAGCCCAGGTCTGTAATGAATATTGCATTTTATAAGTATGTGTTATCTCATTCTGACAGTCCATGACACTGAAAGATTAACAGATTATTAAATCAATGGAACTCATCATTGGGTTAGAGGCTATTTGCAGGGAAAAGTCATACTCATTAATGCAGGGAATTTATTTTACTAGCATTCATCACAATGAAGCAATTAGCTATTAATGTAGATGTCAAAGGTATTAATATGAGATTTGGGCTGTAATTCACCATTGATTGGTTGAACCATCTTTTGTTTTAATTGTACAAAATGGTGTGCATGCTAAAACACTTGTTTACAAATGAAGGTTCCTTCATCAATGGGCCCATCTACTTTCAGCCTTTGTAGAAGCAGGTGAACTCTGGAAAAGATAATAATTGCAAGCTTAAATTGTCATGGCCAGAGTCAAGGTTCTTGTATTCATTTATCTCAATTTACAAGACCCTTAACAACTTGTGTCATGGGTATCAGTCACTTAGTTTTCCAGGAGGGTCACTATTAGTGGTCCACCCATGGTCTGAATAAATGGCTTATATCCACAAGGAGCCATGTGTTCAATATTTTGGGCCCAATTTTATCAAACTTGTTAAGAGTTCTTCAGCAGAATTCCTGATCTGGACCTTGCACAGAAATAAATGAGTTCCACCCCAATAATGGGTTTCAAAGTTTCACTGCAGAACATGCTTACAACTTTGCATGAACAAAATAGCAAAGCAACGTATTGCAAACAAGCATTGTGGTTCAGCCCTTTCTGCAGTTCTGTAAACTTCACTCTCCCTGGTCCAAAAGAGAGAGACCCTAAGCTTGTGTATCATTACAGAGCTTCTCTGCTACTACTGTTGCTTGCCATCTCCAAATTCTAAAATGCACAGGAAGACCTTCACAAATAGAGAAGTATTCTCCACTCCTTGCCAATGGAAAGAATGACAGTGGGGGTAGACCTAGTCCCCACTGCCCCCTACATTCTATTTAACTTCTAATCATAATGCCAGAGGTGGGTTCTAGCAGCCAAATTATGAATAATAAATATTTTTTTTATTTATACCCCGCCCTTCCCGGTTCAGAAAACTGGGCTCAGGGCGGCTAACAACAAATTTAAAACACTTAATTGATGCAACAAAAACAAGCATAAAATACAGTATAAAACATGAATAACAACAAATTCAGAATTCAAATGCTAATACAACACTATCAACATACAGACAGCATCACTGAAACTTTCCTGTCTTTTGTCCTGTGGGCTAACTCAGGGTTGCCCAATTTTCAGGACCCTTAAATGAAACTGAAACAACTTTGGGAATTTTGCACAGCTCTTTCTGAGCTGCCACGATTGACTATTGGGAAGGAGGGGTAGAGATTACATTTCAAAGGGGCATTGAAACCTACTAGGCTTTTTTTCTGCCAAAAGTGGAAATGGAATTAATAGCCGACCATTGCCTTACCTCAACCCGAGAGCAAAACTTTAACACACTGCAAACTGCTCTGGAGATATTGTAGGTTGCCGTCATCATCCATTCTAATCAATTGGATGTTTGACATTGGCTTCAATGTGCTGCGGATTACACCGAGCATGATATGGCAATCCATCTTTGCTGCATTTCCTTGAAAGAATGCTATATCATTATCTAATCCTTGTGGCTTTGGGGCTGACTGCTTAGTCTTCAACAAACTTTTATCTTATGAATTTAGAACCGTCTTTGACTTATTATTTTATGCTGAGCCACAAGAATACTGACTGGCTTTAAAATTACTATTTCCTTATTATTGAAAGAAGCTTGCGTTCATCTGAGAAAGCTCACTATATAAAAAAAATTCAGAAAAGGAAAAAGAAATGCATGACATGTGCCAAAATAGGAACGAAAGAAAGAAAGAAAAAATCCATTTTTTTTTTTAACTGAGCAGAAAGCACAAGTGATCTATTGTACATAATTCCAGGAAGGATGCTCAAGAATAAAGGTATCTAGAGAGACCATATGCAAAGTGAGATTAGCTCTGAATAACATTTCTATGAGTATAACTGATTTAAGACCATGCAAATTCAACATTAAGCTTCTCTGCATTTACACACACACACACCAGATGCATTTTCTATCTATCATCACAAAATAATTCTGAAGATATTTCAAAGGGATACATTATGAAATTCTACTAAAATTATTTTATGATATAACAATTGGCATGTATGCTGTGGACACTACTTGGAAAACAGCCCAGCTGATTATTGACTTATTATTTTATGTATTCATAGACCTGTAGAGTTGTAGGCTTGGAAGGGAATATGAGGGTCATCTAGTCCAACCCCCTGCAATGCAGGAATCTCAGCTAAAGCATCCATGACAAATGGCCATCCAACTTCTGCTTAAAAGCTTCCAAGGAATGAGAGTCCTTCTGATGTTTAGTCAGAATCTCTGAGTAGGCGTTGAGCAGTTCTGCCTTCTATCTGTCGTTCTATCATTTCTCCATCTTCTCCACTGTAGAGGACCTAATACTTGCTTGTTTTTCCTCTTGCTTTGAACATAGCCAGAGAAACCAATAATAATAATAATAATAATAATAATAATAATAATAATGTAAAGGTACCCCTGCCCGTACGGGCCAGTCGTGACCGACTCTGGGGGTGCGTGCCCATCTCGCTTAAGAGGCCGGGGGCCAGCGCTGTCCGCAGACACTTCTGGGTCACATGGCCAGCGTGACGAAGCTGGTCTGGCAAGCCGGCACCAGCGCAGCACACGGAAACGCCATTTACCTTACCGCTATAAAGTGGTCCCTATTTATCTACTTGCACTTAAGGGTGCTTTCGAAGTGCTAGGTGGGCAGGAGCTGGGACCGAATGACGGGAGCTCACCCCACCACGGGGATTTGAACCGCCGACCATGCGATCAGCAAGTCCTAGGCACTGAGGTTTTACCCACAGTGCCACCCGCGTCCAATAATAATAATAATAATAAACCACTCTTGCAAGCCTGAGTTGATTCTGAGCTTTTGCCTGTCTGACCATCTCCCTACAACTGTTGGCCACTCAGGTATACTCTTCCTTCGTGATTTGCCCTTTCCTTCATTTCTTATACATGTCCTTCTTAAATCTCAGGTCATCTGTAAGCTTCTTTTGCAGTTCCACTGGTTTCTTTAGGAGCCTCTCACTTTTCTTTCTTGTTGGAATTGTCTGCATTTGTGCCTTTAATATTTCACATTTAAGAAACCCCCATCCATCTTGGTCTTCTATCTATTTTAGTATTTTATTTCACCATAGTACCCTACCCGGCAGCTCCTTAAGCTTTTTGAAATCAGCCTTAAAGTCCAGAGAGCATTAACACCTACACTCAGCTTTCCCTTGCAATGTGAGTCTGTTCAGAATGGACCCTTTAAAATGAGTTATTTGAAACGTCCACAAAAACAAATTAAAATCAGCCATAAGCTAAAACCCAGGTAGAAACATCTGTCAACATTTTGAGAAAGCGTGGTGAAGGCAGGGAGTTCCAAAGTCTGGCAGCGGCTGCTGCCATGAAGATCTGTTGTTAATTAGGATTTATTTACAGTGGTACCTCAGGTTAAGTACTTAATTCGTTCCGGAGGTCCGTTCTTAACCTGAAACTGTTCTTAACCTGAAGCACCACTTTAGCTAATGGGGCCTCCTGCTGCAGCCACGCCGCTGGAGCATGATTTCTGTTCTCATCCTGAAGCAAAGTTCTTAACCCAAGGTACTATTTCTGGGTTAGCGGAGTCTGTAACCTGAAGCGTATGTAACCTGAAGCATCTGTAACCCGAGGTACCACTGTATTAGTCCTAACCACATCTACTAGGGAGTTAGGCTTCCTAGCAGGGGTGCCATCTTGCCCTCAGGATTGTGGGTGCCCACCACTGCAATGCAGACATCACACGCACACACCTGCACATAGTGTGTGTGACATCTCATGCACTATGCGCAGGTGTGTGCGTATAACATCACACACCTGTCTTGCGGCAGCTGATGGCACCAGTAGCAGCCAGTAATGGCAACGACTCCTCTTCCTCCTCCTATCTTCCTATCTGCAGCCAGCAAGGCACCCTTTTCCGTGGGAAGGGGCTTGGACTCAGAGGCAGAAAGATTCTGCCTCTGTCTCTTTCTCTGAGCCCCGCCCCCCACTCCCCGGAAAAGGATGCCTCGCTGGCTGGCTTAGGAGGGTGGAGATCAGTGCCGGATTTACATATAAGCTAAACAAGCTATAGCTTAGGGCCCCACTCTCTTGCCCCCCCATATCCTTCTTCTTAATTGTATTTCACTATTAATATACTTCTTCTTAATTGTATTTCAGTTCAACAATGACTTTGATAAAAGACATATTTTATTACATGCAAATGGATTTAGGTACCTATTACATCTATAAATTAAGGGACGTGGGTGGTGCTGTGGGTAAAACCTCAGCGCCTAGGACTTGCCGATTGCATGGTCGGCGGTTCGAATCCCCGCGGCGGGGTGCGCTCCCGCCGTTCGGTCCCAGCGCCTGCCAACCTGGCAGTTCGAAAGCACCCCTAAGTGCAAGTAGATAAATAGGGACCGCTTACCAGCGGGAAGGTAAACAGCGTTCCGTGTGCTGTGCTGGCTCGCCAGATGCAGCTTGTCACGCTGGCCACGTGACCCGGAAGTGTCTGCGGACAGCGCTGGCTCCCGGCCTATAGAGTGAGATGAGCGCACAACCCTAGAGTCTGGCAAGACTGGCCCGTACGGGCAGGGGTACCTTTACCTTTACCTTTACATCTATAAATTACCATATAGCATATATTCAACACAAAAAAACAGCGACAATTTGTTGTTGACAAAGGACAGCTGAACACTTGAAGGGCCCCATTACCTTCAGTAGCTTAGGGCCTCATCAAACCTAAATCCGGCCCTGGTGGAGATGAACTGCTTCTGTTTCGGAGGCAGCACCTCTGCCCCCTGCCAGCATTTTTCATTGACTTTGTGGTGCCTGCCCCCCACAATTATATAATTATATAATTGTGGGTGCCCAGGCAACCACAAACCCCTGGAGTCGGCTCCTATGCTTCCTAGATCTCTTTACATGGATGTAAGCCGCATTGAAATGTATAGGCTTCTGCGGTTTGTCACACTGAATTCTGTGGGTCTCGTAATTCTGAGTAAAAATGTGGGTGGTCTCAATGCAGGTCACTGCTTCACTGAGGTGAAATCTAAAAGCCTTAAAGGAAGCATTAAAATCTAAATGGCACAATTCTCCTCTCTTAAAGGAGAGAGCTAAACCAACTAGTAAATTATGAGTGCCTCCCAAATTTTTTAAAAATAAAACAGAGTCTCATCCAGTGGTGGAGGAAGCTGCTCAGGCACCTGGGGCTGCCCATAGGGGTGGGGCGAGGGCAGGGCGAGCTGCCCATAGGGATAGGGCATACCGTGGGGCCTCCGGAGTCTGCCTGCCTCCTCCCACTCAGTCACCCTACACCTGGGGGGAGGGGGAGGCAGCGGATGGACCGTTTGGGCAGCACGGAGCCTGCGTGTACCCAAGCCACCGTGTCTCGCCCAGGAGAGATGTGTGGCTCGGGCACGCTGCAGGCCCTGCGGTGAGTGCCGCCTGGCATTTTGTCACTCCCCTCAGTGGTGACACCTGGGGCAGACCACACCCACCGCACCCCTTTCCTCCGCCCCTAGTTTCATCCAGATGGTAACAGCTATAGAGGCAGATGGCCCAATGGGCATTAAAAAAAAATTCCCCTACGTTATCATTCATTCTTTGCACAGCCAGATTTCTGGGTGCACTACCGGAATCCACACGTGTAATGGAAGGCCTCTGCTGATGAAACGATGACAGCCACAGGATGATAAAGTAGAACTTAAGCAGTAATAAGGTCCCGTGTAAAGAACCCATGGGTCTTTAGCTTGCAGTGTCACAAAAAAAGTAACCTTCTCAGGGTTTGTTGAATGAGAGATTTCCTTTGCATGGGGCTTGATGTGCAATGCTAAAATTGAAATAGAAGGAATTACCAAACCAAGCTAGCTGTTTCCTCACAAGGCTTGTCCCTCCTTGTCATAATACTTTTTTCCCTATCTGCAGTGGAGAGAAGCAGGAGATCTTCAGATGCTTAGCACAGACACTGTGGGCCTTGTGAGAGCCAGAGCTTGTGGTGAAACTACATATGATATCTGCAGTATTCTTATTTGATGGATACTTCAAAGCAGGGCTGTTTGGAGAGAAGCAGGAGATCTTCAGATGCTCAGCACAGACACTGTGGGCTTTGTGAGAGCCAGAGCTTGTGGTGAAACTACATATGATATCTGCAGTATTCTTATTTGATGGATACTTCAAGGCAGGGCTGTTTGCAGGGTCCTTTACGGGGTCTCCCATAATGTCAGTGGACACTCCTCCTGTGGTGTTTGACCTGGGCTCCTCTCTTTCATCCTCCTGCCTTTCTGTCCAGGCTCTGTCCAGGATTCGGGAAAGCTATTCCTCCCCCAGTTGCACCAAGAGCAGAGAAAACAAGGTGGAGTCATTTTAATGAGTTTTATTCAATCTTAATAGCGAGAGACGAAAGAACGCCAACAAGCCTTAACAATGGCATTGCTCCAAACTGGGCTCCACACTCCCTCCTTCCTAGCAACAGCATCTTCACTTCCGGTGGCCACTCGTGGTCAAATGTCTCTGATTCCGTTGTTCCTGCACCCTTAACGAACACTGAGTTCTGGGGAAGAGGGATCAGAAATACGATCCAGTGACAACATGTTAGCTGGTTGCCCTTCCACATCACCCCCTTCTTCTAACACTTCCCAACTCTTCTGTCCATCTGTCTCTGAGCTGTGACTTCCCTCAAACTCCTCAAAGCCCCGCTTTAATTCAATACAGTGGATGCTCAGGTTGCAAACGTGATCCATGCGGGAAGCACATTCACAACCTGCAGTGTCCGCAACCCGCAGTGCTGCATCTGTGCATGCACGGGTCATGATTCGGCACTTCTGCACATGTGCAAAGTGCAATTTAGCCCTTCTGTGCATGCGCATGTTGAAACCCAGAAGTAACCCGTTCTGGTACTTCTGGGTTCGGCATGGTGCACAACCTAAAATCATGCAACCCGAAGTGTCTGTAACCCGAGGTATGACTGTACTGCATTTCTCTCCTTCTGCAGCATCAGGAGAAAGGGGGGCCAGTGATCTCCACCATTCCGTCTCCTCCTTCTCACTGTCTTGATTCCAATCCCTGACATCCTCCATCATATTACAGTAGGGTGGCCATTTAAGCATCAGCCCCTCAAAAAAGAGAAAATGAACCACCAAAAAGTAGGCACATATTTGCATACCACCTACATACATTAATTTATGCATCTAGATTCAAAGTTACATTGGGAGGAAGATGTGGACCTTAGCACTTTCCAGAGCCAATCATCTCAGGAGAAGGGAAGATTGCGTTGGGATTTCTGAAACATTGTACCCTGAAACATTGAAACAGCCTCGCAATCCACTGTCCTCACTGTATGGTGCCTGGCTGAGCATCTGAATACTATTCGAAGAGCAAAATACATCTCAATTTATATTTTCATCACAGGACTGTATGCTAAAAACAGTAGACACATGTTCTAGGAAACACACCGAGTCAGTTAGATTTATTTCTGGCATTGCCTCATGTGAAATATTTTAAGCATATCTGGCTATATCCAGCATAGACAGTAATTTACATGATATATAAAAAGCTCCCATCCTGTTAGAGAGAAGAGGACTCCAAGAGTTATGTTTATTATGAGATAAGCCTACTCCTGGGGAATGGAGACACTTAAGGTAGCTGCATCTTCTGCTTTGCGATGCGTCAGGTGGCTGACTGATGTATTATCTACCCCCACCCTGTGCTTCACTTTGGATAAAATACATATAAAGTAATAAAATACCCATAGAGATGAACCATTTGGGAAACTGGAAATTATATACATTTGCTTTACATTACAGCCTCAAAGCATCTGGGCTGAATTCCGACCATGTGGATTTTACCTCCCATCTGATCAGAACTGCATTCAGGTCGCAGTTAAGCTGTCAAGTATCACATCATCATCAGACCAAAGAAATTGAAAATGCATATTAGCTACATGTAGCACCTTGTTTAACTACGAGCTGTAAAGGGAGGGTGGTGCAACAGAAAATTCCTGGCTACAAATAGCAAAACAGATTCCCATATTCTGAATGCAACTGAAAAATCACCACCTTCCAAGGGTATTGCTAGGGTGCATGGACAACTGTCCCCTCTCTTGAGTTCATATCACTCCTGTTTATACAGGTACTGTTTATACATTACCATAGAATGCCAGGTTGCCTGCACTATCTACTGGAGTAGATAGCCCCAAGACATTTAGAAATCTATTGGATTTCATTTTGTATTAATTCTTTATCTACCTTTGATTCTTCCATTGCAAAACCTTTTTTCTTATCTAAAACACCTTGTTTAATTGATAATATTGTAGCCAGCCCGTCAGGTGATGTTTTATTTCCTCGTATTTTTTCACTTTCAATTTGTTATGTTCTTCTTCTAAAATATCTTTATATGTAGCCCAGTTTGTATCCGTATTTTTCTGTTTCACTGCTTTCGCCTACAAAAGGGATAGCCACCAAGGAGTTCTGGGTTCCAGTACATCTTAATATTTTCCCCATACCTTATATAGTGGCTTCCTTAGAACATGATTCAGGAAGGCTCTATGAATTTTAACTTTCTCATATCCCAGGTATGCATGCCACCCAAAACGATTATTGAAACCTTCCAGATCTAATAAATCTGAGTTTTGCAGTATCACCCAGTCCTTTAACCAACTTAAGAAAGCCAATTCATAATAAAGTTTCAGGTCTGGCAGTGCAAGTCCTCCCCTGTTTTTGCTGTCTGTTAATAATTTATGTTTAATTCTAGGTTTGTCGTACTGCCAAATAACCTCGATAGGTCTTTCTGCCAAGACTTGAAACATCTAGTCTAAGTCATTCTGGACTACAGAAGCCAATGCCAGCTTCTGTTTGGATCCCAGAATGTCCCGTTTTTTGGTCCAGATGACCCTGCTGACAATTGCCAAAGCACCGGACCAGAAGGTGCACGCCACCTGACGTCCTGATTTTGGGGATGAAAATGTTGGAGGGTACGGTGTTGTAATCAGAGGTATAGATCCAAACTTCACCAGGAAGTGGGCTGACCATGACAATGGGGTAATATACAGCCCTCCCCTTTCCAAATCAGCCCTTCCTCCATCTGAAGCAAAGTCCAAATCGAGAATGTATCCTGCCCTGTGTGTCACACCAATGACAACCATTGACCCCTTGGTCAATATGGAGGCCACGAAGTCCTGAGCCTCAGCATGTATGCTGATGTCACCAAGAACTATTTTTCTGGCTTCCTTGAAAACCACAGCTCAGAACACCTCTGAAGGTGGATGGTACACCAGCAGCAATGCTAGTTTACTGTCCCCATGGCCCAGCAGCCCATTGTAACTAGCTCCAAGACAGACAGGTTTCCTGGTGATGGAGATAGATGTCTTATTAATCACAGCAAGTTCCTCCTGTCCCACCATCTGGCACCCCTCCATTCTATGACTTTGGGCACAGCTGGATCACATCAGCTCCTTGAATTCCACCCACCCAGATCTCAGCAATGCACCACAGGCCAGTACCCTTATCCACGATCTAATCATAGAATAGAAAAGACTTATTTTGTACTGATCAGGCGTTAAACAAAAGTACACATTTGCAAAAAAGAAAAGAAAAGAAAAAAACCTGAGTAAATAGTTCTTAAGTAGTCTCAGCTGAATTGTTAATAAGGGTTTGTAGGCGGCTGTGTTATAAGACTCTGTAGGCAGCAGGGTAATAGTATTATTTAATCTCCTCCACAGAAAATTACATTGCCTTTGCATGTTTAGTTGATGACGTTTTGGTGGAATGTTCAAAACAGGTTTCATAGCCATGCTGGCTTAGAAGATCACTTCACAGAGTCAGATCTCATGTGAGGTGGTTGTTATACAATAGGGTGGGGAACTTTAGGTCACAGGACCAAACACAGCCTTCTAACCTTTGTATCTGGACCTCAGGACTCTCCTCAGACCACAATCCTTCTGGGGCCAAGGTCCCTTTTGACTCCCAATAAAATATTTTAGGGGGCTGCAGCCCAAAGTTAACGGGCTTTGTCTTTCAAAAGGTGTGTGTATGTGCCATGTCATGTGATTAATTATGTGGGATGGGGCTTACCTGTCCCCTTCCCTCAAAAAAATTCAAGTTGGCACCGCTACCTGCCATTCACACTGCTCCCTTCAGGTGTTATTGCTATACACACACAAAAACCAACTGTATTCGCAATTGAATTTTCATTTGCAATGGTGGACCTTAAAACAAAATCAGAATGGTGGATATGCTAGCTCAAGATACAATTTATACTGTGAGAGCTTTTCAGCGGCACTTTTCAAGGCCAACTTTATACACGAGGAGTCATTTGAAAGAACCTCACACATGATTCTTTGATTTCAGACAGCACAGTTAAGCCTGATGTCATCTGACAGGAAAACATAATGGATTCTTGGAGAATTGGTAAAGTATTGTTTCACTTTGTCATTTCCCCCCGAGGTGGAGTGTTTTAAGAATTCATATAACCTTTTCACATCAATAAAACGTCTCCTTTCCATGACTTGCACTCACCTGCATTCTCATCTATTTTAAGAGTTCCCTGGGACTTATAAGAGCCTTAGTTCAAGTGGATGTCCCACTCACCTACTTTTGACAATGTTTCGTCAAGTAGTTGGAAACTGCGTGAGGTGTTCATGCTATTGTGCGAGCAAGAGTATTTAAATTATGCTTTTATGTTTCTTTTAAACACATATGCATTTGAATATTATGTTTAGGATACAAGAGCTTCTGTGTGTGTGTGTGTGTGTGTGTGTGTGTGTGTGTGAGAGAGAGAGAGAGAGAGAGAGAGAGAGAGATTCAATACAACACAACCCAGAACATATGTATTGGTTATTTTCCCTTTATATAACAAAAATGAATTGAATCCAGTAATGAATAAAAGCCAGTAGCTCTGTTGGTTAGAGTGTGGTGCTGATAATGCCAAGGTTGCAGGTTCAATTTCCATATGGGACAACTGCATATTCCTGCATTCCAAGGAGTTGGACTAGATGATCCTCAGGGTAACTTCCGACTCTGTGATTTTATGACCACCTACTTGTTACCTGGTAATAACTGTTAAATAGTAGTAGTAGTATTTATTTGTATACTACCTCTCATCTGCAGATCTCAGGGCAGGTCACAACATTAAATCTCAATATAAAAGTCACAAAAATACAAAGTAAAAATAACAACAAACCAAGAATCACCCCTCCCAATTCTAACTTATAAAGCCTATTGGGAAACTGTGTACGTGCAGCTACTCACACAGAGTCAATTAAGGTTTGGCAGACAGCCAGAAGGTCATGTGAAGGAGTAAGTCTGCCTGGTGATAACAGAGACATGGAGACAGCTCCCTGATTGGTCAAGCTCTCTCAAAGGAGTGATAATTAATGGCCTACTAACTGGAATGTGTTAGTTCAGAGTTCTGTGTGTCAGTGTAGGAGTTGTGAGTCGTGTCATAGAGAGCTAGCTAAAGATCTGTGTTCTGTTCCTGTAAATAGTCCACTGTATATAATAAACACCTAACTACAAGTTCCTGGTTCCTGCTTCGTCTATCCTGTCTGCAGCCAAGTCGCCAATTGCTTCTGTGGATTCTGCGTTTACTCTGCTAGGTCTGGCTAAGGTCTTGCAACTAGTCAGAAAGTTGTGAAACACCAAATAGGTTTTGCCAATAAAGCCCTTCACAGATCAGGATTCCAATATCGTTCAGAGTTCCACTCCAGATATAAGCCTACCTGGATTCTTTGGTCTTCATCTGAGGCCATTCTCTGGGTGCCCCTTTGAGGGAGGTTCAGAATGCTGTAGCACGAGAGAGAAACTTTTTTGTTTGGACTCCCCATGTAAAAGGTAAAGGTAAAGGACTCCTGGACGGTTAAGTCCAATCAAAGATGACTATGGGGTGCGGCGCTCATCTCACTTTCAGGCCAAGGGAGCTGACGTTTGTCCACAGACAGCTTTCTGGGTCATGTGGCCAGGTCATGACCGTGACAGAAACCAGAGCGCACAGAAACACTGTTTACATTCCTGCCACAGTGATACCTATTTATCTACTTGCACTGACATGCTTTCGAACTGCTAGGTTGGCAGGAGCTGGGGCAGAGGAAGGGGAGCTCAACCCCATCACGGGGATTCAACTCACCAATCTTCTGATCGGCAAGCACAAGAGGCTCAGTGGTTTAGACTACAGTGCCACCTGCATGTGGGTGTCCACCTGGCACCTAGACTGACATCCTAAAGCTTACCTCTGCTCCCAAGCAGTTGATGGATCATGGCAAACTGGTGGTTGAAGTATTCTTAATGCTCTTGTTTATCTGCTGGGTTTGTTTATAGGTTATTGGACTGCTTTTGTTGGGGGGAAAAAATTATACGCTAATTTTTTTGTAAGTCACTTACAGACTCGTTTGCAGTTGGTGACTAATAAGTCAGATAATAATAACAACCACAAATACTGATTTACAGAGAGCCTATATCCAAATGAAGATTTCCATTACAATCTTAGCTTATTAAAACGGCTGCCTCTTTTCAACGTCAAGAGCTAATAAAATGGATAACGTTCAGAATTTCCATGGGTTGCTCATGAGTAATGTTTCCCGTCTGCATAATATTGTTTCATGTAGCTGCTGACTGAGAACATTCACTGATATTTCTCCCTCTACAACAGGCTGTAATATGTTGCTGTGTACTAAAGGAAAATAATGTAGAAAGGGTCCTACCTTCTTCTGAAGATTATGAGCTGCTACAGAGCTCAAACCCAAGAGCACTGGAACCAGGTGCTTACTTAAAGAACTACACTACCTCTCTTCAGATATTCAAAAGAACAAAAGAACTGACCAGCCCTACCCAAAACATCCCCATATATTCTACCCCTATCATCTCTTGACCTTTGGTCATCAAGTGCAAAGGCTTGCTAGGAAATTCTAACCACATTCAGCTGAACACATTTAGAAACCAACATTTAGTTGAGAGCCCTGATTGTTTATGGTCCTGGACTTCCAAAACGTTCAGTAACCACAGGAAGCTCCTGCAGCCAATCGCAAGTCATCGGACGTTTGGCTTCCAAAAATAGTTCGCAAACCAGAACACTCACTTTGTGGCATTCAGGAGCCAAACCATTCAAGAACTAACTTGTTCAAAAAGCAAGGTACAACTGTATTCTAAAGTGGGGTAAGGATGGCTGGTAATTGACTGCTGATAACAGGCCAGAAGAAAAGTGGGTTTTCATATTTTTTTCCCTTTCCAAATCAATTTGTAATTACGCACCTCCACCCCAAACATAGCACAGGGCAGTGGCAAAGGCAGAGTGAGGTTACAAAGCACAGCATGGGTGCCCATCTTTTACTCCAGTGTAGGAAAGCCATTTCCCATTCCCAGGGAAATGATGTTGTGGGCTGGGAGCAAGCCCTCCCCACGCACACAGAGTGGGATCACCCCTGCGCCATTGAAGGGCCCTCAGCCATATCATCCCTAGGCTGTCCAATCCGGATGGTCCGGGAGCATGGCACGGGCTATTTAAACTGCCAGCGGCCGAAGACTCGCCCCCTTTTCTCCCTGCCCGATCAGTTCCCCTGCCCTTCCTCCCTTAAAGGTAAAGGGATCCCTGACCATTAGGTCCAGTCATGGACGATTCTGGGGTTGCGGCGCTCATCTCATTTTATTGGCCGAGGGAGCCAGCGTACAGTTTCCGGGTCATGTGGCCAGCATGACTAAGCCACTTCTGGCGAACCAGAGCAGCACACAGAAACGCCATCTACCTTCCCGCCAGAGCGGTACCTATTTATCTACTTGCACTTTCATGTGCTTTCGAACTGCTAGGTTGGCAGGAGCAGGGATCGAGCAACGGGAGCTCACCCCATTGCGGGGATTCGAACCGCCGACCTTCTGATCGGCAAGTCCTAAGCTCTGTGGTTTAACCCACAGCGCCACCCGTGTCCCTCCCCCTCCCTTAGGTTAGGCTTTTTATCTTTTGAGCTTGCTATGGACCTCGGTTGGTCGCCTGTTGAAGGGGCCTGGTAGGATTTTTTTCCACTTGGCAAATTGGCACCGGCCATTTAGTTTTTCGCTTACTTCGTAGCAAATCGTCACAACTCTGTAAGGTTTGGCGGTTAGGCATTGGTATATTTGGTTGGAGGTGAGGGGAGGTAGTGGCCATCACCTACCCCTCCTAATTCAAGAGTATTCCGTTAAAGGAATCCAAGGGGCATGGTCTTTGTCCGAAGCACCAGACCATGGCTAGGGCCATGGCGCGACCACTAGCGGTGACCCTGGGGGAGTTCCTAGTTGTGCATCAGCAGGGCTCCCCCTACTGGTGGGAGCGATCAATCAAATCAAATCAAATCACATCACATAAATTCCGAATTACAAAGCCGAATTTTAATTTTTTTGTTTTTTGTTGTTTGTTGGGGGACCCATATTTCAAGATCCGAAGGGGATTCCAATCATCTTCTTACTGCTGCGTTAATATCCACAAATCTGTCCAAATAATGTTCATAATTCTATCCAGTCCTATCTTGCTGTTCCCACATCTCATCTTATTCATATATTTTTCTTTTTTCTTTGTGATCTATTCTGATAATTTCCTTAAGCAGGTAAACACCAGTTATAATCCTGTGTGAATTTTTCCGTTCATCCAATCACCATATCGAGATGGTTTCCATGTACCAACACTTCCATAAATAAAAGCCCTCTTTCCATCATTAATCTTCGCAAATCTGTCGCCTTCTTTAGTCCCTCTGAGGAGGCTCGCCAACAATATGAAAACAGATCCATTCCTCCTCCCAGACATGTCTTTCGACAGAGCTTTCCAAAATGGTGATGCTGTTTTTTACTGCGTCATCCCAAAGCTCTTATACTTTCCACGATCTCCTTAAAACATGCTTTTGGTTAGAAAATTATCTCCACACAGTCTTAAATCATCAGCTTAGGTCATTTAAGCGGCATTTCTGACTTGTGGGGGGGGGGATTCTTGGTTAATCACATAGAGAAAAGAAAGGAAAGTTTTTTCCCCTCCATCCAGTACCGTTGCCGACATACCGAGCCTTGGTGTGTCTTCTCATGATATATTCCTGTTTATCCGACCCGTCTTCTTTCTCAGAGATCTCTTCAATTAGCAGTCTTTACTCCCCATTCTTCCTTGAAATATGTGCATTAGCTTCCTCCTAATTATTTCTTTTGAAGTTGCTGCAGCTAGAGGCGCGAATCAGAGACAGCGTCCAGGAGATCTGAAGTCCACACAAGGGCTTTCTGCCTAGTGCCCCCACCCCCCTCGAATTCGGGGGTGGTATAGGGCACAGCAGGCAAGGGCAGTCCCCCTCACTCACTTGGGAGGGCGGGAGGCTGTTTACTCCCATCACAGCCTCTTAATTACCTCGTGTTTGTCGGAGAGATGTTATTGTCGGCCATCTTCCAATGCGCCCCTAGTGGCCCCCCTCCCCCTACTGGTGGTTAACCCTTCCAAGACTCCCTGCGGACGGGTAGGAGTCAGATATAGTCGTATGGTTTCCAATGCCTAAGCCAGTACTACTCACATTCTGTAACCAATAAAGTTGTGGCCTATTTCACCCATTAACCTAAAATACCGTTTCATATGTCTTTATTTCACTTCCCGGGAGGGTTTGGGACCTTGCCACACAAGCAATATTCCTCTGAACGTCAGATGCTGGGCATCACATGTAGGGAGAGCACTCCCATAGGCATCTTGTTGGCCACCATGCAAACAGGACGCTGGACTAAATGGAGCCTTGGCCTGATCTGGCAGGGTTTTTCTTATGCTTATATCTTCTTGTCCCATGTTGTTGTAAGTCCCATGAAGTAGAAAGGTTGCCAACCACTTGGTCAACTGTCTGAATCCACCCACTTTCCAGCCAGCTGTAAATAAATGGAAAACTGTTATGTACTGAGTTGAATAGGATCCAGAATGCAGCAGTCTGATTGGTCCTAGAACAATAGGATTCAGAATGCAGCAGTCTGATTGGTCCTAGAATAGGGTCCAGAATGCAACAGTCTGATTGGTCCACAGGAGCCACCCAATCCAGCTCCAGGTGGAAGTGAATCCGCAACCTGATTGGCCTACAGGTGAATCCCAGAATTAGCCAATCACGTGGGGCCCATTGTGTAAATAATGTATATAAAGCAGACATTCTGGGGGAACTTCCATTCCTCCTCACCACTCTGAACTGAATAAAGAGCATGAAATCTACTCTCGACTCCGAGTATATTTCAAATACGCTTGCTCCCCCTCTTAATATTAAGTAAATTAAGGAGCATAGAACTCTTGAAAATGTCAGAGAAATTTCTCCTCCCTGCCAATGACTCCTTGGGGTATTTTCATTCCACTCTAATCCCTTTACACGACTATTTTAAATGCAATTTTCAGTGCTGGTTAACACAACTTTCCTCTTCCACGCAAACTCTGCAATGGCAGCTGGGTCATGAGAGCACTGCAGATAGCAAACAGTTGGTGGTGCTTGCTGCCCTTTAAGGAACAGATGTAACTGCAGAGTTAGCAGCATCAACATCAGAAAAACTGCAGCAGGCAACTTGTGTACAGTTTCATAGGAAGCAGGGATGATCCTTGCCAAGGAGCAGACACCAGCGGTACCACCGGCACACACTGATCCTGAAAGCTAACTTCTGGAGTCTCCTGTTTGCTTCCATCCACAGAAAAAGTGAAGTCATGAGTTAAAACGAAGAACAGAAAGGACACTGCCTACCAACTTATGTTCAGATTATGAGCAGACTTTGTGTATATGATGTGGAACAGAAAAATCACACACATGCAAAAGGGTAAAGGTAAAGGTAAAGGGATCCCTGACCATTAGGTCCAGTCGTGATCGACTCTGGGGTTGCGGCGCTCATCTCGCTTTATTGTCCGAGGGAGCCGATGTACAGCTTCCGGGTCATGTGGCCAGCATGACTATGCTGCTTCTGGCGAACCAGAGCAGCACACAGATACACCGTTAACCTTCCCGCCGGAGTGGTACCTATTTATCTACTTGCACTTTGACGTGCTTTTGAACTGCTAGGTTGGCAGGAGCAGAGACCGAGCAACAGGAGCTCACCCCATCACGGGGATTCGAACCGCCAACCTTCTGATTGGCAAGTCCTAGGCTCTGTGGTTTAACCCACAGCGCCACCCACATTCCAGTATGCAAAAGAGGGGAAGAACCCAAACAAGCTAACCAAAAGAGACCCCCCCCCAATAAATAAGAGATGGGAAAGTTTTCCAGCTACTTCAGGGTTCTTGACCTGTGGTCCACGGACCTCTAGGGATTGACTTCTAGAGGTCTGTGAATCAAGTCCAAAACCCCACAAGATTCTCCAATGCAATAAATTCTATGTAAAATTTTGTGTGTACAGTATGTGCTTATGTGCATATTTCTGGGGAAGAGGTCCATAGCTTTCATGAGATTTTCTTAGGGAGTCTGTTACCCTGCAAAACATTAAGAACCACTAGGCTAGTTTGTTCATGCATGTCCTAGCTTATGCCAGTTTCCATTGTATGGTCTCTTTTCTGCCCCCACTTTTAATAGTTAATAAATAAAGTTAATTTCTTAATAGATTTATTATCTTGAATTATTGGTCTTTTTCACTTGGCTCCATTCCTGAATAAAATCTTACGTTTTGTCAAAAAAACATAATCAGCCTTAAAAAATAAGAATCACATTAATGTGTTTACAGTAGTTCTCATCAGAAAATATATAATATGTAAGTTTTAAAATTATAGCTATGCCCAGAATTGTAAAGAACAATACTTTTTTTGCACAAGAAGACATTAAAAAAAATGTATGGAGGTTAATATACTGACAATCATTTTGACATCTGTTTTTAAAACAGTTTACAATCATTTATTTATTTTGTCGATTAGTGTTCGTTTAGGTTCAGTTGTACACTTAGCACTGTACTTCCAGTGTATTGTAAAGCTTAATTAAACCTAATATTTAAGACTCATGAGAGAGGTGGCTTCATTAAAGCTTCAGGCATAGTATTCCGTGGTCAAATACAGGCACTTTCACAAGCCTATATATTGTCAAGTGGACCTTTGTTTCCAGAGGGATTTTGCATGCCACAGCAATGCTCAGCAAGAATACACACTCTGGGAAAGGAAGATAAAATTCAATGAAATTATTGACAGCCAAGAACCATAGGAAACAGATTATTTTTAACCTGTATAGTTTTTTACTTTGAGTGTGGAAACGCTAGAAGTCATTAATATACTGGCTTTTATGCACTGGTTGAGCATTAGAAACTACAAACGGAATACAATAGAAAACAATGAAGAGCTCCTCAGAGAGTTTATCAGTTATGAAATACATTTTCTTTATTTCTCTATGGGACTCAGGCCCAACTCAATTGTGATATTGGGCACTTAAGGTGAAAAATAACTGTGTGGCAATGGACACGGTCAGCAACTTATTTAAAACAGGTTGCACATAGATTCTGCTTGCAGTCTTCCAACAGGCATCTGAGGAAGCAGGTTTACATGCATTCATCTGAGACATGCCCACATTTGATTGTGTGATAGCATCAGTACTGTGTGGTGCTCATCTAGCCTCTATTGAAATTTCCGAATGGAGTCATTGATATGGGATGCAAATGTGCAATCCCATCCTGGAATACCAGTTGTAACACATTAAACTAGAACTGGGGGCAGGTTCAGCTATAACCGATAGCACCGCACTGTAATAAAAATCAATTCCTTTTCAGATAGGAGCATGAATCACTTCCTTGTTAACCCATAGAAACCTGACCCTAAAAGGATGGATGGAATTTGTGATTGAAGCTTTACAACCCAATTCTTGTGTGGGGTTGTGTGTTTCCTCTTTGGAAGAGTCATGTTACTAGATAGCCTTTCTCCCCCCTGAATAAAAGCCTTTAATAAGTACACCCTTTGAAACTCTTTGAACACAGAGGCAGTGAAAAGAACTGAATTGCTCTGAAAATTGACCTAACCCATCCATGTTTCCTCCTTTCTCCAAAGTGCTCTGACCTTCCTTTCTTTATCTGTGATGGCACCTCGATGACCTCCTCTCCCACGGCACAGCCTCACAAAGTTTATCGAGCAGTTTGCATACTCTGTGGTCCTATAAAAATCCCCTGTGGTTATTTTACTAGTCTGCTGAGGATTCTGCGGTGTTATTTAGCCTCCAGTTTCATTTTTTGCAACCAAGCACTTAGTGGAGGAGAAGATTCATTTGCTACCACTGAGACAAAATGAGTAATCTGTATTCATAATTAAATATTTCTGGGCTTCAGTGAATATCTGCATTCAAATTCTACATCCTCTTTTATCCAAGGGGGTGAAGATTGTTATTTTCAGACTGGGGGATCTTGAGATTCCTCAAGGGATGATTATTAATGTTAGGAAAGCTTTCCTTACCATGCAAGGTCTCTCTCAGCACTAACAATCTTCCCCTGCAATGAGAAGCCAGCAGGGAAGGCTAGGTATGTGCAAAGGTTATCCATTCATCTTGCAAAAAATGAAATAAATGGGTTTCACTCATACATTTGTTATGAATCAAATGCAATAGGAACAAATATGTTCCAAATGGGGGCAAAGATTTATTCATTTGTTTCTTTCATTTCTGCTTCTGCTTGAAGTAGTAGCCAAGTCAGTTTGAGATTACATACATGGATGAGGAAGAGAGATAACCATGTTATTTTACGCAAAAAAACTGGTCACCAACTGTTGTTCACAGAGAAGAAAAGAAAAGAAAAAAGCCCTAATGAAATTTTCTTCCCACAAATGAGACATACTTTATTACTCTTTTGCATTGTTTTGTAGTTTCCTTTACACTGAAAGGAATATGTTACATAAGTAAATAGTTATGTAATTTATGTAATGTATGTCAAGTAGCACAAAGATAATATACCGTATTTTTCGCTCTATAAGACACACCCGACCATAAGATGCACCTAGTTTTTAGGGGAGGAAAACAAGAAATAAGAAGCCTCCTGAGCGAAGAGGGAGCGCTCCTTCCTTTTCGCTCAGGAGGCTTTGCGGGGCTATCCCTGAAGCCAGGAGAGCAAGCAGGATCGATGCACACCGATCCCGCTTGTTCTCCTGGCTTCAGCAAAAGCAAGCCTCATGACTTTCCCCCGACCTCCCGCAAGAGCCGCACGCTCTTTAAAGGGAGTGCGGCTTTTGCGGGCTTTTCTGGGAGGTGGGGGAAGGGACAGAGCCGGGCACTTTGTCCCTTCCCCCACCTCCCGCAAAAGCCAGGGATAGCTGTGCGAAGCCTCCGCAGGGCAGTGGGATGAAGGCTGCACAGAGCTCCCTCTCGCTATTCTGGCTTCTGGGATAGCCCGCCAAGCCTGCATTCACTCCATAAGACACACAAACATTTCCCTTTACTTTTTAGGAGGGGAAAAGTGAGTCTTATAGAGCGAAAAATACAGTAATGCTTGGAGGAAACCAAATGGCAGTGGAACAGAAACAGCGCAGACTGTGTTGAAAACAGATCAGAATGGAAATCACTGCCTTCTTGTATCCCTAACTGGTCATCTGTCACTTCTTGAGATTTCTGCATTAAAGGGGGTGGACTAGATGACCATCAGGGTCTCTTCCAACTCTGCAATTCTCAGATTCTATGATAACCCACAACTAGTCCAGGACGTATGGATCAGGCAAAATCATCGTATCAGAATTCACGAAAAGCAAATTTCTCAAACATCCCTCCTCCAAAAGACATGGCTCCACCATCTACCACCACAATATATACTTCGCAGAAACATAATTCTGCCTTATATTTGGCAAAGAACCAAGAAAATGTTATAAGCAAAGATTGGGGGAAGGGGGAAACTAACTTGGCTTGGGGCAGTTTGGAATAACTTCAATACAATGGATATCAGCTTAACAGGAAATATTCTTTCTAGCTCAGCCATGTGGCACACACATAGTTTCAAGATAATGCATTCTGTTAAAAATGTTGTTTCCTAAATGGGAGGTGATCATTATAATTTGACTCTATATGTTCATATTACTGCTTGATGCAATTACTATAAAAGTCTTACAAGGCAACAATCTTCCATAATCTTGCCACCGCTGAGTATTTTCCTTAAAAAGACCATAGAATATCATTATGAAATGATATTAAACTCACCATGTCCTACAGACGTATCCTTCCACCCCAAAATAGATGAGGCTTCAAAACAGCAGGGAGTTTATTGAAATATGGCACATGCTGTCTCCCTATTCTGTGAATAGCCATTAAAATCAATTAGTGCCTTTATTTCCATAGAGTCTCCTGTAATCATTTGCTCAAAGAGCTTCCCTAAGATTAATATTGCACATTTTTCAAGTCAGTCACAACTGATCATTATTATTACTTACCAAATAATCAGTAATATTCTCATCATATTTTGTTAAATCATTTATCATCTATCAACAGGTTGAAAATCCAAGAAGCTCTGTAACATCACAAACCGTTGCAGCCATAAGATTTTATTCCTTTGCTGCATCGGAGGTAGCTTGTGGAGAAAGTCAGATACAATTGATTTGAGTAATTTCCTGTACATTGTGCATTTTTCACAGTCCCCATTTTCAAAATGCCAAGCCTTCCTTGCAATGCATTCAAGGGATTTGTGGAACATGACTTGAAAGATTTTGCCCTCATTAATATATGTTCTTTCGTCAAAATCCACATAAATGAGATCATCCATACAATGGGCCCTTCCAGATATACCACCTGAAATTTAAAAATAAAAAAAGATTTACCAAGCAAATGCATGACCCTGCCATGCTAATTGGAGAGCCTAAATATCTTGCCTGCTCTCAAACCAATTCTCATGACAAGTCAGCCCTACTAAATTCAGTGGTATTACACCCAGGTTCTCAAGGTTCAGATATCATCTGAAGTCCACCTGTGAATTTAGAATATATGCCTCCTGGAGCTTTTATTTAGAAGATTGACAGACCACCTTTGAGCAGAGCTTCCAGGACAGTTTGCAAAAGCACGAGGACATATGCAAATAAAACATAAGCTGGAGAAGAACCTTCAAATATAACATCAATGTATGGGCAGGTTTGGTGTGGACCTTTTCTGTACTAGGCAGATCAAAAGGAAGCCCAACCACATGGATAAAAGTAACAACAATAACCATCATGCACACAGCTTTTTGCCACTGTTTTCCAGAGTTTTGCGGCAGTGCTGCTATGTCCAACACGGGGATAGTTCGACACCATGCATGCTACACTGTTCTCAGTCATGAGTGGAGCCAATGATGTGTTTGCACGGTGCCAGTCTTCCCACTGCCTTGTTCCCTCCTCCTCCCAGTAAGGAACAAAGACAAGAAGTGAGCATAGCAACTCTGCCCCACCTTACAAGGTGATGTTGTTTGCCCAGCTACTTTCAAAAGCACGGGAGCTCTGCTATAACTGGAAGAGTGGAAACCTCATCTAGATGTTTTGCCTTCAGAATCCAATTCATCATTGATGACATTCACAAATCCGCTAACATTTCTCTAATGAAAATAGAGATGACCTATTTAACAAGTTTGACCAAACTGTGGGAGGCAGTGGAAGACAGAAGTGCCTGGTGTGCTCTGGTCCATGGGGTCACGAAGAGTCAGACACGACTAAACGACTAAGCAACAACAACATTTAACAACAGCAACAGCAGCAGCAACAACAATAATAGTAATTTGATTATTTATACCCTGCCCATCTGACTGTGTTGCCCCAGCCACTCTGGGTGGCTTCCAACATATATAAAAACACGACAAAACATTAAACTTAAAAAAACCTTCCCTATACTGAGTTGTATAGTCACTTACCTCCTTGGCTTAAGGTTCGCATAACTTCAGACCCTCCAACATTTCTTCAATTAAAATAGTGATGTCCTACCACATGCAACAACATTTCTCCGATGAAAATGGGGACATCCTAATGAAAAGCAGGACATTCTGGGATGAAATTGGAAACTGGGATGGCTTCTGTAAATCTGGCACTGTCCTTGGAAAACAGGGACACTTGGAGGGTCTGTATTCAATGAAAGTCTATTCATTTTCAGCTGTGATCACATGAAACAGTGGAAAGAGGGCTTCGGCACATTTTCATAAACAGATCCACACACACAACACTAGTTGTTACATTCCCATTTCTTTCTAAATTGCAGAAAGAAAGAAAGAAAAAGTTAACTCTTATGTAAGTGCAAGAAATTCCAGTTAACTTATGTGATAAAAAATGTGTTTTCATACACTAATGGTCTCTTTCTTTGTCCAACATAACACATTCAGCTATCAGTTAGCTTAACTCTCATGTCTCCGTAGGAGTTGTGTTTTCCTTTGAGCATTGAAATGAATAATTAAATATTATATATTTAACAGGTAATGAATTGCACACACTCTTTTTTCTTTTCCTTTTTGAAGGAAACCATCATCTTGCTGCAAGACAATTTTACTTTGCTGCAATTTGATTCATGATGTGAAGCACTTTAGATAATTTCCTTTGAATGTCAGCGTAGCTCTGTGTAGTGCTGAATTATGTAGAAGTGAGAAGGTCCCCAGTAGGAAAGAAATGGAGATATCAGGGGGGGGGGTTGGGGGGGTTGTTTTTTGGGGGGGAAGATGAAATATGCACAGTTCATTTACTAAGATACATACAAATGCAATAATGCTAAGAGAAATGGCATCCTGAATGACTTACAGTATAATATAATCATAATGGAAAAGAGAAAACACAATTACTCTTCATCCTCTTGAGTTGTTGCAGACCTTCAAGTCCATAAGAACCCCATCCCCATAAGAACTTTTCTAGGAAAAGGAGTCTGATAGCAGTGTTCCCAGGAATCCTCCAAAACTTATATTCCATGCCCAATATATTCTGGACCTTTTGTACACCATCTTAGGGTGCCAACAAGCTACACCCTGTAGTTATGTGTAAATTAAGAGCACTCAAATAATTTTTTGGTTTTTGAAATTCCAGTACACATGGCCTTGATCCACACTCTCCACATTTAATGTGCAGTTTGGAACTCTGTCCCTCACCACTCTTGATGCTCTGCCCATTGGGTGAGAAAGGCACCCAGTTCATTCAGAAGGACCAAACCGATTCTTCACTCTTGCTTCTCCTTGGCGTTTCCTGAAGGCAACCAGCACGCTTGAAGGCTTACACTTTCCCTTGTAACTCCAGATTGTCGTTCTCTGTTGCTGCATTGTAAAGAAGCAGGGGGAGGGGGTAGGTGGTAAGGCCATATATATCCTCTGCTGGCTCCTTCCTTGTGCTGGTGTCTGCATTAGCCAAGCACCAGAATCGGCTTTTTACCAGTCTTCTGACCTCATCCACAAATACACTCCCACTCGGATTCCTTTTGGAGCCAGATGTAAGGAAAGCTTGTCAGTTGATAAAAGAAATCTGAATTAAAGAAGTCAAGCTTCCAAAAACCTCATTCATTCATTCATATATTGATTTGATTTGATTTGATTTGATTTGATTTGATTTGACTTGACTTGATTTAATTTGATTTGTATACCGCCCTTCATCATAAGATCTCAGGGAGGTTCACCAGATAAAAATGCAAAGTAAAAACACAAGTAAATAGTTAAACTATAAACAACAAAAGAATAACTCCCCTACCACAAACACATTTAAAAGGCTGTAGAATATTAATCAGCCTTATGAAACAAAAATACAGATTACAGATTATCATCTAACACTTAAGAACAATTTAAAACATCCCCAACCCAAATAAACAACACCCACCCAAGTTAAAATCCCATCCCCTTTAATTTAAACCATATTTTTAGCACAAGGGGGCTGGCCCAGGCCCTTGCTCCACCCCAAAGTGCCACGCCCAAAGGGATGACCCCCTTTGTGTTGCTCCTGGTCTGGAGATCTAGCAGAGGCCACAGGTCCAGCAGGTTGGGGTGGGATGGGGGTCCCCTGGCAGCAGCTGCAGGCAGGTCCTCATTCCTGTTAAGAAAACAATGGCTGCTGCAATAAACCAGGCATAGGCAAACTCGACCCTCCTGATGTTTTGAGACTACAACTCCCATAATCCCTAGCTAACAGGACCAGTGGTCAAGGATGATGGGAATTGTAGTCTCAAAACATCTGGAGGGCCAAGTTTGCCTATGCCTGCAATAAACCATCCCTGTCTGCATCTGGTAAGTTTTTAAGTTGTAGCATAGAAAGGACTAGCAGGCCTTCAAGCAAGGCACTTTCAGGTGCTTAAAGGTGTTATGTTGCACAACAGCCTCCTGAGAGAAAGGAGCAGTAAATGCCTGAGCCCCTCACAAGCAGAAGTGACACAGAGTAGAAAGTGAAAGGTTCTCCCATCCTTACTATGAGTGGCCCTGAGCTATCAGATTAAACCAAAATGCTTTTACATCACAAGAAGGCAACACGTCACAATATTTCTCAATAGAGGCAGCTGTCAGATTCAGCTGTGGCACAACCAGCAATGAAAGGTCAAGCATTGTATACCCATGCCTGAACCAGCCGCGCATTTCTTACTAATATGGCATTGCTGACTTTTAATTAACAACTAATTTTAACTTACATATTTTGCAAACCAATTCCGTTTTCAAATTTTAAAAGGCATGGGGATTAAGAAGTGCATTTAGGCTTGCAGAAGAGAAACACAATTAAGCACATGGGGGAATAGACAAATGAGTCTTGGCAGTTTCATGGTTCTATTGTGCATATTGCCAAATCAATCCAGCCTTGAAGGGGTTTGGATTGGCATCAAATATTTTAAAGCAAATCCTGTCCATTTCTTTACAACAACTGATTTTTGACGTGCTAAACAAATGGGGCATAAAATCCCAGCTATCGTTTCCCATTGTGGATTTCCCATTGTGGTTGATAGTCATATGAATTATGTATTTTCCTCCAAAACGGAGGAAGCCAGGGTGTTCACACATATCTAACAAGACCACTGAATTTAATTTGATTTCCAATTATTAAACACATTGTTGAAGGATACTGAGCCATCACAGTGTCAATGCAAATGTTAGGAGGGGAATCTTGACCCCTTCCAAACAACTGCAAAAATAACTTTGGATGAAGTTAAATGTTAATACTTAGACCTCTTAGTGATTTGTCACTGTTGATTTTCACTGCAGTTAATAAACAAATTATCAGCTCAAGGTCATCGTCTGTAACAGAATCCTTCAAATATTCCAAGGTGCAATTTTTGGACTATATTCAGTGATGGACCTTATTACTTCGTAGATTATTCCCAATTCCTGTTTCCGAAAAAGCTTTAATTGTAACTCCAAAATAAATGTGCAGAATCAGCATGAACAAAGTGAGATCACCACCAAAAAATCATCATAGGTTAGATTACAGGCTTTAATCTATGTAGAGATGGATGTTCTTGAGGGCAGGTGAGGGAATTATATGAAACTAAAGGATGGACAGCCTGATGCATTATTGGGTTAAGGGCATTCTTCAGGCACCGTCAATTGTCTTTGGTTTGTCGGGTCCTTGAAGGTTGCCCCTTAGGACTGATATGCACACTTTGGTGAATGCTGGACATTGAGGCTGGGATGCACATATCAAAGGCTCACTTAGCAAGAATGTATCTGAAGAAGTGTGCTTGCACACGAAAGCTCATACCAAGAACTAACTTAGTTGGTCTTAAAGGTGCTACTGGAAGGATTTTTTTATTTTGACTATGGCAGACCAACACGGCTACCTATCTGTCACTTAGCAAGGAAAGAGATATTTGCTTCCAGTCCTTGGATGGAAAATCCCAGATTATGGCTGTAAACATGCCCAGATCTCTGGAGGGATGTGTTCCTGACAGATTTCTCCAGGAGTTCACCTGCACATACTTTCTGAATTTTGCTAACCAGGTTACAGATCTTCTGTTTGTTATATTTAAGAAATAGAACATTTCTTAAAACAAGTCTTTGTTTTGTGGTGGTGGTGGGGATAATGAAGCCATAGCAAGCTATCTTAAACAGGTTTTTTATCATTCTGCTGAAGAAGGTCAGCAGCACGTTCCCAGATTTATTCTTTCTTTGTTGTATTTGTTCTAATCTTAAAGGAAGTTTCTATTCAAACTGACATTCAAACAACTTCTATATAAACCAAGTTCCAAATTAAGAACTGACTTTCCAATTTGTTCTGCATACGTGAAGTCTTCCTTTTCTATTAGTTCTGAGATGCTTATAGAAAAGCAGCTTTTGAATGAGGGAATTTATAGGGAAGTGGTGGGATATATAACAGGGATGGAAGATTCATGGTCCTCTTGATGTTCTGTCTCACTACAGCTTCACTCAAACCCTGCCAGCATGGCCAGTGATCAGGGGAGATGGGAGATGAAATCCCATCTCATCCATCCTTACGGGGTCCTCGCTGCGAGATCACATTCACCAGGTGCTATACCAGCTGCACTGGCTCCCGGTGGAGTACAGGATCAGGTTTAAGGTGCTGGTTTTAACCTTTAAAGCCCTATACGCCCTAGGGCTCTCATACCTACGGGACCGCCTCTCCTGGTATGTCCCACAGAGGAACTTACGATCTTCAAACAAAAACAGGCCACAGAGAGGTTAGGCTGGCCTCAACCAGAGCCAGGGCTTTTTCGGCTGTGTCTCCGATCTGGTGGAACGCTCTGCCACAAGAGATTAGGGCCCTGCGGGACTTGACATCTTTCCGCAGGGCCTGCAAGGCAGAGCTGTTCCACCAGGCCTTTGGCCAGGGCACAGCCTGACTCCTTCCTTTGGCAATCTTCACAGAACTCTAACCCAATGGTTGCCATCAATTTGATTTGAAGTAATTTTTTAATGAAATGATTTTAGAATGTTGTATTATTTTATTGTTGTTAGCCGCCCTGAGCCCGGCCTCGGCTGGGGAGGGCGGGATATAAATAAAATATTAGTATTAGTATTAGTATTAGTATTATTAGTATTAGTATTATTATCCCATCCATGATATACAACATCTAGAAACTTCCAGGGGGAGACACAACTGGAAGGGGAATTTGAAGCAGAAAAATATGGAAGGCACAGACTTCTGGAAAGGATGAACTATCCCTGATCAGTATTTATCCACTCTTATAGGTTCTTTCTGAATTTGCTTTTCCATCAACAAAATGGCTCCTGTTGTCTTTAAACAACAACCAACATAAAATTGTGTCATGAGTCATGTGGGATGGGGAACCTGTCACCCCCCCCCCCCCAGATTTTGTTGGACTCCAATTCCTATCAGCTCCAGCCAACATGGCCAATTGTTGCTCTGTGGAAAAGCAATAACTTTTAAACCCATTTAAATATGTAGCATTGCTAAGTCCCATATACTCAAGAATTTGCACAGTGTAGGTGCAGTTCAGTAAGAGTAACCCCAAACAAGCCAACCTGAGCTCCTCCCCTCAAAACAATTAATCTTATCTATGGCATAAGGTATAGGTAAAGGGACCCCTGACCATTAGGTCCAGTTGTGACCGACTCTGGGGTTGCGGCGCTCATCTTGCTTTATTGGCCGAGGGAGCCAGAGTACAGCTTCCGGGTCATGTGGCCAGCATGACTAAGCCGCTTCTGGCGAGCCAGAGCAGCGCATGGAAACGCCGTTTACCTTCCCACTGGAGCGGTACCTATTTATCTACTTGCACTTTGATGTGCTTTCGAACTGCTAGGTTGGCAGGAGCAGGGACCGAGCAACGGGAGCTCACCCCATCGCAGGGATTTGAACCGCCAACCTTCTGATCGGCAAGTCCTAGGCTCTGTGGTTTAACCCACAGCGCCACCCACGTCCCACTATCTATGGCATATACAGTGCCAAATGTAAGCAAGTTACAATCTAAAAGGCATATGGCATTAATAAATGGTGTGGTGAGTGAAACATTTAGCTCACATATTGTTTATTCATGGCTCATAAAGCTCACTATATGCATTATAACCTTAGGGCATTTTTAAATATGGTCTTGACCCTGAGTATTTTATCATTTGACTGTGCATACAGGAGGTCAGCAAAATAACATAATTGAAACTTCCCTGAGGTTTATGATGGGACAAAATGAGCCAAATGTTTTATCCAGAATGACAGTGAGCTATCAGTTGGCTAGAAACCCTGAAATGAAAGTCATCAGTTGACTGGCGTTTAGAGTAAGGTTACCAGATTTTTTTTCAGTGAATCCGGGGACACTTTTCAAATTCAGTAGGAATGATAGGATTTGGTATAGAGACTGATTTGTAAATCCGGGGACTGTCCCCGGGAAACGGGGACTGTCCCCGGGAAACGGGGACGTCTGGTAACCTTAGTTTAGAGTATACTAAAAGATGTTCATAGCAGAAAATACTCCCCAGCCTGTCTTGCATGACACAAGAAAGGTGATTCGCCCGTACTCAGGATGAAGCACAAATCTTATTGGCTGTGGAACCTTTGCCAGTTAGGTGTAGGAATGGCCACTGTGTTGGAAATACACAGAGGAATATTGAGATCAACAAGAACAATTATCTCTGTGTCTTGATACTTTGTTTAGGACCCGTGAAAGGGCTTGAACTGACTTGATAGTCATTGCAATATTTAGTCTTATAGTCTGCATCTTTTAAGAAGTTAATTTTATATGAGAAGGTATTCTATGAAAATGAGAAGGCATTGAAATAGCCTTGCATTACAAGAAATCTTAATAATAATAATAAACAAATGAAGTCCCAGTATTTGTCAGGCATAACACATTAAAAAGGCGTGTGGCATATTTCTTAACCGCTTCCCCCCCCCCCATCCCTGAAAATGGGTGTGGGGAACTGGTCTGGTATTCAAACAGCAAAAAAGGAATTATGTCCTGGGATGAAATATGCCAATATCTCAGTGTTCATATCAAGGAATGGAACAGAACAGTGAGTTAAGCCTAAGGTTTCACTTGGTTCAGCAAATGTCCGAGACAGCACTTCTTTGCAATAGATCAATACATTTCTTATGCAAGGATCAATATGTGCAATGCATTTTAAATGTTGTGTCTTTCCAAATGTGTTTTCGCCGCATATATTCTTACAATAGCACTGTCATAGACAGAAGCACACACCTTCCCAACTGATCTTTGGAACAGCTGTGTAGGTGGAAATAGCAGCATCACAAACACTTTCCCCCTCAATCGCTATGACTACTGTGGGAAAAGCCATATCCGTTCAGAGACATTGCATCCAATCCATTAAGTCATTTCCCTTTGGTGTTTTAATTAAATAAAGGAGGTTAATTGCTGTGGAAATGGCTTGTCAAGGCACAGTCAGCACAAGCATCCAGAAAGTTTGGCGTATTTGACCTGAATAATTAGATCCGCACACTTCTGCCTCTGACCTGAACTTGTTTAAACACTAGTGGGACAGGCAGTATACATTATTCCTGCATTCTTGTTTGCTTTGGAAATTTCCACTCCCTTCTTTTCAAAGAGCAGTGTCTGCACATTTTCGCTGCTTCCCTAGTCCTGGTCAGTAATTTGATCAGCCAGAGGAAAAAGTTCTGGATGATCTGGTTACTCCTATGGACCCTTGTGTAATCTGCGCTGCTCTCCTGGCTCCATCTAAGACATGCTGTGTAGGATTAGAGTTTCTGCTCCCACTATTAGGTCTACTACTGGTGCATCCCTCCCCCCAGAATATCAAGCATTTTTTAAACACCCCCCCCAAAGTATCTCAAAGCCACATTATTCTTCCCTGTCCCAAACACATGTTGTACTTCTGTTTGGACTCAGGGAAGCTCTGCAAACATTTCTGTCAATCTACTGTTCTTTGTCCAATCAGGTCTCTGCACCACTTAGCTAATCCTAATCCAAAAATATAGCTATGGGAGGGATAGTGACTGGGCCCAGGTCCCACAATGAGTTTCATGGACGCTGTTAACCCTGGTTTCCCAGGTCCTGGTTCACTTTATATCTCTCCATCCCACCCCCATTATTCCACTTTCTGGAAAGAATATGTCAAGGGGAATAAGCTTGGAGGAAAAGCAATAATAATTTCCCATAGCTCTGGAAGTTTGTGTGGTGCCTTGTTAACAGAAGAATGGCCGCCTTAAATGAGATTTCCAGTCCCGAGTTACTGTGGCCCCTCGGGATTTCCCTGCATGCTTAGAGATACAGATTTGGTTCACAGTTAAAGGCGAGAAGACCTGATTTGTGCTATTCAAAACAATATGCAAATCAAAAGACAGCCATCCTGTAGATTTCCAGTTCTCCAAATGGAGTTGTCTATCTAACTAAAGGAGGCAGGGTTGAAGATTGCAATAAGGAACATTCCAGACTCTCCGTGGTGCCACACATTTGTGGTTTTCCCTCTCTTAATCCTAGAAGAGTGACAGTATGAAGTGGGGGAATTATAGACTTGGATTGTTAAAGGGTCCTAGCTTAGAAGTGTATCATCTTGTTGTGGAACTATGCCGACAAAGTCAGCACTGAACATTACTGAAAAGGAAAAACAGGTGTAAACTTTGGTCAATTTCTAATGCAGGAGGTGTGAATAGCTTCTACTTCCTGTTTCCACTTCATTGCAAAATAATGCATTTATTCATTTCTTTTAACGTTTAGCTGTTCTTGGGGACAGTATTTGTTCAGTTGTTCTTCCTGTTCATTTCCAGGGCTGCTGCCTTTTTTGCACTATGCTATTATCTTGTTTACATTATCCAGTACTTTTTTTCTTTAAAAATGTTTAGGGGTACTCTCATTTTGACTCAAGAAGACCACAATTTTATAGTTTAAATTGGGAAAAATAAATACAGTAAATGGACAAAAGTATAAAGATTCACAAAATGTTTAGGGGTATGTGTGCCCCTGCGTCCCCCCAGAAAAGAGCACTGACATTATCCATTGTTTTGCCATACCAGTAATGCCTACTCTTAAAACAAAGTAAAACACAAACCCTGCTCACTCTTGCAATGTATTCTCCATATATATATATATATATATATATATATATATATATATATAATTGTTATTGTTTTCAAAACTGATGTCTTTCTCTATTATTGATCACTTGTGTCTGTCTCCGTGTGTGAAAAATGAACTTCTCATACTGGAACTGCAACACCTCTGTGGATGTTTTTATTGCTGAGCGATGCAGAGAAACAACTTGCTCAAACAGTAACTGGCTCAAAACGTTCCAGCTCCTTGAATCTACACTTATTATATACTTGAGTGCCCTCATTCAGCAGGGAACTCTGCATAATGATGTTGACAAGAGCAACAGAGACCAAACAAATGCCATCCCTCTGGCATGTACTGAAATTGCATAAGCATGCCTTTCCTCATGGCCACAGCAAAATGATCATGCCTTTTAGGCAAGATCGTTTCCTTAATATACATGGTGTTTGCACCAACCTTTTATCCATTCCTCCGTAAGAACAGAGCTCCTATTTTCCAGGGACAGCCAAAGATTTACAGAAGCATCCCGGTTTCTGATTTGACCCTGGAATATTCCACTTTTCCTTAAAAGGTAAAGGGACCCCTGACCATTAAGATCCAGTCATTACCAACTCTGGGGTTGCGGCGCTCATCTCGCTTTATTAGCCAAGGGAGCCGGCATACAGCTTCTGGGTCATGTGGCCGGCATGACTAAGCCGCTTCTGGCAAATCAGAGCAGCCCACGGAAATGTTATTTACCTTCCCACCAGAGGGGTACCTATTTATCTACTTGCACTTTGACGTGCTTTCAAACTGCTAGGTTGGCAGGAGCAGGGACCGAGCAACGGGAGCTCACCCCGTCACGGGGTCCCTTTACCTTTACCTAGATTGCAGTCTCTTGGGAGTCCAACTAGATTTCAATGGGGGCGGGGGGTTGACAAAATTTTCCCCACACCGGGTACCAACTGACCTTGTTACGCCACTGACACTGGGGGAAGTGGGACTGGAGTCTGACTTCGGATAGGGGAACAGTGGTCTGTGGGGATCTGTCCAAGCCAAGACGCAATAATCAGAAGCATGGGAAGCTTCAGAGCTGGAGGAAGAGGAGGCAGGCTGGGCAAGTGGAAGCCAAGTATTTCTCAACCTTTCCTTGCACCACTGTCTCCAAGAACCAGGAGAGAATGGACACAAGAAGAGCAGAAGCAGGAGTCATCTCTGGCCATGTGCATGCAGCCTGTTGTGGGCGGTGACGTAAAACGATCTGGGCCTGAGGTCATCATAAGGACATTTGTTGGGATTTCTTCCATTCAAGGAGACTACAGGTGCCTGTATGACAAACTCTTCTTGGACAGCTTGAGCCAGTGTGGTGTAGTGGTTAAGAGTGGTAGGCTCGTAATCTGGTGAACCGGATTCGCGTCTCTGTTCTTCCACATGCAGCTGCTGGGTGACCTTGGGCTACTCACACTTCTTTGAAGTCTCTCAGCCTCACTCACCTCACAGAGTGTTTGTTGTGGGGGAGGAAGGGAAAGGAGAATGTTAGCTGCTTTGAGACTCCTTAGGGTAGTGATAAAGCGGGATATCAAATCCAAACTCTTCTTCTTCTTCTTCTTCTTGAGCAAATGAGATTTTTGTTTGAGAATCTGTGTGGTCAAGGTTACAATAATGGGAAGAACATGAAAACCAAAGAAAATGGTATGCAAAGGACAGTACTGGACATAAACTCGCATACATTTTCTGTGCCTTGCAATGATGCTCTTTAAACTTGGTACTTGACATGAAGTCAATGATGACGATGACAACATATTTTTTTATACCCCACCTTTTTCCCTGATGGGACTCAGGGTGGCCATGATGCCACTAAGTCTGGGAGCCACCAGTTTCTTCAGTTTGATTCAACAAATCTTTAACTTTTCTCTCTGAATCAACTCAGCAATGACACATTCTACCTAGCCTTGTATCAGACTCGGACATAACTGTTAAGCCATTGAGCGAAACAAGATGAGAGAGTCAGATCAATGCTTTGAAATTTCTGAGATATCGTCTTGGTACTATATGTGATGCTTTAATAGAGATCTTTGATGACACAAGCCTAAAAGGTTTATCTGGAAATACTTCCCAAATTGAAGCTAAGGCCTTTGCTGATGCCATTTGTAAGTTCAAGTTTGTGGTATCTCTTATTAGGTGGTACAACATCTTTTTTGAAGTCAATTTTCCAAGCAAGCTATTACAAAGCAAGGAAGCTGATTTAAATTCAGCTACAAGCCAGTTGCAAGTGACCACAAATTACCTTGTGGCCTGCAGGTGTGATGAGGGCTTTCAACAAGTTTTGATAGATACTACAGAGCAAAAGGAGCTACTTAGGAATACCACCAAACTTTGAGACATAACGAGTTAGAAAAAGGAGAAAGAAACAGCAGTTTGAGGATGGTGATTATCTCTTATTTATATGCTGCCCATCTGACTAGGTTGCACCACGACTCTGGGTGGCTTCCAACAAATTAAACACATTAAGCACTGTAAAACATCAAACATTAAAAAAAACCACACCTCCCTACACAGGCAAGATTGAAGAAGAGGCCCAACAAGAGCCAAATCAGAAAAGTAGGTTTCTATGATGCTGTCTTCGATGTGGCTTCACAATCGGTTGAAGAGAGATCCAACAGCTACAACAATATAATTCCCTATTTGGCTTCCTGTATGATATATGCAGTATCAAGATGTACTTTAGGCCTGCAATGATTTGGAAAAAAAACAAACCATAGATGCACAATGGAAAAAAATATATGGATTGGAAACAAAGGTGTGTGTGTGTGTGTGTGTGTGTGTGTGTGTGACATACACCCACACACATATATAGTCCCTGTGTCTACTCTGGCAATAGAACTGCAGGACCCGATAATGTCATCTATACCTTTTCTGTATTCAAAGCAATATATGCTATTAACTTAAAGCAATGCCCTTCTGTATTGTAGATAGGACATAACATGCCTGTCTCTGTGCAAAACAACAAATTGGCACAAATGGAAAAACGGAAATATCCAAAAACCAGTGAGGGTACATTTTCGACCTCCCTGGACACTCTGTAACTGACTTTAACGTGGCCATCCTCAAAAGGAAGGAACTTCAAAGGGAGACTGTAATGTGAAACCACTGAATTGCAATTTATCTGATGGCTCAATTTGATCACTTGTGGTTTGAATCAGGACAAGGCTCTGCTGATGTATATATATACTTTTACTTTTGTGGAGGACAAATGACCTTACAAAAGAAAGTGTATTTGTCTTGCAATTGATTGAGACAAAACTTCTTTTTTTTTTTTTAAAAAAAGGTCCAGTTACACCATTACGACTTACAGAAATGTTCTTATTGAAAGAGCATGCTATTTCGTAGGCAGCGACATAATTCAACAGCTGCCAGAGTATACCAGTATGATGGAGTGGCAATTTATTTGCCACTTCTATAAACTATCCTAAATATCCTTTAAAATGGAGTGGGGGAGGGCAACACAAAATTGTTGAGTGTTGCATAAAGGTAAAGGTAAAGGACCCCTGACCGTTAGGTCCAGTCGCGGACGACTCTGGGGTTGAGGCGCTCATCTCGCTTTATTGGCCGAGGGAGCCGGCGTACAGCTTCCGTGTAGCCAGCATGACTAAGCCACTTCTGGTGAACCAGAACAGCGCACAGAAACACCATTTACCTTCCTGCCGGAGCGGTACTGTTATGTACTGAGTTGAATAGGATCCAAACTGTAGCAGTCTGATTGGTCCTAGAACAATAGGATCCAAAAGGCAGCAGTCTGATTGGTCCTAGAACAATAGGATTCAGAATGCAGCAGTCTGATTGGTCCTAGAACAATGCAGCAGTATGATTGGTTGGCAGGAACCACCCAATCCTGCTCCAGATAGAAGTGAATCCACAACCTGATTGGCTTACAGTAGAATTCCAGAATTAGCCAATCATGTGCAGCCCATTGTGTAAATAATGTATATAAAGCAGATACTGTGAGGGGACATTTAATCATTCCTCCTCACCACTATGAGCTGAATAAAGAGCATGAAATCACTTTGCGACTCTGAGTATATTTCACTGGCGACGAAGGTGGGATCCCGCTGAGCTGACTGCCACACACAGCACCGCAGCACCGCCAACTGCCGCACCGCTGCCTCGCACCGTGTATCCAGGCTTCAGCTCCGGGGCACAAGGAACTCAGAATGGCAGCCAACAGCAGCTTCTCGCCATTCAACCCAGCATCTGGAGACTGGGAAGCGTACGCCTCCCGTTTCACCTTCCTCCTAGAAGCCAAAGGGGTCACCGACGAAGAAGACGCCAAGAAGAGGGCGATATTCTTCAGCGTCTGCGGAGAGGAGACGTTTGAAATCGCCCGGGCTCTCCTTGCGCCTGAAGACGTCGCTACTGTTCCATACAAAACAATAATGGAACAGCTGAAGGGGCACTTTTCGCCGCAGCCCTCAGTGGTGGCTCGTCGAAATGCCTTCTACGCAAAGCGGCAAGCCCCTGGGGAAACCATAACTGGGTTTGTGACCTCTCTCCGCCAAGCCGCCCGGTTCTGCAACTTCTCAGAGCTGGAGAACATGCTTCGTGACCGCCTCGTCGGTGGCCTGAAGGATGAGAAGCTGCAACGGCGCCTCTACGCTAAGAAGGACCTAATGTTCCAGGTCGCTCTGGAGGAGGCCCTGGCAACAGAAGCTGCCGAGAGGTCGACCCAAGAGGCACGGCCGAGCCTGCCATCCCAACCGAGGGTCCACCATGAAGACCTCACCGACGACTCAGGATCCGACAGGGAGGAGGTGCACCGAGTACAGCAGCGCACTCAAGCAGCGCACAGACCACAGCTGCCTCGACGAGAAGGAGGGAACTGCGCAAGCTGCGGGGAGAGTCACGAGAGGAGGACCTGCCGTTTCCGCAACGCAGAGTGCAGGCAGTGCAGAAAATCGGGACACATCGCCCGGGTGTGTCGGGCTCGGCCCACCCGACACCAGGCATCAGATGACCAATCCAAGAGCCCCAGGTCCCGGGGCCCAACGCACCAAGGCAACTCGACGGAGCTCACGGACTTCCAGGTATACCAGTTGCCCCACCCCAACGTAGAGAAAATTTATGTAGAGGTACAGATAGAGGGGGCCCCATGCCGCATGGAGCTTGACACGGGTTCAACTCTATCCATAATCTCGGCAAGGACCTTAAGGAAACTGTGTCCCACTGGGGGTCCCAAACTCAGGCCGGCCCCATTCACCCTCCGGGACTTCCAGAAACGTAAGGTCCCCACAATGGGGGTGGGGACCTTCAGGGTGCAATACCGAGGGCGGACGCGGCAACTGGACTTGCTTGTGGTCAAGGGCCCCTACATTAGCTTACTGGGATTGGCATGGTTTGGACCACTGGGGCTAGCTGTCACCGGGGTGAACCACACTAGCTTACAAGTGGACGTGGACGCCATATGCAAGGAATTTCCAGGGGTTTTCGATGGGAAATTGGGACAGTATACGGGCCCCCCCATTGCGCTACAGCTTGACCCCGCAGTACGACCGGTCAGGCTCAAGGCCCGCCGGGTCCCGTTCGCCTTGAAACCCCGTATAGACGAGGAATTGGACCGACTCGTAGAGCAAGGAGTGCTGGAGCCGGTGCCTAATGCTCCCTGGGAAACCCCAATCGTCACACCCGTCAAGCCTAATGGTTCGGTCCGCATCTGCGCAGACTACAAATGTACCATAAACAAGGCCCTCACGGCCCACGCATACCCAGTGCCAGTGGTCAGCCATGTCCTTGCCACCCTGGCTGGGTCGAAAATTTTTGGCAAGCTGGACTTGGCCCAAGCATATCAACAGCTGCCAGTAGATGAGGCCACAGCAGAGGCACAGACGATTGTGACGCACAGAGGAGCGTTCAGGGTAAAGCGGCTGCAATTCGGTGTCAGCGTGGCACCAGGCATATTCCAGAATATAATGGACTCTCTCCTTAAAGGGATTCCTGGCGTCACCCCCTTCTTCGATGATGTGTTGATTGCCGGCCCCACACCAGAGGAGTTTGAGGACCGCCTCCGCACCGTTCTGCACCGTTTCCAGACGGCGGGTCTCAAGGTGAAGCGGGAAAAATGTCTACTAGGAGTGCCTCAGGTGGACTTTCTGGGATTTATGGTGGACGCAGAAGGGGTCCACCCGACTGGGGACAAGGTACGGGCCATTTGTGATGCCCCAGCGCCCAAGAGCAAGACTGAACTTCAGGCCTTCTTGGGACTATTGAACTTTTACCATTCCTTCCTTCCCCACAAGGCGGCGGTAGCGGAGCCCCTACACAGACTCCTGGACAAGCGGGCCCCTTGGGTGTGGGGCCAGCGCCAGGAGGCCGCATTCCAGGCAGTCAAGGACTTGCTTGTCTCAAACTCGGTCTTGGCACACTTCGACGAGAGGCTGCCGGTGGTGCTAGCATGCGACGCCTCACCCTATGGCATTGGAGCTGTCCTGGGGCACCAACTCCCGGATGGAAGAGAGGTACCGGTGGCGTACTTTTCCCAGACACTCAACACAACCGAGCGGAACTACTCGCAAATCGACAAGGAGGGTCTGGCAATCGTAAAGGGAGTAAAAAAATTCCATGATTTCTTGTACGGGCGGCCCTTCACCGTGGTGACTGACCACAAGCCGTTGCTTGGCTTGTTTGCCCCCGAAAAGCAGACCCCCCAAGTGCTGTCTCCTCGCGTCCTCAGGTGGTCAATTTTCCTTGCCAGCTACCAGTATGCACTGATTCACCGACCTGGGAAGGCGATGGGCCATGCGGACGCCCTCAGCAGGCTACCACTACCGGAAACAGGCCCTGACCCAGCACCTGCACAAGAGGTTATGAGCCTGGAGCTGCTTCCCGACCGCCCCATTCAGGCACAAGAAGTTGCACACCATTCCAAGAAAGATAGGGTCATCTCCCGGGTCCTGGACTGGGTGTGGAGGGGATGGCCCAGCAGCAGCCCCGGGCCAGAATTCACCGGCTACACAACCCGCAAACATGAACTGTCGGCCCACAAGGGGTGCCTGTTATGGGGAAGCAGAGTCGTTGTTCCCCAGCCCCTCTGCAAAAGGGTCCTCACAGCCCTACACGAGACACATCCAGGGGTAGTAAGAATGAAGGCCCTTGCCAGGAGTTATGTGTGGTGGCCGGGGATCGATGGAGAGATAGAGGCCTGGGTCAAACACTGCCAGGCCTGCCAAGAATCCCGCCCAGATCCCCCAAGGGCCCCAGTCCAGTCCTGGGAGTCCGCCCGAGCACCATGGTCACGCCTGCATGTGGATTTCGCTGGCCCCTTTCAGGGGAAAACATTCTTCATAGTGGTGGACTCCTACACCAAATGGCTGGAAGTCGCACTGGTACCGTCCACTTCCACGTCCGCAGCCATCCGGGTACTACGCAGGCTGTTTGCAACCCACGGGCTCCCTGACACTCTCGTCTCAGACAACGGGACTGCATTTACGTCAGGAGAATTCCAAACCTTCACAGCGCAGAACGCCATCCGCCACATCCGTTCGGCGCCGTTCCACCCTGCCACCAATGGCCAAGCAGAACGCATGGTGCGGACCACCAAGGACACCCTTCGCCGCATGACGCAAGGGGACTGGGAGTACCGCCTTGCCACATTCCTTCTAGCACAGCACAGCACCCCCAGCTCAACGACTGGCCGGAGCCCCGCTGAACTACTAATGGGTCGGCGCCTTGCAATCAGATTGGACCGCCTTCACCCCGATAGAGCTCAGGATGAGGTAGTGGTGGGGGAAGGCAGGAACCCCCGGACCTTCGAGGCCCAGGACCCAGTGTACGCAAAGAATTTTGGGGCAGGCCCAGCATGGGTACCCGCCACAATCACCAGGGTCACTGGCCCCGTGTCGTACGAGGTGCTAACGGATGGGGGGCAATGCTGGCGCCACCACTGCGACCAGATACGGCGACGATTCCCGGGAGAAAACCAGGAGGAGGACAGGTCAGAGGAGTCCCAAGGGAACAGCGGGGCAGTGAGGCCCATAGAGCAGGAGGGGCCAGCAGGAGAGGCAGAATCAGTAAATACAGAGAGGACCCGTGAGGCCGAAAGGACACCGGAACCAGAACCACGACTGAGCGAGCCGGTTGCACCAGACCAAACAGCCGCATCACAGCCAGCATCCTTGGAACACGAGCCAGAACCCGGAGCCCGGACCAGGGAACACCCCAGGCCACAACGCACACGTAGGCCGCCGGCATACCTTGAGGACTATGAATGCGACCTCCCGGGCAGGACTGGAACTTAGAGGGGAGGGGTGTTATGTACTGAGTTGAATAGGATCCAAACTGTAGCAGTCTGATTGGTCCTAGAACAATAGGATCCAAAAGGCAGCAGTCTGATTGGTCCTAGAACAATAGGATTCAGAATGCAGCAGTCTGATTGGTCCTAGAACAATGCAGCAGTATGATTGGTTGGCAGGAACCACCCAATCCTGCTCCAGATAGAAGTGAATCCACAACCTGATTGGCTTACAGTAGAATTCCAGAATTAGCCAATCATGTGCAGCCCATTGTGTAAATAATGTATATAAAGCAGATACTGTGAGGGGACATTTAATCATTCCTCCTCACCACTATGAGCTGAATAAAGAGCATGAAATCACTTTGCGACTCTGAGTATATTTCAGGTACCTATTTATCTACTTGCACTTTGACATGCTTTCGAACTGCTAGGTTGGCAGGAGCAGGGACCAAGCAATGGGAGCTCACCCCATCACGGGGATTCAAACCGCTGACCTTCTGATCGCAAGCCCTAGGCTCTGCGGTTTAGACCACAGCGTCACCTGTGTCCCTTTACAAGCAAACTAAAATAAAAACCTAATTCGCCCACAATAGATCTTTATGGAAAAGTTGATTTACTCAGAAGTAAGCTCAGTGGATAGCTGTGGATAGGATTGCAGCCTCAGTCACTTTGGATGTGTGAAATAAAGGTCACATCCATGCCACACATTTAAAGCACTATTGTACAAGTCATGATTTTCCTCAAAGAAATCTGGAGAGGGTTTTTTTTGTTTTGTTTCTTTTAAGGATGCTGATAATTATTAGAGTTTGAATTTGATATCCCGCTTTATCACTACCCTAAGGAGTCTCAAAGCGGCTAACATTCTCCTTTCCCTTCCTCCCCCACAACAGACACTCTGTGAGGTGGGTGGGGCTGAGAGACTTCAAAGAAGTGTGAGTAGCCCAAGGTCACCCAGCAACTGCATGTGGAGGAGCGGGGAATCGAACCCAGTTCACCGGACTATGAGTCTACTGCTCTTAACCACTACACCACACTGGTTCCTAGTGCTACAATTCCCAGGGTGGTTTATCAATGAAGTCCTCTCCTCAGTGAACCCTGATAACTGTTGCTCTGTGAGGAGAATAGGGGTCTCCTGGCGGCTCAAATAAAAGTTTGCCTCCACCTGTATGCTCGGAATTTTTATTTTCATTTTTTTTTAAAAAAAATTATTCCATCTCCTGTGTGCTTGGGATTTGATTGGGGTGATAAGACACAATTTGCTGTTGTATGCATATGAGAATTCACCCGCCTAGGAACAGATGCACACTGTGAGGACTGGGCCTTCAAGATAAAGCGGCTTATTAGCTTCATGCTGTGTGAGCCACTGGAGTGATAGCTCCAGAGTTAAGACCACCATTTCAAAAAGCACATGCTACAAACCGGAGTGTATTCATCCTTCAAATGCCAACACTGCTGTCTCATCTCATTAGGAATTTAGAAAAATTGTGCTAGTACTTTATCAATAAGCACAGAAGGATTTGCATGAAATGGTGTTCTGAGGTGCTGTCAGAAATTTAATTATTCTCAGTTTTGCCATATTTAAGAGGCTGTCTGGGGAAGAGGAGTTTGGGGGTGAATCCTAATGCCCTATATGTGGCTTAATTGATCTACTAGCTTGAACCAACCATGAAATATCACAGATATTGGGTACTACATCTATATAGATCAGTGGTGGTACTAATACTGAGGGTCTCTCTCCTGATCCATTCAGGAATTATAAACTTTGCATGCTGCAGTGGGAGGCAGGATTGTTCTATTTTTGTCTTTGCTCTCTAAAATCTTATGAAATTAATAGCATGGAGGCTGTATGCAATTCTGGGGAAGTAAGCTACATTAAACTCAATGAGACTTACTTCTGAGTAGTCATAACGGTAAAGGTAAAGTACCCCTGAAAGTTCAGTCCAGGCACGAATGACTCTGGGGTTGCGGCGCTCATCTTGCTTTACTGGCCAAGGGAGCCGGCGTTTGTCCGCAGACAGCTTTTCCGGGTCATGTGGCCAGCATGACTAAGCCACTTCTGGCAAACCAGAGCAGCACACAGAAACGCTGTTTACCTTCCCACCAGAGCGGTACCTATTTATCTACTTGCACTTTGACGTGCTTTCAAACTGCTAGGTTGGCAGGAACTGGGACCTCATTGCACCCAGTCGCGGGGATTCGAACCGCTGACATTCTGATTGACAAGCCCTAGGCCCAGTGGTTTGGACCACAGTGCCACCCGCGTCCCTTCCAAGTAGACATACATAGTGGTATTGCAAGAGTTCTACTTTACTACTATCTTCCTTTTCCATATTAGGAAGGTCGTTCAGAGCAACCTTCGCAACTTCAAGACTTGCCACCTGTCCATCATTTGTACAGATAGTCGATTCAGAAGCTCTGCATATAATAAGCAGTATATATATATATATATAGGCAAAGGTTGTCAAGGCAAAACTGTCCAAATAAACTTTAATCAGTCCTCGAGTTTCACAAATAGTAAGTTTGAGAAATATCTCTAAACCAGTGGTTCCCAACCTTTCTTTTGTTGGCTATGCCCCACCTAAGCATCTCTAAAATCCTGATGCCCACCCTCCATGACATACAGTATAATTCTTATTCTTCAAAAAAATGAACTCCTGTTCACATGGAGGAAGCCTAAAAGGCCATTCACATTTAATAACTCATTCTCAAATTGCCCACTTTAAATACCAAATTGCCCCCCTGTGGGGCGTGTGCCCCACGTTTGGAACCATGTCTCTAAATGCTCTACTTAGCAAGCACTTTGATATATACATATGTTCCCGTGACATAACCACTTTGTAAACAGAAAGTAATGTGTAGAAAAATAGGGTCTTAGAGTGGTAATTGATGTGGTTGTTCCAGAGTTCCATATGTTGTTGGGGCACAATTCTCATCAGCACCAGCCAGAACAGCCCATGGTAAGGGATGATGGGGTCATAGCTGTCAACTTTTCCCTTTTCTTGCGAGGAATCCTATTCGGAATATGGGAATTTCCCTTTAAAAAAAGGGAAACGTTGACAGCTATGGATGGAGTTTGTATTCCAACAGCAGCTTTTGGACAGGCTCAGAACCCATAAAGGGATTATTATTATTATTTTGAAAGCAATTAACATTTAAAGGAATGCTAAGCTTCCACTAGATTCTGATACACCAGCCATGAGCATGAGGCCATCCCAGGACAGCAACAGCCCCGAAGCACCCTAGTTTGGGGCTTCCTTTGGCTACTTCTGGCAGGGATGCAGTAAACTTTAGCATCTGCCAATCATTTGGACAGGTGCATTGAAACATTCCTCACTAGTGGGGTTTTCCTGCCCATGGCAGAGGAGGTGGGGTCTAGGAGGGCAGGGCAGAAGGGCATGTCCACCCCATCTAACATGGCCGATGGGATAGATAAATTTTCAGAGCAGTCGGATGGATGTCATTTTTATGTCTAGCTGAGGGGGAACAGGAGGCCCACCTAGTGGTGGAAAACATTCTCCTCTATACGGAGAGCAGACCTAGATCTGTGCAGAACCACTGCAAGGGGCAGAGGAGGAATGGATTGCGACCAGACAGGACTGAACTTAACTTTGGGGGGAGGGGGGTTGCAGAAAAAGAAACTGAGAATCATGACACCAATGTGTTGTTGTTTACCTTTGCAGCTCTGGTAATACCTATGTCTCAGGGTTTCATGCTTCAAGCCTGCAGAGAAAACCTGGGGATGTGCAGGAATCACCTCGACAAATTACAAGTTATTTGCGCAATATTTGGAAGCAGTAAAAATCTGAGCTTTGCAACCGCCTTGCTGGATGATTACTTGCTGAATTTAGTCTACCATTTGCAATGTTGCCATGGATCTCTGGAAGTTCCTAAGCAAATCAGAAGGCAGCTCATTAGGTGGGGAGGAGCGTCACTGTTGCTTACTGGAAGGGAGAAGGGTGGGCAGTGGGGAGGTCAATACAGTGGAACCACACCAGTGGAACCTTCCGCAGGAAGGCTAGTGTTGCAGATCTGCCTCACCTGGTCAGCCACTTTTTGTCTTCAACATCTCAGATTCACAATTAGTCTGTACGAGTACCACGCTCACCTGTAGCTTAAGCCAAATTGTAGGCTCAGCCCACAAGCTAGTTGTCTGCTAGCTTGTTTGCTATCAAAATACCAGTGGGAATGTTTTGTTATTATATGCTTTCCACGCCCTTCCATTCAGTTTATTTGATTTTCAGGATCCCATCTATAATTGTGTAGAGCATTACCATTTGTTAAGTCCTATTCTGCCCAAATCTGCAGCTCCCTATTGATTTTATTCATAGCTCTTGCATGCAACAGCAACTCTGCTGCAAAAAAGATATAAAATTTTAATGGAAATTCAAAAACAACCTACAGCTCCAGTGTTTTAAATCTCTCTTTCAAGATACTTTTGCTTATCTTTTAATATTTAAAGGTCAGGGAAGAGGTGTAAAGCCTGTATCTCTGCCATGTAGGAGTTTCGTTATGGCAACACTGCAAAGGTTAATAATAACAACAATAAGAATAATAGGAGGAGGAAAGTAATTAAATAAAAGTGAGACGAGTCAATAGAGAGTGTTCATGAGTCCAAAGAGCTGTAACTTCAATGTGGAACAAGTGACTCAATGACGGAGAAGGGTTTGGTGAGTAATAGCTGTGAATGTGAGTACAAGGACCTATTGTATATGACAAGCTGCTTGCAATCATTCCTGAAAATCAGGTATGCACACCTTGTGACCCAGCAAGCCCAAGGAAACCATGCATTGCAGCCTACCAAGGGCTTGATGATGCCCTGCTTTTTGCTCCTTGCCAAGGAATGTGAAAGCAGGTGGACTGTCAAACACCAGGCTGGCTGCAACATGCAGCTGGTAGCCCCAAAGTGGCTTGTAGGCTTGTAGGCTTGTAGGCTGAGTTAGGTTTCACCCTGTATGGGGTGGGGTTGAGGTTTGGGACTGGGATTGGGACTGAACCAAAAGGTGGGTGTGCACATACCTGAAGCATACCTTCCACCTTCTGCATTTCAAAAACTCGGACACATGTCTTCTGGAAAACACTCCTGGAAAAGTCAGAAGACCCACACCCCACTCTCCCTCCCCCAGTGTTTTTTTGGGGGGGCATGATCTCATGCAGTGCTTAAAATTGTGAGTCCGCAGCCCCTCAAAAGTGCTTTTGAGGGACAAAAGTGTGGCACCTAAAATGGTCACCATGATCTCATGTGAAAAAAAGGATGTTCTGGTTTTTTTCAGGACACTTGGTAGGTATGCATAAAGCACTTCCATAGAAACACTGGTGTGTGCATGTTGTGTTAGCAAAAAAGAACACACACGGCTCTGCCATTTAGTGTTAGCCCCGTACTCTGTTCTAGCTGGGCCTGCCTTTCCAGCGTCATGGGGCTAACTTTGAAAGTAGACTTGGAAACTGCAACTAATCCAGAATGCGGCACCTAGACTGGTGACTGGGAGCAAATGACCAGGACCATATAACACCGGTCCTAAAGGATCTACACTGGCTCTAAGCACAATTCAAAGTGCTGACACTGACCTTTAAAGCCCTAAACAGCCTCGGCCCTGTACACCTGAAGGAGTGTCTCCACCCCCCCCCCCATTGTTCAGCCTGGATACCGAGGTCCAGCTCCGAGGGCCTTCTGGCAGTTCCCTCACTGCAAGAAGTGAAGATGCAGGGAACCAGGCAGAGGCTTTAAGGCCATGGAGCCTGCAGATAGATGGAAGGGAGTGGAAACAATCTTGTATTTCTCTGAATTGTGTGTATGTGTGTGTGTGTGTGCGCGCACACACACACACTTCTGCTACATTGTGTTTCTCTTTATCTCTTGCCAACAAGGTGAAGAACCCCCTATTTTATTTTATTTTATTTATTTTATTTTATTTGCATAAGATATACCATCTATTTGAAAGCATTCAACATAAAAAGGAATCACTCCCGTTTTTGTTTAGCTAAAGTAAGGCCATCTTAGCAGCAGCAGAGCAGCTGTCTTTGAAAGTCATGTATCCATAATTCACAGCTGGCAATGACACTAGTCATGCCATGGTACTCCTTTAATGGCAGTAATCCTGAAGCGCCACAGATCCTAATTATTGGAGCAGCAGTGGTTCTTAATTCATGATTGCATCTTCTGAGAATGAAAGAAGAGAGGGGGGTGGATGGGTGGGAAAGGTAACTAGGCATAAAATGTCGAGTGGAGTGGGCACCACCCATCAGTCCCAATGGTGAGCATTAATTTGAGAAGGAATGTTCCCTTAGTGGTTATAATTACCTCAGCAAGAGACCTGACAATCACCTACCCCTTTGCTGCTGGAGCATAGGCATGCATGCTCTAATTATCAAATAGTCTCAGGCAGCAACACTATCCAGAGTTGCCTGGGAGCAAGCGCCATGGATCTCAGCAGGGCTGACATCTGACCTTCTGACTGTGTTGTTCTCAAATCACCTACCTGATCATGGTTGCAATTTGACAAATGATGGTCCTCTCAGAGCATATGTTTTTAAATATGTGTTTGTTGGGGGAATAGGGACACGGGTGGTGCTGTGGTCCAAACCACTGAGCCTCTTGGGCTTGTTGCTCAGAAGGTCGGCGGCTCGAATCCCCACGACGGGGTGAGCTCCCGTTGCTCAGTCCCAGCTCCTACCAACCTAGCAGTTCAAAAGCACGCCAAAAAGTGCAAGTAGATAAATAGGTACCGCTCTGGTGGGAAGGCAAACGGTGTTTCCGTGTGCTGTTCTAGTTTTGGTGTTCCATTGCGCCAGAAGCAGCTTAGTCATGCTGGCCACATGACCCAGAAAAACTGTCTGTGGACAAACGCCGGCTCCCTCAGCCTGTAAAGCAACCCCAGAGTCGTCTGCTACTGGACTTAACTGTCAGGGGTCCTTTACCTTTTCCTTTTTTTGTTGGGGGAAAGCCTATACATGCAATAATAGGGTCACACAGACATGCCCTGGTTCCAGCACACATATCTGTCAAGGAATAGTCTGGATCTGAGGATTGGAGAATGCATTCTCACGCAGAGCAGCTTCTCTCTGATGAGGAGCTGGAGGGGGAAGATTTGACCCCCTTGACTCCAGCGGTTTCAGAAGCAGGGAGAGACACAGACATAGAGCAGATTAGACAGGAGTTGTCTAGCTCCGAGATAATGGAAAGAGAACCAGGAGGGAGGGAACAACCAGCAGAGACATCATGAGAGAGTGTGAAAGACCCTCCTTCCCCAAGGACTAGGAGGTCTGTCCATATTAGAGAACAAAGAATGCAGAGAGGAGAAGGAACTTCCCGTTGGTGCCCAGGATGTTGCAGGGGGTGGAAGGGGGAGGATTTAGACTGGCAACTGCTCTCCTTGTGGAGGGCTGTGGGTTTTTGGTTGCAAACAAATGACTGAAGAAAAAGGACTATAAATATAAACTGCTCGTTAATTCTTGTCTTTGAAGTTACTTCACGCCTAACAATGTGTTAGTTTTGGGTGCACTATAAGAGGTTATACTGTGGACAGATCATCCTTGGTCTCACACAGAGGTATGCAATGACCAGCTTCTCTTCATTACCCTGGGGCTCAGGAATTTTCCTCTGAATCTTGATTTGCAATAATAATAATAAAAAGTATACCTTCAACAGCACCTCAGCAGCATTCATTGGTACCTTCAAAAACTGTACTTAAGAACATGAGAAGAACCTGCTGGGTCAGACCAATGGCCCATCTCTTATAATATCCTGTTCTAAGTGTTTACAGATCAACCATTTAATTATTTGTTCCAGGAACTTTCTTGGTTTCAGTGTCAAGCTGACAGGTCGGTAGTTACCTGGGTCTTCTCCCCCACTTTTTAATTTTATTTCAGGGAAAGCATTGCAAACATCCCAAAGACATTTGGCTGGCCAAAGTTGAAAAAACAGGATTGGACCAAATGAGTTGCTGAAAGCCACAAACTGAACGCAAGTGAGATGTGGGGTCTGAACCTGAGGGCAATCAAATCATTCATTTGAAACACACATACTCGCCCACAAACCCCCGCTGCTGCAAAAAATGCTTTTGCAGGAAAATGCTGTTGCAAAATATATATATGCCAAACCTCTTAATTCCATACCTAAATCATCTCCAGATCAATTCCTCTTCAACTAATTTACTCACATTTATTGCCCACCCAAATTATCTTTAAATCAATTTTCCTCCAATTTATTTATCCCCTCCTTCCATCCATTACTCATCTGGGTCCCACAGATCAATTCCTCTTCAATTAACCGAAAAACACTTGTTTCCTTTCTGCTATCCGAGTAATAAAACAAGGGGAATCCCTGGGAGTGACCACCGAGACCATATAATGCCAGTCCTGAAAGACCTACATTGGCTCCCACTATGTTTCTGAGCACAATTCAAAGTGTTGGTGCAGACCTTTAAAGCCCTAAACAGCCTCGGCCCAGTATACCCGAAGGAGCGTCTCCACCCCCATCATTCAGCCTGGACACTGAGGTCCAGCTCCGAGGGCCTTCTGGTAGTTCCCTCACTGTAAGAAGTCAGGTTACAGGAACCAGACAGAGGACCTTCTCAGTAATGGTGCCCACCCTGTGAAATGCCCTCCCATCAAATGTAAAGAAAATAAACAACTATCTGACTTTTAGAAGACATCAGAAGGAAAACCTGTATCGGGAAATGGTTAATGTCTAAGTTTTACAATTTATAATGTACTGTAAGCCACTCAGAGTGACTGGGGAAACCCAGCTGGCACTTAAAGAGAGAGGACTGAGTCATAGATACCGATTTATTATATAATAAATGGAGATGGAGTGTGGGCAAATCTGCCCATTACAGTTTCTCAGCTGTCCATTCTTAAGTTCTCTCTCTCTCTCTCTCTCTCTCTCCCTGTGTGTGTAAAGTCCTCGCGAAAATTCAGCAGCATGCAGTATGAATTTCTACTTGTACATGTCTGTCTGTGTGCAATTTTGCCTAATACAGCTCAATTTTTATTGCGATTTTTGCATTTTGTATGCACCCTTTATCACAGCACATGCATTTTTGCATGCATTGCTTGGCTGGAGAAGTGCCAGTTTTGATGCATGGCTGCATTACTTCATGCATTGTTTCAGAAAGTGCAGCTTAGGAAGGCTCGCCTTCCACTGTGAACTGATTCAAATTTATCCCTCATCCCCAGTTTTAGGTCCCTTCCTTGGCAAATTCTCACACAGTGTGGGTGGGTGCTTGCATTCCCTAATGCTCTTCTTATTCTTTTGCCCATTTCGGCATTTCCTCTAATGCAATATTTATTTGTCGTGTTAGGTCAACATTTTGTGCTTCACATTTGTTCCTAGTTCATCGGCTCTTTTCCAGTGTGAAACCTTTCCTTTCCCCTTTCTCCTGAAGGTTAATAATCCCTTCCTCTCTTCCACCCTGAAAACACGCACCTTGCAAATACACAGACTCCCAACTGACACTTCTGGCTCTTGAATTGCTGGCACAGTTTGATTGTCTCTGAGTTCTGGCTATTCCCCATTACTTCAAGCTATGGGCTTGACAGTTAAGACAATATGGTGTGGGGGTTTTTTGGAAGAAGAAAAAACTGAGCAAAAGAAAAGCAGAGGCTCTTGTGTTTCCATAGACTTGCAAAGCCTGAAGAGACCTAAAGGCTATCTGTGCCAGAGCTTCAAGCTGCTCCTGTCATCCACTCAGCCCCCCAGGAAACTTTGCATTTGCATTCAGAATTTCTGTCCATATCCATATCCAATATCCATTTTCTGTCCACATCCTTCACTGCATAACTCAGATGAGAAGCAGAACTCAAATTGAATTCCAGCTCTTCTGCACTCTGCTTTCCTTTATTTTATTTTATTTTATTTTATTTTATTTTATTTTATTTTACCCCCCACCCATCTGACTGGGCTACCCCAGCCACTCTGAATGGCTTCTCTCAAATTTTAAAGCATAATAAAACATCAAACATTAAAAATACTTCCCTTTACAAGGCTGCCTTCAGATGTTTTCTATATTTTTTTTTAAAAAAAATGTTTCTTAATTTTCCAAATTATTACAAATCAAACCAAATTGGTACTTAAATTTAATACAATTTCTTAAAATCAGGTTTCCTGCTCTTGTTGCAAACATATGTCAATCATTTCCTCCTGTAGCCGCATCTTCTCTTGTTTAATGTCTGGTTGTCATCCTTCACTAGACATTAGTCCATTACCTTCAGGTGTTTTCTAAAAGTTGTGTAATTCTTTATCTCCTTGACATCTGATGGGAGGGCGTTCCACAGGGTGGGTGCCGTCGTCCAGAAGGCCCTCTGCCTGATTCCCTGTAACCTCACTTCTTGCAGTGAGAGAACCGCCAGATGACCCTGTGTCTAGGCTGAAGATGGTGGCGATGCTCCTTCAAGTATATGTGCACTGAAAGAAGGTGTGTTGAGGGTTACAGGGCTTGCCCCATAACTAGTGTGGTGCCGTCATCGCATTCACCAGACATTCTACGGCTGCTGGAAGATATTCTATTCTCCTGCTGTTTGGTGCCCATTGGAAGTGCTAGGTTGGAAGGCATGGAGGCCAACAGTACGTGGTGCTAGAACTAATGGTCAGCAGAGCCAAATGATTTAAGTTTTACCCCCTTCCTCTTCCCTGATATGTTCTACAAAGGCAACATTGACAATAAGGAGGCAAAGGAGCAGGACAGCCAGTGTTACACCCTAAACTTGAAGAAAGTACAAAGACAGGTAGGTGGGGGCTCACTGGGGTAAACTCAGGTTGGTAGGACATTGCCTTCCTTGAACCCCATGAAGACCTTTTGGCAGGGCTTGTCAGAGGGGTAGGAGAAATAGGATAAGTGCGGCAAGCTTGAGGTTGGGGAGGGGATGAATAATATGGAAAGTTTGCTGCTGTTGGGAGATGACCTTGCTCCACTGATGTCAAACAACCTGATAAGATCCAGCAAAGTTTCTCAAAAAAATAAACCTTCCTGGCACTTGTTGGTCACTTCAAGATGAAGCATGTTACAAGACTGATTACTGTGAGAGATGACACCACAGAGAATTGTGTAACTTGCTAAAGGATTGTTAAATAAACTGGAATATTTGGAGAAAGCAATAATAGCATGAATGTGGGTCTATTGACATTGATACTGGTATTGTGGTAGAACTGTTTAATTCATCTACATTGTGAAACATACTCATGGTATTTTTGAATTTTTCAAAAAGGCAGCTATGGAAAAGTTAGGTTTGAGCAACGATGATGATATGTCTAATAAAAAGCAGAAGAAAGGGAAACTTCAGAGTGATGAATCATACAAAGGTGAAACAGACTTTGATGCATGTGAAAGCTTCAGAATTAACACATATACTGTGATAATCAGTAAGCTCCTTTCAGAACTGGAGAGATGAAGGTTTGAGTTTGAGTTCCTATTAAAAATGCCAGAAATGGAGCCATTAGAAGCGCAGACACGTGCAAAAGATTTGCAATCTTGGTGTCAAGATGACCTGACAGACTCGTTCATTAACGAATGCACCCACTTCAGAAGTTATTTATTAAGTACTGCAGAAGCACCTAAAAGCATTTTGAAGATACGTGCTCAATAATGAGAGACAAGAATCTGCAACGAATCTTTTCACGTGTGGACGCAGCACTCAGAATATTTCTCTTCACAGCAGCCACCAATTATATATTTTTGACTATAAGGTCTTTCTTAGTACTAAGGAGACTAAAAATATATTTGCGTTCTTGAATGTGAGCAGAGCGACTCAGCGCACTAGCCCAGCTGAATATTCAAGTGGAGTTGACAATCACAATAGACGATGAAAATGTGATGCAGAATGCATGCCCAAAAAAATGTCCCAATGATATAAAATACAACAATTGCTGGGTTTTTTCATAGAAAATATGTAAAGAAACAAATGTTTCATACATAAACACTCTAATAATATTTCCATGTAACTTGCTCAAAGTATATGGTTGTTCTTATTCAACAAACTTATACCCTCCAACATTGCTCAGATAAAAATAAAGGCATTTCTCCCCCCAACTGATCCTGTCTGTTTTATTTTTGTTTTCTTCTGCCCCCACCAAAAAAAAAAAAATGTTCTTTATGTGTATGTGCTGATTTTAAGCCAATAAAGATTAATATTAAAAACAACAACCAACCCCCATTTTTGTCCCACGCAGAGCATTTCCACCGCCACAGTACCAATGGGACATAGCACACACACCCTCCGCCATCCTGAGAAAACTCTTTAATCCTGATTTTATTTTATTTTTTGGTAGATTTACAAAAAGAAAACGACACATCAGTATCTAAATTTTAGAAAGGGGAAAGATTAGACATGGATGCACAGAACATTTTTTTCAAAAGAAAAATCAAGACTCCTTGTGCTCCACTCCACTCATCCTTTCTTCCTGCCCAGGATGACCCTGCCCTCTGCCTGCCCCTCAGAGCTGGGGTGTCACCTGGGGCTGGACTTCAGCAGCCTCTTCTCCTCCTCACCCGCTCTCCCGCAGCCACTATAAGCTGTCCAAGGAAGGAGGCTATGGTACAACAATGAGTAAACAAACAAACAAACCCTTGTGTTGCAAAATATGACTCAGCAATACAGTGGTACCAGTGTGATGTAGTGGTTAAAAGCGGTGGACTCATGATCTGGGGAACTGGGTTCGCGTATCCGCTTCTCCACATGCAACTGCTGGGTGACCTTGGCTACTCACACTTCTTTGAAGTCTCTCAGCCCCACTCACCTCACAGAGTGTTTGTTGTGGGGGAGGAAGGGAAAAGAGAATGTTAGCCGTTTTGAGACTCCTTTGGGTAGTGATAAAGCGGGATATCAAATCCAAATCCAAACTCTTCTTAATTCGTTCTGGAGGTCCGTTCTTAACCTGAAACTGTTCTTAACGTGAAGCACCACTTTAGCTAATGGGGCCTCTTGCTGCCGCTGTGCCGCCGGGGCACAATTTCTGTTCTCATCCTGAAGCAAAGTTCTTAACCTGAAGCACTATTTCTGGCTTAGTGGAGTGTGTAACCTGAAGCATATGTAACCCGAGGTACCACTGTATCAAAAGCAACATGATGGCCAGAAACGATTACAGTATAGAAAAGTCTATGGAATAATGCAAAACATCAAAACTATCAAACTGAAGTCTCTGAAAGTCCTTGAATAAGTCATGGCGCCAGACTCTACCCGGTGGAGATCAAGCTTGTAAAGTTTTGTATAATCGGCAAATGTCCAATTCTGATGTCCAACTCTGAACTCTGCTGAACAGTGTTTCTGGATAGCGACTACTGTTTTGCATGAGCACTGTTCCAGAGCATTTTTCATTCTCATTTATATTATATCTATTCGAAAAAGGATTGGTTAATGAAGAAATTACACATCTTTCTACTTACGAGTGTTTGTTGAACGAATTGGCTGATGAAGAACTGAACCAAACAGTAGTTGCTATCCGGAAACACTTATGAAGAATTTACTATCAGAATTCATAAGCCTCTTCCGTTCATCCGCAGCAGACACCATAAATACGCCACTGAAAAATGGATAGCTAAGTTCTGGAAATGGTAACATTTGAAAGCATGGACAGTTGTTACAGTTCTGGAGGGATGGCCACAATAAGAAGGCATGCCCAGTCCATAAGTAATTAATTAAATTTATTTTTACCCTCTCCATCTGGCTGGATTTCCCTAGCCACTCTGGGCGGCTCCCCATAGAATATTAAAAACACAATAAAACATCAAACATTAAAAACTTCCCTAAACAGGGCTGCCTTCAGATGTCTTCTAAAAGTCAAATGGTTGCTTATTTCCTTGACATCTGATGGGAGGGCGTTCTACAGGGAGGGCACCACCACCAAGAAGGCCCTCTGCCTGGTTCCCTGTAACCTCACTTCTTGCAGTGAGGGAACTACCAGAAGGCCCTCGGAGCCTGACCTCAGTGTCCAGAGAAGGATGTGGTGATCGCTGGACCTTTGTGGGTGGAATTGCACCGTTCATATACAAATTATAACTAAATAATAAACAAGAAGCTAAACATTTAGCTGCAATCCTGAGCATAATTACTTGAAAGTTAACTCCATTGACATCAACAGGACAGGTCTACACAACTAAGCCAAAGGCATACTACTTGCCATGTATTGCAACTCACCAGGAACTCAGTGAAGCTTCAGATTTAGCTGACTGCCTGGACTGCCCATTGCTCGATGGCTATATCAAGGGATGATGGGCCTTGAGAGATCAAAAATCACAGAGAAAAGGTTCACACCTCTACACAAAATCTCAAACACCCCGCTTCTCGAGGAAAGCAGTTCACTCATTCACCTGTCAAGTATACTGCAAATAGAGTATGCAAGGAAATCAAGTGCCATGAGGGTATATGTGAACCTGTTCCAGTCTATCAATTATGCTACAGTTTTTATTAATTTAAAAAGTAACCAAAGGTCACGACTGGCAATGCTCTCTCCATCATGAAGTGGCTTTTTGTACTTTCATTTCCTAATTGCTTATTCAGGCTCAGTTGCCTCTGTTTGCTTTAACTGTGGAAACCCTTGTTGACATATTCATGTAAGCTTTTACAATCTGCGGTTTACTGTACCCGGCTCCCCAAGGAATAATTAATATCTCAGCCTAGATTGTCTTTGGCAGCTGAAAGGCTGTTTCTCACATGGCATCTTATGCTATTATCTTGCACAGGTGTTGCAGCTGCAAAAGGTTCACTCGTTCCAGTGTCTGGCACACATGACTGACACCCCAGGGACTTGGAAAACATCATTTGAGAAACCTGCTCTCTGTCACCTGATACACACTTCCAAATTGTTAATGGTCTCATTAGGCATATTATAGGGAATGGCCAAGTTATTAATTGTGGCTACTCCTATGTGTGGTCGCCTTCTGGGAATCTCTCAGATTCAAAACCTTTAATAAGATGTTTAGGGGCCTTTGTCTATTTGTAAAAGTATTTGAACACCAGTTAATTTTTTTTTAAAAAAAATATTTTATATCACACCTTTCCCCTCAAGGAGCTCAGTGTGCTGTACAATGTTCCTCCTTCCTCATCTTATCCTCACAACAAGACTGTGAGGTAGATTCAGCTGAGTGACAGTGCCTGGCCCCATGCTCACCCATGGATGGGGGATTCGAACACCAATCTTTCAGGTGATAAAGGTAAATGTAAAGGTACAGGGACCCCTGACCATTAGGTCCAGTCGTGACCGACTCTGGGGTTGCGGCGATCATCTCGCTTTATTGGCCGAGGGAGCCGGCGTACAGCTTCCGGGTCATGTGGCCAGCATGACAAAGCTGCTTCTGGTGAACCACAGCAGTGCACGGAAACGCCATTTACCTTCCCACCTATTTATCTACTTGCACTTTGACATGCTTTCAAACTGCTAGGTTGGCAGGAGCTGGGAGTGAACAACGGGAGCTTACCCCGTCACAGGGATTTGAACCGCCGACCTTCTGATCGGCAAGTCCTAGGCTCTGTGGTTTAACCCACAGCGCCACCCGCGTCCCACCCACGTCAGGTGATAGTGTCACATTAAAACCATTATACCACACTGCCATAATACTGCATATTACCTCTTATTTGTTTGCTGCCCACAATCCACCATACACATACATACATACATACATAAATGCAGTCATGGAAAAAAGAAAGTACACCCTCTTTGAATTCTGTGGTTTACATATCAGGGCATAACACTGGGGAACAATTTTTTTTTCATTTTCTGTTACATGAGATTTTTCAACTGTTCTTATATGTTCTTTCACTGCTGATTTCAAATCTGAAATCGATTTTCATGTACATGCTATAGTTATCTTTCAATTTCCAACTTTTGCCGATATGTCATATTTACACAGGGGATAAGTGGACACTGACACGTTGATCTACCCTAATCACATGGTAATTATTGTTTTGCAAGCTTATTTTTTCTTTATTTTTATAGTTTTGTAACCTAAATATTTATATTTTCATATCAGACCATGGCTTCTTCAAGTAGACAAAAATGTTGAAAAATCCCCAGTATACTGTGTATCCCAAGGGAATACTTTTTTTTTTTTGCATACCTCCAACTGTACATAGATATACATGTCATTTTCAATGCTATATGTCACTTACATTTATACTCATATTCTACTACTTTGGCTATGTGTTTAATCAAATATTGAATTCTTGCATTGTGAAAAACAAAGATTATGGTGAAAAGTGAAAAACATGAATTGCAAAAACAACTAGAGCTTACAGAACAAAACCAACTTCAGATATGAAATCAGCATATCGAAATTATGTTAGAACAACTGCAGGTGTCAATGCAACAAAATTTTTGTTCCCCAGTGCATCTTAAAATAGATAAATACATCCTCAGACAAACAACAACACATGACATATTACACCATGTCATGCTTTAGTTAACAAAAATAAAGCCCAAATGGACACTGTTGACAATTCCCCCCCTTTTATGGTAAGTAGTTGGAGGACCAAAATGGATTGGGCCCATCTGCTCCTTGTTGGGTTATGCAGGTGTTATAGATGAAGCTATAACACCTATAACACAGAGCTATAACACAGAGACCCAGTTAGGAGAGTGAGATCACTGTCTGTTCACTATACAGATCATTCATGTTTGGCTATAGGCACTTAAGAGCTTGGATGTTGTCCCAGCAATGACCTGCCACCAACTGAGGGTTATGTACTTCCAGATCTGTCTCCACTGTCAAAGCATTTGGGGCTTAAGGGGGCATAAGTCTGTTCTGTAGGTTTTGGAATTTGGATCCTTCTTGCTGCTACTCAAGATGGTGCAATCACAAAAGAGTTTGCTTCTGCACTGCTGAGACTTCTGAAGAAGAGTCATCAGTTTCAGAAGAAGATTGGAGGGCTATCACCAGAGAAAGTGCAGGTGTAGGTAGCACTGTTCCCTAGGGCTTCCTTCCTGTCAGAGTCTCCAGTTGGCTTTTTGGGGGGTTAGTTTCTCCACCCAGTGTCTATCCTGGCTGTTCTTGGATTGCTCCTTTCATGGTAGATGGTCAACTCCTGCATTGTGACACCAAGCCATGTGGGTTTATGCAAAGGAAACATCAAGGGTGGGGAGAGAGGGAGCTAACTTCAACTGTGTTAAAACAAATAAAATGATATTAAACAATGTTTACTGATGGTGATATTGGAGAGGCAACCCGCTCCCTGAAAATTCACAAGGGTAAGGAGTGAAAATCCCCAGTAGATCAATAGGAGTTAGGAAAAGAAAATGTTCATTCATATACATATCAGAAAATAATTTGGAAAATGCCCAGTAAAATCTACAGATTATATTTTTGGTCATGCATGTTTATGCCCTGACAAATAATTGAAGTGACCAAAACTCAGAGCAAAAGCAAAGCGAGTCTATCTCGGGCACGCCAGGGCATAAGTAATCATGCCCAAGACATATAATTTTTGAAGAGTTCACCTACTTCACCCCCTCTTAATACATATTCCCTGGTGCTTTCATTCTGATGGAATGAAATCTGAACATTTCATGTATTTCATCTGACACTTATGAAAAATGAGAACTGCATGTGTGCCTTTTCACCTTAGCATTTGGACTAGAGATTTGTATAAACATGTCAGAGCCTCTTGAGCAAATTCTGTGAACTGAAATTGGCAAAGGCTAAGACAGTTTCGTTAAAGGTATAAGGCATTTCCAACTTTGAACAATGAAACTTTCAAAGGCTGCTTACAATAGCAAAGCCAACAAAAAGCATTGTCAAGCGGATCAGAACACGGAACCGTACAATTGTGTACAAAACAAGAGCAAGCACAAACAATGGTAAGGTTAGAACAAGAGGGGTTTAAAGTCCTCATTTTAAAAAAGGAAAACATTGGCTCATGGGAGAAGGAGGGATCATGGGGAGGGATCATGGTTTTACCAGTATGGTGGGAGAGGTGGAAAGCAGGGCTTATTCCATCCACTCTGCTGAAAAACCAGCACCACCAGTCTTCCTCTCCCTCAGCTGTCATCTGGCAGTATCTATTCCATCAGGTTGCCTCTGTGGGAAGGATAAGAAGTAGGCTCCACCAGGCACTTCCAGACTCCTGCTGTTTCTATGTCAGCTGGCCATTATAAAAGGTAAAGGACCCCTGGCAGTTAAGTCCAGTCATGAACGACTCTAGGGTTGCGGCGCTCATCTCGCTTTACTGGCCGAGGGAGCTGACGTTTGTCCACAGACAGTTTTTCCGGGTCATGCGGCCAGCATGACTAAGCCGCTTCTGGCGAAACCAGAGCAGTGCACGGAAACACTGTTTACTTTCCCAACGTAGCGGTACCTATCTATCTACTTGCACTTTGATGTGCTTTGAACTGCTAGGTTGATAGGAACCATTATAAGAACTACTAATTAAGAATTGGCAACCAAGTGGACTTTTTCTCTCTTCCCTCCCTTGCTCTCTTTTTTATATGTGCCATTTTTCTGGATTGTAAGACTGCAGGGGGTATCTGACTTGTTTTGATTTATTGTATATAAGCCAGTCCTGGTCTGAAAAGGCTGAAGATACTTGCTACTACAGTGGTACCTCGGGATAAGAACTTAATTCATTCTGGAGGTCCGTTCTTAACCTGAAACTGTTCTTAACCTGAAGCACCACTTTAGCTAATGGGGCCTCCCGCTGCCGCCGCACCGCCGGAGCACGATTTCTGTTCTCATCCTGAAGCAAAGTTCTTAACCCAAGATAATATTTCTGGGTGGAGTCTGTAACCTGAAGCGTCTGTAACCTGAAGCGTATTTAACCCAAGGTACCATTGTACCTGGACCATAAAGAAGGCTGATCACCGAAGAATTGATGCTTTTGAATTATGGTGCTGGAGGAGACTCTTGAGAGTCCCATGGACTGCAAGAAGATCAAATCTATCCATTTTGAAGGAAATCAGCCCTGAGTGCTCACTGGAAGGACAGATCGTGAAGCTGAGGCTCCAATACTTTGGCCACCTCATGAGAAGAGAAGACTCCCTGGAAAAGACCCTGATGTTGGGAAAGATGGAGGGCACAAGGAGAAGGGGACGACAGAGGACGAGATGGTTGGATAGTGTCTTTGAAGCTACAAACATGAGTCTGACGAAACTGTGGAAGGCAGTGGAAGACAGAAGTGCCTGGCGTGCTCTGGTCCATGGGGTCACGAAGAGTCGGACACGACTAAACGACTAAACAACAACAAACCATTGTACCTTCATTAGCCTTCCTTTGTATACCAGTGGCTGGGGCACAGCAGATGAATCAGCTTATGTGTGGACTTCCCAGAAGATTCTGGTTGGCAACTATAAGAAACCAGGCCTCTGTTAAGAAACCAGGCTACATAGGCCTCTGTTCTGACTGAGCCAGGTCCTTTCTACATTTTTTTTTTTCACAGTGGAAAAAAAGGAGAGAACAAATGTACAGGAATGATTATTCCTTGTCATGAAACTTTCTGTATTGTCAGGAAAGGTGTAAATGGACTGAACATTCTGCTGACAACACAACAAAGCTCCCACCCCCTTTTTTCTCCCTTTCTTTTTAAAAGGGGCTTTTGCTATTTTGTTAGTGATGAAAAACACCATTGCTTCCTAGTAAATAAAACATAGGAAATGATTCCTAAGCAATTTTGGTGTAAACCAGGTTAATATATTGTCAGGAATGAATTTTTCATAAGCAAATGTGTACTGTTCACACTGGTGTTCTGAGTGCTTAAATTGATTTTTTTTTATGGTGAAGTCACATTTGCCCTTTTGGTGGAAGCAAATCATTTAGGTCTGTATGAAGCCAGGCATCAAGACTGCTGGCCAAAAGCTCCTCTAAGCTCTGAATGGCATGGGATTCTATAAGCAGTGAAATCTGGGTGCTTAGTAGGCATACTTAAATTCAGTCCATTAGGAGGCTGTGTCCTCAAACCCAGAGACTATAGGGTGAACTTCTTGGGCTGGAATTGAGCGGGATGTTCTGTTGACCAGGAAAGCACAGAAGGTTTGGTTCTACATATTTATACCAGGCCTGGCCAATCCAGAGGTTCCACAGCTCTCACCAATAGCAGAATCTGGCAGTGCACATAGAGATGGGTGAGAAAAGTGATTTCCACCCCTTCATTTTAATGAGAAGCTGCCTAACTTGCATATCTTAAACCATCTTACAATTGAACTTCTAAATTTGCACATCTCCAAATTTTGAAGTGCAGTTCATCAACCAACCAACGTGTTTGGAAATGTGTGTATTGGGGGAAATGAACATAAAATTGCATGCATTAATGATAATAATATACACAATGCCTTGTGTTGGGGGAACTTGCTTGAAAAATGTGCATATTTGTCAAAACTGGATACAAAAATGTGTATGTTAGGAAAAACATGCCTGGAAATTTACAGGAGGATTTTTTAAAATAATAATAATAATAATAATACTGCAAATTGCAGCAGAAATGTATAGAGCTGAATTTAAGACTATGAAAAATAGAAAATGAGCAGAACAGAAACTGACAGGTTCATTAATCTCTAGTTGCATGCTGCCTTTTTCTGTCTGGAGAATTCTCAAATCTTGCTATGCATAATATTGGGGAGATTGATAGGTTGGAGCCAGTTTACAGTCATATGGTTTCCAGGTCAAACCAGAAAGCAGTAGCCAACATTTCAAAAACAATACCTCTCAATTATGGTTGAGTTTGAAGCATTTCATAATTCAGAGCCTGCTCCAGGATATTGAAGACTTTTGGTGACAAAATGTCCTCCGGAAGTCCACGCCCCACCTCATCGGCTTGTTGTTGTTGTTTAGTCATTTAGTCATGTCCGACTCTTCGTGACCCCATGGACCAGAGCACGTCAGGCACTTCTGTCTTCCACTGCCTCCCGCAGTTTGGTCAACTCATGCTGGTAGCTTCAAGAACACTATCCAACCATCTCATCCTCTGTCATCCCCTTCTCCTTGTGCCCTCCATCTTTCCCAACATCAGGGTCTTTTCCAGGGAGTCTTCTCTTCTCATAAGGTGGCCAAAGTATTGGAGCCAGCTTCAGGATCTGTCCTTCCAGTGAGCACTCAGGGCTGATTTCCTTCAAAATGGATAGGTTTGTTCTTCTTGCAGTCCATGGGACTCTCAAGAGTCTCCTCCAACACCATAATTCAAAAGCATCAATTCTTCGGCGATCAGCCTTCTTTATGGTCCAGCTCTCATTTCCATACATCACTACTGGGAAAACCATAGCTTTTACTATACGGACCTTTGTTGGCAAGGTGATGTCTCTACTTTTTAAGATGCTGTCTAGGTTTGTCATTGCTTTTCTCCCAAGAAGCAGGCGTCTTTTTAATTTCCTTCTTTGGGATTGGGATGTAGACTGAACTTCTCCAATCCTCTGGCCACTGCTGAGTTTTCCAAACTTGCTGGCATATTGAGTGTAGCACCTTAACAGCATCATCTTTTAAAATTTTAAATAGTTCAGCTGGAATACCGTCACTTCCACTGGCCTTGTTATTAGCAGTGCTTTCTAAGGGCCATTTGACTTCACTCTCCAGGATGTCTCGCTCAAGGTCAGCAACCACACAACCAGGGGTGTACGAGCCATCCATATGTTTCTGGTATAATTCCCTCGTGGGCTTATGAGGCAGCAACTGCAGGTATTCTTATCAGTGCCAGACTCTGAGATCCCGTGACCATTTCCCACAATGCCTCAGAGCAAAGCTACATTGGGGACACTGTGGGAAATGAAAAATTACAGCTCCCCATTCGGAGCTCATCAGAGATCCCCAGGCCAGGCCACAGTATTTGCCAGGCGATGGCACGAGCTGTTTCTAGGGCTGAGGAAAGCGCTCTATCGTCACTGCTGTTGATAATGCTCAGGTCATATTGTAGTGCTGAGGCCTTGCACTTCTGTCCCCAGACTGCAGGTTATCAGACACAACAGCAAGTGTCACGAAATAAATAAATAAAAACCACATCAAAGTTGTCTTTTTGGCTGCAGGTGCAAATCTGCCATGCGAAAGTACATTTGCTTTCTACAGATATGAATGGAATATGACAAGGATGCTTTGGTGTGGATAGTTTTGAGCAAGAACAGCCCCTCCCCCTGTGGCTCTAAGGTACCAACATATCTGGGATAGGGGTTGCGGTGGGGGGGGGGGGGAGAGAAGGAAAAGAAACCCAACCTGACTGAAAATGTAGAGCTTTTGAGATTTCATCAATTCATTTCTTTAAATGTAATTGCATCCCTAATCAGATTATATATTTTCGAGCCTCCATATAGTCTCATGTCCTCAGGCTAGCTACATTCTCTCTTTTTTCTCTGCTTCCCTGCCCCCTCCACATCTTCCAGGAGAGGGAATACAGTTTCCTGCTATTCCTTAAGTGCACAGCCACTTTTTTTTTGCATGCTTCAGCATTCAGAGATGAATAATCAAGTTGAAAACTTCACTTTGCAGCAAAGCTCTCCAGCAAAGCAAGGTGACCTTCTGTCAGTTTCCATTAAAATTTTCAATCTCAGTACATCTCACACAACTAAATATGAATGCTAACTCTTATTTAAAGTGGGGGATAGTATTATAATTCTACTGTTGTCTAACTCAACTAGGTACTGTGACACTCATGCCAGAACATGCTGGGCCCGATTTCTTTGCACAGTGGTACCTTGGTTCTCAAACTTAATCCATTTGGGAAGTCCTTTCCAAAACCAAAGCATTCCAAAACCAAGGTGCGCTTTCCCATAGAAAGTAAGACAAAATGGATCGATCTGTTCCAGACTCTTAAGAACAACCCCTAAAACAGCAATTTAACATGAATTTTACTATCTAACGAGAGCACTGATCCATAAAATGAAACCAATAAACAGTGTACTGCAGTCACACAATCAATCAATCAATCAATCAGTAGCTGAACTGCGTCCCACACAGTCACAAAAAAGCAAACAAAAAGGAGGCGCAAAAACAAAAATGCAAAATAAATAGCAAAAACAGACAGGCCTCAGCATAACACTCAAAACGGAAGTGTGGCACTCAAATGGGAAGCATAACACTCAAAATGGAGCATGTTTGGCTTTCGGAAAAAGTTCATAAACCAGAACACTTACTTCTGGGTTTGCAGTGTTTGGGTTCCAAGTTGTTTGAGTATCAAGGCGTTTGAGAACCAAGGTACCACTGTATGGGTCCAGAGAATAGAGAGCAAGACTTCAGTTTAGGAAAACTGGGTCCAAAACTGTGGGCTGTTTCCCATGCTGCATGAGTGGAGTTCTACTCACGCAGCAGGACTTCCATTTACTCTCTCTGTGCCCACTTGCATGCTCCCAGAATACTCTCCGGAGGGTTCTCCAACCTTCTGGAGCTAATTTTGAGGGTACATTAGATGGGAGGGGGCTGGAAGAAGAAGAAGAGTTTGGATTTGATATCCCGCTTTATCACTACCCAAAGGAGTCTCAAAGCGGCTAACATTCTCCTTTCCCTTCTTCCCCCACAACAACACTGTGAGGTGAGTGGGGCTGAGAGACTTCAGAGAAGTGTGACTAGCCCAAGGTCACCCAGCAGCTGCATGTGGAGGAGCGGAGACGCGAACCCGGTTCCCCAGATTACGAGTCTACCGCTCTTAACCACTACACCACACTGGCTCTCTGGAAGGGACGGGTGAGGAAGTTCCACTGAGCACATGGGACTTCTTTGAGCTGCAGCATTGGATACAACCTCAGTGTTGTCCCTCCCTATCTGAGACTTTGGCAATGGGACCAGCTGTCTTGCTTTCTGCACCATTATGGCAACTTCCTTCTCTGCATCATTACCATGATGACAATGGAGATAGGTGAAAGGCAGTACCTTAACCAACAATTTAGCAGGGACTAGGGACGCGGGTGGCGCTGTGGTCTAAACCACAGAGCCTAGGGCTTGCTGATCAGAAGGTTGGTGGTTCGAATCCCTGCCATGGGGTGAGCTCCAGTTGTTTAGTCCCAGCTCCTGCCAACCTAGCAGTTTGAAAGCACGTCAAGTGCAAGTAGATAAATAGGTACCGCTCTGACGGGAAGGTAAACGGTGTTTCCGTGTGCTGCTCTGGTTCGCCAGAAGTGGCTTAGTCATGCTGGCCAAATGACCCAGAAGCTGCATGCCGGCTCCCTTGGCCAGTAAAGCGAGATGAGCACCACAACCCCAGAGTCGTCCATGACTGGACCTAATGGTCAGGGGTCCCTTTACCTTTAGGCAACATTAGTGGCCAATAGATGCTGCTTCTAGCATGACTACTCAGTTGGAGCAAGTTACTCTTCCGGGAACAAGTATGTTACTATCAAAACTTGCTTCCCTCAAATGCTGCTATTGTACAGACAGGGCTCTTTCATTTTGTTCTGCCTATACACCAATTAATTTATTTGTTTCGGGGTGAGGAGTGGACTATTATTTTAAATTTGTAAATTCTACTCAAATTAGACCCATTGCATTTAATGGGACCTCACATCCACTGTTCTACTAGATCTGTCCTAATAATAATAATACCACCCTATACCCACAGGTCTCAGGCCAGTTCACAAGACAAAGTTACGATATAAAAACACAAATACATAATAATCAAAGTATAAGCAGAATCTCCCCCCCCCAAAAAAAAACACCCCTGCTATATTAAATGCCATTGCTTCATTGTATTAACTTGTTGATTTGATTTAGCTTGTAGATTTACACTGCTGCAAGCCATCCTGACCAATATGCAGGGATATAAATTTGCTTCTACAGATCAATAATATAGTCTCCAAAGTAAAGTGTTTTCTTTTTTTAATTGTCATTGCTGAAAAGTTAGCGGTGGTCATTATCCACTTATTTGTTTTTCTGATGCAGGAAACATTCTAGCTAAAGTTTTGGAAAAGACGAATAAAATAGCAGCTAATCATCTGGTCAGCAATTGCTGGATATGTTTTATTTAAGCATCTTAGAACCACTACAAAAAGCTAAAGTCACCTATTTTTGCCAGCTGTCTTTTGATTAAGCATTATATCTGAATAGTGACATATTGTTTAAGAAATAACACTTTACCATATATATATATATATATATATATATATATATATATATATATATCATTATACTCTTAGGCTCTGACCTCTTGATTTATAATGAAATATGAAGTCCACATATAACTGATATAGCAAATCACACCTCAAGGGAATTTTTTTAAATGTAGAATGAAAATATATGCATACAACCATCTGTTGGACCTGAGTCACACATGGATCGGAACAGAATCAGGAATGGATCCAGGGTGAGTGGTCTCAGGTTTTGCCTGGTCAGCTTCATCTGATTTGACTTGTTGGTCCAAACAAGTATGATGGTGTGTTAAATTCACCACACTCGTCTGACTTGGGAATATCTATAATTGCCTGTATCCACGGCAAAATATTTTGCACCAAACTCTCCTACAAATCAAATTGCATCTACTCTCAGTTACACTAAATGGTAGAATCTACAACAAGTGCAACATAGCTTTTAAAAAAAATCCTTCTAAGCTTCTTTCTAGGACAAACATTAATTATATTATTCTAGCTTGTGGCAGTTTTACACCTGCTCTTGATTAAGTGCCAACAAAAAAACTGCAGACTCAGTGGTATACCTCAGAAACAGAAAGTCTTTTTCCCCCCATTTATATTATTTAAGCCTCTCCAAAAGGACATAAATTTTAATTGTCTAAAGGATGCATAAGTAATAAATAGGGGGAGGAAGGGAAGAATCATTAACCATTGTCAGATAAACTTATTAAATTCTAATTCATCACTGTTTGACCTCCTTGTACATTTCAATAACAGATATGAGCAATTTCATCAATAATAATTACACTAAGAAGAATTAACATTTCAATTATGGAGAATGCTTGCAAGGTAGGACTTCGACAATCCAGTTGTATTTAGCTGTGTCCCGAAGGCTAATTTGAAAACAATGGATGATCATTATGATGGCATAATTAAGTCTGTGGGAAAAGGACTAGGGAGGAGGAGGAGAATGCAACAAAAAACCCAAGCAAAGCTTGGGATTCATATAAACTGATTGTTCCATAAATGCTGAAGAAGTCCAATTCCTCCCAAACATAAAAGGGGTTGAGGGAGGGGCGTTTCATTAATGGCAGAATACGTGATTTGCATAGAGAAAATTCCACATTCAGTTCCTAGCGTTTTCAGTTAAAAGGGGGTCATGTAGCAGATGATGTGAAAGACTTCTGTGACTCCAGACTGGCATTGTAAGTAAGGTACATTGACATCCCAAACAGCTTTCCCCAAAGAATCATGGGAACTGTAGCTTACCCCCTCACAGAGCTACAATTCCTAGCTCCCTTAACAAACAACCATACCTTGGATTATGTGGAGGAAAGCATATTCTCTAAATGTCCTTTTCATATATTTTGTGGATGGGACCTCAGAGGAGACGGTGACTGGGCAAGATGAACCAATAATCTGACCTGCTATAAGACAGCTCCCAATGTTCCTATATATTCACCACTCAGCTCTGCAAACTTTGTTGTCTTTCATTTCTTTCAGCCTGAGTTTTCTGTCTTGAAAGCATTTCAATATCTCCACAGCCTAACTTAGTAAATGCCACCTAAATACTTTTATAAAAAAATGACAAGCCTTCAAATTCTGAAGCTTCATAACTCCGGAACACCAAACGATTTTATTACGTCGGCTGATTTGGTTTTTTATTCTTTCAGCTAGATGGCACAATCAGTTGAGAAAGACCAACTCAATTCTTCTCTACATTCGCAGCTCACAGCTTGAGCCAAATTGCAGCTTACCAAATTTTGTTGGGAAACATTGCCTCAATTTCCAGCTTATTCATCATTCAAAACTGTTTGTGAAGGGTTGATTTGTGGATGTGTGAGTGTGGGTGTGTGTGAGAGAGTTGTGTTGACTTTTATTGCCTAAGACAATGGCTTCATTGCTTGTGTACGGAGTTTATGAATCCATATGTATAATGTTTCCCAAACTTCTTAACAGCTGAGTCACGTTTTTTTCTCCCACCATGAACTCATATTGGAGACACGTCTCATTTGTGCATCCAAGATGTTTGTTTTAAGTAGGTAAATATAAGAATGGCCCCATCCCAGAGGAGCCAGATGCTTATGTTTCTGCGTGAGTCACTGTCATGGTGAGCTTGATGACCAGAAGCAGCATGCGAGTGCAGTAACTCACACAGAGATAACAAGAAGCAGCTTCTTCTAGTGGGTGGTAATGGCATCTCATCTTCAGGAGTGACTGAATGATACAAGGACACTCCAAGAAAAGGCACAACTTTGCCCAGTATACCTGAAAGAGCGTCTCCAACCCCATTGTTCAGCCCAGACACTGAGGTCCAGCTCTGAGGGCCTTCTGGCAGTGGCACCCATCCTGCAGAACACCCTCCCATCAAATGTCAAGGAAATAAACAACTATCTGACATTTAGAAGACATCCGAAGGCAGCCCTGTTTAGAGAAGTTTTTAATGTTTGATGTTTTATTGTGTTTTTAATGTTCTGTTGGAAACCGCCCAGAGTGGCTGGGGAAACCCAGCCAGATGGGCAGTGTTTAAATTTATTATTATTATTATTATTATTATTATTATTATTATTATTATTATTTGGTTCAGCAGAGGCTGACTGGAAGGAAGCTGGCTTGACACACAACAGACAGGTCCAGGCCCAATGTTAATGGGTGTTAGAGGTTCCTCACCCTGACAGGACCCACTGATGACAGCTGCCCAGAGAACTCTCTTTCCTTGAAAACTCATTCTACTAGCTGCCTGGTACACTTGGCTTTGAAAATTTCCCAGATGTCAACTCAAATTTCAATGTATTGTGGTGAAATTAATTCTACCATGTTTTAGGTTTGTGTGGCTGTCCTTCAAATAGCCTCTTAAACATGACCAGCAGATGGAGTTCTAAATGCATAGAAATAGCAGCTCAGGAGCAAGGAGGAATCAGAAATCAGTGGCAAGGAAAGGATTAACCATTATGGATTGTATCTAGTGTTAGAGTAGACCTACTGAGATTAATGAACTTAGGTTCAGTAATTTCTATGGGTCTACTTTTAGTAAATGTTAGTTAGATTCAACCACTTCTTCCCCCTCCTAATCTTATGTCGATCACCATCCAAAAACTGACTTTTCCATTTTAAAAGGGTCCAAGTAACACTATGTGCAACGTTTAGTTTGCCTTGCAGCTTTGATACTTCTGATACCACTACTATCTCTCTGTAAGGAATCTTGCAAGATATTTTTAAAAATCAGGAACATTTCTCAGGAGAGTTTCACACACCTCAACTAAATCATTGTCATTGCATGCATTGGATCAACATCAAGAATACAATCCTCCTTGAGGAATTATTTACAGAGAGATTACACAGACAAACTGTCCTACTCCACTTTCCCCATGTGCTCATGGAATATTTTCCAACATCATGTCACTGCATGAACACCAAATTATTCCATCTTAGACTGCTACCCATGATCATGGCAGTTCTGGATTTATTTACTGTATTTTAACTGCTTTGCAAAGATTAGCTGATACACACTCTTCTTTCCCCAGATAAAGTAAATATTTAATATCTAAAAGTTAACCAACATTATGAAGCTCATGACACTGCCAGGGATGCCCTGGCATGCAAAAGAGGAGATGAAAATGCTGTTGTAGTTTTAATAAATAATAGAGATGATGTGATAAATGACTCTCAAGATATTCGGGCCTTATTTAAAAATAAAATGAGAACAATTATGCCCAACTGAGCCTGTCTCCTGTCATCAGTTTGAGAGAGTTGTTTCCAAACTTCAGAATAAAATGAAAGGCACAGAACCTTGAGTCTCAGTCTGGTCTCCTGCAATAATTTCCAATAAATAAATAAGTATTATTGGCTTCTGCTTGTCTCAAGAGACAATGGAGTACACCTCCAGGGGTGAAGCTGCGTTATGGAGATCCTGGGCTGCACAGACAACAAGACTCCCCTCTCAGCCTTGCTGATATGGTCCAAAGGAAAGCAGAGCAATATGGTTTTGCACCAACTTGGCTACGGGTGTTGCCAGAAGGAGGCATACAAGGAACCATCTTAGGGACACTACTCCATATTTGTGTAGGTTTACTCCTTGGCCTTTTCTTCTCCTGAAGATATCCTGCAAGGCAGCAGGGGTGCAGGGCCAGAGTTTTCCTTCTCCTAGATGGGCTCCCTTCCCAGGATGACGAGCTCCATCTGCTGCAAAATAAATAAATGTGGAAAATACTTGTGGGAAGTGGTAGAAGGATTTTGATGGCCTGTTTTTATGTAGTCCATGGAGTTTTCTTGGCAGGGATACTGGAGTGGCTTGCCGGTTCCTGCTCCAGGTGGATCACGTTTAGTCAAAACCCTCCACTATGACCTGACCGTCTTGGGTGGCCCTGCACGGCATAGCTCATAGCTTCTCTGAATTATTCAAGCTCCTTCGCCATGGCAAGGCAGTGATCCATGAAGGAGGCTGATCGCCAAAGAATTGATGCTTTTGAATTATGGTGCTGGAGTAGACTCTTGAGAGTCCCATGGACTGCAAGAAGATCAAACTTATCCATTCTGAAGAAAATCAGCCCTGAGTGCTCACTGGAAGGACAGATCCTGAAGCTTAGGCTCCAATACTTTGGCCACCTCATGAGAAGAGAAGACTCCCTGGAAAAGACCCTGATGTTGGGAAAGATGGAGGGCACAAGGAGAAGGGGATGACAGAGGACAGAGGATGAGATGGTTGGACAGTGTTCTCGAAGCCACCAACATGAGTTTGACCAAACGGATTGGAGAACTGGACCAAATCAAACAAAATGTAGTTCAATAGGGACAAATGTCAGGTTCTGCAGGACGAATCAGATGTAAAAATATAAAATGGGGGACACCTGGCTTACTGGTAGCACATGAGAAAAGATCTGCTATGCTATTCTGGAGAACTCTCTAACCTTCTCTAACAGAACTGGTGTCTGTGCGTTTGTATAGAAGAAATAAGTAACTGGCAAAAATTATTTCTCCCATTCCATTAACGGAGGTGCCCCTTGAATCAAAGATACTTCCCTGAACGAAAGGGTAGAATTGGATTCAACCCATTCGGTTTAGTAATACTCAGATTATTATTTTTTTAAAAAAAGAATCCCATTCAAGCCCCTGAATTTAATTGGTTTATGGGTCAGTCTGCATTCCTTTCAGTAGCAAAGGTCTTTTAAAATGAAATATTTGATCACTAGCTTCCTTTTGTATACCCGCCAAGAACCTTCCAAAGGAGTGTTTGTTCTCCTTGCTGCTATTAATGCCTAAAGCAGTGTAGCGATGTTGGCTTAAGTATTGGTGGTTTTGTGTCTCTGTGTGTAGTTTTTCAATAGAATCACGGCTCTCTTGAGTCATAGCACTTAATGAATTTGGCCCAAAATTGAATGCAGCCTTTTGGGGGCACTTAGATTACGACAGGTAATGAGAACCATAAAGATTACAGAACATGGGGGGGCGGGGAGAAGAGAAGGGACTTGGAAAGAAACATGTTTGCTTTTTAAAAACAATCTTGCCATTTGTATGCACATACATTTTAATTTGTGTGAAACGCATCTGAGAAATTGTACTTACCGTCTCAAATACAAATATGAATATTATTTATTCTGAGCTCGTTAGACTTTGAGATGACATCTTGTCACATGAAAACTCATGTTTTAAAACACGATTTCTGTGCTGATCGCATTTCTGCCTGTCTGCCAAGTGTGGCACGTGGTATGTCAAACTACCAATTCAGACTCTTCATCCTCACTACGTAACCAAGAACACAAGTGTCAAATGGAGAAATGCCTTTGTAGATCTGCAGTTCCAGTCTATGTACTCTGTCATTGTTGAAGGACACTAGTGCCAGATTTCTTACGAAGAGAGAATTTGCCCATGTGGAGTTAATGCGCCTGAAGATTACTGCATTACTTCCTGGTGTGCCCAGTCTACAAGGACTTGAGAAGCTTTGTCCAACATTTAAATCTCCCAGTTGAGAGATTGTTTGGGTCTCCTGATACCGTTGAAAAAGCCTGTTTTGCCTTTTAAAGAGAAAAAAATGTGGGGATGTTAAGTTAAATTCTATAGGAAGACAAACTCTTATCTGAAAGCATTCCTGATTTTAATAAGTATTTTAACTCTGTAATGTATTTTATTCTGTTTTATGCATTTTGTGTTTTTTGGTAATGGCTTCGTCTGCACAAAAATAAATTATATCCGTATTAGTGCACTGATCTTATCAACATCCTGAGAAATTTCACCTTGTTGTCTAAACTATTTTTTTGCTCTCCTTCCAATTTTTTTTGTCAGTCATGCCAATAAGAGTCTCTATGCACTAAATGTAACAAATTAGAAGTCTCCTCCACGAATAAGCATTGAAACCAATAGGTTCGAGCCAAATGTTAAGCCTTGCCTTCTAGTGAGAAAGAACCAGCTCTGCTGACAACACACATTTAGGCACACCAAGCATTTTATGCATTTTTGAGAGAACTTGCCTTGAATTTACCTCTGTGATCTATACCTTATCTGATTTAAATTGAACAATGAAAAATGTATTGTTAGTTGGATCTCATATTTTTAATGCTTCTTTCCCCCTCATTGGATAGAATCAAACATTTCTTTTTGAAAATTAAGGTCTGTGAACGAAGGCCTGTGGACTACTGCAATGCGCTCTACATGAGGCTACCTTTAAAGGTGACCCGGAAACTACAACTAATCCGGAATGCGGCAGCTAGACTGGTGACTGGGAGTGGCTGCCGAGATCGTATAACACTGGTCCTGAAAGACCTACATTGGTTCCCTGTACGTTTCAGATCACAATTCAAAGTGTTGGTGCTGACCTTTAAAGCCCTAAATGGCCTCGGCCCAGTATACCTGAAGGAGCATCTCCACCTCCATCATTCAGCCCGGACACTGAAGTCCAGCTCCAAGGGCCTTCTGGCGGTTCCCTCACTGCTAGAAGTGAGGTTACAGGGAACCAGGCAGACGGCCTTCTTGGTAGTGGCACCCACCCTGTGGAATGCCCTTCCATCAGATGTCAAGGAAATAAACAACTATCCAACTTTGAGAAGAGATCTGAAGGCAGCCCTGTTTAGGGAAGTTTTTAATGTTTGAAGTTTTATTCTGTTTTTAATGTTCCGTTGAAAGCTGCCCACAGTGGCTGGAATAGAAATAATAAATTATTATTATTATGAATAAATATGATGGTGAGGACTTGCCCTCAATTTCTTACAAGTATTTCTCCTGAAGAAAACTAGAATTGTCACCAAAATTTCAACCAAATTCAAAAATTCCACTAATCAACACTATTCTGTGGGCTCACTAATAATGACTAATATGGGTGTGTGCGTGCTGGAATGAGCAGTGTTCACAAGTGGGACTCTAGGCCTGGAGTAGGTGAATTGATGTCATGTCTTTATAAATTGGTTCCACCTTCATTTCGGCATCTTAAATCTGGCATAGCTATCCCTTTTCCTTCCCTGTGTAATTATGTGGGTCATTGAATGTTGTGGGTCATTGAATGATGTTGACTTTAGTTATATCCTTTTTTACCTACTCCATACAGTGTCACCCAAAGTTTATCTGGTTTTGGCTGATTGGCTATTGATTAACTGGCGATGATGGGCGGGCACCATGAGTGGAAAGAGATGGCTATCTGGAGGCACACGGTGAACGAAATGATGCAGATATTAAGGTGTGAGATGGGACTTCGAAAAAATCTCAACAATGAGGTTTTCAGAAAATTCCATCTCAAGTATTGATGGCTCACCATAGAGGGCAGATATATACACATCTGGAGTTTCCTGGTGCTAGTCCCAACATCTTCTTATGGCAGAGAATAACCAAGTAAGAATGAGACACTGGTTGTCTAAAAGTCCTTGAAAAAAATGAAATTGGTTATTAATTGAGGTCACTGAGCTTGTAAGCTGTGTTTTAAAACATTTGATGCATTTTTATCTCGATGCATTTTTAGTCATTAGCTGCTGTGGGGGCTCCTTCTACAATATAAAGTAAATAAAACATTGAGAACATAAACCATATAGAGACTTCTAATATCAAAACTATGTCTATAGGTAATCATCCTTCTTGATGCTAACTCTGATCTCTTTAAAGCTTGCATTCCCCCGCTCCTGCCCCCCATCTCTCACCATTGGGATGCTGACACAGTCATCCAAATCTGCAGATGTTAATCTCATTCCATTCCACCATATCCTCTCCCTCTGCCGTTCTTCTACATATAATAACAGGCCTGCTCATTCTTCATCTGTCATATTTTAGAAACTCATGTCCTCTGTACCATCGTCTCCCTATCTCTGACTTGCAGAGTTCTAATTGCTTCCCTGCCTATCAAACTGTTCTAATTCCTTACATCTTCCTCTACTGTCCTGTTCCTGTTAAAGTCTTCGTCATTCTGCCCTTCATCTCTTCCTTGATTTGAATGCCTATAGGATTGGTTAAATGTATTTTTAAGTCCAGCCATTTTTTTAAAAAAAATATTACGAGGACATGGAAGGGAGCAGGTTTTCACATTAAAATCAAAGGTGCTGAAAAGTTAGCTTCTGAAGTTAGCTTACTGAGTAATTGATCTTTAAAAGTCATGGGTGGTACATATTGTTGTTTTAACGGGGATTGGGTTTTAACTTGGGTGGGTGCTGTTTTATTTGGAGGGTAGAGTTTTAAATTGTTGTCAAATGTTATATGTTAATTTGGATTTTTGTATCTGTGGGCTGGAATATTTATGGGTTTTTTGTTGGGGAGTGTATTATTTATTAGTGTGTATACATCAGCATTGTTAATTGTTTCAATTGTTTTGATTACGCCTTATTATGCTTTTATTATTTTTATTGTGTATTTTGTGCTTCATATATTGTAACTTTGTGTTGTGAACTGCCCAGAGACTTACAGGTATAGGGAGGTATACAAATTTAATAAATAAATAAATTAGCTGCTGAAGTAGGACCAACATAAAGAGACAGACAGACAGACACACCTTTTAGACTAGAAAACCAGGAAGATAATGCAGTGGGAGTTACAGAATATGTTATTACTTTTTTTGAAAGTGCAGAATTGTCAAATGCAATAGGAAACAGGGTTCCCCTCCTTTTAATAATTGAGGAGAACATAAAATTAGGCAGAAGCATTTTTGCAGCATCATAACATGGGCAAAGGTATCCCAACAATTTTTTTTTTATTTTAAATAAATTGGAACCACATTCCAATCTGTGTTAGACATTTTCAGACATAGAACCTGACTGTCCTACATAATGTACAAAAACCATCTTGATACTTCTGCACCTTCCAAATGGCTGGTGAGGAGAAAACACAAAATTGCTTTTTGCTGGCTCACATAGTTAACATACCTATCCCTGTATTCGCTACTCCAGAAGGCAGCAGGGGATCCTCTTCAAGGGATCAATTAGAAGTCTTTCTTAGCTTTTCCTTGAGATCCATTTTAACAGGAAATGCCAGGGACTGAACTTGGAACCTTCTGAATTGACCACCGAACATGCAATTGACCACCGAGCATCACTTTCCATCGCCATTGTTCCATTATAGCAAAGTACCTCAGGTCTGGGATGGAGAGGCTGGCATCTGTAGTCCAAAGGGCTTTTTGCTTCAGCACCTTTCATTGTGCAAGTTGTTAATGGATTTACCTCCCATCTCTAGCTGTTTCAGAAAGTGATTGACAGGTTGCAGCAGCCAGGCAAAGCAGCTGATGCCTTTAGGCTGCATTATATGAATTCTCATCTTCAAGATACACAATATAATGGACTGTTTTGTTTTGTTTTGTTTTTAACTGTTGGGTCTGTATCATATTTTTGCATCTGAGTCATCTGCTCAGATATACTGATTGCATCCATTAGTGAGGATTCTTACAAAAACAAAAAAAGTCACCAGAAATACTGAAACTGATGGATACCCTTTCCAGGTGGTAACCTATTCAACTTTAGAAGTTCTGCTTACTTTTCAGTGTGTTTAGTTTCTGTTTGACCAAATGAGGGCCTAGGTGAGAACTATAATATTTTTGACAAAAAGCTGCTTCAGAAGTTAGGAATTGGTGCTGTGAAAAAAACCCCACATATTTGGAATTTGGTGAAGAACCAAAAATCTTTGTCCACTCCAAATCATCACCTAGCTATTTGCCTGCATGGGGGGTTCCAGTGGTGCTTTTACGCTTACAAACAAGCTCACAGGAGATCCAGTGTCCCCCTGGTTGGGAAGTTCTAAACTATTTAGAGTTCTGGTTAAAAAAGAAATGACATCTAGATTCAGTTCCAGAAACAGACTGACAACCCATTTGATTAGTGTAGGCTAACCATAGCTGTCAACTTACAGATTTGAAAATAAGGGACCAGCAGCCTCGAAAATAAGGGATCAGCAGCCAAAATAAGGGATTTTGCTTAGCTTATGAGTTTCATTGGCCCTTCCCCACCCGAGCCTGGCATGAGGCGGTTGCGGCGCCGTGGCGGCCGCTGAAGTGCCACCCTTCTGCATGCCTCCCCATCCCTTCCTCTTCCTCCTCCCTCAGGCCGCCTTCTCAGCCGCTGCCGCCGCTGCCTCCTCGGGCTTCCTCTGGCAGCACGGCGGAAGTCTCGCAAGAGAGGGGCTGCCTGCCCGCCCACCACCACCCGTCTCCTCACAACACGCCCCTTTGGGGGAAAAGAGAGAGATGGAGATGCGGCAGCTCATGCGTGTTCTCTCGCGCGCGGCGGAGGACCCCGAGCCACTGCTTTCCTCCAGAACTGGGCGAGCATGAAACCCGGGAAATTTAATGGACATCATCAATCCGGGACAGCAGCGGGACACAGTCCTGGGATAAGGAAGTTTCTTGCCAATTAAGGGACGGTGGACAGCCATGAGGCTAACTGATGCCTGTGGCAACTAGAGTGATGTGGTTAGGGTGATGTTCTTGTAACAGGGACACTTGAGCTCTGTTTGGGTGTTCTGTATACAGGGCCAGCCCAATATATGTTGCTGCTTGAGGTAAGTGACAAGATGGCACCCTCCCCCAAGGCACATATAAAAGCCAACAGTCAGTAGTAGTAGTAGTAGTAGTAGTAGTAATAATAATAATAATAATAATAATAATTTATTATTTCTACCTCGCCCATCTGGCTGGGTTTCCCCAGCTACTCTGGGCAGCTTCCAACAGAATATTAAAATACAATAGTCTATTAACCATTAAAAGCTTCCCTAAACAGGGCTGCCTTCAGATGTCTTCTAAAAGTCTGGTAGTTGTTGTTCTCTTTGAGATTTGATGGGAGGGCATTCCACAGGGCAGGTGCCACTACTGAGAAGGCCCTCTGCCTGGTTCCCTGTAACTTGGCTTCTTGCAACAAGGGAACCGCCAGAAGGCCCTCGGCGCTGGACCTCAATTTCCGGGCAGAAAGATGGGGGTGGAAGGCCAGTGTATTCCACTGCAGTTGAGGGCAGCAGGCTAGCATAGGAGGTCAAGGGCACGTCACATGGCACTTCCAGCTCAGCCCACTCCCTGCCCCTCAGCACCTACTACTTCACTTTGCCTCATTGCATTGCTGGTCCTGTCTGCACATGTGTAACTTCCGCACATGATCAAGATGAGCAGGGACCAGTGTGATAATCTTTAGCCCCCAACTCATCGAGGGCAATTACGCGATGTGGGAATCTTCCTCTACTTAGGGAAGCTAAGTAGAATCAAATTAGAATCCTGATTATGTAGGGTTTTAAATTGTGCTCCATGAGTAGGAGAGGCTTCCTGCTTCACACATAACCAATGGAAATGGTTATACCAGGTTATATTTTGCATTCAAATCTCTAATCAGCTCACTGGCTTATTTTGGAACATACACTCTCTTAGAGGAAGGTCTGTAGTTTAGTGGTAGAGCTCATGGCTTGCATACAGAAGGTCTCTGGTTCAATCTCCAGGAAGAGCTAGGAAACACTCCCTTCTAAGCTAAATAGAGCAATGGCATCACCAGGAGATTCCAGTGTTTCTAATGTCCATCATATCAGGCAGCAGAAATTTCCACACTACCTTTATAGGTTGATAGTGAAATGCTGCAATAGGATTAAGAGCCATTTAACTCAATGAAACCTACTTTTAAGAATACATGTATAGGATTCATTTGTAGGTCTCCATCTTCTAGCAGGGAGCACAGCCAGTGCAGCAGCCAAAGTTGTCAGGCAGCAGTCTGGTATTATTCCTTTTAAATAAAGCAAATATGTACCTGGCTGAGAATCATGATGCAAGTCATGCTACTCTTTCAATTTAGATGACTACTTCATTCAGCTTCATTGAAATTCTTCTCTGGCATATTCCTCTGAAAGTTCTTTCCTCCCTACACCCTCATAGAACACGCTTTAATTAAGGTTAGATGCAATGAGAGTAATTAATAATCTGGAGATTAATTGCTAAATCATGATTAGGAGATGGCTACTAGAAAAGGTTATAAATTAAGTCTTAACTGCAAAAGCAGTGAATGATTAGCTGCACTTTATTTATTTATTTATTTACTTACTTACGTAAAAGGCGGGATAAAAAGGAAGGGAAGGAAACATAGTTTGGGGAACAGCGGTTGATGGAGATGGATGGAGTGCAGTAAAAGGATATAGAACAATGAGTTTAGGAATATGTATGCTAAGATTCTGAGAGCAACTGGGAAGCTGATTTTTCTAGGCTTGGACATACTACCCTGGACTTAACCAACATAATACACATCAACATTTGACAGGTCTCTCTTGTGTAGCACGTCTGTTTTTCACACCGCCATTTGCATCAAGCAAAGTTTCAACTGGTGCTGAAAAGTGTTATATACTTAACGATGGAGAAGTACCATATGTTTCGCTCCATAAGACACACTTTTTTCCTCCTAAAAGGGAAGGGAAAATGTCTGCGCCTCTTATGGAGTGAATGTGTGGTCCCTGGAGCTGAATCACCCGAGTGCAGCGCGTGCCATTGCCCTGGGTTGCCGGTGCCCTCACCTTTCTCCTGAAGCCCCAGGAAGGTTTGGGAGCTGCGGGCAGGCTGTGCGCCTTGCCCCGCGCTCCTGGACTGCTATTTGGGGGTGGTGGGGAGCCACACTGCTCTGCCGGCAGCCTCCCCTTTCCCCTGAAGCCCCGGGAAGGTTTGGGAGTGGCGGGCAGGCTGTGCGCCATTGCCTCACACTCCCGGGCTGCTCTCTTTGAGAGAGGCTCTGCCGACGGCCTCCCCTTTCCCCTGATGGCTCTGGGGATGTTGGCTGGAGGCAGCTGCTGAGAGAGGGGAGGAAGAGGACGGAGAGGAGGGGGACTGAGACGTGGGGCGAAGGGAGAGGAGGAAAGTTGCCTCGAGTGGAGAGTCATGGTAGAGGGCATAGGAGAGGTAGCAGCAAAGGGGAGAAATTGCAGACGTCGCTTGAGGAGTTTAGGTGAAAGGGACGGAGAGGAGTGTGGCAATCACACAGGGTCCCCGGACGTTTCACCGTCTATTGATCCTTGTGCCACCACTTTATTTCTCGCTGCCACCTACCTGGTACAATACTGAGTCCAGTCAGGGTTAAATTGAAACATAAACTTCTGTTTATTTATTGCAGTTTAACAAGCGTGTGGTTTCATAAATGGTATTGGTCAATTACAATCATGGGGTGCCTATCCAGACCTATAACTTCCGCTACCTGTTCTCACTGACTAAACCGCCTCTCAGATATTTACTTGTCTTCCTAGCCCCTAACTGTTCCTGACTCAGCTTATTTCGCTACACTAACTCAACCTACCCACAGACTATCCCAATCCACTCCCACTCCAACCAACCACCCAACTCCCAACAAACTCTCCCCTTCGCCCCTGCCAGAGCTGGTTTTATAGTCCCTCTGACACCACCCCCCCTGGGTTCTGATTGGGTAACCTGTTGAACTATTTCACCTCCAGCACTCTCATATGTTAACGGCACAAGGAGGAGGCTGGGAAAGGGGCCTGTGCTGCTTGGGGAGGGGGAGAAAAAAGTGGAGAGAAGGAAAGCCTCCCAAGCATCCGCAGGAAGAGAGCGATCCCTGCAGAGGCTTAGGATGGAAGCTGCGCCCCACCAACCATATGGCTGGCGGGCGCACAGCTTCCCTACCAAGCCTCTGTGGTGATTGCTCTCCTCCCAAGGAGGCTGTGATTCAGAATATATTTTTTCTTTTTTTCTTCCTCTAAAAACTAGGTGCGTCTTATGGAGCAAAAAATACGGTATATATACATTTTGGTTTCTTTCCCTTTTTCATTTTCCAACCTTACATTCAGTGTTCCACATTTCCACATCAGTTTGTGATTATTATGTTTTTTCCAAAACGTCCTTCTGAAAATTTATCACCATTCTTGGGCAAATTTCTCCTAATGCACACATGTTTATATGTGATTCTAGATAACAGACACATTTTTCCGAAGCAATTTCCCTTGATATCATGCATTTTTATACATTGTTTTCAATGTATTTTTGTACGTATTATGAGTCTGGACAACCACACTGCAATATTTGGAGGGTATGAATTTCAAGGGATAGTTCCATTTCATGTCTTGCATTGTTTTGGAAAGGACAAATTAGGCTTATTTGTTTATTTATTTCACAAAATTTATGCACCACTCATACAAGGATGCCTGCTGGAATTCTCTTTTCTACACAAAGCCACTTCCGAGCTTGGGAGGAGGTGGGGTTGCGGGCTTCATGCCCACCCCACGTGCGCAGGGGCTGTTCTCAGCCCCCGTGAGATTCAGGGGAATCCTCGGCTGCATCATCCTCCCCGCCAGCCAATCGGCTGGCTGGGGAAGGTGGGGTAGCTTGCCCTATTTAGAGCTGGCGTGGCCGAGGCTCCCCCTCTTTGCATCCGCGCCAGCCAGCTGTTTCAGTTTCCCACCCTCCCTTCCCTTAGGTAGGCTCCCTGACTTGCTATGCACTTCGGTTGGTCGCCTCGGGGCCTGGTAGGAATTTTTTCCAATTGGTAATTGGCATATACAGCCAATTGGTTTTTTGCCTACCTCGTAGCAACTCGTCACAACTCCTCGGCATTGGCGGTTAGGCATTGGCAAGGGAGGGTTAAGTGTATGTGAGGGGGGAGGGAAATGCCATCGCCTCCCCCCACAGAAAAGGGTAGTCCGATAAAGGACTCCGGGGGGCGTTGCCCTGTCCGAAGCCTATGGAGGTGTGGGCCCAAGGCACGCCCCCAAGCGGTGACTCCGGGGGAGTTCCTAGTTGACGTGCCTTGGCAGGACTCCCTCTACTGGTGGTTAACCCTTGCCGGTCTTCATGCAATCGGGCTGAAGCCGGCTAGTCGATAGGGCCAATGCCTAAGCCAATACCGCTCATTCCTGTAATCAATAAAGTTGTGGCCTATTTCACCCATTAAACTCAATTCTTGGTGTCCTGTGTCTTTATTTCTTCCTGGGAGGGGGTGGGAACTCGCCACGCAACTACACAGTTCTTCTCTCCCTGTATGCTCCTGCACCTTCCCAAATAGGGGAAGTTTAATTGCACAAGTGGGAGTTCTTGTGCAAATGGGATGACTTTGTTTGATCCAGTGCATTCGCACAGCAAGGCAGAAACCTAGATTTCTAAGTATTATAGGGATTCCACCATCTGTATGCTTCGGAATGGGGTTCAAAGTGAAAATGAACCACAGTTCCCTAGGTTTTTAAGACAGCAATATATGATTCCCCAAGCCAAATGCTGCCACAGTAAAGAACGTCTGTTATAAGGAAAATTGTTGATGTTATGAATATGGAGCCGCAACACCATTTAATCCATCATAGGAGTCACAGCCAGTTTGCAGGAGGCTTGAATATTGGCCCAGGATATGAAGGTGACTTCCTAAGATATGGATTCTAGGTGCTCTGATATTATCATATATTACAGCTTGACTAGATGATTATCTTAATCAAAGCTCCCAAAATGTGTCATTACTCATGCTGCTTCTTTGACAGCTAGTGATCCATGGGCTGATACATTTCTTCATAATAAGAGAACCGGTAAACAATGTTCTTGAGAGATAGTTAACTTTGCATCTATTTCCGCAAGTGAGCCCCATTTCAATATGATGAACAAAGCTGAACTAGGTTTTCACAGCTGGGTTCCTAGGCAGAACATATGTAGTGGCCATCCTATTGACCTCCAAGCCTCTCCTTTTTCTAAAACAATTACACGATTCCCAGGTAAGATCCACCCTCTATTGTGGGGGTATGGTGGTCCCTCCCCCTACCTGGCCTGGTCCCCTGGCAACGCCTCCCCAGGTGGGATTGGGTAACTGCTTGAGATAGGCGGAGACCTCCACATATCCAGGGTGGGGAGGGCGAAGCCAAGCTATATGGCCGGGAGCCCATAGGATCCGGGGGGGGGGGCTGCACGCAACCATGTAAAAGGCAACCATTTGATGTGGGGAGCAGTCATTATATCACCATGGAGTTTTCTCACACACCATGGAAATCAATGAGATCAGCAAAACCATAATTATTATTATTATTTAAATAATTTTATTGAGTTTTATCTTATCGTAATAACAACATATCAAATAACAAAAAATGCAATTCCCAGGTCTCCCCCTCCCCTCCATGACTTCTCTCAACCTCCTCTTCTGGTTTTTTACATAATAACTTCTCCTGCTTCCTTTATTGTATCTTAATATTGAATTCTTTAAATAAAGTAAGTGTAAGTGTTTACTCAAATCCTGCTAGTGAGTCCATTTCTTTACATTGTTTCTGTGGGTATGACATAAATGGTTCCCAGTCTTTTTAAAAATCTCTATTGTCCTTGTCTCTAAGTCTTTCAGTTAACTTTGCCATTTCAGCGTATTCCACCAGAAAAAGCAAAACCATAATTAAAGAGTAGGAAGAATTTTGGGTTGATACCTATCTAGCGTATTCTGTGTGAATATTCATGCAGATTCGTATATATGAATATTCACTTATATGCAAGTATAACATGAGTAACAGTAAAACATGTTACAAGTTGCCTAGCCTCAGAAAGGATATCGTAGAGTTGGAAAAGGTTCAGAAAAGGCTAATCAAAATTATCAAAGATTGACCACCACATAAAATATCAATTCATACGAGAGGTAATTCCACCTAGGATCCTCTGTTAGGTTGGCAGTAGCTGTGTGTAATCTGAAAAGCTAGAACAGGGTATCTCAGCCAACTAATAGTATGCACTTTAATCCTATATGTTTCTCCGAAGGAGTAATCCCCACTGAGTTCAATGGAACATATCAGCCTAATGCAATGAAATTTTAGGTGTGTAAATTTTAATTACTTCTACTGCCTACAGTTAAAAACTACTGTCCCCGGAACATCCAATTTAAGTATACCTGCCCTGAGAAGTGTCACTAATTTTATCAAACATTCCTTTGCTAGTTTATTAACATTTTGCCACTGAAATTGCTCCATTTTAAAAATCTGGACAGGACCATCCATTTTTTACTTTGGGTTTCACTGTTCCAAAATCCAGTGATAACGAGAAATGTGCAAAATGCTTCTGAGAAATTGGCTAGAAATTTTGTTAATGAGATTAATTCATTAATCAATGAGCCGGGCCTTGGCTGGGGAGGGTGGGGTATAAATAAAAATCATTATTATTATTAATTCAAAAATTTCTAAGGCTATTCCCACCACCACCCGTCCCTGTGTAGAACCTTTCATGCCTGTCATGAAATCCACTGTAGTAATCTGATGGAAACTCTGCAATGAAATCACAGTAAAATCAATACACTTTGTCCGGTTTAAATTGTGCTATTCTGTGAAATACTATTCAATTAAAATGACATACCTTACTGTTTGTTGTGTATGAATGTCTCTATATGTAACACTTAACTGAATTTAAACAAAAAATAGGTCTCGTATTTCTGAGTACAGCCAAATGATAAATTACCTTGTTTGTTAATGACCATATTCTGGTAGGATCATATACTTGTGCAATTAATTCAGGTAATTGTTACCAGCCTCAATAGATGAGACATATATCAGGGCTAAATGAGTTTCATAAAATCCTTGGCACAATTAATCAACTGAAGAACTGATCCAAAACATTTTGCTTCTCTGCTGATCTGTGAAGTTTTGAGGAACTGCCTAAAACAGTCCTCCTGTGTCCATTAACAGTTAAAACACTGTTTAGTGTTCTGTACAGAACTTTAAAGCACTAGCCAAAAATGTGACTCAGGGAATGCCCAGCCTGCAAAACTGGCCTGCAGTAAACAGATATATGGGCATATGATATACTTGGCACAAGATTAGAATTTATTATTTAAGGGGTTTATTATACCACACCCTTCAATAGAATTCCCAGTAGTACTCATGGACTGTAGCCTTCAAAGCACTCTGTTTTCAGAAGCTCCGCTGAAATTAATGTATGCTGAGTTGACAGGGTGAGAGATGTGTACAGTTAATCTATGGAATTTGCTCCCAGAAGAGGAAGTGATGCATACCCTCCAATTGTCCCTATTTTCTAGGGATAGTCTAGGAATTACGAAAGCCATCCTGGTTTATGGCCGCCGAGACAATATAACACCAGTCTGGAAAGACCTTCATTGGCTCCTACTACATTTCTGAGCACAATTCAAAGTGTTGGTGCTGACCTTTAAAGCCCAGTATACCTGAAGGAGCATCTCCACCCCCATCGTTCAGCCCGGACACTGAGGTCCAGCACCAGATGACCGGGGTATATTATTATTATTATTATTATTATTATTATTATTATTATTATTATCCTGGAATGTCCCTATTTTACCCAGCAGCACAGCCTCTGAGCCCAGGGAGGAGGATGTGCTGGTGCCTGCCTTGGGGGGCAGTGGCAGCTGGAAAGTGAGCATCCTGTTGCTTTTCCATGACCTTCCCATGGCTGCTGCCAACCACCTACCTTGGGCAGCTCATAGCAGCTACTGGAGAGTGAGTGAGGAGAAGGAGGAAGAGGAGGAGGAGGGGATGCTGCTGCTGCCAAGGCCTAGCCCCTCATGATGTGCCAGCTCTGGTGGGCAGACAGAGGGCAGGACTCCCCTGGGTGGGAAGAAAGGGAAAGTGTAGCAGAGCACAAGGAGTCTTGATTTTATTTTATTAATTGCTTTGTGCGTTTACTCTTTCCCCTTTCTAAAATTTATTTATCGGTGTGTGTTTTTCTTTTTGTAAATCTACCAACAAATTAAATAAATAGATAGATAGATAGATAGATAATTATTTATACCCTGCCCATCTGGCTGAGTCTCCACAGCCACTCTGGGCGGCTCCCAATCGAGTGTTAAAAGCAATACAGCATTAAATATTGAAAACTTCCCTAAACAGGGCTGCTTTCAGATGTCTTTTAAAGATAAGATAGCTGCTTGGGAGGGCGTTCCACAGGGTGTGCGCCACTACCGAGAAGGCCCTCAACGTCTTCACAACACAGGGACCCACCACTACTGCATATTATGTGAAAAATCTCCCAAACAGTGCCATTCTCTCTCTCTCTCTATATATATATAATTTACAAGTGTGTTCTATTGAATTCAGTGGTGCCTACTCCTAAGTAAGTTGGTACACAATTGCATCCCAAAGGTGGTGCTTTTACGGTGATTTGAAGATGACTTGAGTAGGAAGCTGCTCCCCTCACGTTCTGAGGTTCCTGATGAAGGAAGCAGGGCCACCAAATCTCCATCTAGAGCTTTAGATGTTTCTCTAGATGGCTCTGCGCATGCACAGAACCCCAAAATGGTGACTGAAGAACTCATGAGATCAGAAGCCTTTAAAGGCTGCTTCACTCTTGTATGCTTGTTAGTTAATGGCTACAGCAAGTGATGACCTGCCTGTGTGAATGAAACTACCTACCTCAGGCAACAGATAGAACTTTTTTCATTGCCAGATATAACCTCACATGCAACAATTTCCCATGGAGTCAATGTGTACATTCAGGTATATCAACTGATATACATGCATGTATAAATCAGCCACAAAGGCGGTTAAAAAGTAATAACTGTTATGTCACCTATGTCCATTTCTGAAGCAGCTTACGGTCAGAGGTCCTAGCCACTTGGCAGATCCAACCGAAAAGATATTAAAATGGTGTAAGAAGGATGAAGCACAGTAAGTGTATTTAAACAGCAAACAGATTCCCTCTCCTTTTCAAGTAGTATAACAATATTTAATGTCCCTCCACTTCTTTATGCTTTAGAAATAAATACCTAGGAGGAAAACACTTTGAATGACATATTCAATTTTAAAACAGAAGCTTTGTCTCCGTAGTTAAGTTAGGAAATGAAACCTTGCTTTATTGGAATGATACGTCTCTAACTGCTCATATATAAGCAAAACACTCACGTTAATACAATACAAGGCAATATAGAATTACACCCTTGTCCCCTCTATCTACAAAGAAAAAATGTTGTTGGGATGCGGTTTCTCTCTCTGTTATGTACAATGACTATCATGGGAGCAGCTTTAAAGTTAATATGCCTCAAGCTCCTGGTGTCTTTAGTGCAGAGTAGTTCAGCCATATTAACCAATTAATCAGTGTTTGGTTGAAATAAAATGCTAACACAATGCAGTCTCGACTGGTAATTCAAATTACAGGACAATCCTAAACACACCTACTCAGAAGTAATCCTGAAATGGGTTAGGGGAATCTCAGGAAAGTGTGCACAGAGGAATTGCATTTAGGGTGCAATCCAATGGATATTTGTTTGCAAGCATGGCTTATTGAATAGAAATGGAAATTTTGAATAAAACTCCCAAAGGACATGGTTGCACGTCAGATATAATGGTTACCATTCACCAGAGATTGAAGTGTACTTTAACCCCACTGAATTAATCAAAGTAAATGAGGGGTGGAGCTATGAGAGGAGCACAGATAACAAAGCAAATAGGGATTTTCAGGGCCCCCCACTTCCCCTGAGTAAAAAAAATAAATGCTGTCATTAACCCCGAGTTGGATCAGGAGCCCCAGAAACCTTCCTGTTACTGTCGCACTATTTCTATATCATTCTGTGCCTGTAAAGCTCTAAATTTACCTATATACCTGTGTTCCACTAGGACCAAGGGCTTTTCAAGAAGTGACTGCAAAATGCAAAATATTACCTGCTGAGCACCGAATAGATCTGGATTGGGGTTTTTATTGTTGTTGTTATTAAAGCACAGCTGCAGAGTGGTTGGTGTGGTTTTTTTTTAAGCTAAAACTTCATTTAAGTTTTAAAAATATCCTATGCTGTTTTGCTGTAACAAGCAAGGAAGCAAGCAAAAAGTCCGGAACTCTTCAGAACTCTACAGGAATCCTTCAAGAGAGTTTCATATTGTGAAAGCTTAAGGCCTATCGGAGGACACAAAGAAAGGTTGGTGGGAAGCTGCAAAGTTTATATTGTAATGTAAGAATGAGATAAAGCCTTCCTCCACCCTACAACTTTACCCACAAAAAGGCCCTGGACCTATTACTTTGCAATTTGGCAGGACTAATCCACTGTGGTAGTGATGTATGGAAGTGAGAGCTGGACCATAAAGAAGGCTGATCGCCGAAGAATTGATGCTTTTGAATTATGGTGCTGGAGGAGACTCTTGAGAGTCCCATGGACTGCAAGAAGATCAAACCTATCCATTCTTAGGGAAATCAGCCCTGAGTGCTCACTGGAAGGACAGATCCTGAAGTTGAGACTCCAATACTTTGGCCACCTCATGAGAAGAGAAGACTCCCTGGAAAAGACCCTGATGTTGGGAAAGATGGAGGGCACAAGGAGAAGGGGGTGGCAGAGGACGAGATGGTTGGACAGTGTTCTCAAAGCTACCAGCATGAGTTTGACCAAACTGCGGGAGGCAGTGGAAGACAGAAGTGCCTGGCGTGCTCTGGTCCATGGGGTCACGAAGAGTCAGACACAACTAAATGACTAAACAACAACAATAAAAAATCTACTCTGGAGACATTCACGTGCCTGTAAATTTCACCCACTTCAGCCAAAAGTGTGCGAGGAGATGGCTCTTTTTAAGCTGAATTAAGACAGAAGTGGAAAGTGAACAGAGGAACTCAGAAACAGATTGGAATTTGGAAAAAATGCACAGATAGAGAGAAAAGTTAAACCTTGGGGTGGAGGGAGTGTACACTGCCAGGGATTAACTGTGCCTCTTTGACTTCTGGATTGTAGATTATATGTGTTCCCTTTCTTCAAGCTTATAAGTGGTGGTAGGGCCCAAGTGTACATTGAAAAGTGCATCGTAATAATTGCTAGAAAACAAATATAAGAAACAAATACAAAAAATCTAATATATTTGAAGCAGACCTGTGACAGGGACGTCTTTATCATCCCTGTACCTGAACTTTGTGGCCAGGAGAATTTTAAATTCTCATGGAGGAAGAATGAATGAATGCTTTCTCTCCTTATTTTACCACTAATATGTAGAATCAAAGAATTGAAGAGTTGGAAACAACTCTGAGGGTCATCTAGTCCAATCCCCTGCAATGCAAGAATCTCAGTTTACAAGCATCCATGACAGATGACCATCCAATCGTCTTAAAAACCTGAAATGAATGAGAGTCCATCACCTCTTACTGTTTCACTGTTGAACAGCTCCTACTGTTAGAATGTTCTTCCTGATGTTTAGTCAGAATTTTATTTCTTGTGACTTGAAACCATTGGTTTGTGATCTACCTTACAGAGCAGGAGAAAACAAGCTTGCTCCATTTGACAGACTTTTGGACATTAGAAGGTGGCTATCATATCTCTTCAAGGTCTCCTCTTTTCCAAGCTAAATATACCCAACTCCTTCGACTGTTCCAAATAAGCCTTGGTGTCCAGACCCTTGGTCGTCTTGCTTGTCCTCTCCAGCACGTGTTCCACCTTCTCAATATCCTTCTCAAATTGTGGCACTCAGAACTGGTCACTAGGGTGGTTCATAAAAAACTTTTTTTTGAAAATGCCTGCCCCAAAGGTCTTATCTTACTATCAGTACACTAGGGATTATATAGCTATATTTGAATTTTCATACGTATCAGTTAATATCTTGACCCTGCTCCACTGAATTGAAATTTCAGCCTTCACAACATAGGAAAATGGCCAAGTAAACAGCTAATTTCGTGGAGGAGGGTCAGTCCGTGGGCCGGATCCTGAAGGCAATTGGGCCTGATTCGGCCCGCGGACCTTAGTTTGCCGACCCCTGACCTAAATTGATGAGTGGTGAATGTAAAGGTTGTAGTACCCATCGTCTCCCTGAGCTGAAATCGCTTTCTTGTCTCTGCCATGCGATCCTTTCTGATGTTGCTCCATCCTTTTCTGCTGTTGTAAAATTATATAGAAAGCAGAAGTCATAGGAATTATTTCTCCCCCTCATTTCAGTACAGACAAAAAACATTGATGTGACAGGTTACAAAAGGTCATAATAACTTGCTAACCTGTGGAGCAGCGACTCATTCCTATTTCTTAAGACTGGTGATTTTGTTTGTAAGTCAGACAGCTGGGGGGAAACTGGATTCATGCCACACAGGTGTACTTATAAATTTACTATCATTTTTATGGAATAACTTAAGTGACCTTATCTGTGTATATTTGGAAATGTAATCAGGCAGTGATGAAAAGGGGATTATTATTTTTTTTTCTATTTCTGTGGGAGACAAATACAAGCAGAGATTTGAGTAACTAGGATCAAGTTATGGTCAACAGAGTTTTACAACATGCATTTTAAATGGTATCACCATTGCTACAGACTTATGCTTCTGGAAGCTGAAGTGATTAAAAACAGGTGCTTGGTTAATTCGTTCCAGAGGTCCATTCTTAACCTGAAACTATTCTTAACCTGAAGCACCACTTTAACTAATGGGGCCTCCTGCTGCCACCATGCCGCCGGAACACGATTTCTGTTCTCATCCTGAAGCAAAGTTCTTAACCCAAGGTACTATTTCTGGGTTAGCGGAGTCTGTAACCTGAAGTGTCTGTACCTGAGGTACCACTGTATAGAGAGGCTCAGAGGAGCCTGCAACAAGCAAACTGCTGTGCATTTAAATGGGAAGGTTTAAATTCTGCTAAGATACAGAACTTGCTAACGCAAGTTAGGAAGGACATCATTAAACAAAATATCCTCTTCTGCCTCCCTGAACATTCCCACACCCCCAACAGTCAGGTCCCATTTAAGTTCTGTTAGGAGAGTAGTGCTCTCTACAACTCTAAGCATTCTTAACAAACTACAGTGCTCAGGGTTTTTTGGGGGAAGCTATGACTATTTAAAGTGGTGTGATGCTGTGATACTGATTTAAATGTATAATAGTGAATTTGGTACCACTGTTAACATCCTGTGATCTCTGAGCACACACTGGACAGTGTGCTTCTGCAGGGCTAGAGATTCCTTGTGTATGACTGGCTACACTAGGAGCTACAATTGGATAAAGACTACACTATTAGTATAGTATTAGTTATCCTCCAAATAATCTAGAAAGGAAATGTAAGATATGGTTTAGTTTGATTTCCTCTTGCCGTACCTTTGAACAATATATAAGTCTAGGACACGGGTAGGCAATTTAAGATCCGGGGGCCAGATCCGGCCCAATCACCTTCTCAATCCGGCCTGCCGATGGTCCGGGAATCAGCGTGTTTTTACATGAGTAGAATGTGTGCTTTTATTTAAAATGCATCTCTGAGTTATTTGTGGGGCATAGGAATTCATTCATTTCCCCCCCAAAAATATAGTCCAGCCCACCACATGGTCTGAGGGACGGTGGACCGGCCCACGGCTGAAAAAGGTTGCTGACCCCTGGTCTAGGAGATACAGATCAGCTCAGTTTGCATTGCAATTCAGAAAAAAAGAAGGGCAAATATGAGTTTGGTGGTTTTACAAATGGAAGCTCTCTGGACAAATATTAAATAGTTTCCCATTATAATTTTTAAAAAATAAAACTCATAAAAATATGTAGGAACTTCCCACCAATCTCTATGTACATATAACTTGCGAATCTTTCTTTGTAGTTCTTTTTTTCTTTAAAAAAAAAAAAAGCAATTTAGTGAAATCCCTTCTAAAATGAACATAGGAATAGCAGGCAACAATGAATTCATTTCTTTATAGTATTTAAATTAAGCTAATAAATAACAGCAACACTTACAAAGTATGTTTTAAAGTGCTGCCCTTATGATTTTGATGTACATCACTGGTATTTCAAAAAGACTGAAGCAGTAGCATACATAATGGGTAGTATGTTTCAGCCTCATGCTTTTCTTGAATTTCCTCCCAGATACTATATACTGAATTCTGACTTCCCTCCAAGCAATATGGATTTTTGTCCATATTTGGTTGTCAATCATCCTGCCTGTTGTTCATTTTTACAGTCCACATCTAAATAGATCTTAGGAGATAGTTAGAAGTTACTAACAGAAAACTTGAGTGATTGATCGCACCATATTGCCAAAGAAAATCTTATCCTTTAAGAATATAGGATTACTATAAATTGCAGAGTAAAGTTTATCTTCTGTTTATCTAGAATTATTGTATTTATATTCTTCATAGAAATTCCACAACTAGTATCAAAGTATTAGTAAAGCAGTATTAAAGTGTCAGAAATAAAGCACACTACAAGCTCTTTGAAACTGAATTATATCTTTCTGGTGCTTCTGCCCAATATATAAGTCAACATGGCCTCTGCCCTTTATTATAAGGAAAGTTTTAAATGATTTGTGTGTGTGAGAGAGAGTTGCCACAAAAACTCTATTGGCTATTTCATTTTCTGGGGGACAAAGTAACCCTCACTGTGGCCCCCAAACATGGGAACACAAGGGAAAGTGACCCTTGGGCTTTAAAGTGTTCTCTACTCCTCCCTAAATTGTACCCCAAAATAAGGGTTTCAAAAGCTTGGGAGAATCTGCCCCATAATAATGATTGTTTGCAGCGTAGAGGCACAGGGATGGGTATATGATTAGTGTGACCTGCGGGTGGCAGGATGCGGGTGGCGCTGTGGACTAAACCACTGAGCCTCTTGGGCTTGCCGATCAGAAGGTTGGCGGTTCAAATCCGCACAAGGGGGTGAGCTCCTGTTGCTCTGTCCCAGCTCCTGCCTACCTAGCAGTTTGAAAGCATGCCAGTGCAAGTAAATAAATAGGTACCACTGTGGCAGGAAGGTAAACGGCATTTCCATGCTCTCTGGTTTCCATTACGGTGTCCCGTTGCACCAGAAGCAGTTTAGTCCTGCTGGCCACATGACCTGGAAAGCTGTCTGTGGGCCAATGCCGGCTCCCTCAGCCTGAAAGCGAGATGAGTGTCGCAACCCCATAGTCGCCTTTGACTGGACTTAACGGTCCAGGGTTCCTTTACCTTTACCTTTCAGTGTGACCTGCCAGGGAAACAGAAAGAATAGTTAAGTAAGAGTTTTATTATAGAACATTCAAACTGCTTCAGAAGACAGTTAATAAATAGTCTGAGAGTGGTACATGGATGGCTCTGTCTTTTGGTTTATTAAATATATCCCTTAGGTTTTGCAATATTTCATAACTGAAAGGGGAAAAATCCAATCTAAACAGAAACTGAAATATATTCTCTTTTTATATCTATAAAAAAGGAGTAACCCAGCACAAAGCATATTCCCAGGTTGTGATGCTGTAGTTAAATATACCCTATATATGATACATCATGGCCACATTTTTCCATCTTTCTGAATGTGGGTAAATATTTCAAACGTTAATTAATTCTTTAAAACCCTTTGTTCCAATGGATAGCAAACACCAAAGTATGCAACAATGCAATTTAAAATGAAATAAAAAACCCACCTGAAAACATTTTAAACATTCTAAGAGCATCTAAAAACATGTAACAACATCGAGAACATATAAGAGTAGAATCGTATCTTGGTTCTCGAAACCGAATGCATTCCTGGAGTCTGTTTGACTCCCAGAACTGCTTGAAAACCAAGGCGCGGCTTCTGATTGGCTGCAGGAGCGTCCTGCAGCCAATTGGAAGCCGTGGAAGCCGCACCGGATGTTTCGCTTCTGAAAATCGTTTGAAAATCGGAACTCTCACTTCTGAGTTTCGATCATTCGGGAGCCGATTTGTTTGGGAGCCAAAGCCTTTGAGATCCAAGGTACGACTGTATGTGGAACAGTCACATGCCTTCCCAGCTAATAATTTCAAGGTTGCCAGGAAATGCATGTTTCAGCCATCAGTTGCCTGGTTAAACAGGGACCTTCTGAGTGCAACCTAGATGTTCTGCAACTGATCTACAGCTTGACCCCTGACTTGAAACATCAGGCTCCCTAGACTTAGGAACCCCATAATAGACTCAGGAGCCTGGGTGCCTTTGTTTTCTGGAACTCTAATATGTTACCTATTTGCAAATAAATTCTTAAAGCTTTCCACTTGCCATGCATTCCTGTCCCTCTCCCATTCATCAATTCCCCTGCTCTTGCTGAAAAAATGCCAGTAAGAACTTTAGACCACAAATATGGTGCCCTAATAGTAATAATAATAATAATAATAATAATATAATAATAATAATAATTTGATTCCCTCCCCCTCTTTCTTTTTGCCTTTCTCCTCCTGCGAAGAGGCTGCATTTTAATGTTTTAATGTTGTATTTTAATCTTGTTTTTTAAGTTGTATTTTAATCAACTTGTTTTTATTATTGGTTGTTAGCCGCCCTGAGCCTGATCTTGGCTGGGGAGGGCGGGGTATAAATAAAATTTATTGTTGTTATTATTATTATTATTAAGCACTCAATAAGGCCAAGTTGCCTAGCATTTCCATTTCCAGGTAGAATTTGTACACCTAGCCTATGTTATTACACAAACATTTCTGGAAAGCCAAAAAGTTTCAGAACGTTTAGACACATCTCTCGGAGATGTTCCACACAACATGGGACAAAGTTGAAGCTCATCCATAGGACTGGGCTTATAGTGGAAATATAGAAAAGAATTCTGAAAATGCTATTAGCATTGGGCATCAAATGGTCACAGTATTCTTGAATCTGAGAGCTTTTGTAAACAAAACAATAATTCAAAGGGGATGACATATAGCATGTTAATGATCATGTTCAACACCTGCACGTGAATTAGGACACCAGTGAAGAACCAGGCTAGCTATTCTTCTGACATTAAACATACAGGCCAATGCTTTGGCAAAAAACAAAATTTGTCAATTAGCTAGAGACATTGCAGCAAGCTATTAGCAAACCGAGTTCTAGCATAAGATCACATCAGATTGATACTGTAAAGAAAGTCTGGCTTTATCAAGAGCTGCATGCACAGCAGAACATATCTAAAAGTGACTACTTATAATATGAAATAGAGCAGATTGCAGAAAAGGTTATTGGGTTTTATTTAATTTTATTTTTCCCCTCTTCAAATTCCTATTCCCTGCCTTTGTGTTAACTAATCCAAGAGCAAAGTCACCTTGCTGGAATAACAGGTTGGAAACCAAACTGTTCTTTCTGAAAGGCCTGGCAGTGTTTCTGTTTATAATCCTGTGTGTGTGTGTTTTTATCCCGGAAAAGAGAAAATGCTATTGTTTCAAATCACGTTTGGATTGATGCTTTGCATATAAATTGGAATCAAACTGTCAGGTATTGTCAAACGCACAAAAATTATCTAAGCTGCAGTCAGCATACGGAATTCACTGCAACAGGAGGTCAAAGACAAGCAGGATAGCTGAGCTTTTATAGTGTTGGAGAATTTCTATGCCAACTAGTATCTCTGGATGTGAATGCTAATATAGGGATAAATACATTTCACGCTTCCAAGCATAAATGCATCACCCCACAGGCCAGTAAGTGTTTAATCCCCCCTCATTCAAGATAGCATTTCATTGTGCTGACTTTCATCATGGTGTCCTATGTGAGATAGCTGACTATGCAACTTGAAATTCTACAGAGATTCCAGAAAAAGGAAGAAAAAAACAGTAAGACTGGGACAATCTGCCCCCAGGAACTTATGGGGCTCTCTGTCTATCAGAGGGGAAAGAAATCTCAAACCAGACAAGATCCTGTTCATTGTTCCTGGAACTACATTTAACCTGCATCAAGAATATAAAGAACAATGTGGAATGCAACCAGTCCCCGACCAAAAGAGGCGCATAGGTAGGGCATATATTACTCTGATAACCTCTAGATGTAGTGCCCAAATGCTGACCTCATAGGAATTCACAGCTGTACTTATTTTTATATCCCACAACTATCAGCAAATTCAGTATAATTTCCTGTGATGCAATTTCCCCCAGTGATGGGGAAAGTGACACTCACATTGCAACTGAGATGTGATCACAATGTGACAATACTGCCTCAGCAAATAAAATATTTATATCAATTGCAGTCATCCAAGAGGCAATAGGTCAGCTCTATATCTCTACAGGAAGTATCGGGTAATGGTCTGTGTCAAGATGACATTATTGTGTTTTGTCCTCCTTCCCATCATCTTTGCTAAAAAAAGGGGGGAAAAGAAGGAGAAACCAGTCTTCCAAATTGTTGGTGGCTACCCTCTCACCCCATTCAAGGTCTTCAAATACACCTAGAAATCAGCAACATAATAGTTCTCTCTGTTGTTGCGAATGAATGGCATTTCTTTTGAAAGCCACAGTCCTTTGTAACTCAATGTGAGTCAATAATGCAGACATAAATTTCTCCACCGGAATAGTGCGGCAAGGTCCTAAATAAAAAAATACTTCCAATTTCAAGCAATGTATCATTGTATAAAAAGCACTGGCTGAAATGGAAAACAAGCCTGTCATCTTAATATTTTTATAGCATACGCCAAGTGTTCTCCGAGTAGTTCACAAGCATTTTTGTCAGGCAACAGGCCTGCAACGTATATCCGTATTAGCTCTCATCTACACTTAACTTCAGCTCTTTGCTTTCCAAGCACAAGTAAATGCTGTCCTAGTCTATGTCCAAGCAGCCACCACTTTCCCTAGGAAATCCTGAGCTTTCGTGCTGAACCGGGGCAAACGACAATTTGGGCTTCCACTGAGTTGTTTTCAGCTGTAAAGAGCAGGATTTCACAGGGAAAGTGCTGGGGGAAGAAAAAAAGAAAATGATAAAAATCTTGAAAGCTCTGAACTGGGCCTAGAAATGTTTGAGCAATGTGGGTTAAACCACAGAGCCTAGGACTTGCTGATCAGAAGGTCAGCGGTTCAAATCCCCGCGATGGGGTGAGCTCCCGTTGCTCAGTCCCTGCTCCTGCCAACCTAGCAGTTCAAAAGCATGTCAAAGTGCAAGTAGATAAATAGGTACCGCTCCTGCGGGAAGGTAAACGGCGTTTCTGTGCGCTGCTCTGGTTCGCCAGAAGCGGCTTAGTCATGCTGGCCACATGACCCGGAAGCTGTACGCCGGCTCCCTCAGCTAATAAAGCGAGATGAGCGCCGCAACCTCAGAGTCGGTCACGACTGGACCTAATGGTCAGGGGTCCCTTTACCTTTACCTTAAGTGGGGACGAGCCCTTATTTAGAGTTGAATTAATCTGCTTCCTAAAATCTCTTCAAAACTTTTGTTTTGTAAACGTTAAGGTTCAATATTTTTCAGGTGGCTAGTCAGTCCTTGATTATTGTCTGAATATCATCCATATACATTTTGCAGGTTCTACATATCTATGTGTCTATACATACAAACACAGGTTTTTGATGCCAAATGATATTTCATTTCAAGCACAGTATCACCAGCGGTACCTCCACCTGTTGAGAATGATTGTCTGCATGAGAATTTCCTTGTGTGATTGGCTGCTTGCGTTACACAGCGTTCCTGACTGTGTGGCGCTCCCTTGTGGGAGGAGCTGCCATTTGTTGTTGTTGTTGTTTAGTTGTTTAGTCGTTTCCGACTCTTCATGACCCCATGGACCAGAGCACACCAGGCACTTCTGTCTTCCACTGCCTCCCGCAGTTTGGTCAAACTCATGCTGGTAGCTTTGAGAACACTGTCCAACCATCTCGTCCTGTCGCCCTCTTCTCCTTGTGCCCTCCATCTTTTCCCCTCCAAAACCCTAGACTTCATTTTTAGGGCTTTATTAACATCAAATACAGCTTTGGAATACTGGGTAGCAGTAAATGTGTAATTGAGTAAATTGCTCGAGAAAGGAATATTCTGGCTTTCATATAAAGTGAAACAAAAACTCTACGCATTGACTGCTTAGCAAATCCCAAGGCTCATTCAAGAGCTGTGAATAAATATCTCCCATATTCGGAGAGTGGGATTTTACAACAATGGAGCTGCTAATGGCTACATTTTCCAAACATAACAGAGTTCATGTAAGAATAATTAAACACTAGCTAGCTTCCAATAGGGTTAAAGTATAAAATAACATGCTGAAATGAAATGACGCCAGAAGAAATAACATTCTCAGTGGGCTATAATGAGCTTCCCCAGCATCTTTAGTATGATTTAATTCTGAAGTGCTCCTTCTACACATTACTTAAGCGCCAACAGCATTAAAATGCTTTAAAATAGTAGATGTGCAGGCTAAACTAAGGACACATGACTGACCACTGAGAAATTCTACTAGTGTTATCAGAATTCCTATTACATCTCTCAGAATCCCTCAGAGGTTGTCACCTGAGTGGGACCTCCATGTTTTGCGACTGGTGAAAGTCAATGGCCAATTTAATCAGCTTTCCCTGAACAAGAACCCAGTTTGGGACCTGCTAATCCGCATGCAGGTCGCTAGCCACGTGTTCTGTAAACTGGCTTGTTTCTTTAGCAGTAGTGAAAGGCCAGACTTTCCTCAGCAGAATTTGAAGTTGAATCTGCAGTTATGAGCACAATTGAAGCATATTTAGGGTAAAGGGAGGGGAATGCTGATTTTCAAGGGCTCTTGAATTTTTTGTGCATGCATTCCTTGCCAGGAGGATGCATATTTTGTGATAATTTGGCAAATGCAGTGGAGGAACAGAGGACGGCACCACATTGCCTAGGTTATTCATTCACTTCCCACCGCACTGCCTACCCTATGCTCAAGAAAAGAAGCAAGCAAGCATGAAACCAAATCTTGAGAACCTTTCTCCTAGCAGAGGAAGGCTGGCCTTCAAATCTCCCTCCCACCAAAAAATTAAAAACACTAACATAAACTGGACCCTGAACTGCACTGGCAACCAGAGCAGCTGGTACAGTAATGGCTTGTTTCATAATCCAAGCATCTCAGGGCTGCATTTTGTATCATCCAAAGTTTTCAAGCTATCTCTGAAGGCAGCCTAACATAGAGAACCCCTAAGATGAAGACTGACTAGCTGTAAATCACCTTCTGGAGTAAGTGATCTCCTGACCCCAAACATCTCCTTCTTAAATAATAATGATGATAGCAACAACAACAACAATTTATTATTTATACCCCGCCCATCTGGCTGGGTTTCCCCAGCCACTCTGGGTGGCTTCCAACAGAATATTAAAATACAATAATATATTAAATATCAAAAGCTTCCCTAAATAGGGCTGCCTTCAGATGTCTTCTAAAAGTCTGGTGGTTGTTTTCCTCCTTGACATCTGGTGGGATGGCGTTCTACAGGGCAGGTGCCACTACCAAGAAGGCCCTCTGTCTGGTTCCCTGTAACCTCACTTCTCGCAGTGAGGGAACCGCCAGAAGGCCCTCAGCACTGGACCTCAGTGTCCGGGCAGAATGATGGGGGTGGAGACGCTCCTTCAGGTATACTGGACTGAGGCCATTTAGGGCTAGTTTAGGGCCGTTTCTTACCTAGAAATTTCAGTTTGTCTGCCCTTATCCACCCCAAGATAATAGCCAGTAACTTCTACAAGCTGCCTAGGATCTGAAGATAGAAATGAAAGGTATAGCTGTGTGTCATCAACATACTGATGACAGTACACCCCCAGCCACAGGATGACTTCCCCAGAAGTTTCTTGTAGATGAACAACAGTTCCAAGAGGACCAATCACCTCTGAGCTTTTGTATATCTCATTATTCTATTATTGAAGTCATTTAGTAATCAGTTGTTATATATTACATGCATTTCCTGAATATTATCCCCAAAGCATTGACTGCTCATTAAGCATTAGGTCATTGAATAAGAGTATGCACATCATTTTAGAATGCTTTATTTTTGCTACATAATGATCTTGACCTTTTATATAATGATGCCGCCATTCTCTACATAGCATCGCCCCATACCCTTTATTCTGTTTGCCGAACGATCAGCAGTGGCCTGGAGATCAAATTAAGCCATTGTATCAGGAAGATTATGCCTTTAGTGAGGTTAATATACACAGAACATCTTTGAATAACTAGTACTTATAGCAGGCTGCTTACGCCTAGAAAAGTAGCAGACGTATACAGTGGTACCTTGGTTCTCGAATGGCTTGGATCCCGAACAAATTGACTCCCAAATTGAGTGTTCTGGTTTGTGAACCTTTTTTGGAAACCAAACATCTGAAGTGGCTTCCATGGCTTCCAAATGAGTGCAGGAAGCTCCTGCAGCCAATTGGAAGCTGTGCCTTGGTTTTCGAACGGTTCCAGGAGTTGAACAGACTCCCAGAACAGATTAGGTTCAACAACCAAGATACCACTGTATTTAAAATTTACTCTTACACTTACACTAAAGATCTACTCCGGACCATGCCAGCATCCCTCTACATCACAAGGTTACAACGGTTCTTACTATTTCGTGAGAGTAATTTACCAAACAACTTTTGACCAATGAAACAGGTACCCATGATTTTATATGCCCTGTTTAAATGCCTAAAAATGTATCTACAAATTTCACTTTCATAAAAGAATGTAACAAGGCAGTGCTCAACTTGAAAACATAATAGTACATATAATAACATCCATAAAAACAGCCACAATGACATCATAAAAAAATTCCTTCCAATAGCACCTTAGAGACCAACTAAGTTTGTTATTGGTATGAGTTTTCGTGTACATGAAAGCTCATACCAACAACAAACTTAGTTGGTCTCTAAGGTGCTACTGGAAGGAATTTTTTTATTTTCTTTCGACTACGGCAGACCAACACGGCTACCTACCTGTAACTAGATCAATGGCATCAGTTACAAAACATCAATAGTGTATCAGTAAAATAAGTTGAAAGGGACGCGGGTGGCACTGTGGGTTAAACCACATAACCTAGGACTTGCCCATCAGAAGGTCGGCGGTTTGAATACCCGCAACGGGGTGAGCTACGGGGTGAGCTCCCGTTGCTCGGTCCCTGCTCCTGCCAACCTAGCAGTTTGAAAGTACGTCAAAAGTGCAAGTAGATAAATAGGTAAGTAATAATTGAGGGGTATTTACCTGCTCCTGGCCCAGTATGAAAACACCCCCAGGCGTTTTCGCCCCTCGGGTGGGAAAACGCCATCCCCCCTCGGGTGGGAAGGTAAATGGCGTTTCCGTGCGCTGCTCTGGTTCGCCAGAAGCGGCTTAGTCATGCTGGCCACATGACCTGGAAGCTGTATGCCGGCTCCCTCGGCCAATAAAGTGAAATGAGCGCCGCAACCCCAGAGTCAGTCACGACTGGACCTAATGGTCAGGGGTCCCTTTACCTTTACCTTTAAAACAGGTTGAAACTCATGATTTTATAAGCAAGTTCAGCCTAAATAACTTTCTACAGGAGTGGATGAAATTTATATAGCTCTAGAAAAAAGAAGGACAAAACTGAGAATAAAGCAGTGGGGACCTATACAGATAGGAACTCCAACAACAACAAAAGGTGCAGTGGCAGTGCTCCCATTCAGAGTTTCAGCCAGCCAGCCAGCCATGCCCTGCACCAAAATACTCAATTCCTTTTCTTCCCGGCTTCATTTTCTGGTTTTCTATTGCTGCCTACCCCCCCCCCCCCTCAGTTCTCATTGTGCTGTGGGGGTGCGGGGGTGCCTATTTACATCCCCCTTTTTCTGTACTTCTGTAAGCCTTGGGAGCTTCTCAAGCATACCGATATATCCCTTTTGTTTCTCAGTGGCTCCATTTTTGTTACAATCCTATCGGAACTCACCAGCTGTTAGCTATTAGGAGTGATATTAAAGGCATGGCTGTCATCCAATTTTAGAAAAATCTTAATTGATGAATTGTTTGAGCTTCAGTCAACCCATCAATTATTTGATTAAAACTATATAAATTTGCATATAACACAAAAGTTTTAAGTGGGGGAAACCTAGAGGATACAGTACATATATATGGAACAGTAGGCAAAATCATAGTGACATTCCGCTTTGAGGATAGTGCTTGCCAGCTACAGGTTTTAGAAGTATGTGTATTAAGACTAATTTTAAACAATTTAAAACGGCTGATGAATTAAGGGGAACACACATACACACGTTTTTAGCCAATCTTATTGTTTAAACATTCTGTTTCTAAACCACCCCTCATCAGAGAGGGCAATTTATACATCTATATTGTTAAAACATGAAATACAGATTAAACTAATTGTGATTTTGATCAATTACAAATTAATTCACTAAATTCCATGGCTTTAAGCAAAACAAAGCTCTAGTGAAAGAGAAAAGTGTGTAGACATTACAGGTGACAGAGGAAGGATATTTCATACATAAGCAGAGCAAGAAGAAATTGATTCTACCAACAGCAAGATTAGAAGTATTTTCTAGGTCTGATAATATCCCTCGTATATGTTTCAGTGGATGAAAAATAATTGAATCAACACTGAAGATCTTTAGAAGGCCCTCCTTATAACCAGATGTGGAGAACATTTAGCCGTCCAGATGCTACAGAACTACAGCTCCCATTATCCCTGATCATTGACCATGCTTGCCTGGGCTGATGGAAGTTGTAGTACTGCCAGAGGTTTCCCATCCCTACCTTATGCAATATCACCATTACTTTGAGCCGCAATGTCCATTCACATAGTATCCTATATGCTTGTGAACTAGTTATATCAATAATAATAATAATATTGCCCAAAACTCTATTTCCCCCTAAAAAAATGTTATTAGATTTTCCAAATTTATAACAAACATATCCACAGACATAGACAAAAAACATCAGAAAAGCAAGCAAGCAAGCAAGCAAACATATATCCTAACTGTAAAAATTCCACTTTTGTTATCATTGTTGGGTGACTTCCTCAAATCTCCCTGACTGAGTTTCCATATAAATCATAATTGCAGTTTTCCAAAACTAGTTTCACATAAAATTTACTTGATCCATTAAACTCTTTCTTTCTTTTCATTTTAACTTTTATCCATAGTATTCTACAACATCACATATTTAAATCCTAGGCCAATCTGATACTCATAAGTAATTCTATTTAATTTATTTTAACATATTTAACTAAATATTCTTTAAACTTCTTCCATTCCTCATGGTACTCCTCCTCTTTCTGGTCATGGACTCTTCCGGTCAGGTCGGCTAGCTCCGAAAAATCCATCATCTTCATCTGCCATTCCTCCACTGTTGGTACTTTTTGTGATTTCCAATTTTTGGCCAGCAAAATTATGGCTTCAGTTGTGGCATACAAAAACAATCTGACATCTTTCTTGGGTAATTCCAAAGCTATTATTCCAAGTAGAAAGGCCTCTGAAAATTGCTCAAAACTCTATGAACTGAAAGAAAAGCCCCTTACATCTACATTTCTCCTTATAGTGAATATAATGTCTTTGAGATTGGTGCAAATAATAAGCAAACTACTTAGCAATCTAAATATTGGTGCTCTGTTATCAGTACATGTGGTTTTCAAGAGTAAGGACAAACAAGCCAATATTCTGAATACAATCACCTGCGAAAGGTAAGGACTTTGCTCACCTAGGTTTCCATGCCCTGAGAGGGAAATTCCTCCCATATTGATAAAAATCAGCCAAATCGCTATAGATTCTCTTAGGACTGCATTCAAGTAATGTATGGATTTCACCAGTCTCTCCTTAAATTGCCTAACATCTGCTTTGAGCATTTGGCGAGCTTTTATTCATGGGAATACCTCTTATAATACTAAATTAGTTTGGTTTCATATTTGAGACAGACTGTATTGCATTATATGTGATTCATCAAATCAGTCCTGCCAACGAAGAGGAACCTCATCCGTGGAAGTAAGCATACCTATATTTCAATCAATAGAGTTGGGTTCAGTTTTAATAGCTTGCTAGATGGCTCATTGTCACTTATTTAATTAAGATTAAGTGGTAGACTACAATGACATTTTAGTGACAAAAAATTCCCTTACACTCATGTGAACTCTGGCAATTCATTTGATCTTTCATTAGGAGCGTGTCACTGCTAATCTTCATTCAACATGCATTAGTACAAAGCAAACCTCTAGAATCAATGAGCATCAGTTCATATAGAAGAAGCCTTTAAAGGCCGTGCAGCTTATAAGACAGAACACACTTGTGCTTCAATTAAAGAAGGCAGTCCCGAGTGCCTCATTATGAAACATCATTAGGTTTTTGCAAAGCGTTGGGCAACAATATCAATGGTGCGGTTGCAATTTCAAAAGGAAACAATTTGCAACCGTAAAGTTCACACCAACCATCCTTTAGCATAACGACAGTAGAAGGGGGGAGGATGATGCTACTTGATGCAGATAAGTCTGCAACTGGAGTTTTGTTGCAATCATGTTAATGTCTTTAAATAAATGAAAAAAAATAAATGAAATAGCTATCCCTTTATGGCAAGGATAGCCAACATGGTATCCCCGACCTGTTGGCCTCCATCAGACCCAGGCAGAATATCCAATGGTCAGGGATAAAGAGAGTTGTAATCCAACTTCTGAAGGATATCAGATTGGATACTGCTGTTTTCCGGGTTTATACTTAAAGGTAAAGGGACCCCTGACCATTTGGCCCAGTCGTGGCCGACTCTGGGGTTGCGGCGCTCATCTCACTTTATTGGCCGAGGGAGCCGGCGTACAGCTTCTGGGTCATGTGGCCAGCATGACTAAGCCACTTCCGGTGAACCAGAGCAGCGCATGGAAATGCCTTTTACCTTCCCGCCGGAGCAGTACCTATTTATCTACTTGCACTTTGACGTGCTTTCGAACTGCTAGGTTGGCAGGAACAGGGACCGGGGAACAGGAGCTCACCCCGTTGTGGGGATTCGAACCACCGACCTTCTGATCGGCAAGTCCTAGGCTCTGTGGTTTAACCCACAGCGCCACCCGTGTCCCATTTAGAATTAGGCTATGTGAAATTAGATGGAAATAGCAGACTACAGTTCTAGCTGGATCTGCATTGATTTGGGGTATTAACTTTGAAATTTATTTCTCCCAAGGGAAAAATATGGCTTTCCTAAGATGAAACAGAGTTTGGTCAACCACTCATGAACTTTTGAAGCTCTGATACGTATTTTCCTTTTAAACAAAATAGAGGTGTGTGTGCATCTTCGCCTCCCTCGATCAATTTTGTGTCTTAAGGCAAAACTAGATGAGATGACTGAGATCCATTACTGTATCACAGGTCTCTTTAAATTTTGGCAAATAGCAGGTGTTGCCCTAAGATGATTGTTGTTGTTCATCCTGTACCCCTTTGTGGGAGGAAGGGTGGATTATTGATTTGAAATAATGAATAAATAAGTTGATAGAGGTATATGGGGAAGTAAACACAGTGGTACCTCAGGTTACATACGCTTCAGGTTACATACGCTTCAGGTTACACACTCCACTAACCCAGAAATAGTGACAGATAGGTAGCCGTGTTGGTCTGCCATAGTCAAAATAAAAAAATCCTTCCAGTAGCACCTTTAAGACCAACTAAGTTAGTTCTTGGTATGAGCTTTCGTGTGCAAGCACACTTCTTCAGATACACAGGTTGATGGACTTCCATTTCATGCGGCTCAATGTGGTGCCTTCCATGGTTCCAGTTACAGATAGGTAGCCGTGTTGGTCTGCCATAGTCAAAATAAAAAAATCCTTCCAGTAGCACCTTTAAGACCAACTAAGTTAGTTCTTGGTATGAGCTTTCGTGTGCAAGCACACTTCTTCAGATACACCAGAAATAGTGCTTCAGGTTAAGAACTTTGCTTCAGGATGAGAACAGAATTCGTGCTCTGGCGGTGCGGTGGCAGCAGGAGGCCCCATTAGCTAAAGTGATGCTTCAGGTTAAGAACAGTTTCAGATTAAGCACGGACCTCCGGAACGAATTAAGTACTTAACCTGAGGTACCACTGTATCTCTATTGTAGGATTTGTCCCTAGAAAAGAAAAATACAATCTTGAGTAACTGGGTTTGGAGAACCCAGGCAAATGCTACAGCAGTTAAAACATTAAGTGTCTGTCTCTGGTCACCTCACCTCAAAAAAGAGCTCGAAAAGGTTTAGAAAAGGTCAGCCAAAATAATAAAGGAGATGGAGAAGCTCCCATATGAGGAAAGGTTACAGCATTTGATGTATTTATTTTTTTTAGTTTAGAGTAATTGTGCTTAAGAGGAAACATGACAGAAGTTTATAAAGTCATGCAAAGCAAAGACAAAGTGGTTAGAGGAAAGTTTTTCTCCCTGTCTCATAACACTAGATGTCATGGATAACCAAGGAAGCTGAACGATGGAAGATTCAGGATAAATAAATGAAAGGACTTTTCTAAACTATGGATTTCGTTCCCCTAAGAGGCAGTGATGGACACTAACCTGATGTCTTTAGAAGAGGACAGGACAAATTCATGGAGAACAATGCTATCAATGGCTACTAACCTATGTTCTTCCTACACCATTGGAGGCAATATTCTTCTGAATACCAGTTTCTGGAAACCTCAGAAGGAGGGACTGCTGTTGCACTCAAGTCTTGCTTGAGGGTTCCCCATAGACATCCGGTTCACCACTGTAAGAACGGCATGCTGAATTAGATGTTCTTGAGTTTTTAACTTGCATTTTTATGTTGTATACCACACTGAGATCTATGGATGAGGGGTGGTATTATTATTACTATTATTATTAGTATCATTAACAACAACAACAGCAACAACAACATACTGGCCTGATCCAGGAAGACTCTTCCTATGTTCTTAAGAGCATAGACGCGGGTGGTGCTGTGGTCTAAACCACTGAGCTTCTTGGGCTTGCTGATCAGAAGGTCAAAATGCTTCCGAATTGCTAGGTCAACTCCTGCCAACCTAGCAGTTTGAAAGCACACCAGTGCAAGTAGATAAATAGGTACCACTGTGGCAGGAAGGTAAATGGGGTTTCTATATGCTCTGGTTTCCGTCACAGTGTCCCGTTGTGCCAGAAGCTGTTTAGTCATGCTGGCCGCATGACCTGGAAAACTGTCTGTGGACAAACGCCATCTCCCTCAGCCTGAAAGTGAGATGAGCGCCGCAACCCATAGTTGCCTTTGACTGGATTTAACCATCCAGGGGTCCTTTAAAAGCCTTAAAAAAAAACCAAAAAAAAAAAACCCCTTCCTTAAGAGCAAGAGAACATTTCCTACTCCATCACAATTGATCCCTAATTGGCTGCAATCTTTTCTTGAAGAAAATATAACCTGTGCCCCACAAGCAGCAGCCGATATGGGAAACGGATGAAAAATCTCGCAAGATGGAATTGGAGTGGAGTTTTCCGCATCCTCTGAAAACACACTTTTGCAGGCAAAAATTCAGGGCAGCCCTGGTTCTTCTCACTAAATAAAACACATGATTAAATACACTGTAGATTTCTGCTTGGGTATCGTATGACCTGCTAATTTTATGTAGTATTTTTTAGTTCTTTCTCATATATTTCCACTGTCTCTTTATCCTCCATCCTTTCACATATTATATGTGCCCTATTTTTTTACTGCTGGGTTTTTGTTTTGTTATTTGTGACTCTATTTGCATCTATCTATATTTGGGGGCTTCTTTGCATCAGTGGAATGGAAGATGCCCAAGGTTTCACTGTTCAAGTCAGGCTGGATTGATGCATAACCAAAGGCAATAAAGTGTATTTGGAATTCTCTTAGAAAGTTGAGGTGTTCCATCCCATATATGTATTGGAATAATTTATCATGAGCAGATAGCAGTTGACATCTCTAATTCTTGTGCCATCTTAAATCTCACCGTACATGTGCTGCAGGTTATCACCATATGCCACACATCATCTTTCTGCTATTTGAAGATACCTTTTTGGAACATTTGGGATGAGCTCTGATATAGCCAGCAAAAGAAAAACAAGGGCCATAGATGATGTATTCACTCAGAGTTTCCCACTTGATTTTTGCACAATTAGTCATCTTGTCTTCTGTAGTACTGCCAGCAGGATTCCACTGAAAGTGAAATTAGAAACAAGTTTCAGTGTTACTCCTCAGTTGAGCTATCTGAGGAATTTCAAACAAAGTCCAAAGAGATACCAAATAACTAGCAAACTTTGTGGAGGGGGAGGGGGGAGTTCATCACATCCTTGGGTTTCCACTGAAATTTGAAAGAAATGTGGATGCCCTGCTGTAGCTGAAAACTGAGGAGTTTAAGGAAAGCCAAACTAATTTTGAAAAGACTAATAAAACTATTCCACACTTCCCTACCTTTTAATGTTCCTGTCCCCACAAGCTTTATAAACAGTAGGATTCTTGGTTCGCTCATCTTGGAAACTAAAGTTGCTCCACAGAAGATAGTCTTCTAGTGATGCTCCAAAGAGAGCGAGGCAGCAGTCTGGTGCTAAGAAAACCCACAGCAATCCTTGTTCTAAGTCACTTTTGCATGTTTTAAACCCTAATTGCATTCCATTTCCACATTAGTTTTTCTAAAATAATTTCTCTGAGAACATGTATTTGAATTGCCTTTTGACACATTTAAATTGCATCATAACCTATGGAGAAACAAAAAATCCAATGGATAGTTATCAAAGTCTATATATTCCCATATAATTTCATATAGGAATATATGGGGATCGAACTTACAACCTTGGCATTATCAGTGCCATGCTGTAACCAACTGAGCTATCCAATGTAGAATGCTGGTGTACAATGTTCAGTGCCCAGCCATGTCCTCGTGGATCATACTCTTCCATTACACTTCCTGCCTGGTGCTGTTTCTTCCCACATCTTACGGCCATTGAACATCACATCTTCCTGGGCTGCTTGGGTGGTTCATCTCCTCCTTTAGAGCATTTCTTATCTTAAGGCTTGCTTTCTCAAAGCCAACTATCTAGACCCATTTCAACCTGGCTTCAAGCCTAAACAGCCTTGCTCACTGTGTCTGATGATCTTTGTTGGGAAAAGGACACAGGGGGAGCAAGTGTAACCTTTCAGCAAATTTTGATAATATTGATTTGAGTAAGTTGGGGGGGGGGCTCCTTTGCTGTGGCTCTGCTCCCACATACAAGAGCAGTTCCAGAGAAAAGGACCGGGTGACTTTTGCTTGGCTGTGTCAGAATTTTCTTGTGAAATCCTTCAGGGTTGAATCTCATTGCTCCTGTAATTTAACATCTACATTGGGAGCAGTCATTGGGGGATGTGTAGCAAAGTATCATAATCAATCAGTGTCTGGAAGTGGTAATGAGTGGCAATGGGTTGGAAGTGGTCCAGCACATTGATACTGAATCCACAAAAGATGCAGTCCGTTGCAGATTCTTTCATTTGAGAGTTGGGCAGGGGATTGCAGCAGTTAGTTTCCTTCAGAACTCCAAGTCTGTCTCAGTGTTTTAGAAGAGACCTGGTGAGTTTTTGCTCCCTTCCTTCACGAATTCCAAAACCTTCCGGTGATGACCAGAGATCCTAGTTTCAAACAGTACAGTGGTACCTCGGGTTAAGAACTTAGTTTGTTCTGGAGGTCTGTTCTTAACCTGAGGTACCACTTTAGCTAATGGGGCCTCCCGCTGCGCCGCCGGAGCATGATTTCTGTTCTCATCCTGAAGCAAAGTTCTTAACCCAAGGTACTATTTCTGGGTTAGCAGAGTCTGTAGCCAGAAGTGTCTGTAACCTGAAGCATCTGTAACCTGATGTACCACTGTCGTGTTCCCCCCCCATCCAGTCTAATCACATCTTAAGTGTTCCCTATCTTTGTCCTTCCTGCTCCCCAGAGCTGTGGAATTGTGTCCCTCACAGTTCTTGTGTTGCTTCTCTCCCAGCATGCTGAGTCCCTATCAGCTAGATGCTTTGTTTTCTTCCCATGCTGTGGTATAAGTTCCCAACTCTGTGCTTCAGGTTTCTTCTGAGAACCCCAGGCTACTGCTGCTTCTGCTGTTCATTTGTATGTACAAGGGTGCAGTGGATGTTCATAGTAGTGTCTCACCACCATGACAGGCAAATTCCAGCCTGGTTGAGTTCACAATCAGCAAGAATAGGACCTGTTAAGTACTCAAAGCACCCATTGACAAATTCTGACAGAGCCCTATGCATGTCTACTCCAAAGTAGGCCCCACTGAGTTCAATGGGATTTATTCTCAGCAATCCTTGCTCCTGAGTATGGATTGACACCTATCAATGTGAGTTTCTCTCAGGTTTCTTGTTTTTCCAATCTTAAATTCAGTTCAGCACATTTCTCCATTGGTTTATAATTCGGTGGGGAAACCCCAACAATTTTCATGAAAATTTGTCAGCATTTTGGTTTGCATTTCACCTAATACATTTTTAAATATGCACCTTTGCCTAATGTACACATTTTTGCAGAGGATTTTATCTAATATAATGTAATTTTGTATGTAATTTTCATTAACATACACATTTTTATACACACTCTCCCTTAATATATGTATTTTGCTGTACAGTTTCTGGCTGGAATACTGTGTGGCAAAATTCAAAGAAGTCACATTTCAAAGGATATATGCATTTTGGTTTATGCATTGTGCAGACCGAATATTTTATAGGGAATGGCATATTAGGTAAGTTACATTTGAATGCAATCAGAATCAAATTTCCTCCCCATCCTTGTTCCTGTGAAAGCATACATAAAATTGTCCTGCACACCTTGAGCCATTTTATGGAGTCTTTCCAGAGCTATGCTTTTCCTAATCTTGACTAAAATCCTGGCAAACTTTCTTGCCAGTTCCTCAAGACTGTGACAAGTGGAAAGAGTAAGAGGCTATCCTTCCACCCCTGTTTGATTTCTTTTATTAGTTTCAAAGAAAGGCTTTTAAAATCTAGTCCTATGTTTTTTGCATTTATTTTTGACCTAACTAAAAACGTCTCTCCCCACCCCTACCACCCAGAGGGCATCTAGTAAAGTGCCTTTGCTATGGAAAAGACCTTGCTCGCAGCCTTCTTTTTCATTTTGGAAAATAATGTAGTGCTGTCTTTTGTTTATTTCCAGGACTCCAGGGAAGCATACTGGGAACATGCTCCCTTTTATCTGTTATTTCCCCTTATTATTCTTAAAAGGCCTACTGTTGTTAGCAGCTATTACAGATGTTATTTCAGTTATACCGAGGACAGCTAATGAAATTTTTTTTGAATGCCACTGCTTTTGACATTTCTAGCATACCAGATGGAACAAAGACTGCCTTCAGCCAACACATTCAACCCTCTAAATGTTAATCCGTAAAGTTTATGGAGTGAACCTGTTTTAATCACTTGGGATACAATTCAGCCAAAGTTAAAGATTTTTAAGTCTCATGTACTTAACACTTTCCCACTGAAATCAATGGGATTTAAATTGCTCACCTTTGGCCGGGATGTGCTTTTTCAGTATTTTCATTATTGTCTGGTTTGCACATCACAGGAAGCCAAGCTGTGGCTTACCAGGACTGTGCAAACATACTGGCTTGAGAGGACGACCTCACACCCATTTTGCATCTCCTTAGTCCTTTTAAATCAGTGGATCATAGCAGCTAAGCCAAGGTTTGGCTCAGTATGCTGTCTAAGCACAGAGTCATAGTTAAGCCTTTTCTTCAACCATGATGGGTAAGCAAAGTATGTTCTTGGCTACAGCATACCCTCCTATATTTATCTACAGAAAATAGAGACGTCCTATTCCATAATAGGGATACAGGTGGCGCTGTGGTCTAAACCACTGAGCCTAGGGCTTGCCGATTGGATGGTCGGCAGTTTGAATCCCCATGACGGGGTGAGCTCCTGTTGCTCGGTCCCAGCTCCTGCCAACCTAGCAGTTCGAAAGTGAAAGTAGATAAATAGGTCCCACTTTGGTGGGAAGGTTAATGGCGTTTCTGTGCGCTGCCAGTGTGGTGTAGTGGTTAAGAGCGGTAGTCACGTAATCTGGGTAACCGGGTTCGCGTCTCCGCTCCTCCACATGCAGCTGCTGGGTGACCTTGGGCCAGTCACACTTCTTTGAAGTCTCTCAGCCCCACTCACCTCACAGAGTGTTTGTTGTGGGGGAGGAAGGGAAAGGAGATTGTTAGCCGCTTTGAGACTCCTGAAGGGGAGTGAAAGGCGGGATATCAAATCCAAACTCTTCTTCTTCTTCTTCTGCTGTGTTCTCACCAGAAGCGGCTTAATCATACTGGCCACATGACATGGAAAAACTGTCTGCAGATAAACACCGGCTCCCTCAGCCAGTAAAGTGAGATGAGCGCTGCAACCCCAGAGTCGTTCGTGACTGGACTTAACTGTGAGGGGTCCTTTACCTATTCCATAATAATAAGAATAATTTTGTTATTTATATCTTACCCATCTGACTGGGTTGCCCCATCCATTCTATGTTGCTTCCAACAGATATAAAAACATAATAAAACATTAAACATTTTAAAAAGTATTCCCTACAAAGGGCTGCTTTCAGATGTCTTCCAAAGGTCGTGTAGTTACTTATCTCCTTGGCTAGGAGGTTGTATAACTCCATACCCTCTGATGAAAATAGGGGCATCCTAAAGAAATGTGGGACATTCTGGGATCAATTGAGAAACTGGGATAGCTTCTGTAAATCTGGGACTGTCCCTGGAAAATATGGACACTTCAGGAGTCTGCTGCAGATCATGGTAAATGTGGAGAGAGCTTTACCATTCTCCCACATTCGGATGACACAGTAGGTCAGTATAAGCCATGCTATCCTGAGATAAAAACCTGAGAGAAAAGAGTGGGCAATCTCATTCCCAAGTGCCATCATGTTTGTGTGATTGCATTCAGCCAGAGTTGGCTTAGTATTACATAAGGACAGGGCCTACATATTGAAAGAAATGGAATTTTAGAAAAGTATATCCTTAAGTTCTTAAAGCAAGAAAGTCTAAAAGTCAGGCCTTTACCCTTTTTGACCTCCTGAGCAAAGCACACCATCCATCTATGGTAGCAGTTTTGATCAAAACACACCACAATGAAGGTCTCTGACTCTTCCATGCTAGTCTGCAAGAGCCTTTCATGCTGGCATGCAAAAACAAAGGATTCCAGCATGAAGCAGGAGCTGCATCACATCAAACTATTTTTTTTTTTTTTATGGATTAAATTATATATCAAGTGCTTTTGGATTTCAGAAGTTTTCAACCTTGGGAAAATTGATGGCACTGAACCAAGTTATTGCACAAATAGAACGACTTTTGCTCATTCAGTGGAACTTCCTCTCTGTCCCCTCTCCTGGTGCACTACTGCATCCCTCAAATGTGCTCTGGGTTTCCCCCCATTCCCCCAGAGAAAATGTGGAGCCCTTTATGTTATTGTTTGGCTGTAGATCCTGAATCTAGTGACTGGGAAGATCTATAACACTGGATGCATGCATTCAGGCAACCCTAAAGTACATCTATTCTGTACTTGTAAATAGTTCTGAAGCCAATTTAACTGTCCTGGCTTTGAATACTGTACTTTTGCTTAGGTAGTTCTTTGTTAAATTTTATGACGTGGTTGCTATTTTCTTACTTTTATCTGCAATATTTCAAAATACATGGATATTTTTAAAATTTAATTAAGTGATCTATAAATCTAAATTAATAAAATAAATACTCCTGGTTTCTTCATGGAGCCACAGTTTAAAAGGAATTATGGTTGAGAACTGTGAGGAGTTTGAAAACTTGTTTAAGCTTACATTGCAGTCATACTTCAAGTTGGCTTTTTCTGTCTCTCTTTTGCTTCTTATCCTTCTCCCTTCCAACCAAATCTCATATGCAATCTATCAAACTGCCAATTGAAAATTCTCTGGCATTTTCAAGGTGACAAATGTTAGCCAACCCTAATCCGGAACTGCTAAGTAAATCCGTCTCCTAACCTTTTCGTTCCTTCAGAATAATTCATTAACTACCACTTTTCACCTTTGGCTGGGTGTCAGTTTAATTCCACAGTCATGAACTCCTCAGTCAGCAGCACAACAGTCAATGGCCATTATGTAACATGGAAAAGCAATGGCAATTTCAGCAGGCAACCCCGTTCTTTAATGAGAAGCATTAACTTATTCACAGTCCCTCTAGGCTGGCTTTCTGCTTAGCACCTGTGCGAGTTACAGCGCTTACACAGCAAATATCACTTGTTGCTGTTTCAAATTCTTTATGCAATTCTTTTGGGAAATCCCTCTGTGGTCTCAACCATGCTTAGGAACAGCTTAGAAGATTCAGAGTTCTACCAAGGAGTCATACATTTGTTTTCTGATATAGCCAGGGCTTTTTTTCAGCAGAAACTCCCTGGAACTCAGTTCTGGCACCTCCCAGGTGGGTGCCATTGCTGTTATAAGAAGCAGAAGAGGAGTAGTAGTTTGGATTTGATATCCCACTTTATCACTACCCTAAGGAGTCTCAAAGTGGCAAACAATCTCCTTTTCCCTTCCTCCCCCACAACAAACACTCTGTGAGGTGAGTGAGGCTGAGAGACTTCAGAGAAGTGTGACTAGCCCAAGGTCACCCAGCAGCTGCATATGGAGGAGCAGGGAATCAAACTCGGTTCACCAGATTACGAGTCCACTGCTCTTAACCACTACACCACACTGGGGAGGCATTCATGGTGAGTTCCGGCGCCTCTTTTTCTAGAAAAATGGCACCGGATATAGCTGTGTGACCACTTCTCTCAGGCACACAGAGGACTAGCTACTTAGGGGAGGAGGAAAATAAGTGAAGCAATTAGGTTTGCCAAATGTCTGTTCATCCAGCTGACATAAAAAGCCTGATAGGATAACTCTGTAAAAGCAGAATGCAACACCATTCTTGTACAAGAATGAAATCCTTACTTTGCTTCCCATTGTCTAGTTAGTTCACTTCCACTGGACAACAACCCTCAAAGGGTCACAGTTCCACAACAACACCAAAAGATGACTGGAGATTTAAACAGCTGCAAGCAGACCCAATTTACCTACTATGGAACTAACCAGTAATCCAACCCTTCTGGAGGAAAATATTGGCCATAATCATCCAGGTTCTGGACAAATCCCTGCTAATAGGAGACACCAGCACAATAATTGGCTACATACATGCCGGCTGGGGATTATAAAAGAGATAGGCTCTACCAAACACAGGGTGGCCCTTTGGTCTAAACCACAGAGCCTAGGACTTGCTGATCAGAAGGTCGGCGGTTCGAATCCCCGCGATGGGGTGAGCTCCTGTTGCTCGGTCCCTGCTCCTGCCAACCTAGCAGTTCGAAAGCACGTCAAAGTGCAAGTAGGCGGGAAGGTAAATGGCATTTCTGTGCACTGCTCTGGTTCGGCAGAAGTGGCTTGTCATGCCGCATGACCCAGAAGCTGTGTGAGGACAAACACCGGCTCCCTTGGCCTATAGAGCGAGATGAGTGCCGCAACCCCAGAGTTGTCCGCGACTGTACCTAATGGTCAGGGGTACCTTTACCTTTACCTGTGCTGGGTGGGGATTATAAAAGGGACAGGTTCTAACAAACACAGGGATAGCAAAATGAACAATCCTTCATCACTGAAAAACCTGGACCACACCAAGCACAGAAAGCTGCAACTAGCAGCCCATGAAAAAAATTCTGCTCTACAGAAACGACATAAAAAGAAAAGTTTTCAAGCGATCTGGAGTGCATTTTTGGAACTCTCAACCAAGTAATATCCACAACTAGAAGCCGTAGGAGGTAAAAGACAGAGATGGAAACTTCCCCAGGTTAATGGATGTTAATCTGTGTCTCCAGCAGGGCTTCTACCCTCATTTATCCTAACTGTTATCTGAGCATGTAAACTTGAACACTGCATAGCATGCTAAGCAACTGAATATCAGAGACGAACATACTGCAGCTAAAGCGGGTGGGGAAGAGCATAAGGCCAGAGGGAACCAGGAGTGGGTGGAATAGTATGCACAACAGAATAGTATATTCTATTCTATTGTACACTACTTACCATAATATGTGGGGGAAAATCAATAAAATGTAGATTTGAAAAGGCCATTGCTGAACCACACTCAGCAGAAATTTAGTGTGTTCCCTAGGATTGTTCCCTGTAATTTCACAATGTAAGAGAAGATGCAGCGATCAGCATTCTGACTTTCAGGGAAACCTGTCCACAATTCATGATCTTCTCACTAAAGGATCCCTGATAAACTTCCAAGAACCTAGGTGTCCCCCAAAACAGTTAGAAAACCACCTTTGATACCTTCGACATGATATTAAATATCTTATGCCATTTGATAGATAACATTACCAGAGAATTGCATCTGCTTATTTCATTTTTTTTTCCCCAGGGAGAATGTTAAGGCTACTTTAGTAATAATAATAATTTATTATTTATACCCCGCCCATCTGGCTGGGCTTCCCCAGCCACTCTGGGCGGCTTCCAAAAAAATATTAAAATGCTGTGATACATCACACAATAAAGCTTCCATAAACAGGGCTGCCTTCAGATGTCTTCTAAAAGTCTGGTAGTTGTTGTTCTCTTTGACATCTGGTGGGAGGGTGTTCCACAGTGAGGGCACCACTACCAAGAAGACCCTCTGCCTGGTTCCCTGTAACTTGGCTTCTCACAGTGAGGGAACCGCCAGAAGGCCCTCGGTGCTGGACCTCAGTGTCCAGGTAGAACAATGGGGGTGGAGATGCTCCTTCAGATATATTGGACCGCAGCTGTTTAGGGCTTTAAAGGTCAGCACCAACACTTTGAAGTAAGCATTAATATTAATCGTGTTTTCTTTTAAAGATGCAATTAGTTCAAATGAAAGTCAAAGGAACCTGTACCAAAGATAACAAGACTCACCACTCACATTGTGCTGTAATTATTGTTTGCATAATGTTTATTTATATACTTTCTGAATGCTCATTCTAATACAACCATCCATTATTATTAATGATATAATGCAGTCTGGCATTCAAGGTGAAAGGAAGGTATAGCAACCGTAATTTGGTATGAATACTATTCCTCTATTAAAAATGAATCTGCACAGCAAAGGACGCCCACCATGTTTTATCTGCACCTACATTTTGCACGTGGTAACCCCACCCCTGGAAATGTAACCCCCTCCCAGCTCAATAGTAGGAGCTTAGATGTGTCATGAACTAGAGCAGGGGTTGGCAAACTACGGTCCGGGGGCTGGATGCGGCCTGAAAGCGTCGCAAATCTGGCCCGCATGGCCATTTGAAAACCCCTGCTAAGTGTCTGAGGCCAAAAGGCTGCATCGGCACTTACCTCAAAACAGCGCAGGGTGGCAAGCATCAAAGCCCTATACAGCCTAGGACCCTCGTACCTACGGGACCGCCTCTCCTGGTATGTCCCACAGAGGAACTTACAGTCTTCAAACAAAAACATCTTGAAGGTCCCAGGCCACAGAGAGGTTAGGCTGGCCTCAATCAGAGCCAGGGCTTTTTGGCTGTGGCTTCGATCTGGTGGAACGCTCTGTCACAAGAGACTAGGGCCCTGCGGGACTTGACATTCTTCCACAGGGCCTGGAAAAACAGAGCTGTTCCACCAGGCCTCAGTGTTTACGTGGCTTTTTAGCCTGATTGAATTTTGTTAATGCTTTTGTTTCATCTAAATTTTAAAATTGTTTGTAAGTCCCTTTTTTTTGCCTGTTGCACTTTTTAATAATATTTATTAGCACTTTCATTTTCAAAAAACACCATACAATTTTTACATCTCTTATCATCTCCTATACAGTGGTGCCCCGCAAGACGAATGCCTCGCAAGACGGAAAACCTGCTAGACGGAAGGGTTTTCCGTTTTGGAGGTGCTTCGCAAAACGAATTTCCTATGTGCTTGCTTCGCAAGATGAAAATGTCTTGCGAGTTCCTGCGGGGTTTTTTTCCTCCCCCCCCCCCTTTTTCCCAAGCTGCTAAACCGCTTATCAGCTGATGGCTAAGCCGCTTAACAGCTGATCGCTAAGCCGCTTATCAGCTGATCTTTAAGCCGCTTAACAGCTGATCGCTAAGCCGCTTATCAGCTGATCCGCTAAGCCCGCTAAGCCGCTAATACTGTAGCGCTAAACCGCTAAACCGCTAATGGGCTTGCTTCGCAAGACGAAAAAACCCGCAAGACGAAGAGACTCGCGGAACGGATTCTTTTCGTCTTGCGAGGCACCACTGTATTTGACACTCTCGAGTTGTCAACTTCCCCCATCCCTCCAAACTTACTTTCTAGCTTCCAATCATAATTTCATCCACATTTCTCATTCCCCCTATCTACCTTTCTTTTTGCTTTGATATTCCTTTTAATTGTAAATAAGTGTCTACTTTTGGCTATCAAACCTTTAGCTCAATCCTGTTAGTGTTGTTAAATATTTACAATGTTCTTTCAAACACGTAATAAATTTACTCCAGTCTTTTTCAAACCGTTGGTCTCGCTGGTCTCAGATTTTCCCAGACAGTTTTGCCAGTTCTACATATTCAATCATCTTATTTTGCCATTCTTCTACTATCGGAATTTCTTGCTGCTTCCATTTCTGGGCTAACAAAATCCTTGCCACTGTTGTAGCATATAAAAATAGAGTATAGTCTTTCTTGGGAATCTCTTCTCCTAGAATACCTAGCAGGAAAGCTTCTGGTTTCTTATAAAAAGTGTTTTTAAACACTTTCTTAAGTTTAAAATTGTTTGTAAGTCCCTTTGAGCAAATGGTAAAGTAACATACCTTCCATAAATTAATTTCTTTTCGTTTTCTTGCACACCTTGATCTAGCAAAGAGTTCCATGTTCAAAAGTATTCTTCAGTGTGCAAATGTTTGACTGGACATAGCTCTGCATACTCAGCCAATGTGGCTACACCGGTTTGGATCCAACTGAACTCGGTCAATATTCCGTTGTCCCAAGTGTGCATTTCTATCCTTGACCACTTTAATATTGAGCCTAAGACACTGTCTCTTTCTCTCCATTAGCATTGATTAATCATCAAACGTACAACACATTTTATAAATTGTTTTATCCTGTAATTGAGCAGTGGGATCCAATTATGCCATGTTTTCATCAAGAACATTCAAGCATCAGTTTTCATTCAACAGCGAAAAGAGGCAGTGGTGGGTGGTTGGGGAGAATACTATTAAATCATTAGGATGCATATCTGATTTTTATAACTATTGAACACACAAAAATGAAATCATATGTAGTTATTATGAGTTGAAACATATTCCTAATAGTTTTCCTTCCTCCTGATTTGAGCCATTTAAAATCTTTAATAAGAAATGCATTCAATGTAATTTTCACAAGTGACGTGTCTGGAAGGATATTACAGGATTTCATTAATCTCTGTTAAACCAACTAATGTGGAAATACTTTTTTTAAAAAATCCTTTTTTGCTATTTACGGCATTTTTTCTTCTGCAATCTGGCATGCCAGTTTGAAATGCAGACGGTTGAAGGCTGATTTGTGAAAGGATCTGCTAACAGTTCTTAATAGCTATATAACAACTCAAGAGCATTCGAAGGGCAACAGTCAAATGTCTCTACAACTTTGTGCATCACAGTTTGCATGCTTACCTACAATCACATAGCAATTCTCTGCCAAGTATATGATAGAAAGAAAGAAAGAAAGAAAGAAAGAAAGAAAGAAAGAAAGCAGACACACTTTTCACATGATAAATCGAAGCATGTTGATAACCAAAGATGTAGGCTAGCATCCAAATAATTGCTAGTTCCATGTTTCCCAAGGGGTTCTAGACTTGTGGTTTCTCAGACAGCAGCAGGCACCCCATACTAAGCCTCTTTTCAAATTGTAGCTTGTGATATCTAAATGATCATTTCATCCTATATATACCCATTTGATAGCTCTGTGGTACAGGAGAGGGCCTCCTGCAGATACCATCTCATCAGTCATGTACAATATAGGAATCAGGCTTTAGTGTACTGGCACCTATTCTCCTATTACACATCATTCATGGCATGTACCATCTCCATTGTCTTGTTGGTGTTGATTGGACCTTCCTATTTAAATCAGCTTTTCAGTAGGAGATCTTTTTCATAGTCTGCATCTGCATTAGATGTATTAATTATTATTGCTATTAGAAATGGTCTTTCCACATTAAATTGTTTTATACATCAATAGATATTGTTTGAGTGGATGGAATTGTTTTAAATTCTTCCTACATTTTATTTTATTTTATTTATTGTTGATACTGTATACCAGGAAATCACTTTGAAATACTTGATGGAAAGCAAGTCATAAATGGAATCAAATAAATAAATTAAGTAATGATTACTAGATTATTGTATACAGAAAAAAGTAGAAATTCCCACTGTGGAAGCTCTCAGGTAGGTCTAATTGTACCCAAGTTATTATGCTCATATCTTATACACATTTTCAATGCTTTTAATCTATAAATTTGTAGAATCATAATCATCAGCACATTACAATTTTATTGACTTGCCTTACATGTATCAAATGAAAGGATCTGTAACTTCTACAGACAATAACCTTGGGGTTGATAGAATATTTTGCTGTACAACCTGACACTCATCATTCAGGTTCTGTTGGTGCAATGAAGCAGGAAGCACTTCTTAGCTGTAGAGGCCCAAAGATTTGGGCATTTCCACAGGATTATTCAAAACACAAAGAGAAAAGGTCCTCCACAAGTTTTGAAAACAATTTCCTGCCTTTGTTTCTTACCAGAATAGAACAAGGTATCAGCCTAAATGCAGCAACTAGATTCACACAATTAGCCATTTGAGTGGAACCATAGCTTTTGCCTAATATATACTTCTAATTTTCTCTCACTTTTTAGACATCCAATTAGATGGAAGTCCTCATTCATTCTGAATGTTTGGACGTTCACTAAGGCCTGCTTTAGCAGAGAACTGCTGGTCAAGCTGCAAGTAGTGACATTCTCACTACAAGAATGTCTATGTACACAGAAGATAGAGCTCTAGCTTAGTTTTCTCCCCTGAAATCCCATGTTTTGATATGTAAGGATTTATTATTATTATTAAAGATTACCATTCTGTTCATTTCCAGACAGCCCAGACACAAGAAATCCATACAATGTACCAGTAAGTCTTGATCTTAGTAAGAAAGAAATGCATTCAATTGTACCACATATTATCTCTTTCTCTGTGTGTGTGCATACATGTGTCAATATATCTACTGCCTGTTTTTTAAAAAAAACACGATTGACCTTATTCCCTCACATTCAACTAGACTCTCATTTCCAAAGTTGCTGCATCCATTCCTGAATTGTTTTTTGATGTTGTTGCAGAAAAGGTGACCTGTTTCCAACACCAAAGCCTAATTAGGAAGAATAATGTCACTAGGGATAGCCAAAATGTTTTAAAATCTTAAACTCTTCTTCTAGTCCCAAAAATACACAGGTTGGGGCAAACTATCTTATAATTGCTGATTAAGTTAGTTACTTTAATTAGAGACACTTCATCAACTGACAAAAGAAAAACCTCAGTAGGTACACCTCTTCAAAAATCTGGGACAATTTACATGTAATTTCAGGAAGCAGCAGGGATACCCAGCTGGAGAAAAATAATAATAAAATGGCTTCCTGTAATTGAAAAAATGTCTCAGAGCTTTCTTTTTTGTGATTAAATTGAAATTTGTTACTTGAAATCTTGTTTAGCAATTACATCTGTTTTTGTTTGGCAAAGACATATTGCTTGCTGTCCTGGAATAAAACTAGTCCAGACACACATCATTCCTGATGGTGATAATCAAACATATGTTCTCAAGAACTATGTGATCTAATTTATAACGAATTCCTGGTCAGCTATCACTAACTTTGGGGGTGGGGAGTGGTCTTGCTTAGATGAACATTGGCCAGCAGCATGGAAAACATTAGGAAGCTTCTGCTTCCATTGGACAACACTGGGGTAGTCAATATGGTGCCCTGAAGATGTTGTTGGACTCCAGGTCCATGGTCATGTTGGATGGGGCTGATGGGAGTGGAGTCCAACAAAGTCTGGAGAACACCACATTGGCTACCCCCGGCAGGCTGCCAGTAAAGGAAAGACAAGAAGCTCTTACCAAGGTCTTTCATTCAATATTCATAGAGAGATAGAAATGCCGTCTCTTGGATAATGGCGTTGCTCCAAGTAATCTCCTCCCCCATTCCCTTCTCAGTCATCAGTAGCTCTACTTTCCTTATGGTGTCTGCTTAGGGACAATTGCCTGTCTGACTTTCACTGCTCACCAGGTTCTGGGAGAAGGGGGGTCTGGAATGCTCTCTAGTGATAACATGTCAGCCAGCTGTTCCTGCTCTGCATCTCCCATTATCTCCTAGCTTTGCCCCTCTTCTCTCTCTGAGCTGTGACCCTCTGCAAACCACCATTGTAAGTCTATACTGTCCTCATCTTCTCGGGAAGGTTCAGGAGAAGGGGGAGGTGGTCAGTCCAGTTCCAGACATATATCCTCTTGATTTTCATGAATGCTGCACAATGTAAGATGGCCACAGATGAGTTGCCTATGCTTGCCACATGATTAAGGCCATATACACCAACCACTATATGCTGCATGATTCATTATATTCTACTTTCAAAGCATGTGTTTGGGATAATTAACGTTTTAATCAATTTTGGAGGGAAGGAAACTGCACGGAACTAGAACTGGAAGCAAGTGTTCTTCACAGCGTGTGTTTAGTTGGGCGCTGAATGTGTAGATGTCATCGATGCCTGAATTAAAAAAAAAAAATATTTCATGTGGTATGGCTTAATACCTAAATATGAGGTATGGAGTCATGAACCTTGTCTGAAAATAATACTTGGGCCCTCATACATGGAAGCTCTTCCCCTGCCTTCGCTTCTTATGGGAGTAGGAGAAAAGTGAATGCAGGACAGTGGTGTCAGGAGCAGTGAGCCATTAACAGCTCTCTGGGCATTCTGCCCACTTGGTGACACAAGGACTGTCCCCAGTATTCTGACACTGTAGCACGCTCGTGAGCCCTTTTCTCTATATGTTGAGTCAGTGCACATTTATTTCAATGCAATCTCCCCTATAAAAAGCAGGTCTGGGTAGCACACTGTTTCCACAACTGGAATAAGCATGCATCATTGTTTTTAGATTGCCACTAATTATACGTATCTAGATTTATGAAGCTGAGGCTCCAATACTTTGGCCACCTCATGAGAAGAGAAGACTCCCTGGAAAAGACCCTGATGTTGGGAAAGATTGAGGGCACAAGGAGAAGGGGACGACAGAGGATGAGATGGTTGGACAGTGTTCTCGAAGCCACAAACATGAGTCTGACCAAACTGCGGGAGGCAGTGGAAGACAGAAGTGCCTGGCGTGCTCTGGTCCATGGGGTCACAAAGAGTCGGACATGACTAAACGACTAAACAACAAGATTTACGTTAAGGGATGTGGGTGGCGCTGTGGGTTAAACCACAGAGCCTAGGACTTGATGATCAGAAGGTCAGGGGTTCAAATCCCCGCAACGGGGTGAGCTCCCGTTGCTCGGTCCCTGCTCCTGCCAACCTAGCAGTTTGAAAGCACGTCAAAGTGCAAGTAGATAAATAGGTACCACTCCAGCAGGAAGGTAAACGGCGTTTCCGTGCGCTGCTCTGGTTCGCCAGAAGCAGCTTAGTCATGCTGGCCACATGATCCGGAAGTTGTACGCCGGCTCCCTCAGCCAATAAAGCAAGATGAGTGCCGCAACCCTCGAGTCGGTCAGGGGTCCCTTTACCTTTACTAGATTTACGTTGCAAATCTAACGACACAGGCCATCAAATGTTCCATTCTTGAACAAAACACTGAATACTACACATTTTTACCGTAATGGAATAAAAGGGAACTAAATGAGAGTATGTGTTGCAGAAAAGATACGGCCAAATCCAATAATCTGAAATGCATTAAGGAAAGTTCTTTGATGTGGATACATTTGGGATGAATGTAAATTGTCCTGGACATGGTGTCATCTAAGAGCTAGAGAAGGCAACACATGTGAACGAATGCCACAACTGTTTTATAAAGCTAATATGAAGCGTATTCTTGTGTATCAGTCATACTTTGGTACCATCTTAAACTACATCTATCAGGATTCACCCAAGAGTTTTGCAGGACAGTTGCACACATCCTAGAAGACTTCAGTGGGAGGCACAGTTCTGTAGCATTCAACTAAATTAAATTTAAAGAGGACATCTACCTAATGAGAAAGATAACTTAAGACAAGTTGGCTGTAACACTCTAATTAAAATGAATTAGGGGGTGGGGTGGAGGTCTTGACTCTCCAAAGTTAACAGGAGTTTTATTAAATTCAGCAGAGTCAGGATTTCACCTAAGGCTTCACAGTGAACTGATCCAACATTGTTGTGTGAAACACAGCATGCATTCAGCGTGTCTTTTACAAGTGCCTGGAAAATTATTTTCTCATGCTGTTTGTTCAGCACATTGAGAAGCAGCGAGACCGAGATTAGAAGAACTTGAACAATGTGTTTAATAAGTAACAACCCCAAACAGGAGGAACTGCCAAATGGAAGGGAAATTTGACAAGGTTTGCAATGTATCTTCATTTATTAATGCACATGGTGCTCTGAAGACAGCTCTCTGCACCAAAGAGATTACAATGTCAGTTTAGACCCAGTGGACGGGGAAAACAACAGAAAGAAAGGGGGAAATTATTTACAGATTAAAAACCCTTAGTTTAATAAAGAGGATAGCAAGGCAGAATACAGCATATAAGAAAGAAACTCCACATGAGCATGAATCAAAACTTCAACAAATGAGGATTGAGGAAATGCCACAGGAAACTAAATTAAGAGGACATGCCCACATGCTTTTTAAAAGGATGAGAGGCTACATCCTGCTCACTCTTCACATGGGCAGGGATTTTTGTCCCTTAGGCCCTTCAAACAATAAAGTTAGTGGTTTTTGTATGGGACTGGGAGTATATGAACATGTTTAGAGGAACTCAGTTCAAAGTGCCAGATTTTGTTCAGAAATGTTAAATTCAAAACGTTGGAGAATTTGTGGAGGAATAGCAACCATGGTGAGTACCTGTATGAAGCTTGTTCTGCATGTGATAAAATTTATTGAACAAAACTGCTTGTTAATACAGACAAAGACTTTCTCAATATTCTTTCCCCTGGCCCACCATATGAGGGACATTTCAGGACATAACTAATTGCATCCTTAATCTGATTCAAATTACAGATACAAATCCACTGTGAGGCAGGAACATGTTTGCATCTGCCATCTGATACGGCAGAAGGCATAATATGAAAAAGTAGCTCAAGGAAAGCACCATACAAGGGAATGAATTTCAAACCTTCAAGGTATCTCCATTGACACTTCCCCTTCCAAAATGATACCATCTAGAGAATTTAAATTGGAGAAACAGCGTTCTATCTTCCACATATTGGTCTTCATATAATCCAGAGGTGGCCAATGTGATATTCTCCAGGTGTTGTTTGGCCACAACTCCCATCAGCTCCAGTCACCATGACATGCACAATGGTCAGGGATGAGGTCAACAATGACTAAAGGGCACCAGATTGGCTAACTCTGATATAAACTGTTATTTAGTTCTTTTTGACCTGTTGGGCAAATATCTTCAGCATAAGGGATGTGAACACTTAGAAAGTACCATACAGAAGTTAGTAGGTGTGTGGCAGAAATGTGATTCAGTTTACACTTAGAGGAGATCGTACCTAATGACATTTTCTGAAAGAATATGTAAATCAAAACACATCCATCCTTCAAAATTCACAGCTCTGTGAATTTTGCAATGCAATTCTCCAGCCACAAAATAATGTATTAAAAAGGTAAAGGGACCCCTGACCATTAGGTCCAGTCGTGGACAACTCTGGGGTTGCAGCGCTCATTTCGAGGGAGATTGGCCAAGGGAGCTGGCATACAGCTTCCGGGTCATGTGGCCAGCATGACTAAGCCGCTTCTGGCGAACCAGAGCAATGCACGGAAATGCCAGTTACCTTCCCCCCCTATTTATCTACTTGTACTGTGTACTTTTGAGCTGTTAGGTTGGCATTACAAGGACATCAAAAAAAAACCTGACATGGAAATGTGTAGAAATTAATTTAAGATTAAAGAATGAGAAAGAGAGAAATTGAAATTTACAGATTCACCCATCTTTAGACGTTAGTGACAACCATTTGCATTTTCACAGAGCTCTGACCCGGATTATTTACCACTACAAGGCAGTCAAATTAAACAAAGACAGCAACAACTCATTGAAAATTAGTGTTGGAACAGACCAGTTAGAACATCTGCTCTCTCCCCACATCCAATAGATCATGATTTCCTGCATGATATTTTCCAGTACTTTGTCCAAGCCAGTTTTCAAAATGTCTAAAGCAATGATGATCTTTTGGGAGACTATATGAGCAACAGACTTTTACTGTTCTAGTGAGAATAGTGTTCTGGCAATGTCACACTCACTTTTCCATTTGTCACTGCAAAAGCTCATCCAAGGGATTATGAGAGGAACCTTCTGCAAGGTTAAAGATTTCAATTAACAATTTGAGAACATTACCAAAGTATGAATTATAGCTAAACGTTTGATGAAAATTAACACTTGCTCTTTCATATGCCGTGATGCATGACAATGTAGACAATGAAAGATAGCTCCTCATCCATCACTGCCTATGCCATGCTCACAATGGATCACTTGGGATTAGATTGTTTATCTTAATGACATAAAGGCTTTATACACCTAAACACTCACTTTCAGTATACAGCCTGGGGGGAAAAGTGGACAGTGGTAAAATACATCTTTCTACTTTATCTCACATAGAACCAACTAAAGCTTATCTACAAAGTTCTCAGCAACCCTGGAGCAAGGAGGACTGGCTCTCCCTACAGATTTCTTAGACTTCATGCACATCATTTCTTGGGAGAGTGATAATAGAACAATGAATAGATAGATAGATAGATAGATAGATAGATAGATAGATAGATAGATAATTGATCGATAGATAGACAGACAGACAGATAGATGCTCATAGATGTGATGGGAATATCTAGTTCCGACACTGAGATCCAGCTGCAAGGGCCTTCTGGTGGTTCCCTCATGGCGAGAAGTGAAGTTACAGGGGACCAGGCAGAAGGCCTTCTTGGTAGTGGCACCCACCCTGTGAATGCCCTCCCATCAGATGTCAGTGAGATAAATAATTATCTGACTTTCAGAAGACATCTGAAAGCAGCCCTGTATAGGGACATTTTTAATGTTTGATGATTTATTATGCTTTTATATTTGTTGGAAGCTGTCCAGAGTGGATAGGGCAACCAAGTTAGGTAGGCGGGGGTACAATTATTATTATTATTATTATTATTATTATTATTATTATTATTTCTAGTTTTCCAGAAAAAGAGGTGCAGAAACTCACCATGAACACCTCCCTTGTTCTCTTATAATGGCATTGGTGCCCATCTGAGAGGTTCCAGCTGAAAAAAATGCCTGATTATTACTATTATTTGATTAAAACTGATTGTCTCCCCATAATTATTCTTTGCAAATCAATACTCTTCATTGGGTTTGCCTGGTCACTGTAAAGACTGAGCTACCTTTTTCTTACCACCACCATGCAGACACGGGAAAACTTTTTTCATGTTCCACCTCCACCATATATGAGCAATTCCCATAATTCCAATATTTCTGTTGTTTCTTCCCTGCATTTCTTGTCTATTTCGCTTTTTTAAAATTTTGTTTTCTTGAAAGTTGAGAGAATATAGTCATGGTGAGCAATGACTAAACTGGTTATCCTAGTTTGCTTCCTGTCTTAAAGTTATCTTACTGCCGTGACAGTGCTGAAGGATTGAGGATTGGAGTGGTCGCTCTGTGGTATTACGGCAGTGCAAAAAGCTGTAGTGTGGGTTTTAAAATAATAATAAAGTAATCTTACCATGCGTAGCAACCATTCTTTAACAGGAGGTGCAGATAAGATTTTACTGGTAACTAGATTACATGTGTTCAATGCTTTATTAGTTTTAAAACTGTATAACAGAAATAATCAATAGATGTTAAAGACAAAATAAAAATAAGCAATCATCCATTCTTTAATTGATACTTGTTTCGTGCATAATTTTGTAATTAAATTTAATGTGACCTCCGATCTTCCCATGATGTTCCCGAACTGGATTCCTTGAATACACACTTAACTTTATTTTCTCCATGTTGTTTAACTTACTTTACATTTTATAAAGCAAACTTTACATTTTATAAAGTTACACACAGAAACTCAATTGAAACCTGCCAATGGATTGATATTTTGACAGTGTTCTTTTACATAAATTACATGTGTTGATCTTTATACAAGGTATTAGGAGCTCAGGATGTCTCCTCAATGTCTTCCAGGGTAGGTTTGAGATAAGATTGGTAACAGGGTCAAGAAAATTCATAATGGAGATCTCCTGTCTCATTAAGTTATGCCAAGCTTTTTACACGTGCCATGTTCTTCAGTAATAAACCACAGAAACGGTTCTGATTGCCACACTCCTATTCACAACACCACTACAAGAAGTATCATGGACAGGGCCTTTTCGGTGGTGATGCCAAGTCAAAGAAATGCCCAAGGCAGAGAGGTTTACTAATCATTTTACCTTATTGTTGTTATTGCAACCTAGCTCTCTATGTGAATAAGAACTATCTAGACCCCCTTGATCCCATTAGCCAGAAGGTCAAGGCAGGAGTCTTGTTTCTTATGGTCCTTTACTTTAGCCAGGCATAGGCAAGCTTGGCCCTTCAGATGTTTTGGGACTGCAATTCCCATCATCCCTGACTACTGGTCCTGTTAGCTAGGGATGGTGGGAGTTGTAGTCCCAAAACATCTGGAGGGCTGTTTGCCTATGCCTGACTTTAGCCAAACTCATGCTTGGTTCATTCCTGGAGTCTAACAGCAAAAGCCTCCTAACACTGTGAAGCAGAAAACAACTGTACCCCCCCCGCCGCTGTTGATTTCCCCCCACATTTTATTTTTCACATAAAACGAAAAGTAACAAGATTGACCATTAAGCTCCATTAGCTGCAAATTCAAGGGATGCTTTTCAGATCATATAATTATAAGTTCTTTATCTTCGGCTTTCTTCCCTGTTGGCTATGAATAGATTTCCAAACCAACAAAATAAAGGGGAAAAGGGACTTGGACAATTATGGGAATTAAAAGAAATTGCTCTTGGGTTCATGGCATACTGCAGCAAATCAAGGAAATAGAAGAAGAAGAAGAAGAAGAAGAAGAAGAAGAAGAAGAAGAAGAAGAAGAAGAAATAGTGTTAGTCATTGCTTCAGAATGGATTGAAGCAGGAGACTTCCGGGGTGGCGCCATCGGCAATGGCGGACTCCCTCTGAATTGGAGGGACTAGCTCCGCGCGAAACGGGTCTTCTCCGCTACGGCAAAGCGGGGACCCTTTTAAAAATCACAGGTGGATGAAGCCTGTGACCATGGGACTCGGTGGGCACCTTTAGCGCCCCCCCAACCCGCAAAGGAACCCACTAACGGGCTCCGAAGTGAAGAGGGGGAAGTGGCGCAGTGCTGTGAGTCAACTGCTATTTCCGTGGAGCAAAGCCGTATAGCCGTTGCCGGAGAGCGCTGCCTTTTTCCTGGGACAATTTGGATTCTAAAATAAGCACCCGTGAGTACTTAAACTTTGAACAACTGGACTTTAAATAAGGACTTGCGAGCAGAAAGGAATTGGGCTTAAAAATTTATTTTAATTTGGTACTGAAACGGGAAGGTCTAAACAGGAAGTCAGCCTTCACTTCTTTTGTAGACAGAATAAAGCAAAGACAACGTAAACTAGAGCTCAGAAAATCGCCTCTAAAGGATTGGATTTCATCATTTAAAATTGTGGAACCCCCCTTCGACAGCAGGAGAAGAAGGGGGATTTTTTTCGGACTGTTTAAACCTGCAGAAGTGAGTTTAAAGTAAAGTAACTTTCCACCGTCCTGATCCTGGAGCGGGGTGTCAGGACTGACGTTTGAAGCTCATTGACCAGAGACAAATGTTTTTGACAGATAGCTAAAAGAAGAGAAACATAGTGATTCCACTGTTTCCTTTTGCAGTTTAAAGGAACAAATATTGACAAAATATCTCAAAAACGAAAACTTTGTTGCAAGAACAAATAGAAGTTTTCCTCCTAGAGGGAGACTGTGAAACTGTAACTAATTCCAGGGAGCCGGCAGCTGTTACAGATTACAATCGTGGGAATAGACATTTGACCTTGCAGGACAATGTATTCAGAAGCTCTGTTGTGTGCTTTCTATAAAACAAATGCCCTACTGGAACAATTACATGAGAAGACGAATTTGATGGCGAATTCGATTAGAAATTTTGAACAGGCAGTGGGAAACTTTGAACAGACAGTGGGAAAATATGTGGAGCCCACCCAGGAATTAAATCAGGAGTGTGTCCTGACAGAACAGGCCCAACAGGAATATGAGCTTTCGGATTTGACAAATGAACTTGGAAAAAGCCAGATTTGGAAAGAAAAAGTTTGGTTTGGCTTGGAAATGGGGGGCTGGATTGACCCCCCTATGCAGGGATGTTTGGACTTTTCAAATCTGGCAATGGGCTGTGAGATGTTTGGGATTGTGGGGGCTCTTAATTTTGGAGGGTTTTTGAAACATGTTTTTAAATACCACATGGAATTTAGTGTTGAATATGGAAAAGGGGCTGATCTGCCGAGAAGGGTCAAAAATATTGCTAAGCTGGAGTTCCCACGAGCAGGAGACAAGGGAAAATACAGTTACAAATGTGAAGAAGAGCTGCGGAAGGGACATGGAAGAGACTTAAGGGCCTCGGATATAAGGTTGCCAGGTTAATGCGCTAGACCGATGGGATAATAAGGACTGACAAAACCCGGGACCAGGAGGAAGGGACGCTGGATGAAGATTGGATTTGTTTTTATTTATTTATTTTACTATTAGGACTGTTTTATAAAATTGATGAATGTTAGAAAAATGTTGGAATGAAATTACTCGGCTTTAGTAAAAATGTTTAAAGAATTATGAAAGAATATTATGGTTATGAGAAGTTGGTAAGGATAAGATTTAAGTTTTAAGCTTCAAGGTTTTTTTTTATAGAAAGATAAGACTAAAATAGTTTAAGGTAATGTAATGACAGAATATTATGAAATATGGAAAGGATTTGCTGTGATAATTAACAACTAGGATACAAAAAAAGGGAGGAGGAGGTGGTCAAAGAAAGAAGGTAATGACAGTTGAGGATTTGAGAATAATGGATTTGTTTTTAAATGTTTTTAAATGTTTGTGGTGTATTTCTGTTTTTTTCTGTTCTTTCTTATTTTGAATTTGTATTTGTATTGTTGGAAGTGGTTTGTTTTTCTCTTTTTCTACTTTGTTTTTTTTGTAACTTTAAAAAAAAAAATTCCCAATAAATATCATTTAAAAAAAATAATGGATTGAAGCAGATGAAGAAAATATGACTGTTCGTCACACCTGTGCTGAGCTGAGCTGCTGAACTAAAATCATCCTGTGTAAATATAATTACGTAGTAAATTTAATAAATACTGCTAGGGTTCTCAAATCAGCACTTGTTGATTTGCAAATTATATGATGCAAATGCTGCATACATACCAAGCGGCAGATTTCAACACATGCAGAGCTGGGACAATTAATGGCTAAGTTAATGCTCGTAAATCCCCTCCCCCCCAAATGTGGCACACCATTTCATGCCTTAATTGGGTGTTTGCTGTATACGATTTTCCTGTGGTTGAGCTTTGGCCAAAGGAGAATATTCCGATTCTTCAGTCATCCTTGAGAGACAAACACTTAGAATGCTCTCATGAGTTACAAGCAAGGGATTTGACTAGGGGAATTAGTATATATTTTGTTACACTTCAGTTGTAGTGCTCAAAATAAGTGTTTAATTATCAAATAAAACAATTATTGCTACTTGAGCTGTAATAATTGCCAATAATTGCTTTATAGAATTAAACAGTTGCCATAAACAGAAGGCAGCAATGAAAATCAAATTAAACAATGTTTCTAAACTTTTAACCATTTCTCCTGAAATTATTTGCAGCCCACCACATTGCGTTCATGCTGCGATTTTCCAGCTAGGGATAGACTGAGCTGTTAATTGCAGTCCATTGCAGCCTTGCTAGCAGGGCCAGATTTAAAGCACGTTGAGGCTCAAAGATGTGTTAAGTTTAAGAATCCACATTGCAGTACCAAAAGGAGTAAAAATAATAATAATGTGCATTGCTCTAACAGACAGGATGATGAAAACAGAAATAATAAACATTTGTAATTGCATATCTGCAGTTACATAAGAGAGGATGCAACTAAAAGCTTGGCATGTAACTGTAATATATGCATTGCAATAAGGCTTTAAAGGAAAATACTTTAGGACTGCATACTTAACATTTATTTATTTATTCATCTCATAAAGTTTCTATACCTATAAAAACAACACTTCAGAGTGGTTTGTCAAAACAATAAAACTACTGTTAAAAATGTTTAAAACAACTGAATATGAAAATGTTTAATGACTGTTCTAGTGCCTATTTTTCTAGTTTCCTTAATTTTTAATCAGTGATATAAATCATGAAATTTAGTCTTTTTTGTTATTACATAGAGGCCCCTTATATTGGGAGACCTTAAACTTTAGTTTACTTAGCTTGTGTGAAGACCTGGCTCAATCCACTAGAACTCAAGTCATTTTTCTATTCCATTCTGTTTTATGAAAGAGTCCATTGCCCTCTCCCACACAAAATACGTCTATGTTTAAAATTTAGTAAAGGGTAAAGGGACCCCTGACCATTAGGTCCAGTCATGGCCAACTCTGGGGTTGCGGCGCTCATCTCACTTTACTGGCCGAGGGAGCTGGCGTACAGCTTCTGGGTCATGTGGCCAGCATGACTAAGCCGCTTCTGGTGAACCAGAGCAGCGCACGGAAACGCCGTTTACCTTCCCGCTGGAGTGGTACCTATTTATCTACTTGGACTTTGACGTGCTTTTGAACTGCTAGGTGGGCAGGAGCTGGGACCGAGCAACGGGAGCTCACCCCGTCGCGGGGATTCGAAACGCCGACCTTCTGATCTGCAAGTCCTAGGCTCTGTGGTTTAACCCACAGCGCCACCCGCATCCTATATGTTTAAAATTTAGTAAACACTTTTCATGTCGGATAACTTTTAACATGTAAAAAAACTACTTTTCAATGGACTCATCTGTAAATTTTTGAACATTTTTTTGCAATGCTTATGCACTGAAACTACATAGCAAAATCCACAAACATGCACAATCTGAGTTTAGTTTTGATCCATGAAAAGGTTGAGGAGTGTTGGCTTGGGCTGGTCCACTGTAAAAAGTGAACCAAATGAATTCCCTCCTCCTGCCTCCAAAATCTTCAGAATGTCATCCATTATTGCCTTTACAATAATCAATGTGGGGTAGGTCAATTGGAGAGATAAGTTATTATCCCATGGCCATTTGGTGAACTTCATGGCTCTGGAAAATTTAAGCTTGGTCTACCTAATTTATTCCTTCCATGCTATCTGCTATATTCTAGTACATCTGCTACATTTTCATGAAGTCAAATTGTTCCAAGTTTCCATATTTGCATTGGAAACCTCCATGCTGATGGAGTTTGTATTGTCAAAAATCTATCCCCCCCAAGGTTTCTGCAGTATTTGGTAGGTGTGAAATTCCTCAGCTAAGCCAGGTTCACAGGATGCACAACATTAATGAGATATCACAGAATGGATACTGATGAACTGATTACAGTGGAAGTATTTATGCTTTAAGAGTGTATAATACCTTAATTGAGAGTTTCAGCTTGAATCAGCTTGACCTTTGCAATGAAAAGTTGGTAGCCTTATTCAAAGAGTTTTTGCCTTTCCTAAACTGTTGCTTCAGATTCCAGTTTAGGGATTCTTCTTTTGGAGAACTTTGCACTTAATCCAACACTAAAAACTTGACATATCAGAAATTCAACACAAAATAGATCTCAAAAGCCTGAGGTCTTTCCCCCAGGCACCTCCATGGAGTCTCTCAGCTGAGGCAGACTTTGCCCTAGATTTCCAAATGCTTCTAGTTAAACAATGTAGGATAAGCAATGATCCTGGGTGCCCTCTGGAAGTGCTTCAACCCAAATGGTGATTTCTTCCCATGTTCCTTTGCTGGAGTTCCTCTACTGTGATTGGTCCACTTCGGTCCCCACCCTTGATTGTCACCTAGCAGTTGGGCAGTGCACATCAAATATATACAATTACAAAAGGCAGAGGAAATGCAGTTGGCTGCTTGGTTAGGGCTTTATCGTCACACTCAAAACATCACACACACACATACAACTGTATTACACACTCACAATTATATACCTAGTACCGTATTTTTTGCACCATAACACTCACTTTTTTCCTCCTAAAAAGTAAGGGGAAATGTCTGTGCGTGTTATGGAGGGAATGCCTACGGGTGGCATGCCTACGGATTTTTCTCCTCTAAAAACTACGTGCGTGTTATGGTCGGGTGCGTGTTATAGAGCGAAAAATACGGTATATTTTTTTGAATGTAATCTCAGCTTCTCTGCTCTCTGGCTGAGCCTGAAGCCTGAAGCTCAGAAGCCTCTTAACGTCCTTAATGTGCCTGGATTGGAACTGAGAAAGAGGGGTCTGCAACTGGTAATGGCATATCTACAAGGTGCCTTGAGAGGGTTCATGGGAAGCCATGCCCCATTCTACCTCCCCCTTCCAGCCACTAGCACCAGAGGGAGAACCTCTGACCTTCAGACCAAATCAAGCCTGGCAAGGGTCTTAATTTTACCCATGTGGTCACTTCTCCCAGATAAAGTGTTATGTACTGAGTTGAATAGGATCCAAACTGCAGCAGTCTGATTGGTCCTAGAACAATAGGATCCAAATTGCAGCAGTCTGATTGGTCCTAGAACAATAGGATTCAGAATGCAGCAGTCTGATTGGTCCTAGAAGAATGCAGCAGTATGATTGGTTGGCAGGAACCACCCAATCATGCTCCTGATTGGCTTACAGTAGAATTCCAGAATTAGCCAATCATGTGCAGCCCATTGTGTAAATAATGTATATAAAGCAGATACTTTGAGGGGACTTTCATTCATTCCTCCTCACCACTATGAGCTGAATAAAGAGCATGAAATCACTTTGCGACTCGGAGTATATTTCATAAAGACATGGCTGCAAAGAAACAATTGGTGGATGCTGCAAACCTTGTTTCCTTTGTGTGTATGATTTGAAATAGACCACATGGGCAATGAGACAAGTTGTGTCATATTGATGTAAGGTGATTGGCAGGTGTCATGCTTCACTCATGTTTCAAAGTGGCCTGTGGGGACTGCAGAGGTCTTGAGCCACTCTGCTGGCTGGATCCAGTACTCCAGCCCTCTCCGACGTCAACCAGTCATCTACCTGGCCAACTGTTTCCTTGTGACAATTGATAATTAGCTAATCTTGCTACAACCATTTACTTCTCAAAGAAACTGCTTTGGCCACTTTAGCTGTCCCTTTTGTTTTTGCATACATTGCATTATGCATACATTACCCAATATAAACAATATAATCCTATGCATTGTCCCAATGGAAATGTGCATGTATGCTCTGGAACAGCCTGTGATTGACCTGTGGTTTAGGGTATATTATGTATGTATTTTTTGCATGTATAATTCCTGGCCTTTGTTTGTTTGTTTAAAGAAATGATCATGGATGAGTGGCTCAAATGGCAGCAGATGCTCAATACAAGACTTGGCCCAATGTAAGACAAAATTCAAGCCCATTGTTTACTTAAAAATCTCCATTGCAGTTCATTTAAACCAGATTCCTAATCCACCCCTCTTTGGCCACTGGGCTTTCAAATTCTCTGCATTTGACTCCAAATCAGTCTCAGGCAAACTCTCATGCCATTCCTAGGTATCATACACCCCTAGCTCTGAGTAGTTAATTATTAAGTCATGAATTAAGTGGCATGTATGAATTGGCCGTACCTTTGTCAGAACAGCACAGAGTTTGCATGGCAATCGCTTGACAAGATAAGCCAAGGCAGAATTTTGTATTCTGCATTCGTATAATATTCACCCCTTTCAAAGTGTTTTCTTTCTTTTACAGTTCTTTGCAAGGAGCATTCAAGTGCTCATTGGAAAATTAGCTCTGGGAGTTTTTAAAGCGCAATACATAATGACTTCCCATAAGACATGTCCAGCAGTGAAAGAGGTCACTTTTTAATATTATCCCAGTACAGTTTTTAAAATATGCCTTTAGTGCTATGCTGACTTGTTTATTAGCTTGCGCTGTTAATTAGACAAAAGTAGAAGTCTCCAAGCAACCAAAGCATGGTCACTTCTAAGTTTGCTCATTAGTGGGTGTAAAACATTTCTTCCTTCAGTCCACGAGGCTTTATCAGGGCTAATGTACCATTCTTTCTTTTCAGTCTATTGCACTAATTAACTTCTTCAGCTTGCAGTTTTTGCAGGTAATTCTGCTAGTCCGTTATCACTGTAGTTACATTTACTGTGATGCTCTGCTATTATGAAACACAATCCCACCTGCAAAGTACTTGGATCTAAGGGCAGGATCGCGCTAACATGGGTCACACAGACAATCAGCAGGCAATTGGCAGACAAGCAGGCAGCAGTCAGGCTGAAAACAAATGGGAAACCTTGTCATCTCTCTCAGGGACATATTATCCAAGCTGAGGGAATAGAAATAGATCTGGGATTCTTTATTTGAGAATAGCATGGCAGTGGAAGACAGGAGTGCCTGGCGTGCTCTGGTCCATGGGGTCACAAAGAGTCGGACACGACTAAACAACAAAGTCCTTGCATGTGCCTTGAATTCCCTGGAAATTTGCATGTCCCAGATTGAACTTCCTGCATTTTCTTCCTGATGGACCCCTGCACTGAGCATGGCTACTACTACTTCCATCACCAAACCACATCAACTTCAGTGAGAAAGACTAAAGTACTTGTTTACCTTTCTCCACTGCAAGCAATATGATTTACACAAGCTGTCCTGCTTTCTGATTTGATCCCAGAATGTCCTACTTTTCCTTAGAAATGTTGGAGGTTATGGTAGGACATCTCTATTTTCATCAGAAAAATGTTGGAGGTTATGGAGTTATGTGACCCCCCCTGAGCCATAGCTGCCAACTCTTCCCTTTTCTTGCAAGGAATCCTATTCAGAATAAGGGAATTTCCCTTTTAAAAAGGGAAATGTTGACAGCTATGCCCTGAGCCAAGGAGATAAGTAACCTTATTTCCTGAAGGCAGCACTGGATAGGGAAGTTTTTTTTTAATGTTGTGTGTTTTATTATGTTTTTATATATGTTGGAAGTTGGCCAGAGTAGCTGGAGCAATCCAGTCAGATGGGCAGGGCATAAATAATAGAGTTTTTGTTGTTGTTAGTAGTAGTAGTCACAGTAATCATAGTAGTAGTAGTCAGTGCTTTTATTTTTAATGTTTTGGGGTACTCTGATTTTGACTCAAGAAAATCACCATTTTATTGTTCAAATTGGGAAAAATAAATACAGTAAATGGACAAAAGTACAAAGATTCACAAAATGTTTAGGGGTATGCGTACCCCTGTGTCCACCCAGGAATAAAGCACTGGTAGTAGTAGTAGTAGTAAATAGGTTCCAGTTCCAGTTATACACAGTTATACACACAGTTTTGTACACATTTTACTTTGGTTGGAGAAGCGCATCACAAAAAGTATGAATTCCAAAGGATAACTGAGTTTCAGTTCTTGTATTGTTCTGCGGGGTATGAATGGCATAGTGTTTCATTATAATGGATATAAAAGTGAGTTTCTACCCCCTCCCTGTTCCTGATTCAAGCCTGGACTACCTATGAAGCAAAGTGAAGCAATCGCCTCAGGCGGCAGGACCCACAGGGGCAGATCCAGTCTCCAAGCATTGCCTGCTGCTGCTACCACAGTGACAGCTGTGGCATGTTCCTTGAATTTTCAACCTCGTCAGAAGCAGCCCCATGCCACCTTTATACCGACTTCTTGGCAAATAGCAGGTGCTGCTCATCTCCTTACACCCTTGTTCCCCATGTAGATCTTCACTCACCACTTCTTTCTTGGCCCAGGGGTTGGGGAGCTATTCTGTGGTTCTCCCCATGTTCCAAAATGTATTGGGCCAGCCCTGAGTACAGTGGTACCTCGGGTTACAGATGCTTCAGGTTACGTGTTTTCAGGTTGTGCACCGCGCCGAACCAGGAAATACCGGAACAGGTTACTTCCGGATTTCAGCGCTCGCGCATGCGCAGGAACACTAAATTGCGCTTTGCGCATGCACAGAAGCGCCGAATCACAACCCGTGCATGTGCAGACGCGGCACTGCGGGTTGCGAACACTGCAGGTTGCGAACGTGCCTCCCACACGGGTCATGTTCACAACCCGAGGTTCCACTGTATATTATTGCAGCCCCAGTCTCTTACATTACAATCTTATATACATGTCTACTCAGAAGCAATCCCCACTGAATTCAGTGAAACTTACTTATGGGTGTCTCTCTTTTGCTATTTGGAGACATTTGGAGGGTGGTTTTTCATAATTCTTCTGGTGTGTGTTGCCACCCTGCAGCTTTCATGTCCCCCTCCCTACAAGCAATTTGTGTTATCCTTTCCACTTACCAAAAAATAGGAGCAGTAGAGAGTCAATCAAGACAATACTGGGGTTGTGAAGAGGCTACTCAGTCTCTCCCCCCCATTAAAAAAAAATCACTGACAAACTTCAATTAGTAAGTTATCTTAGCACTTTGTAAACATACTATATCAAAAGATTAGAGAAATGTAGGTGCAACAGCAGTGCAATGCATCACTGTCCCGATGAAGCTCAGGAAACATCACCCGGCAGATGTTATTGTTCCACAAACTGCTGTTGACAAATGTGCTACTAATAGCAATGGCAAATTATTTGTCATTTCCAGAGGTTCTTGGATACCATTTGGAGACCTATGCCATATTTCATATTGATTAAAGGCTGTCACGGACAACATTTATAAAGTTCACATGTATCAAAATTGTTCCTGTCCAGTTCTGATGTTCTTCAGCTTATCGCACCCCCGTTCTTCCCAAAGGCAATTTCCTAGCACATTTCAGTTTGTTAGGCAATCCAGACCACAAAGGAATGCAAACTAAGTGAATTAATCTTGTGGATGCTGTTATTTAGATTTGGATACAGAGGCCACTCTGGTTTTTATTTTATCTTTCTTTCTTCAGAATTTACATTATGGTTTTAGAGACATTGTTGCTGTTCAGCTCTCATTAGCAGAGAACAATAGTACACACTCGGCAATCTTCATACTCATGCTTCTGTTCAAAGTGCATAGTGGGGATGAAGTAGCAGATCACAGGGGGAAATCATAGGCAAGAAAACGTTTCTCTGAAGTTTTTGGGGCGCAGCTTAGCTTAGCTAACCTTTTGAGGTGGCCAAAGTTTTTTTCAGGTTTTCCTTGTGAAAAGGGAATTCAGTAAACCTGTTTCCCTGCCTATAGGAGGCTTACCGGGAAACCTGTACAGTGGTACCTCGGGTTACATACGTTTAAGGTTACATACGCTTCAGGTTACAGACTCCGCTAACCCAGAAACAGTACCTCGGGTTAAGAACTTTGCTTCAGGATGAGAACAGAAATCATGCTCTGGCGGTGTGGTGGCAGCAGGAGGCCCCATTAGCTAAAGTGGTGCTTCAGGTTAAGAACAGTTTCAGGTTAAGAACGGACCTCCAGAACAAATTAAGTACTTAACCCGAGGTACCACTGTATAAGAACCTAAAAGGTTACTGTGGCGTTTGCCCGTTCTTTTGGAAAATGTCTGTACAGGGAGAGAGAAAGAGTTAAAAGGTTGACCAATAGAAAAGCCAGAGGTGGAGCCTACCTGTTTATAAAAGGGCCTAGCCCAAGGTTTAGACAGTTAGTTGTTAGTTGGTTGGTTGGGAAGAAGCAGTTGGGAAAGCAGTTGGCAGACAGATGGAAATAGAAAGGACAGTGCAGTTGGTTCTTGTGTGAGGGGAGGTAGAAGGTAGAAGAGTTAGAGAAAGGATAAAATAAGACTAAGAGGGTAAAGTGTAACAGTGTTTCAAATGCATTTAAAGTTTATTTGTGTTTGCAATAAACTACACTCTTCATTGTTAACTTGAGAACCTGACTGAGACTAAGTGATTCACCGGGGAGAACCTGGTTGGTGGCAGCGGATTAGTAGTGTACGGGTCAATAGTCCGTGAGATGACCGGGGGCGCTGTACAAACGTCACAGTTACCTTTCAGTCGGAGGAAGGAAACAGAGATCAACCATGGTCAAGTTGGAGCAAAGTAGCTATTAAGCCTGATCTTTATTAACTGTTGCAACAGGGTGCTCACAATGACACGCAGGAGGCAGGAGGGACCCAGAACAATGGTGTGCAAGCCCTTATATAGACTTTTGGAATTGACCACCCTCTTAGCCCAAGACCGGCCCCCAAAACATAAGACATACATCACAGAAGGAGGCAGGCTATAACAGAAATCCTGTCTGGCAGGATACTGATAATGGTCACTTGACTGCCTCACCTGGCCAGCCTGGCCATTCCTTTTGAGATGCTAAATACTTTAATTCCTGAATCCAGGTCACAGACTCACCCTATTTATACACAAAGATGCCCTAAAGACAGGTAAGCAAAAGACAATGGAGAGTCTTTCCCATTTCCTTCCTCCTTGTAGAGAAACATTTGAGGTCAATTTGGGAGAGTCAAAATGGTTTCAGGATTGCTCTCCTGTACTATTTCAGACACGTGGTTTATATACAGTGTTACCTCGGGTTACAGACACTTCAGGTTACAGACTCTGCTAACCCAGAAATAGTACCTTGGTTTAAGAACTTTGCTTCAGGATGAGAACAGAAATCGTGCGGCGATGGTGTGGAGGCAGCAGGAGGCCCCATTAGTTAAAGTGGTACCTCAGGTTAAGAACAGTTTCACCTGAAGAACGGACCTCCAGAACGAATTAAGTTCTTAACCCGAGCTACCACTGTACATATATATATATATATATATATATATATATATATATATATATGACCTTTAGAATTCCTATAACACATGCTTGTATCACTTTTTGGAAAAGCGCCACACTGATCACAGTGGTACAAGACTCTCTGCAGTGTACTATCAACCTCACTTTTTATAATGCCTTGGGAGAGCTGCCACATTGTATCACTCCCAAGGCATTCTGGGAAACGGGGCCCCCTGGTACAAGAGTTCCTCTGAATCTTCCCGCAAGTCAACATTTCCCAGTGAAACCCAGCTACCCCTTCCTGAAAAATTCAGATAAATTTATTTCCTTTCTGCCCAATCCTGGGCATTTGTCCCTGTTCTGATAATGTTTTAAGGAGACTCAACGGGTGTGTATGTGTGGAGAATTTGGGTCAACCTTAAATTTAACCAAAGCTACACCATAAAAACAAGAAAGCTCTCCACAAGCTTGCCTGAAAATGGATATTTTAATAAGCTGCCTATATAACACGATTCGTTAACAGGCCTCTAGGGGCAAATATCAGGCTGATATTTGCTACTACTATAGAGGCGCTATTTTGATCACCTATCAAACGGACCTCTGATGGAACAGGTACAAGGCTGCCTGAAAAAACTTTGAGTGGTGAGGTTCACGTGAGAGAAGGTGCTCCTTAAGATTTACTTGGATCTATATTGTTTCAGACCTTGTCACTGAACTAGAGGCACAGTTAAAAGGAAGAAAAATGTCGTATGTGAGAAATGCAATATAATGAATTAAATATAATATAATATTTCATTTCAGCAATGTGTGCACTTTGAGATAAATATTATATGTATTATGTCCAGAGATGAGTCTGAGGGAGTAGTAGACACGACCCTAGAATTCCCCACCATCCCATTTACTGCCCCAGCTTTCTGTCCCAGTGTATTAAGGTCCTGTGCAGAAGCAATTAAATCCTTGCTGCTCTAATATTGGCCTTTCTGTCCCCAAACTATTTCTAGTTCTTTTCCTTGAAACCACATGAGTTGGACTACATCGTACGCTTTTTCCATTGCTGCTCCAAGCAGAGCACTGTTTGTAGTTCCTCTAGCTGCACAAGCCATTCAAAGCCACTCCACAGTCCACAAATGTAATGTTTCATATCTGTGCTGAGAAACTTCATTACAGCATGAGAAATGGTAACCTCATACAGTATATTGTTTCACTACCCACATAATACTGGCCTATTAATGGATGTGAAACCTCAAGAGAGCCCCTTTCCTTTGCAATAACTAATAGGCTTTCTGGGTCATTAAATGCATTGTTCTAATCCATTTCCCTTACAAGCAAAAACCTCCAAGAATTATTAGAGTTGGCATTCAGCTCTCTTCAAGCACAGATGCAGGCTACCATGCTAAAGGAGGAAGAGCAGTGATTCTCATTAAGGTGTGTTGACTATATTTTAACCAATTAGGGCTAAATAAGGACGGGAGGTGGGTAGACTTCCTTGCATTCTCCTGGAACTAACCCAGAAATGCACTGGTTTGTTTTTGAGGTCCAATTCCTCACCCCACTAAAGGTTTGGAGTATTGAAGACCCCAAAATATCCTCTCTACCCCTTCCTTTGCTCACCTGCAAGTGAGCCTTAGGAATGGTAGCAGCTGTAGCTGTGGAGAACAGGAAGACATCCGTTCCCCTTCATTCTTTCTCTCTTCATCATCCTGACACATCAAGACTGAAGGAGCAATAGCCTTCGGGGTATGGAATCTTTCCAAGCATAACTACAGTTGCAGTAGACTTTGCAGAGATTCACATGGCCTCCGCCATGCATGGAAAGAATATGTGAGAGGGCCACCAGTGCATGTAAGGTTAGCCTCACTGCAACTGATAGCATGCCTTTTAGCCATGGTCCTGTCACCCATAAATTTGGCAGTCATGCCCCTACTGACAAAATGTTTGGAGTGCATTAGAAGGGACGCCATGTTCTCCACTGAAGAACTTGGTCATGGTGCCCTGCACCAGCTGCATCTTCTGGAACACTCCCACGTGAAGCTCTACAAAGTGCATTGCAGTTGTCCATTTGTGAATCACAGTTGCATTGCACACCATTTTAGGTCCCCAATTAGGATCAAGGGAAGCATTAAAAAATCACATAAATAAGGATTGGGAAAGTGCACATTCATATATTTAAATATGTTTTAGGAAATATTTCAAAACCCAGCCACCTCACAAAATCACTATTTTCAGCTTGAAACCCCCCCCCCCTCCAAAAAAACCTGTTCATTAGTTGTGGTGCAGCTTTAATTTAAGCATCTGCAAGGTCTACTATACACCATCACGCTTTGCCCTGAGATAGTCTGGAATTTCTCAAAAGGCCTTCTCTTGTTTTTCCCCCCTTTGGAAGCTGAACTTGCCTATCAGATGAATTATAATGAAAGTCTGAAGGTCTTCCTCCCCCATCAGAGTTGAACGTAATTACCTTAAAACTTCATTGTCATGCAAGTTGTTTGTGGTGCTGGGGGCCTAATTTATAAATAATCACCATTGTACCCATTTTACCCAGAACTATTAGCTCTTCTATTTCCCTTCCTTCTCTTCGTTTAATTACAGGTAAGGGCTGCCGGTGTGTGCGATGCTAGCAATAGCTATTCTTATCACAACACGCAGACACATCGCTTTTTGTCAGCAAGAATGAGGAAAATAAATAGCCCATATAATTTATGTAGCATGCTTGATAATTTCAGAATTCATTTAGCAGTATTCAGTGAATTTAGTGAAACCAAACATGCTTTTGCTCATGGGATAGGAAATTAGGGATGTGTAGTCTCTCTGGTCCAGAGAAATACCGCTAGTCTTATTGGAACTCTCTGGACGTTCCTCAGACTACTTCAGATGTTTTCCCTCAGAAGCCTCCAAATACATTTTTTTTTAAAAGAATATTTTGGCTTTATGGGGCAAACTCCTTAACTTTGGGATTCAGGAACCCACCACATACATACAATTTTACAAAGTTGAGAAAGGTCGCTGGCTCAATGGTAGAGCATCTGATCTGCATGCAGGTGGTCCCAGGTGGGGCTGGAACGGATCCCTTCCTAAAATACCAGAGAACTGCCGCCAGAAAATGTAGACAATATTGAGATAAAAAGGTAAAGGTAAAGGGACCCCTGACCATTAGGTCCAGTCGTGACCGACTCTGGGGTTGCGGCGCTCATTTCACTTTATTGGTCAAGGGAGCTTCCGGGTCATGTGGCCAGCATGACTAAGTCGCTTCTGGTGAACCAGAGCAGTGCATGGAAACACCGTTTACCTTTCCGCCAGAGAGGTACCTATTTATCTACTTGCACTTTGATGTGCTTTTGAACTGCTAGGTTGGCAGGAGTAGGGACCGAGCAACGGGAGCTCATTCCGTCATGGGGATTCGAACCACTGACCTTCTGATCAGCAAGTCCTAGGCTCTGTGGTTTAACCCACAGCGCCACCTGCGCCCCTTTTTCATATTGAGATAGATGGACCAATATACTCAGTATAAGGCTGTTTCCTACATTCCTGGACTTATCAGAAATTATTCTGCTTTGTACATGCTTTATGAATGCAATTATATTGTTGATTCTATAGGGTTCACAATCACAATACTTGTTTTTTTCTTAATGAGGGCCATATTGATTTTTCCCAAATAAAATTTAAAAATAAATAAAGATTTTTTTAAAATGAATGTTGCAACTCTGGGAAAGGTTTATGCATACAGAGAGTTCATTAGCGTTGAATTACACCTCAGTTTTACTTTTTGAATTATTATTAATATTACTGCTATTATTTTCAAAGTTTATTGGGGAAAAATTTGTTTATTCATTCATGCTGTCCTTAGACTGTTAGTTCAGTATATGCTTCCAAATATCCTAAATTTTCATCATTGGCCAGAAACTGAAATCAAGCAGGTAACACACACACATTATTTCTCCTGTCCTATTTTATATTGCTTCATGTATTCTTTCACAGAAATGTTGAAGATGTTTCAGGGTATGTTTTTAATACTAGGTTCTCTTTCCTCCCATAAGTAACAATAAACAGGATTGTATTGCCATTACTGATGAAATATGCACCTGCTTCAGTTTCACTGTGCATTTGTTGTGCTTTTCAGACTGTATTTTGATGCATAGGCCCTCTTTCATTCCAGAATCTTTTCTTTTTCTTTTTCTTTTTTGTTCCTGGAAGAATGTTAACTGATTGCTGTTTTTTCGCCTCATGTGCCTAAGAAGTTTTCTCCTGTTGCTTCTATTCCTTGAGAGCTGGGCTCTTTCTCTCTCTTGCTCCAGAATTTACATTTTGGATAACTTCCTTCTCTGAGACCTATAAATGATTGGGTCAAGACAACCTCGAGGTAGGGATTAGTTTAAAAAGAAAATATATGGAAAGCATTTGGTGAATGAATCACTAACTTCTGACACGTCCCCCCTGTTATTGTTTAAGTCAATGGTAAAAACAGCATTGTGGGGGATTGTAATACTTCAAGATGTGGAACAATCACATCTGACACACACACAATCAGATGGTTTTTGACAATAAAAAGGTCAGGTTATTTGTGCTCAATAAATTTCTCACAGTTGTCATAGCATACATATCTGATTTTCTACTGAGAATACAGGGTGGTGGGTGAAATGGCCTTTTGATCTAATCCAACAGGTTTCTTCTTATATTGTGTTCCTCTGTTTCCTAATTTTAATTTAGATGTGCACTAAGTTTGCCCATTTGTTTTCAAAAGCTACAGGATTCAGTGCTTCAGCATTACCTCTCTGGAGGTTAACCCTCATCTAGTCCAATCCTATGGAATGCAGGAATCTCAACTAGTGCATCCATGGCAGATAGCCATCCAACCTCTCCTTAAAAACCTCCAAGGAAGCCACTTCCGCTCTTACTTTCAGAAAGTTCTTCCTGATGTTTAGTCAGATTCTCCTTTCTCCTGAATTGAAGCCATTGGGTTGGGTCCTACTATCTGGAGCAACATAAAACAAGCTTGCTCCATCTTCCATGTGACAACCCTTTAGCTGGCCATTATAGCTTCTCTCAGTCTCCTCTTATCCAAACCAAACATAGCCAACTCCCTCAACTGTCCTTCATAAGTCTTGGTCTCCAAACCCTTGATCATCTTGGTCACCCTCCTCTTTTTATATAATACTCCAGCATTTCCTGAGTCCATATTTCCCTTACCTTTCCCGCCCCGACCTGGCCACAGTGATCCATGCAACGGTCATCTCCAGGCTTGACTACTGTAATTCGCTCTATGCGGGGCTGCCCTTGAAGCTGTCCCAGAAACTCTAGTGGGTGCAGAATGCTGCAGCGAGACTCCTCACGGGGTCTCTGCCATGGGAGCATATTCACCCAGTGCTTTTCAAGCTGCACTGGCTCCCGGTGGAGTACAGGATCAGATTTAAGGTGCTGCTTTTGACCTTTAAAGCCCTTCACAGCCTAGGACCCTCATACCTACGGGACCGCCTCTCCTGGTATGCCCCACGGAGAGACTCAAGGTCCATAAATAGCAACACCCTTGTGGTCCCGGGCCCTAAGGAAGTTAGATTGGCTTCAACCAGAGCCAGGGCCTTTTCAACTCTGGCTCCGGCTTGGTGGAACGCTCTGCCTCACGAGACCAGGGCCCTGCAGGATCTGATTTCTTTCTGCAGGGCCTATAAGACAGAGTTGTTCCACCTGGCCTTTGGCTTGGAGCCAATTTGATTCCCTCCCTCTCTTTCTTTTTTCTTTTCCTTCTCCTTCTGAGATGAGGCTACATTTTAATATTTTAATGTTGTATTTCTTTTTTAAAAAATTAAGTTGTAATCATTTAACTTGTTTTTATTATTGCTTGTAAGCCGCTCTGAGCCCGGCCTTGGCTGGGGAGGGCGGGGTATAAATAAAAAATATTATTATTATTATGACACTGATGCCCTTCCTGCTACCTGAGCACTAGTTTCAAAATAAATATATAAATATAAATTCACACATATGTCACCTCAGGTTTCCTAGATGAAGTGAGGCCAGCAGGAGAGCTGAATGGCTCGAGTCCATCCATGCAATGTACTGATTTTACAAAATATGTAAAGAAAAGGCGCGTGGGTATTTCTGAAATCAGTTGATGCAGCAGAATAACCAGTAACACAAAGAAACTTATTGGATCTGACTTTGTCATTGAACAAACATACCTTGTAACATGAGGCAATACCACATTTCAAAAGGAAGCAAAGTGAATCAAGTGAGCTGTGAACATTAGGACACACATGTTTGTCCTAATATGTTCTGGGGAATCTTATATTTGATGTTGGTTGAGTTTTGATTTAAGTTTTTATTAGCGGTACTAATTTATATGAAGAAACAGGTTCAAAACGAACCGTACTGTAAGTACACTGAGGCTGTAGACCTAAAGCAGACCCTCCAAGTGCCCCTATTTTCCAGGGAAAAGTGTCTCCCCTCTAGTAGCTTTCTCCTTTCCTTTGCCACGGAATCTCTACCACCTAAGGTCTGCTTGGTAAGGCTGCAATTCTTTACCCACCTACCTGGGAATAACGGGCCTTAGCTCTGAGCCAACAAGTACTGGATAGGACCCAGAAGTTAGCCTCATTGTTTTTGGTGGAACTACTCCCAAGTAAGTATGTATAGGATTGCATTCCCAGTTAACCATCAATTGGCTGCAAGACAATAAGAAGCAAAGCCACAGAAGGAGGGAGAGAATCTAATTTCTGGGAACAGCAAAAGTTTAGCACTAAGCCTAATTATACATCTGAAGGCGTTAAATCAGAGAGAGCTACAGACAGATGTCTCTGAATCAGTCATTAAAATTGGCCACTCATTACAGCTTAGTGTTGTTTTTTCAGCAAGTGTACATTTGCATTTAGAATACTGAATGATGGTACCAATTTAAAGCCTCCCATTTGATGGATAATGAAAAGGGCCTTTCAGGAATCTGAATGTAAGCTATTGATGAATGTGCGTGAAGTCATTATATGCCTGGTCGCAGCTCACTTCTGATTCCAACTAAATTTTATTTTCTCCTTTGCAGTGAGCCTGTCCAACCAACTCTACAATAGAATAATTATAGAGACCGGGCTATGTTTATCCATATTCCTCTGTTACAAGCACTGTGTCTTTTTTACCAGCTGAGTCCTGAGGTGGACATTTCCACTTAAACCTGCTTGGTTGTTGTTTTTTAAAAAAATATTCTAATTGAAAATTACAGAAGGGTTATAGTTCAGTGGTTTAGCATTTTCCCGTCTCCTGTTAATTGAGGAGGTACATACATAACTATACTACTGAAATCAAGAGAGCTTACAAGTGCTGAGGTTCATACCCATTGTAGAGAACCCTTTGCATAAAGGATCCCACTTCACTGAATGCACTATAAGGAACAAGTTATGCATGCCAAGTCTTATCTTTGGCCATGTATACATGCATGGGCTTCTGTTTGAACAAGGTGTTGTCACAAGAACTACTAGAAGACCAATGTGAGGAACAGAAAAGCATAGGCCATTGAAGGGGAGGAGAATTAAAGAGAGAGAGGGAGTTCTGACACACCCACATAGATTCCATCCACCCCACTGCAATATGCCTTGATAACAACACATAGCTGTCATGACTTACAGATTTGAAAATAAGGGACCAGCAGCCTCAAAAATAAGGGATCAGCAGCCAAAATAAGGGATTTTCCGAACACAGGTATGTTCAACTTCTGAGCCCCTCCGAGCCAAAGGCAGAAAGCCCAGCCAGCAGCCAAACGAAGCCTCAAGCGGTGGTTCCCACAGCGCAGCAACCCGGCAAAAAGGGGATGCAGCAAGGAAAACCACTGTCACCTCTCCGCTGGGAAGCGCTGAGCAAAGGCGAGTCCCCAGGCAACGCAGCCGATTTGATCGGCACAAGGCATGCAAGCTCCACCCCCCCTCGTCGTTCTTAGGCTCCTTATTGGGTGAGCAACGCAGCCAAGCAACACAGTTGGAGCCTCTCTCCTCCCTGGCCGGCAGGCAGGGAGGGTGAGGAGCTGCTTCCTTTGAAACCCGGGAAATTTAAGGGACATCATCAATAAGGGACAGCAGCGGGACACAGCGCTGGGATAAGGGACTTTCCTGCCAAATAAGGGACAGTTGACAGCTATGACAACAGTTTGAAGTAGAATTATTTTCCCATTTCAGATTATCCCAGAACAGGGGAAATCCAAACTTGGTGCTGAAAAGGAACAAGATGAAGGCTGGTTGAGTGGGGTTGTCATGGGGACAATAGCTCAAAATTTCAAGGACAAGGAGCTTCACGAAAAGCTGGTGTGGTCAAGACCTTAAATTTAGGATTGGGACTTTTGATCCATGGGTCTTTTATACATACCACTGTATCTTTGTATGTGTAGGAGAGAACGGGAAAAGCATGTTCAATGTTATGTGAGTAGTGGAGCTGAAGTGACTTCCTCCATTCACTGCCAGGAAGTCAATGGCAAGTCATGGTGGCACCAAGGTTGGAGCAGTGTGGATACACTAGATGAAGCATTGGCGGAATGGCTCCACCAGTGCACACACACATTCAAACCTTGCCAGCACCAGCACCCCTGGTGCCATCCCTAGGGAGCCCTGGTTGCCTGGCCACCCATGAAATTTCTACTGTGGGTGCCTGTCCATCACGTCACACGTGTGCTATTCAGCCTCTGCCTACCCCCGTCTGAAGCCTTACCTCAGCTGACACTTTGACACCGTGGGAGTGGCTGGCAGAGGCTGAGTAGCACACTGGATGTCATGATGAACATGTATGCTACTGGGCCCCCACAGTCTGAGGCCTAAGTCAGCGCCTGTGCCCATTACCATCAAGGTAAGTGTAGCAATGGCAGTGCCAGGGAGCAAAGTGTGCAGCATTGCTCTTGTGGTGCTAGTGCCTCATATATGGTTGGTGGGTGGAGCCTGGTGGAATGGAGTGGACCCTTTGGGAAAACAGTGCCATGTGAATAAGGGACAGAGGCTGTCTCTGCTTGGCAAATGTTATTGACCAGGCTTCCTTAACCTCGGCCCTCCAGATGTTTTTGGCCTACAACTCCCATGATCCCTAGCTAGCAGGACCAGTGGTGAGGGATGATGGGAATTGTAGTGTCAAAACATCTGGAGGGCCGAGGTTGAGGAAGCCAGTTCTTGACAGATGTTTTTAAGCAATGTAGACATCACTTTGGCCCCTTAGTTGTTCCAACTCACCCAGAAGTTTTAAACCTTCCCTGGTAGAGTATGAGGCTAAGACTTCATGGAACTTTTATTCCTAATCATAGGGAAACATATTACTGTTTCTCAATCCTGCTGGATAAAGATCTGAATCTTCAATAGTAATCTCAGGAGAATCTTCTGTCTTGGCAGGTCTTTGGCTTGCCAAAAGCATAACCTTTTATTGCTCACTCAAGTTTGCTCCACTTTGTCAATTGATTTATATTATCGTCTGCTTCTTTGTTACTGTTTTTCTCATTTGATATTTTTAGTCTTCTGTTATTCATTTATTGCTTTACCTTTGATTTTAGCTTTGAGGTTTAATATTTGTTTGTAAGCTGATTTGAGCAGCTTTTAGCTGGAGAAAAGAGTGAAAGCACACGCAACACAAGTAAATAACCCATCCATCTTAAATATTTCAAATATGAAATTAGAATGTTTACAAGGTTTGTCAGCTAACAACTCAATCCCTGTCCAGAAGTGTGTGCAAGTTTAGACAAGAAACTGAGAAGGACCATGAAAATAAACATCATTACTATTATATAATAACAATAAATTACAGTTCATATATGTTTCCAAGCAAGAATAAAGTAAAAATGGGCTCTAAAACATTTTTAAATAAAAAAACTAAACTAAACTAATGTCTTAACCAAAACAAATGAAAACCCAAGGCAAAGACCATTTCCCCCTCAAACTGTTCAACTAAAATGCATGCAGAAGCTGTAAAGTGTCAAGAAACTTTTGATTCTGCCTGCCCAAAATAGCTTTAGGCTTTGGCCTAGCTAATATTGCAATATATCAAATACTAATAAACTAAAGGAGCTACAACTTGCTGTGCTATGCGAGTCCATTAAATTACAATACTACATAACCGTGGCATTGTAATACAATATAGAGTGGCAAAATACCATTATAAAGTACAATATTAAGTTGCAAACTTCATTATGAAGCCATGCTGACAAAATAAAAATAAAATCAATATGTCTATTTTGAAGAAACTCTGGGAAAGCTATACCCAGAAACCAGAGAGGGGGGGCACACACTGCCCAACGACAACCCAACCCCAAATAAAATCCAAACAATTTTGCTGCAGCCTTTTAAAAATCTGTGAAGCAGAGCATGCTTTTGTGGATTTAAACTTCATTAAGAATATATTAAAAGCTCTGCTTAAGCTAATCAAATGTCTTCAGACAGAATAGTAATGGGTGAGCCTCCCCCGTGTCAATTCAGAATGTACCTACATCAAACATGTTCATTTGGGTTCTGTCGAATGGGCCAAATTTACCCCCGTGTTAAGATGCGATTGCACTGCCAGTGTTATCACCAGGAGCACAACAATGGCTTCCTGACACAACATTGTTCCCCAGCGGCCCACTGAGGAAGAGTAGGGAGCAGGCGGTAACTCTCATGGTTTTTATTACCAATGCTTCACAGCAACTGATTGAGGCAGAAGTATTAAGGAGTGATGAGTAATCCTGAACCCACTGCCAATTCCATCTCAATTCACCAGGGACAGTTGAGAAACGGAAGATGTCGGTGGATCAATGACACTGAATTTTTAGGGTGTCTCCACACTGTCACTTTTCATGGGATGAATTCAATTGAATACAGTGGTACCTTGGTTCTCAAACGACTTGGTACTCAAAAAACTTTGAACCCAAACACTGCAAACCCGGAAGTAAGTGTTCCGGTTTGTGAACGTTTTTCGGAAGCCGAACGTGCTCCCTTTTGAGTTTTACGCTTCCAATTTGAGTGCCACACTTCCGTTTTGAGTGTTACGCTGAGGTCAGTCTGTTTTTGCTATTCATTTTGCATTTTTGTTCTTGAGGCTCTTTTTCTTTTTCTTTTTTGTGACTGTGTGGAACCCAGTTCAGCTACTGATTGATTGATTGTGTGACTGCAGTACATTGTTTATTGCTTTTATTTTATGGATCAATGGTCTCATTAGATAGTAAAATTCATGTTAAATTGCTGTTTTAGGCATTGTTTTTAAGAGTCTGGAATGGATCGATCCATTTTGTCTTACTTTCTATGGGAAAGCATGCCTTGGTTTTGGAACCCTTTGGTTTTGGAATGGACTTCCGGAACGGATTAAGTTTGAGAACCAAGGTACCACTGTACTGGGAATTTAGGTTCATCCAATTCAAGTGTCTTCAAGTGCTCTGTCACCCTAGCACAACATACCTACTTTTTCCAAATAAATAAATAAAAAGTAGCTTTTATAATTTGAAAAGTGACAAATGAAAATTGTGGGATGAATGAATGATTAATGGGAAGATGTGTAAACACTTTGCAAGCAAATCAGGATGAGTGCTCATTATCAATGTCAGCTATCCATCACCACATACCTCGAGGTAGTTTTGTCATCTCTATGGATCACAATGGACAGGAAAGGTCAGTTGCCTGAGGATGCACATCTTGGTTGCAATTTTTAGGGACAAGCTGATAGGCGAGAGGTTAACTGGAAAGGCAGTGTCTTATCTCAAATAATCCTAGTTTATCTGCCTGGGGAGAAGCGTGAGGGGAAGTAACTTACAATTTTGTTCCACATCGCTGTGGGGAGGGATTAGCTTTGTCAGTAGTATATGGTTATAATTAAAATTAATATCTAGCTTCAAGGACACCGGTTTTGAAGAAGGCCCCTTTATTGACTGCTACCTCTGAGATAGATGAGAGGAAGTAATTTTGATGTATTAACTGTGGAGTAGGCCTGACTTTTCCTGTGATTATGGAGTGGCCAATAAAGGCTGGGGAGTGCCTGAACATGTCCGGAAAAGGGTTGCTGTGCCATCTCATGCTGAATGCAATTTACTTGTTTGGGAGGAGGTAATGAGTTCAAGGTTGGACCGCATAACGCATTAAGACAGAGGAGTTGATGGAAGCACAAACTCCTCGGACTGGAGTCTGCAACACATATTAAAATTTCCAGTAGGACTTCCAATTGTTATGCTGTAAGTCAAAGAAAACACTCACGTCGTTGACATCATCTACGCTGCTGGAGAAAATATGGAATTTCAAAATGAAGCTGCGTGCGCTTGGCAGGTAATAGCACGTAGCAGAAATTCCTGGCTGGTCATAAATTGCTAAAGCACAGGACTGCAAAATTTGTAGCGAGGCAACGCAAGATGGGCTGGAGGGCTCTTTGCAGCTTGGAGGGTCACAAGTTGCCTTTTGCTTACCATGTTACAGAACAAAACTGGTCTCATTTAAAGATGACTCAAGATCTCCACTTGCCAAATTGATATTATTATTATTATTATTATTATTATTATTATTATTACCCCAACTATCTGGCTGAGTTTCCCCAGCCACTCTGCGCAGCTCGCAGCAGAATAGTAAAAACACCATAAAACATCAAACATTGATGAAAAATTAACATGTTACAATTTTTCATTATCTATGAACAAAGGTATTGGGACACGGGTGACACTGCGGTCTAAACCACTGAGCCTCTTGGGCTTGCCGATCAGAAGGTTGGCGGTTCAAATCCCCGTGACGCGGTGAGCTCCCATTGCTCGGTCCCAGCTCCTGCCAACAAGGTAAATGTTAGGTTTCAGGGACTATTGCTAATTCAGGAGATGGGTAGATAGCTAGATTAATAGCTAGCTGGATTGGTAGGTGATAGATTATAGATAGTTAGAGAGATGAAAAACAAGAGAATGACAAGATGCAAATTAGATTTACACAACAAATAATTGATAAAATATTACAGGCTGCCATGTGAAACATAACCAGACACAGAAAATACCTTTTCTGGTATAACAGTAAGTTAAGACAGTATAAGACTGTCTGGGAGGTTGTCACGTGGACAACTCAATGAGGATGGCTTTGAGCCAGTGTGGTTTGATTTTATTACATATTCCAGAGAGTGTATGATCTTCCCCACCAGCCTTCAGTGCAATTTGGTTGGTCTGAAAAATGCTTCAACATTTACCCCTGCCTTCACATTCATATTCATTAGCGCCTCATTTTGTATTACCCATAACATGAAAAGAAAATGAACACTTCTGCAAAATAATCATATGGGCATTTGATACTTAGCTGCAGTATCTGAGATATTTTATTAGAATCCAATCAAAAATTTTGAGAGTATTTGGCTGTACAATATTGTCAGTTAACAGTTAATTTCACCTTCGTTACTTTGGTTTTATTAAGAATATGTATGCTTACCAATGATATGAAATCATATGTCTGAAACGCTATTATAAACACAGTACAAAAGTTTTGCCATGCAAGAAAGATATATAACTTTTATGATACTTATATAAAGTAGGTTTTTTTCTGGGGGGACACAGGGGGATGCATACCCCTAAACATTTTGTGATTCTTTGTACTTTTGTCCATTTACTGTATTCCCCCCCCCCCCCGATTTGAATGATAAAATGGTGATTTTCTTGAGTCAAAATGAGAGTACCCCTAAACATTTTTTTAGGACAAAAGCACTGCTTATATGCACTATTTGTTATACCTTTATTTCTTTTGTAAAACCCAATAAAAATGTTATAATCAGTGTGTTTTGTTTTGTTTTGTTTTGTTTTGTTGAAGAAAAGGTGCTGGAACTCACCTGATGTTGTTATAGTAAGTGCCACATTTTAAACATGGGGGGGGGGAGGTGCCCAGACAGATACTGGGGAGCTAGGTGTGGTCAGCGGCAGAACAAGCCGATTGGGCGTCTGGGGTGGCGTGCATGCCCTGCGTTCAGAGGTGGGGCCAGCCACCCATGGGGCGAGGCCAGCTGGGGCAGGACGCTCCATGGGGCCTCTATGGAGTCTGCCTGCCTCCTCCCGCTCAGCCACCCTACAGCTGAGGGAGAGGGGGTGGGCACACCGTTTGGGGCAGTTCGGAGCCTGCGGGCGCCCAAGCCACCATGTCACTCTCAGGAGATACATGTGGCTCGGGCGTGCTGCAAGCCCCATGGTGAGTGCCGCCTGGCATTTTGTCGCCCCCTCAGTGGTGACACCCGGGACAGCCCACCACCACCACACACCCCTTCCTCTGCCCCTGGATGTGGTGACAAGGTGCCAAAGAAAACCCTGTTCTGTTCTACGCTGCCCTGTAGCCCTCGGAAAGATGCTTTTCCAGTGACAAAATAAGCTCCATTTGCTAATCCGATTATGTGAAATCAGGGTGCCATCTGCCTCAAGCCAACCCTGCAATCCACATGGGCTAGAGGCTCAGGCCTTCTGCTGACACTCTCACCGTCGTAATCTTTTAACAGCCATTTTGCTAGTACGGCACTGAATTATAACAAGATAAGATATCTCAGATACGAGTGGGAAGGGGAACGCACACATCGAGTAGGTCTCAGTTTGCATTGCTGCAGGATGCTGTGGTTCAAATTCTCCATTGACTGTAGCCATTACAGCAGAGCTCAGCATTAGACATCATAGCAGGCATGACAGTTTGATGGATTGCACTAATATATCAACCGATGTAGCTTTTCGAAGATGCGCTGCACAAAGCTTTTCTCAAAGTGTCATATCTGTGATGAAGGTGTTTTGATTGTGGCAATGCCCTGCCATTAGAGCTACTGTGCTACTCAGTCCTCTGCATTTTAACTCAAAAGTAAGTTAGATATGCCAGTATTACAGAAAATGAGCAATACCTCCCTGCCCATCAGCATTTGGCTCAATCTGGTTGATCTAAATTTAAATTTAAGCACAAATGGTGCTTAAATTGGTGACTCGCAGCTGTCCATGGAGGCACAGGTCAATTCTGTGTCCAGGGCAACTGTCTACCAGCTCCATCTGGTACACAGGCTGAGATCCTACCTGCCCGCAGACTGTCTCACTAGAGAGGTGCATGCTCTGGTTATCTCTTGCTTGTACTACTGCAATGCGCTCTATGTGGGGCTACCTTTGAAGGTGACCCGAAAACTACAGATAATCCAGAATGCGGCAGCTAGACTGGTGACTGGGAGCACCCACCGAGACCACATAACACCGGTCTTGAAAGACCTACATTGGCTCCCAGTACATTTCCAAGCACAATTCAAAGTGTTGGTGCTGAACTTTAAAGCCCTAAATGACCTCGGCCCAGTATAACTGAAGGAGCGTTTCCACCCCTATTGTTCAACCTGGACATTGAGGTCCAGCTCCAAGGGCCTTCTGTCAGTTCCCTCATTGTGAGAAGCAAAGTTACAGGGAACCAGGCAGGTGGCCTTCTCTATAGTGAAGCCCACCCTGTGGAATGCCCTCCCACCAGATGTCGAATAAATAAACAACTATCTGACTTTTAGAAGACATCTGAAGGCAGCTCTGTTTAGGGAAGCTTTTAATATCTGATGAATTATTGTATTTTAATATTTTGTTGTAAGCTGCCAAGAGTGGCTGGTAAAAAACCAGCCAGATGAGCGGGGTATAAATAAATTATTATTATCATTATTATTATTCACTTTGCACCACACTCTCACGTTCATCAACATGCCAATACTTTATATTGCTTCACTGGTAACCTAACAGGGAAAAGGACTATTTATTGCTCATGCTTAATCTAAGCACAACCACAAGAGCTCCTTATTGGGCTTTTAGCTATGCCATATTGAATGTTCATTCTGTTCTATCGTCTTTTCCTTTTCCTTTTGTTTTTCCTTTTAAACCAATTCACAAACCAAGAACCTATACATTGACAATTACTAATGCGCCCTACATTGCAGATATTACTCTATTTTTGTGATATGCAAATGACTTGAGAAGATTTGGTTTATTTATTTTGTGTTGTTTTGTATTCATATGATCTTTGTTTATAAAACCCAATTTAAAGTTATTTTTAAACAGATTAAGTTTATTGAACATAGCAGAAGTACTCCAGGTAAGTGTACATCCTTCGAAAAGTAGCAGTAAACGTTTGTTACCATCTTCTTGCTTTGCTACTGCTCCCCCTGAAGGGAGATGAGATACCCCAGTCCATCCCTGGGGGACACTGGACTTACCCCCCCATGGATTTGTAATAGCCCCAGACCTCTGGTGGAGTGGGGAGGCTAAATGGGGGTGGGGATTGTTGGTTTGATGGCAATAGTTCTTGGACTGGGGGTTGGTTGAGGCTTTGTTTATTTGCCAATTAGTAAATCAGAGTACAGTGGTACCTCGAGTTACAAACTCCTCAGGTTACAAACACTTCAGGTTACAAACTCTGCTAACCTGGAAGAGTTACCTTGAGTTGAGAACTTTGCCCCAGGATGAGAACGGAAATCGTGTGCCGGCAGTGCGGCGGTAGCAAGAGGCACGCCTCTAGTTAAGAACAGTTTCAGGTTAAGAACGGACCTCCAGAAAGAATTAAGTTTGTAACTAGAGGTACGACTGTATTGCTTTTAGCATTTTAGTATTGTTAATGTTGTTCGCTACTAATTTATGGGCTGGTATGAGATTTCTTCTTTAGTTTTTCCATGGATGTTATGTGTTATTGTGTATTGCATATTTTTCCTTGCTGTAAGTTGCTTGGAGACCTTGAGTAACAAGTGAAATAATAATAATAATAATAATAATAATAATAATAATAATAATAATGTAATAATAATAATAATTTGTGCTGGAGGGGGGTTGAGAAACTAAACTCCCAGCCAGCACTGCATGGTGTGAGGGAGGAGAGCAGCCCCATTTTTTTGTCATGAAGTGCTAGGGCTGGCTAGGGGTGTGTCACAAGGGAGCTGACAGGCAGCACACTTGGCTAACAGCCGAGTGAAACCAGGCACACAGTCAGCTTCTTCATCAGTTCATTTATTAGTATCAAACAGAAATATATGAAGGCCATGGAAGATACTCCCTCAAGGCTTGAACTGTTGCCCAGAGTCCGCCCCCAGCAGCTCGCTTCCTACATATCAGACCCCTCCTGCTGCCTATGCGCAAGGGACATAGTATCAACTTCTTATTGTACTGTCTCTAATGTATCTGTCTCCTGTCTCTGTTCAGGGCTGGTGCATCTGCTAGCTCACTCCTGCTCCTCACCCTCCATTATTTCCCAGCTCTTTTCTTCTTCTGGGGTGTGCAGTGCCAGATTTATGTATAAACTAAACAAGCTATAGCTTAGGGCCCCACTCTCTTGGGGGCACCAAAAAAAATTAAAGGGGGAAAAAACTAGATGTACATTTCCAAAATATAAGATAAAAAAACAAATAAAATAAAACCGACATACAGCAACAGTGTTTTGTGTTGTGTAGGCTCCTATGATGTAAGTCAGACTTCCTCAACCTCAGCCCTCCAGATGTTTTAAGACTACAATTCCCATTATCCCTTACCACTGGTCCTGGTAGCTAGGGATCATGGGAGCTGTAGGCCAAAAAAAGTCTGGAGGGCCAAGTTTGAGGAAGCCTGGTGTAAGTAATGGGCCCCGCCTGCTAGCCTGCTCCCTAAAATATCACTATTAATATACTTCTTCTTAATTGTATTTCATTATTAATACACTTCTTAATTGTATTTCAGTTCAACAATTACTTTGATAAAATACATATTTTGTTATGTACAAATGGCTTAAGATACCTTTTAGGTCCATAAATTACCATATAGCATATACCGTATTTTTCGTTCTATAAGATGCACTTTTCCCCTCCTAAAAAGTAAGGGGAAATGTGTGTGTGTCTTATGGAGCGAATGCAGGCTGCACAGCTATCCCAGAAGCCAGAACAGCGAGAGGGAACACTGTGCAGCGCTCCCTCTCGCTGTTCTAGCTTCTGGCTTAGCCGTGCAAAGCCTCTTCAGGGCAGGGGGAGCCTTCATCCCGCTGCCCTGAAGAGGCTTCATGCGGCTATCCCAGAAGCCAGAACAGTGAGAGGGAGCACTACGCAGCGATCCCTCTTGCTGTTCTGGCTTCTGGGATTCAGAATATTCTTTTTCTTGTTTCCCTCCTCCAAAAACTAGGTGCGTTTTATGGCCTGGTGCGTCTTATAGAGTGAAAAATACGGTATTCAACACAAAAAACAGCGGCAATTGGTTGTTGACAAAGGACAGCTGGACATAAAAAAGGCCCCATTACCTTCAGTAGCTTAGGGCCTCATCAAACTTAAATCCAGCCCTGGGAGTGTGTCCTGTTTCCCACCACCACAAACTTGGGTCCATGCTATCTTCATTTGCCCCCTCCCTGGAAGCCTATTGGGGTGGCAGTCTCCCCCACACCTCCTCATCTGACCAGTCCCTGACATTGTGCTACACTCAGCACAATGCAATCACATGATTGTTGCATAAATGGCAACTTTGATATGCCCATGTTGGTGTGAGCATACACACCCCAGAACTCCCTATGTCTCTTCCTGATGTGGAAAGTTAAGAGTGGGGTGGCCAGAATTTCTGCCTGTCAGATCACCTTATTGGTAGGCATGGATTTTGTCTCCTGTGGAAGAAGCCATGCTTATGAAGCCTTGTTTCTGATCTTTCCTAAAAAGAAAGAAGCAGAGAGAGATGTTTGGAAAGGGGGGGGGGACCTGGCAAAGTCATCACTCCTGCACTGCTACATAGAAAGCAACATCTTACCCTTGTTTTCAAATAACCTCTCAAAAAATAATCTTCCTAAACATCAAATTAGCAACCTAATTTGATTTTGCAATTGCTGTTAATATTAGAGCATGTCTTAATTTGCTGTTAAAGATACATACAGAGATTTAGCAGGCTTCCCCCCACCCAAGAGTAACAGTTCAATGGCATTTGATAGGGAACTGTATGCTATGAATAATCTTCAGGCTTGATTGCTTGTACTCTGATGAATGACAAACATAATTTTTCCTGGGCTCCTAGAATATATTTAAATGGTTTCATTTTGTATTTCTGAATTGACAATTTGATAGTGTTCAGTGCAGTGTGCTTCAAATGTTACACATTTCATATGTATGCTCGTAGATTATAATCAACCTAGGTTTGTCTGGGCTGCTGGGAATTATTTGTTTTTTGTTTGGTATAATGTAACAGTTTAATGACATTTGTTTCGGCATGCTTCAAATATTAAACAATTAGATGTATACCAATGGTTGAAGGGTTTCGCCTAATTTTTGTAGGGCTGGTGGGATTTATTCTAGTGGAGGGTTTTGCTTTGTTTGCTTGTTTGTTAGCATATAATTATTAAAAGGACTGTTGACACACAGCTACAAAAATAAATAGAGACAGGTGGAATTTGCGTCAGCACCTGAAATTCATAAGATGCAAAATGTTTGGGAAGAGGATAAACCGACTTTGAATAATGCAGTATATGGATCTTATAGGATCTCTCTGGAAGGCTGACTGTCACCTGTACCGGCCTCCTATAATACTGCCTGTGGTTTTGTAAATGTAATGAAATAAAATGAGCACCCTTTAGGGATTTCCGGGGAGGTGCCTCCGGTAATGGCGGAATTCCTCTGACCGGGAGGAATCTGCTCCGTGGGAATCTGGGTCTGGCTGCCACGGCAAAGGCGGAGACCCGTTAAAATCACAGGCGGGAGAAGCCTGTGAGCATGGGATTCGGCGGGCACCTTTTGCGCCTCCCCCACTCGTGGGGAACCCTGGTTTTTGGGGCTCCGGAGCGACGTGGGGTGAGCGGCGCGGTGCATCAAATCATCTGCTTCTTCCACGGAGTGAAGCCGCATAGCTGTTGCCGGAGAGCGCTGACCTTTTCCTGTGGACAATTTGATTTTAAAGTAATTACCCGTGAGTAGAGCTGAAGCGGAAGAATTGGATTGCTAAATGTTTAATTTGGTACTGTAACGGGGAGGTTCAAAACAGGAAGTCCGCCTTCCCCTTTTGTAAATAGACTGAGGCAATGAAGTTGCAAGCTGGAGTCCTGGAAAGCCTTTTGTAAAAGATTAAATTTCCATCGGTAAAGAACATTAAACCCCCTCTTGGAGGCAGGAGAAGAGAGGGGGAAGTTGCGGATTGAGTATGCCTGTGGGAGAGAGCGAAGAGATTTAAAACACCGCCGCTCTGACCCTGGAAACGGGCTGCTAGCAGGACTGGCGTCTTTTGGAATGTTCATTGACAGCGTTTAGAACGTTTATTGACAGTTAGTTAAACAAGAGAAATACATTGTTTCTACTGTCTCCGGCTGCTTTAAAAAGGAGTAAAAGTAACTGAAAATTGAAACAAATTTGAAACTAATTTTGGATTGTTTAAAAGAGGATACTATTGACTATTACAAATAGAAACTGTTTCCCCCTAGTTTGACTATTACAAATAGAAACTGTTTCCCCCTAGTGGAAGCCTTTGAAACCGGTTGCTTTACAAGAGCTGGGCTAGGGGAATTTCCAGCTGCAAGTTAAAAACCGTGAGACTCTGGGACTGACCTTGAATCTTTTAAGTGTTATGGTAAATGGAAGAGGAAAAACAGACCAGTCAACTGCTGACAAAACATTAAGGTCTGGGAGGACTTGGCAACAATCCAGGAGAGGTCCATCATCAGGCCCCCCTGCTCCTTCTGTTGCTGCCTTTGTACCAGTATATTTAAAACCAAGAGGAATGTCGACAGAAGAGGCTTTAGTGGCTGCATTATATAAGATAAATGACTCACTGGATCAGCTTAACAGGAAAACGGACACGATAAATGCGAAAGTGGATGTTTCAATTACTAAAATTAACTTAAATACAGAAAGTATAAATAATATACAGAAACCACCCAGAAATTGATACAGGAACCTACTTTGATACGGCAAACTGTGGAGGAAGCCAGGGAAAAAGCTGTTGTTGCTGAATGTAACACAATCAGCAGTAACACAACTGGAGAGAAAGAGAAAGAGAGCCCCAGCCCTACAGAGGCAATTTGATGAACATAAGTTGACGCTTGCTATGACTGAACTTAAAGAAAAACAGACGAATCTGAGGATTAGAGTTGACCTTTGGTGGACATGCCCAAGGATTAAGACACTTTGGGAGATGATTCATAACGAAATGAAAAAGGTATTTAAATATACCCTTTTGAAGAAACCAGAGGTCTTCCTCCTGGGCATGGTCGGGCAATTGGTGTTAAAGAAGGATAGAACTTTTTTCACGTATGCAACAATAGCAGCAAGAATACTCATTGTGAAGTACTGGAAGACACAAGGCTTATCTATTCGGGAAGAATGGCAGATGAAGTTGATGGACTATATGGAACTGGCGGAAACGACTGGCAGAAATCCGAGACCAGGGAGAAGAGTCGGTGGAAGAAGACTGGAAAAAGTTTAAGACTATTTATAGAAATACTGTAAAAATAATGAATGTTAGAAAAATGTTGGAATGAAGTTATATGGCTTTAGTAGAAATGCTATAAGGAATCAAGTGTAAATAGATTAATAGAGTATTAAAGGGAAAAATAAGGTTAGAATATGTTAAGATAATTATAGGATAGAAAACAGAGGAAGATGGAAAGGAATTGCTGAAACAATTAACAGAAGTGGAATACAAAAAGGGAGGTGTGAGGAGGTCGTGGAAATAAGGGAATGAAAGATAAGATATTGAAATTGTTTTGTGTTTTAAATGGTTTGTGTCTTGTTTTGTTAGTCTAATTTTTTCCCCTTTTTTTGTTTTTCTGTTTTGTTGTGTTTAAACGGTTGGAAAATAAAAAAAATAAAAAATAAAATGAGCATCCTTTAAATTGATTTATTATGGCTGTCCCCACAAATCTTTGCATTTCTGTGGCATGAGGGTGAAAAGAGCCCAGTGTCCTTGGACTCAGAGCTGTCCATGGAGGCACAGGTTAATTCTGTGTCCAGGGCAGCTGTCTACCAGCTCCATCTGGTACGCAGGCTAAGACCCTACCTGCCTACTGTCTCACCCGAGTGGTGCATGCTCTAGTTATCTCCCGCTTGGACTACTGCAACACGCTCTACGTGGGGCTACCTTTGAAGGTGACCCGGAAACTGCAATTAATCCAGAATGCGGCAGCTAGACTGGTGACTGGGAGTGGCCGCCGGGACCACATAACACCGGTTCTGAGAGATCTGCATTGGCTCCTAGTAAGTTTCCGAGCACAATTCAAAGTGTTGGTGCTGACCTTTAAAGCCCTAAACGGCCTCGGTCCTGTATACCTGAAGGAGCGTCTCCACCCCCATCGTTCAGCCCGGACACTGAGATCCAGTACCGAGGGCCTTCTGGCAGTTCCCTCATTGCGAGAAGGTTACAGGGAACCAGACAGAGGTCCTTCTTGGTAGTGGCGCCCAGCCTGTGGAACACCCTCCCTTCAGATGTGAAGGAAATAAGTAGCTATCCTATTTTTAAAAGACATCTGAAGGCAGCCCTGTTCAGGGAAGTTTTTAATATTTAATGCTGTATTGTTTTTAATACTTGATTGGGAGCCACCCAGAGTGGCTGGGGAAACTCAGCCAGATGGGCGGGGTATAAATAATAAATTATTATTATTATTATTATTATTATTATTATTATTATTATTATTATTTCTGCCATGCAAACCAGAGGCAGTCAGAAGGTTCTGTATGTTGCTGTGCATCATGGGAAGTGTAACTCCCATATTCAAACACCTCCAGGTCCTAAACCAAGTTTAATCCAGGCAACATTAAAGCAATAAATTATTCCTCATGATTATTGTTGAAAAAGGCAGCTTCTGTTTCTGCTTGTATCATGATTATGGTGTAAACTGTTTCAGATCTTCAGCAGCTTCCCTAGTTGGGTCTTCTCCATGCAGGATAATGTGAAAAACCCAATGGTTTTTTTTGTGTGTTTTTTTTTGGGGGGGGTGTTGTTCTTAGCCTATAGCAAGACCTGTAGAAGGAATCTTCCGTGGCTTGGGGTACAATGCCTCTGTCTGCCTGAAGGTGTAATTACAGCTCATTTTTTAAAAAATAACATTCCACCCCAATCCCGGTTCTCATAACCACTAAGCCATGAGGAATGATAAATAATAGTTTTAAGTAGGCTTAGTGCAGTAGCCATGATCATAGAATTGTAGAGTTGGAAGGGACCCTGAGGGCAATGCAGGAATGTAGTGCAACCCCGCTGCAATACAGGAATAAACAATGTATAAAAAACTAAACTTGGCAGAGCTGCCCCTAGAGTTTTTCTGTATAGCTTTGGCTAAAGAACTGCCTATTTCCATGTGAACCTTCCCAGACCCTGAGACCATCTTCTGAGGCCCTCCTTCGTTTGCCTCCTCCTCAAGAGATTGGGAGGGTGGCAACACAAGAACAGGGCCTTCTCTGCAGTGGCTCCCCATCTGTGGAATGCTCTCCCCAGAGAAGTTCCCTTGCTACCTTCATTATGCACCTTTAGGCGCCAAGCAAAAATGTTCCTTTTTAATCAGGCCTTTGGTTGACCTGATCGACATCCTATACCCTTTTAAAATGCGGCTCTTTTGGTGCGTGTGTGTGTTATTGGGTTATTGTTTTCATTTCGATTTTATATATTGTGATCTTTTCTGTGAACCGCCCTGGGACCTCTGGGTATAGGGCGGTACATAAATTAAATAAATAAATAAAATAGTAGCAGGGACAGCTAATAGGGTATCGTCCAGATATTGTTAACTACATTTCCCATGATATCTGGTCATTGGCCCTCCTGGCTGGGGCTGATGGAATTTGTAGTCAAAAACATCTGAAGGGTCCCATGATTGCTCCCCCTGCTATATGGAATACACATTTATGAATAGGGACATTCTATTCCACATCAGAATAGTTAAACCACAGAGCCTAGGACTTGCCAATCAGAAGGTCGGTGGTTCGAATCCCTGCAACGGGGTGGGCTCCCATTGCTCGGTCCCTGCTCCTGCCAACCTAGCAGTTCAAAAGCACAAATTGCAAGTAGATAAATGGGGTACCGCTCCAGTGGGAAGGTAAACCGCGTTTCCGTGCACTGCTCTGGTTCGCCAGAAGCAGCTTAGTCATGCTGGCCACATGACCCGGAAGCTGTACGCCGGCTCCCTCAGCCAATAAAGTGAGATGAGCGCCGCAACCCCAGAGTCGGTCACGACTGGACCTAATGGTCAGGGGTCCCTTTACCTTTACCTTTATTCCACATCAGTAGAATGCCCCGTTTTCTGAGTACCTGTCATTTAACCATTTAAAATACTGTGAATGCTGTTGTTACACATTCTTCATTTCCATTCGACTTCCAAAACATTCGGAAACCAAAGCACGGCTTCTGATTGGCTGCAGGAAGCTCCTGCAGCCAATCAGAAGCCACTGAAGCCCCGTTGGACGTTTGGCTTCAAAAAATAGTTCCCAAACCAGAACAGTCATTTCCAGGGTTGTGGCATTCAGGAGCCAAAACGTTTGACTTGCAGTCCGTTCAGGATCCAAGGTATGACTGTATTGTGTTTTGACTCAGAGGGAGAAAACCCCTGATTCACTTTGATTTGCTTCATTATACGCAGTGCTTTTTTGGGGGGGTGTAGCAGGGGTACGCACACCCCTAAACTTTTTGTGAATATAAGTTTGGCCTCATTGAGGGGCAGTATTTCAATATGAGTAGGAAAATGAGAGTACCCCTAAACATTTTTTTTTAGAAAAAAGGCACTGATTTTACAGCCTCTGTAGAGAGCTACTATTCACCTCTCATATTCTGTGTCACATAACTCTAGCCATACAAACTCTGCTGGTTCCAGTCCCTGCCCCACTCTCTTTCTATATTTCTACTCAGAAAGAAATATCAGCCATCACTTTAGACAAAACCTTGGTGATAGACTCATCCAGAGTAATCAGGATCGGGCAAATTCATATCACCATGACAATGCACTGTTCACCCCCCCACCTCAAGCGAAATATCTTAATAGCAACTTCAACAGCCATAGGTGGACATATCCACTGATACCCGTCTGTTTCATTAGCGCCCTGTCCTGCTTGTATAAATGACTCACAGCGGAAAGTGGGGAAATAAATAAATAAAGGGCATTAATCAAAGACTCCATTACATTCAAATGTATGCTGCCACAGTGTGCTGCAATTTCTTATTTGTGGAAAATCAATCCCCCCCTTTTTTTTTTGCTAAAAAGAATCCACTAAATGGCATTATGGTTCAGCAACCACCACCTTCATTAATTTTTGCTTGATATTAGAAGCAAACAAACTGGCAAAGGTTTGATTCACTTCAAAGGTTTGGTTAAAAAATCTCTGCCTTTGCCATCTAGCCATTCCGTTCGTGTATATAAGGCTTTTTCTCAGTCTATTAAAGATCTAATCACAGAAGTCCCCACAAAAGAGAACTCTCATATTAATGTACAGCTGTGCTGCGGCTACACTAACTTACCCTGCTTGCTTTTTTAAAAAAAGAAAAAAGTAGATTGGCCCTATGGGACTACACAGCCATATGGTGCATGAGGAAATTGCTCTATGAGTTTGTACTTGATATACTTCAGTGCCAAATGAAAGGAATGGCAAGCCATTCACACAATCCATCTCACTTATTCAGTCCCATATGCATATTTCAAATAATCAGGATGGAAAGGGACCAATGGCTCGCTCATAATGGCTCACAAGTATATGCACCCAAAGATGAGGAAGCTTTAGGTGATTCTGAATGAGTGATGCATCCTGCTGTAGATTTCCTTTCTCATAAGGCTGTCCATGTCTTCATTTGAGGAGGCCTGGACAGCAGCGGTAAGATCTAGAATCCTATAACAGGTTCACTTCAGTAACATTTCGTAATATGGCACAATAATATTTCGTAATATGTGGACAAAATTGCCAACCACAAATGGATCTTCTCAGTTATGGATCTTCTCAATTTTGCACCCCCTCAGATCAGTGCCCTTTGTGAGGGAACTGCCCGTACCACCCTAAAACTGATGCTGCTTATAATGAATTGACAACTGAGTAGGGGTAAAATGACTGAGCAGATACACACACAGACAGACCTTTGGACCAGTTTCCAAAAAGCAGGGGGCAAGGTAACTGTTTTCTTCATTCATTAAAAAAACCCACCCCAAACCAATATGACAGCTTTAGCAGTGGGTCTTACACCCAGAATTCCAAAATCTATTGGGGTCTGCCACAGCCCTGGCAAAAACTCCTGGTATTCACCCCAATCCAGCCAAAATGCTGGACTTTTACCCCACTGATTTCATTTGGGCATACTTGAGGCTTCATCCAAGCTATGCTGGATTTTACTTCATACTCTAGCCAGACAATAGGTTTTCTGAGATCCAAGCGGCCAACATATATGTTGAAGCAACCTATCTCTAGAACTCCTCCATGAGGGAAACCTGCTCAACAGTTTCTCTCACATGCTACAGAATACAGTGGTACCTCGGGTTACATATGCTTCAGGTTACATACGCTTCAGGTTACAGACTCCGCTAACCCAGAAACAGTGCTTCAGGTTAAGAACTTTGTTTCAGGATAAGAACAGAAATCGTGCTCTGGTGGTGCTGCAGCAGCGGGAGGCCCCACTAGCTAAAGTGGTGCTTCAGGTAAGAACAGTTTCAGGTTAAGAACAGACCTCCGGAATGAATTAAGTACTTAACCCAAGGTACCACTGTACTTACTTTTAAAAGCCTTATAGAAAGGATGTCAATTTTTTGTTCACTTTGCTGGTGCTTCATTGTGATTAGCAGTTTTAATACATGGTAAAGTTTGGGGGGTTTTTTGTATTGTGGTTCATGATTTGCAAGTCATTTTCATGTGGTATAGGTGCTTCAAAATGTTTGCATGCATGTACACATAAAACCCTAGTCATGCTTACTTGGAAAGGTTTTCCGAAGATTTCAGTAGAATTTTCGGGACAATAATATGGACAGTAGCAATGCACACCGGGCTTCCTGATGTCGAGTGTTATTGATACTTTGCCATGATGAAGGAGATGGGCAAGGCAGCGTTCAACACACTGCAGAGCCAATCCAACACTCCACAACAGATTGTCTATCTTTTAAAAATATCTAAGCCAGCAGACCTCAATAAATGCATTTGATAGGTTATTCCATTGCAGCTCTGCTGTTCTTTCTATTTACATTCCTGAGCAAGCAGAACTCAATAACTTCACTTGATAGATAATGCTATTGCTACACTAGTCTTCTTTCTAATTATGAATCTGCATTGTGTCCTAGTCCCAATGTCTAGGATAAACGTTTCCAGAAGCTTCTGTATCTTCTCCTCTCCCCATGGTGAGTGGTGATCAACATTTTCCTTAGGGGTAGGAGAATGAGGCTACTTGTTCCAGGTTTTACACACAGAAAGGGCCACATCCATTGACAAGCAGTAAATGTCAACTGAGAAATGAAAAATGGCATTGTCACAAGGTGCAGTGAAAATAAAGAGTATGTGTGGCTCAAGTGAATATCCAGCCTCTTAAAACAGGACTGGTGAACAGTGTCCTAAAATATAGAAAATTCACAATAGGAAAACAATAGGAAAATGGGAGACTTCTCCATCAGCATAATTGTCTCAGTGATTGTGCTCAGTAGAGCTTTTTCTCTAGAAGGGATAGAAGACAAATTGAAGTCAGTTCAGATTTAAAGCTGAATCTATCAGTTTCACACTTTCCAAAACAATATAAGAACTGAAACACATCTTCCGAATTTTGTGACACAGTTCTCCAACTAGTGTTAAGGGGGGGGGGAAACCCCTATGTATTAGGGGAAGTGATGCATTAAAATGAATATTTTTATTGGTAATAACATAAAAAATTATATAGAGAGGCAATTGCTTGCAAAATATGCACATTATAAAATATGCTTATTAGAAGAGATTTGCACTAAAATGCTGGTGAATTTTCATGGTGGTTTTCTTCTCACAAATTGAAGCAAAATGTGGAGAACTGAATTTAAGAATGGAAAACAAAAAATATAAGAGAAGCAAAAACAACAGATCTCTCCTTCCCTACTTCCTAGTAAGTGTGTTTTAGATGGTCATCTAAAAGTTAGTTCACAACACTTGATTTGTCTAGGACTAGGGGTGTGTGTGTGTCTATACACTGCACTTGCTCACTCTGTACATGAACTGATCCATGGCAGAGATAAATGTGATCACAGCACTGTTACAAAAATTCTGTCTAGGGTTTTAGATCTGTGATAGACCACTTATGTATACAGGTCATCTGAGAATGTTGCAATATGCAAGCCATAAGCATGCCTGTGTAAATGAAACACAAAACCAATTTTCAAGCTGAAGTTTTATATTCTCAATTAAACAGCCAGGACTTTCCGCTATGTAGTAATTTCATTTTTAAAATAAAAAAGCTAATTAATAGACATTATACCAGATGCAGACCTACGTTTAGGTTGCTCTTGTCAGAATTCAAGGTCATAAGGCTTCCTCTTTTTCAATTGTAAGGAAAGCTTACTTTGTCTTGGACAGACTGTGATGTATGTTTTGTTTGTATGTCATCTATAATTTTTGCTGAAAAAAATGCAGAAAATGTTATTTCTCTTCAGAGGAATGAGATTACCACATCCTAATTTTATCATGAGTGTCAGGATATATCCCTTATTCTGTTTTTTATAAGCTTCATTGTCTTAAACTGTATGGATTTCTAAGCTATCATTTTTTCTTTCATGATGGCGAGAGAGAAAAAATTGTTGGACACCCAGTCTTATAATGTGAAGAATAAAATGAAACTGATGTAGGGGGATGTAGAAATGACCATTCACCATAAATCCATTTGTTTTTATTACTAATTTTCAAATTGTTGTGGAACTCTAATGGATATTTTAAATATTTTTTTAGTGGCAGGGAGTAAAAAGCTCAATATATTATCTGAACCACTGAAAAGCAAACTGGGACTCAAGCATATTTGTGGAGTATGTATATGATTTAGATAGCAAGATATTTCCAGATCCTGTAAATAAATGAACACACAATTTAATTAGCTGGCTGGGGAGCACAAAACAAAGAGTTTAAGTAAGACTTATTAATTTTTAGTGTGGGTTGGAAAGTAGTCCAGCACCCCTAACCTTTAACTGATGAATCTGAGTAATCTTGCTGATAAAATTCAACCAGTATGTTTTTAAAACCATACTTCTTTTCTGAATTGCAGTGGTTCAGATTCCTCTACACCTTATCAGTGCCTGTCTTTTTAATAATTTATAAAATGACCTTTAAATAAAACAATTTAATGAGACCAAACTGTGATTAATCCTTCTTTAATTCCAGACCAAGTTCATATTTAGTTCTTTGAATGAGCCATTATATGTTTTCTGTGATCAAAATGGTGAATTTTAATCTTAAATTCCTTATTTTCTTCTCATACAAAATTGGCTTCTTCTTCTTTTTTTAATCCCAGTGGGGTGTTTTATCTCTGGCTTGCATAAATATTGCAAATGAGATGCCAGAAGCTTCCAGTTCTATCATTTACCTGATTAAATATACTTTGGAAAGGGTCTACAACTGAAGACCCTACTGTGTGAAATCTGAAACAGAATAAAAACTTCCGAAAAATCTGTGAGGGGTGTTGAATAATCACTTCAACTCCAAAGTAGTATCTTAAACCTCTTCTTAGAAAAGCAAGAAATATAGTAGTATCACTTGTGAATGTTTTTTTTTAAAAAAAAAATATAAATGATAACATGTGACTTAGGAGTTCAAATTAAGTTCTTTAGTACAATTGGCAGCTATTAATCATAAGCAATACTACTAGGGCTGGCCCACCCATGAGGCAAGGTGAGCCAACCACTTCAGGTGGCACGATCCTCGGGGATGGCATATCTGGATTCCAAGGAATGCATTGCTGTTGGTGCAACTACTTTCTGCTCCTTGGACCTGCTGTTTCCTTGGCAACCCATGCTGCCTCCACAGTGACCCCTCAGCAAATAGTAGACACTTCTGGTCTTCCCTATCCCTAGGGAGTAAATGGCAGGGGCTAGCCTCTGGACTCTGCACCCACCAGCTGTGATTCAAACCACCGCCCGCCACCCACCACAACTGCATTTGATTCCCACTTCAATCATCAGGTATGGTTGGTTTGGTTCCTCCCTTTTACCCAATGTTTATCTACACTCACCCCATCTTCCCATTTTGCCTTATGTGCCCAAAGGTATTGGGTTGGCCCTGAATACTACCACAGCCCCATTGTCCAACCACATATCTTTTAGGGAAATCCACAATGTCCTACACTGGAAGCATGTATCCCATGGACTGGTTGTGAAACAGCTTGTTCTCTATCTTCCTGCTGGGCAAGCATGATCAAAGTTCAAGCACACAGTCCAACCAGGTAAAAACACTCAAGTAAGACTCATGAGGAGGGTGTGTGGCATGGGGAGAGCCCTGAGGGCCAGCTAGAGAGACCTAGAGCAATCCATTTCACAACCAGCTCATAGGACACCTGCTTCCAACATGGACCTTCACTCTAGGAATTAGACTTTATACTTCTGGTGAAGTATGCTCTGGAATGCAAACCCCACTCCCCCTCCAAAAAAAAATCCCAAATCTTATGCCAGAAGAGGCCTGTGATCTAATGGATGCTGGGAAAGGATCCCAGAAACTGTAGAATATTTCAGATAACCCACTGCTTAATGAAAGTGTAACAATCTCTTCTTCACTAGAAGGTTATTTGATCTCATGAGGCTCCTCCCTGGTTTGGAAACCTCCCTGGTCCTTGCCTTATGGATGTTGCGCTCCAAAGTTGGTATACGGAAATTGGGGGCATGCTAGGGGCAGCTTGAGACATGCTGGGGTAATAAGGGGGAGGCATCGATCCAAAGTATCATCAACTTCCTATTCCTGTGTTATGCCCTTGAAATGGGGGACACATATGCCAGCATTGGAGCTGTATATGTATTCATGAGATATTTCTTTCTTTCTTTTTCTTTTTAATCAATTCCCCAGAAATAAAGATACAACAAGGAAAAACACCACTTTGTCAGCCTTTCCTTCTTCCTCTTGCCCCCTCACCATCTTTTTAGATAGCTCTGCAAATATGCTAGTCTTTAAGAAAATGTAATTAAGCGTGGCAATCTCGAGCTCTGCAATAAAGAGGTGATAATTCTGGGTTGCTGAGTTCACATTATTCACACTACTTTTGCATCATGCCCACACAGGATTATACATATGTGAAATCCAGATCCTCTCTCTCTCTCCCATGAAAGGAAACACACATTTGGCTAGGCTGACAGTATGCTAGAGGTCTTAGCATTTTTCTTTCAATTCAACGCAATCCTGCCCTAGTTTCCATTGCACCTGGAGTGGATTAGTTTTGCATATTAGGATGCTCCATTCGCTTTATTGTGCCAATTAAGTTTTTGCACATAGCCAGAGCCTGAGCTTCGGTGCTGATGGATAGCATCTTTGTTTGAAATTTGCAGAAGCGAGCAAAGTAGTAAGGGGAAATGAAGAAAGGGTGATTGTACAGTGCAGAGCAATGATGGGGAGAGCAACTGATGTACATTTTACCTTTGCACACTGGGCTTGTTTCTCTGCAAAGTCACCCATTCCTTCAGCCAGGCAAGTATCATCCGAGTTCAAGGATGCAGTCCAGCAAGACAAAAACACTCAAGTAAGACTCAAGAGGAATGTTGCTGAGGAGGGTGTGTGGCCTAGGGAGAATCCCGAGGATCAGCTAGAGAGGCCTAGAAGGTGTTCTCTCACCAAAGAGTACTTGATCCAAAGCTGGATTTTGGCATCCAGGGAATTATCATTTCTTTACCTATTCCCCCCCCCCCCCGCCTTGTCCATCAACATGGGCTTGGGGCCCAGGAAGGAATAATTTCATTGATATTTCAGCAGGGAATATTTTTGTACAGAGCTTTTGAAATGAATTTTTAAAGCCTGATTTTAAAAGCAGAGAAATATTTTTATTCTGTCTCCCAAGCCACGAGGTTTTAACCAAAGCCTTTCTGTTCTATTGTTCTTTCATTCTTCTGAGTTATCCCACCTCCTTTCCTGACCCCTTCCCAAACATCAAGGCCAAAGTGGGTCTTTTTCCCCTGATGGAGATTTTTGAGGACAATCTTTTATTTTTTGGCAATTTTACTGCCACAATTTAAATCCTTTTTTGTTCCCGTCCCCTTTCTTTTAACAATGGGTATCCAAAATCCCATTGCTGCTTATAGCCCCCCCCCCCGCAATGTTTAGACTTAGAGAGAATAACTTTACCCAATGGAAGAGAAGATTGGAAGTGACTTTGGGAATGAAAAGGGTTATCTCTTCCATTTCACAAGAAAAACCTACAGATGATGCAGCATTAATAAGCAAATGGGAACAGAAGGATGATGTAACAGTGCATGTCATTATAGATAGTCTTTCAGACTCCCACCTACTTCACAGCAACCATTGTGACACATCTGTTCAGATGATTGACAGTTTACAGAAAGCCTTTGGCTTTACAAGCAAGCATTCTCATGGAGCTTGGATGAAGGAATTATTTGAATGAAAGCTTGAGTCCAAGAAAGAGTGTAACAGTCATGGGACACAGTTCCTTGCTATTATTGAGAAAGTTTTCTACTTTTGGGAGTAACTTGAACCAAAGTTTGAGACATTTGCCACTCATGGATGACAAGCCTAAGTCAACTCTACCTGTTGTAACTGGTCATTTGAGAGAGGAATGTGTTGAAAGGAAAACAGTCTCTCTAACCAGGACTGATGAGCTCAAAGCTTCAAACTATATGTTCCACCCTAAGAGCAAAGCCAAAACTCCTTCCAAAAGAGTTACTTGTTTCAGATGTAACAAAGAGGGACATATATCCACATTCTGTGAATCCTCTAAACCAGCAAAGTCTCCTTCATCTAAACAACCACATCCCAGGGGACAATGGAATCCAAATAAGGGGAATGGGACAAAGAAAGCAATTTCATTTTGCAATAGAAGAGTGTAGGTGTAAACAGCTGTGAAACAAAATCAAGCAAATTGTTAATAAACTCAGGATGTACATAGCATATGAATTATGATAAAGGTTGCTTTGGAAGTACTGAAAATATGAACCAATCTGTGGGTGGCAGGATTCAAATTCATATGGTGGTATCATTTGTGGTATAGACTCAGGAACATTAACATGCAAACTAAGCAATCAATTGAAGGAAATTCATGTGGAAAATATGTCCCACAATTAAATTGCAAGATGATCATCATGTCTACCTTGGGCAGAAAAGGTTTCTTTGTACAATTCAGAAATGGTAAATGCAAAGTAACCAAAGAGGACAAATTGTACGCTAAAGCATGTTGGATTAATGGTGTCTATGAGGCTCATATTTCAGCAGAGAATGCAAATGTGGCAAAGACGCACCAAAAGATTGAAGCAGACACAGAACTCTGGTGCAGAAGTTTTGGTCATAGAGACATCAGAACCATTATGGAGCTGGAATGCAACAAGGATAAAAGTAAACCAAAGCGCACAGACAAAATCAAGTGTGTAAATTGGATTACTGAGAAAAGTATAAAACCTTATGCACTGAAAAGAGGAGCACCAGGGTGCTAGATCTAATCTACAGTGATGTAGATTATATTTCTACTACATTTTTCCTTGTCACTGACAAAAGGCTGGGGAAAAAATGAAAGAAAAAATAGTGGCAATTCTTCATCAGAATCTTAAGTTTCCGGACAACAGTTTTCTACAAATCGCTATACAGATGGAACTTTAAAAAAGTTTTGTATATTAGCTCTTGTATCTGTAAGGTTCTTTTTCAGACATTTCACAGCAGTGGACCTGTTTTACCCTGCAAAGAACTACAGACAATCTTGACTCTCCGCACCTATACAATATATTCTATCAAAAATATGCTTTTCAGATTGGCAGTAGGCCTTTAGGTGTGCACCTAAAAAAGTGAAATGTGTGAAGAAGCTCATGGAGAGAATTTTTGCTTGTGTCATTTTTGTCTAATGAAGCTAAAAATAACTTGAGGACTATGAAGGAGAATGAGGGCAGAAGTATCTGGAATTCCAGAACTCGCCTTTAGTTCCCCCAGTGAAAGCTTCTCTCTACAGTGTACAAAATTAGGTATTATACTGAAACAGGAACATTTCAGACTGCATCACATCAGACTGTGGTGTAGGGATGTCATATTTTACTGTTCCTCTACAAACAAGAAGGAATATAAGCAGATAACATTTTCTATTCTGCTCCATATCCATCACAGGTAGCTGTTTCCGTTCCCCTGCTGTTCAGTTTCTGACAAAAACAATGCTATTCAAATTGCTGTCCTCTATGGTGAAATTTTATGCAATTAATTATGAAGTCCACACCATTCATTTCAATGCAATGAAAACTGGAGGGGTGGCATAATAAATTGCACATCCTTTGATGACTGAAAATAAGAACAGTGAACATCAATTGTATTCTCTGGATTGATTTCCATTCCAAACATTAGATGAATAAGTAAACAAAGAGGGAAAGGAATTGCTGAATTAACCAATTGAACTGGAATACAAAAAAGGGAGGTGAGAGGAGGTCAGGAAAGCAAGGAAATGAAATGTAAGATACGAAAGGATAAATTTGTTTCTAAGTGTTCTTTCTATATTTTTTATATATATATACTTTGCATTTTGTATGTTTTTTCTCTTTTTTTCTATATTTTTCATTGTCTTTTATGTAATTTTTTGTTTTTGAAATCACAATAAATATCATTAAAAAAAACAACAACAAATATTAGATGAATAAGTGAACACTGGCAATCTCTGCCCCATTTCTAGTTTCATCAGAATTCTCTGACATCCCTACATACATGTTTCCTGCATATGGTAAGTGACAACATTGGAGAAAGAGCTATCCTAAATTGACCAGAAACCTAGGGATTTGCACATGAGCAATGAAGATCAGGCTCCTGCCCTGTTCTACTGCAAAACCAAAATTCACGTGGATATGTGGGGTTTAGATGCTGGTTTATTAAAAACAAGTTACCTCTCTTGTGTCTCTCTCCATCTGCCCTCACCCATCACAATGCAGTAGAGGTTTTTTTTAAGGCATTTAAATGACAACAGGGGAAGCAGGAAAGGTGAAGTTATCAAATGTACATGCTGAAAAAAAAGTGCTGAGGACGAGATCCAAAAGAAGTTTCTGCTCCTCTCAGAGGGTCTTAGTGACAATATAATAATAAGCTCCATGGCAACCAATTGTGCTATCACAGAAAGAGGATTAGGAGGACTTCAAGTAGGGGGAATAAGCAGCAGGAGAAATCCTGCTCACAGCAAGCAATGCTCTTGCATTCATGCAAATGTGCTAGCTGCTGTAATAAAATTAGGGGAAGGGTGATGTCAAATTATGTGAAAGGAGTTTTTGCCTTTTTCTGCTTCCTGTATCACTGATCAGAGCTTTGTGCTTCTGCCATTTCTACATCAGCCTTTCCCAAACTGCAAAATTATGCAATCACAAATACCCCCTTTCTTGGGGAAGGTGGTGGACAGAGTTCCTGGTGAAATGGGTCACAGTGGTACCTCGGGTTAAGTACTTAATTCGTTCCGGAGGTCCGTACTTGACGTGAAACTGTTCTTAACTGAAGCACCATATTAGCTAATGGGGCCTCCTGCTGCTGCCGCGCCACCGGAGCACAATTTCTGTTCTCATCCTGAAGCAAAGTTCTTAACCTGAAGCAATATTTCTGGGTTAGCGGAGTCTGTAACCTGAAGCGTATGTAACCCGAGGTACCACTGTATTTAGATACATTCCAATCTGGATTCAGGAGTGGCCACAGGACTGTGTCACCCTTGGTCATCGTGTTGTATGCAGTGGTGTAGCATGGGTTGTCAATGTCCGGGGCTGTGCAGAGGGGTATGTGTGTGGGAGAGGGAAATGGGCAGAGCACACATGCACATTCAACTGCCTAATGGCATCTGCATCAAACAGGAGATCGTAGCCACAGAGATTAAAAAAAGAGAGAGTCATTCTGTTGTCTGCAGAAGTCATTTCCTGGTTCACATGGAAAAGCCGTTCTCAACTGAGCCCAGCAACAGAAGCATGCAGCTGTATTGAGGCAGCACTGGGTGTTGAAATTTTGTGCCCCAAACAATTTTGCACCCAGGGCAACTGCCCCTTTACCTCCCCATGCTATGCAACTGGTTGTACGACCTTTATAGAGAGTGGGACAAGTGTAATGTGACCCTGCCCCTGCTTCACAATCTCTCTGTGGCTTTCAGTACCATTGGTCATGGTATTTTTCCCGGGCTATCCCTGTGGATCGGAAACTGGAAGGTATGGTGCTACAGCGGTTCTGGTCTTCCCTATGGAACCGAGTCAAAAGTGTAGCACAGGGAGAGTGCTTTTCAGTCACTTGACATGGTGGTATTTCATCCCCAAGCTATTTGATATCTACATGAAGCCACTAGGAGCAGTTATTAGAAGTTATTAGAAGATGCCATCAATACATTGATGACACTTGGCTCTGTTTCTCCATAACATCTGAACATCAGCAGAGGACATGCAGGCCTTGGATCAAAGCTTGAACACAGTGGTAGGAGGAATGAGAGAGAAAATAAGGTGAGCTGGCAAGATGGAGGCACTGTGGGTACATTGGCCAGCTGCCTTCCATGGACAGGGTTGCACTCCCCCTGAAGGATCAGGTAGAGTTTGAGGGTGCTTCTGGAACCAGCTGTGTCACTGGAGGGCAAGGTAACCTCTGTGGCTAGAAGTGCCTTTCACCAACTGCAACTGGCACAAGAGCTATGGTTGTTCGTAGAGTGGCAGAACTTGACCACAATAGTTGAGGCATTGAATATCCTCCAAATATCCCTTTTTTCCAGGGACAGTCACAGATTTACAGAAGCTGTCTTGGTTTTGGATTTGATCCCAGAATGCCCTGCTTTTCCTTATTATGTCCCTATTTTCATGGGGAAAACATTGGAGGGTATGGCAGGACGTGCCTATTTTCATTGGAGGATATGAAATAGGACATCCCCAGGGCTTTTTTTCAGCTGGAACATGCCGGAACTCAACTGTCAGGTGGGCACCATTGCCATTATAAGAAAACAAGGGTGGTGTTCATGGTGAATTCCAGCACCTTTTTCTAGAAAAATAGCACCGAATGTGCCTATTTTCATTGGAGAAATGCTGGAAGGGATGGAATAGAATGTCCCTATTTTCATTGGAGGAGGAGGAGGAGGAGGAGGAGGAGAAGAAGAGGAAGAAGAGGAGGAGGAGGAGGAGGAGGAGTTTGGACTTGATATCCCACCTTTCATTACCCTCAAGGAGTCTCAAAGCGGCTAATAATCTTCTTTTCTCTTCCTCCCACACAACAAACACTCTGTGAGGCAAGTGAGGCTGAGAGACTTCAGAGAACTGTGACTAGCCCAAGGTCACCCAGCAGCTGCATGTGGAGGAGCGGGGACGTGAACCCAGTTCACCAGATTATGAGTCCACCACTCTTAACCACTACACCATACTGGCTGTAGGGGATGGCATTAATGACTTCAAGATTAGATCACAACAGTGTGGGGTTTCCCCTGTGCTTGATTTTGCATTTCATGGAGTACTGCACTAGTCGCCCATTTGCTAATGGGCCAAGTCTTTGAAGTTATTATAAAGCGCTTAAGAGCTTAAGGTCATGCAGGATCTCCTCACCCCATATATGCCCACTAAACTGCTTCAATCTGCAGAACTGGCACTGCTTGAGGTGCCACATAGTAGTTGTTACACACTAGCAAGAAATCAATCTTTTAGTGTACTTTTTGGAAAGCCCTGCTTAATTTGTTTATTTATTGCATTCATGTCCCTATTCCCACCCCCACCCCCCTAGGAGCTCAAGGTGGTATACATGTTTTTCTCCATCTTCATTTAATCCACACAACAACTCTGTGAGGTAGGTTAGGAGGAGAGACAGTAACTTTCCCAAGGTCACCCAGTGAACTTCATGGCTGAGGAGCAATTTGAACCAGTAGAGACATCACCTTGCCAACAAAGGTCTGTATAGTAAAAGCTATGGTTTTCCCAGTAGTGATGTATGCAAGTGAAAGCTGGACCATAAAGAAGGCTGATCGCCGAAGAATTGATGCTTTTCAATTATGGTGCTGGAGAAGACTCTTGAGAGTCCCATGGACTGCAAGAAGATCAGACCTATCCATTCTAAAGGAAATCAGCCCTGAGTGCTCACTAGAAGGACAGATCCTGAAGCTGAGGCTCCAATACTTTGGCCACCTCATGAGAAGAGAAGACTCCTAGAAAAGACCCTAATGTTGGGAAAGATGGAGGGCACAAGGAGAAGGGGATGACAGAGGACGAGATGGTTAGACAGTGTTCTCAAAGCTACCAGCATGAGCTTGACCAAACTGCGGGAAGCAGTGGAAGATAGGAGTGCCTGGCATGCTCTGGTCCATGGGATCACAAAGAGTCGGACACGACTAAACAACAAGAAGTCCAGATCCCAGTCCAGAACTCTAACCACTACTCTAACCCTTCAGCTTACTTCTCTCCATCCCACTCTTATCCAGTCACCTTGCCGTTCAGGCCCTTAATGCTCACCCTCATATTGAAGGCAATTATAAGTGCAATTTGAAGCTATTGCTGCTTAATGCAGTCATTTGTGAAGAAGATTAATGACCATTTTCCTCCCTCAACAAATAACAAAGGTTAAACATCTAGCTACTGTGAAGGGGGGGGGGGGGAGTAAAAATCCTAAGGGGATATGCAAAGTGTGTGTGTGTGTGTGTGTTTGTGTGTGTGTGTGATTGCGTTGCATGCGAGAATTTTGGTCAGTGGCTTTTGGCAAGAGGAAACACTACACAATCGCTGGAATAATTCTCATAAAATAGCAATGCAATTCATTCTGATTCCTAGAATGGCCTTTTTCAACTAAGATTCCTTTAGGTACAGCCCAAATACTTAGAATTAGAAGCTACATTTTGGAGCAAGGATTAGAAAATTGAATTATTATTATTATTATTATTATTATTAGAACCACCTGGAGACCTGTGGGTATAGGGTGGTATAAAATTTAAATAAATAAATAAATATTAATAACAACAGCAATCAAATTTGTATATCGCCCTATACCTGCAAGTCTCAGAGCAGTTCATAAGATAAAAATCACAAAATAAAATCACAAAATACATAATAGAAATAAAAACAAAAAGAACCCAACACACCCCCCACACACACATTTTAAAAGGCGATTTACTGGATATCCATCAGCACAAAACCCAGTGTGGAATTATAGGCAAAAGAGGCAAGAATTAATGCATGACAAAGAAGACAAGTTCAACAATGGATTTTATCAAATTATAAGATCCAACAGAGGTATTGCATATGGTGGTTAAACAAGAGCCCTTATCAGGTGTTCTCCCCCAGTGCAAGTATATAAGCTTCTATCCAATGCAGCAAGTATATAAGCTTCTATTCAATGCAGCAATAATAGTAGCCTCACTGTCAGAGGATTGTCACTTGAACAATGGTTCGCCCCTCTCCTCATAATAATAATAATAATAATAATAATAATAATAATAATAATTTATTATTTATACCCCGCCCATCTGGCTGGGCCTCCCCAGCCACTCTGGATGGCTTCCAACAGAACACTAAAATACAATAACCTATTAAACATTAAAAGCTTCCCTAAACAATGTGTCACCTAAATGTGTTCTGGGTTCCCCTCCAATCCCCCAGAGCAGATCTGGGGAGGGTGAGTTCTGGCAAGTTCTGGCTGAAAAAATCCCTGATAATCATCATCACCAGCATCATCATGGTTTTTTTGTGACTCACAACAATAAAAAGTAGTACAAGATAGGGGGGAGATGCATAAACTAGAACATAAAAAAACTTATGTCCCCAACAATCAACACACACACCCATACCCCAACTATGTCACTGTAGCCACCATTTAAAGAACAAACTGGTGTGTGATTGGCAGGGAGATCCTTGTAAGATTTATGACCCTGCATGATTCTAAATCACATGCAAATCATGTTTATCATTCTCCAAAATCATGATCCGCTTGTCAGGCTCCCAACCCCCCACAACACCAGAATGCTGGAGCTGACATAGAAGTGATGGGACCAGGCTTCAGCTGTGATCTCATAGACTAAGTGTTCCTCAATCCAAAGCTTTTCTTGCACCCAGAAAACTATAAATGAAGAAAGCTTTTGTGCAGCCTTCTATGTAGCATACTAGTTGCGCGTCAAGGCCACAGTCCACCCCCTGGATAATAAAGACACAATGACCCATGAATTAAGTTTAAATGTTAATGGGCAAATTTTGGCCACAACTTTATTGAATACAGAATGTGAGCGGTATTGGCTTAGGCACTGGAATCCAAAACTATAACTGACTCCTGCCCTCCTTGCAGGGAGTCTGTTAAAGAAGAGGGAGCTCAGTTGATGGCAATCGACTCGAGCTCCACCTCAGGGCTCCCGGTCGGTCATGGCATGGCTCTCACCCCTCCGCGGGCTTCAGACAAAATTCAGACCCCCAGATTCCTTTAACGGAATACCCTTGATCATGGAGGGGCAGGTGATGACCACATCTCCCCTTCCCCCCACATCACTAATCCAATGCCTAACCGCCAAACTATACAAAGTTGTGATGATTGCTATGAGGTAGGCGAAAAGCAAGAGGCCAGTGCAAATCTGCCAAATGGGGGGGGGGGGAATCCTACCAGGCCACTGATCCAAAACGGGCGACCAACCAAAGTCCATAGCAAGGCCAAAGACACATCTAAAATAGAGGGTGGGTGGGCAGGTGTTCTGTGGCTCGAGGCCAAAAAGGCTCCCAGCTCTGGGCCGTGGTTTTAGTTGGCCCCACGGCCACACCCCCGCACTCCCATTGGAGCACCTCCCATACCCCAGCGTGGCGTGGAACACCGCTCTGCGCTAAAGAAGGGGTGTCCTGCTCCCAGGGCGCAACCCAGCCCCTCAATTAAGAGGATCCGATTTTTCTAGGAGCAGGGATTTATGAATAGGGGGAGCGCTCAATCCTGCTTCTACCTGGAGTCTGTAGTGGTACAGCCAGAATTCAGGTTTATCGCTTTAGTGAAAACTAACCCTAAGTATGCACTTAAGGACTATTTACTTGACTTTCACGAGGAATTAATGAACAGAGGTGGATTTCTTACCTAATGTTATAAAGAATTTAGCTTCATTTGAGGCATTTAAGTCTTGAAATGTTCCGAACTGTCAGCCCCAATTTTGGTAACTGGTTCAGGAAGGCAACATAACATGACAGTTAGTGTAACAAGGTGTGACATGTCATCCCCATAATACATCTGGTTTAATAAAAGAGCTCTTTTTTATCCTAAACCTCCCCAACTTTTTTTTATTATTTCATAAGTTTTCATCCTACTTAATGTATCTATAAGCAATAATAAAGTGTGAGCATTATACTGCATAATGGCATGCCTCAGGCAAATATCGGAAGCAGAGGACCAAAAATCAAGTAGCTTCAATCCACCGAGCAAAGTGGGCTTCTAATATGCTGTCAGGTCTGGTGTATGCAAATGATTTAACGGTGTGCTTTTTGCATATTTATACCTGAACTATATTTATATACATTTGCAGACCAAGGATGGCCGGAGACATCTGGCTGCTGTTGGAATAAGACACATCCAAGTGCATAGAATAAGACACAAAGAGCAGGATTCTATCCTGTTTACCTAGAAGTAAGCCCCATTGTTCCAATGGGGCATATTGCCTGATAAGTGTGCAAGGGATTGCAGCCCAAACAATTCACCATTAGCCACCTTTTAATAGCGATCCCAAGTCACCATCTTGCAGTAGGCATTGTGAGAGGGTGAGGGCAACTGCCATTTGATATCACCTACTTGTGGTGGCGCTGTGGTCTAAACCACAGAGCCTAGGGCTTGCCAATCAGGTCAGTGGTTCGAATCCCCGTGACGGGTTGAGCTCCTGTTGCTCTGTCCCTGCTCCTGCCAACCTAGCAGTTCGAAAGCATGTCAAAGTGCAAGTAGATAAATAGGTACCGCTCTGGCGGGAAGGTAAATGGCGTTTTCGTGCACTGCTCTGGTTCGCCAGAAGCGGCTTAGTCATGCTGGCCACATGACCTGGAAGCTGTATGCCGGCTCCCTCGGCCAGTAAATTGAGATGAGTGCCACAACCCCAGAGTCATCCGTGACTGGACATACGACCAGGGGTACCTTTACCTTTACTTGGGGCAGAATGCAGCAACAGCCACTTACCCTGACATTGGCATTGAGAAAAAAAATGTAAAAGAAAGTAGGCTCTTCTGTTGGCTCCAGGGGACTATTTTCTTTTTCTTTTTCTAGCCACCCTGGATCTTTTGACAGTTTTTAACAATAATAATAATAATAATAATAATAATAATAATAAATCGTTAAAAATCTATCTCAATCTCCATCAATGTCAATTTCAAACCTTTTATTGGTGTATAGAGAACATTCCGAAAGGTTCGATACAATAAAATCTTCAGCAAAACCTGCATCTAGCAATTAAAACACTGTTGTATAACATTCACGAATCCTCATTGTGTGTTGCAGAAACCTGGCTACTTACCTGGCAGGTTATACATTTTTAACATTCTTCACCATACATTGCAAACTATAACTGTTTTCATTGATATATATATATATTCCTTATTCCTAACCATGTGACTAACCTCCACCACATTACAGCTTCTTCTGCTTACATTTCTTTTTCTATTGTGTTTTGAGTATTGTTTTTATTTTCCCCACATAACCTCTATCCATATTTTAGCTTTACAAAGTTTTAATCAATGCATATCAATGGTTTTGCTTTGGAGCAATGTTTTGACATATATTCTTCCGCACATTCTCATTCTTTCCTAAGTTTCTGATTTGATTGGTATCTAATAGCTGCTGTCATTCTAGCCAGTTCTATGAATTCACATAGCTTCCTTTGCCAATCCGCTTTTGACCGGATTGTGTCCCCTTTCTGTTTTTAGCTATTAGTATTCTGGCAGCAGCTGTAGCATATAAAAACACACTTTTCTTATCTTTAGGGATATCTATTGATACGATACCTAATAGGAACGCCTCTGGTTTTTTCTCAAATGGTGTTCTGAACATCTTTTTCAGTTCTTCATGTATACTACTCGAGAATTTTTAAATTTTTACGCATCCCCACCATACATGGTACATCGTTCCTTCTACCATATTGCATCTCCAGCAAGTGATAGATTTTAATTTATAGAGTTTAGCTAGTTTCCAAACCTGACCTCATCTAGGAGGCCCTTTTACCCCACTGCAAACTGATATAACCTCTTACACTGTTCTCATGCAACTTGTCATTCCAGGGTGGATCTTAGATATTCTTCCCAAGCCTCACCTTGAAGCCCTTCTGTGGCTCAGCCCTGCTTTTTCCATGCATAAACTACTTTTGACAAGAAAGGTGGGTGTTCGGCTAGTAGTAGAAGAAGAAGAGAAGAGTTTGGATTTGATATCCCGCTTTATCACTACCCTAGGGAGTCTCAAAGCGGCTAACATTCTCCTTTCCCTTCCTCCCCCACAATAAACACTCTGTGAGGTGAGTGAGGCTGAGAGACTTCAGAGAAGTGTGACCAGCCCCAGGTCACCAAGCAGCTGCATGTGGAGGAGTGGGGAAGTGAACCCGGTTCACCAGATTACGAGTCCACCACTCTTAACCACTACACCACACTGGGTCTCCAGTAGAGTGAGTTGCTGAACAAGTGAATGTGAAGTATGAAGTGGCACAGGAAGTAAATGCTCTGCTCATTGTGCAGCATAGTCAATGGAACCATGGCATGCTGAGTGCCTGGGAGAATTGAAAAGATAAGGTATACAGTGGTACCTTGGTTCTCAAACTTAATCCGTTCTGGAAGTCCGTTCCAAAACCAAAGCATTCCAAAACCAAGGCGCGCCATAGAAAGTAATGCAAAGTGGATTAATCCATTCCAGACTTTTAAAAACAACCCCTGAAACAGCAATTTAACATGAATTTTAACTGTCAGGGGTCCTTTACCTTTACCTTTTTTAATATCTAACAAGACCATTGATCCATAAAACGAAAGCAATAATCAATGTACTGTACTGTAAAATAAATAAGACAGTATTGTTGATGTTAAAAATTAAAATTATTGTTTTTTCTTACCTGCACTGATGATAGTCATTGTTAGGATGGGGGGCTCTTATTCATTTCCACAGTCACACAATCAATCAATCAATCAATCAATCAGTAGCTGAACTGGGTTCCACACAGTCACAAAAACAAATTAACCGAAAAAGCCTCAGAAACAAAAACACAAAATTAATAGCAAAAACAAAAGCGCCAAACTGAATCCGTTCTGGAAGTCCGTTTGACCCTAAATGTTCAAAAACCAAGGCACAGCTTCTGATTGGTGCAGGCACCCTGGAAACAATAGCCGACAACCACATTGGACGTTCAACTTCTGAAAAACATTTGAAAACTGACTGGAACATTTACTTCTGGGTTTTTCAGCATTTGGGAACCAAGGCATTTGAGTACCAAGGTACCACTGTACTATGTTAGTCTCGGGTGTGGCCACCCAATCCCTTGTTTTCCTTGCGCATGGATATCACAATGGTTTTGCTTTTCAAATGATGGCTGGTTCATTATATTATATTATATTATATTATATTATATTATATTATATTATATTATATTATCAGCATTCTTTCAATTAAATAATGAAATCTTTACATTGAAAGTATTTTCAACCTTATGTACTGATTCAGTGATGGGGGAGGGGGATTCTCATAACAAACCCCTCAGAGGTGCTGACCAGTTTTCAACCACATATTTCCACTGTGCAGATTTTATTTCTCTCTCTAGATATATTCCGTTTGTTCAAATGTCAGTGTTTAAAGATAAGCCAGGTTTAGATGGTGCTATTAATATGCAACCTTTTCACCAGAAACATTTGATGCATGGCATATGTAACATCTGGACCTTGGAATTGAATTTTTGAAGTTTGTCATGCTTTTTTGGGATTATATGTGGATCAGCAACCAGGACTCAGCAACCAAGTTTGTGCTGCACACAAAATTAATAAACATATTAATTATGGAGAAGACATCACAAAAGAAAGGGTCACCAGTTTTTAAACAATTTTCCCCTTGAGTTGTGGAAGTAGAAACACCATTAATAATATCTAGTCTCTGGAATGTTATTTATTTTAACTCTCAAAGCGAAATTGGGCTAAGGAGTGAGAGGCGAGGAAGGAATCAAATATGAAGCAGAAACTGAATTCCACTGGCTTCAATATTAAATGTTCGGGTTCCAATTCAAAACCAAAAGATATGATAGTTTGATAAGAGATATTACTTACCATTTAGTGAGATGAGACTTGAAATTGAGGGTGGATGGGTCAAATGGTGAAGGTCTTCCTAGATATTGACAAGCAGAGAACCATTGAGGAGATTGTTATTACTATTACATTTATTCATACAGAAAGAAGTCTCAAAGAAACTTAAAAGTCAGTTATGGAGAGGTGCCATGAGGAAGTTAAAAATAATCATCTGGTGGTACCAAACCAGGGAGATGGAGATGAAGTGGTGTGTTTGTGGTGCTACCTATGTCCTGGGTCTTTAACGTGTGATACATCTCCCCCCTTAACTATATCTGTTCTGAACAATTTGTATAATGCCCTTCTGACTTCCTTGTGCTTCTGAAGGAGAATAGGGTGGAGTAAAACAGTCAAACAAATATTAAAGCACATTCTTCTAATGCTCATTTCAAAGGTTACATCTGTGCTTCAGATCCCTGTCACAGTACCAGTTAAATTTTGAATCTGACAAATCAACTTTACCATAAGATACTCAGCTGTTCTGTTGGATGAGTTGCTTAAGTTATCACCAAAGTATTTCCGCCTTCCAAAATGTATGTGGTGGTTTCTACTTGAGGAGAACATCCAAGCTATTTCAAGGAAAGCATATGCACACACACACACACACACACAAACAGAAACAGAAACCCACAAATGACCTGTGATTGGGTTTCTCATTTTTGCAATCTTAAATTCAGTCCCCCATGTTTCCTCAATGATCTGTGGGTTTTTTTTTTTAAAAAAAGAAAAATCCTCATGACAATTTGTTGTACTTTTAATGTGATTTCCACCTAATAAACACATTTTTGTGTGCAGCTTTGATCAGCGTACACATTTTTACAAGCAATTTCCCTTAATAAAATGCATTTTATGTATTACTTTCACTAATATATTCATTTTATGCACACTTTATCCAAATATGTGTATGTTGATTTCAAAGTACATGTAAACATGGTTATGCACACCACCTTAAGGTTACAATAAATGAATACACACACAGTAAATAAACAAACCCCAATGTGTTCTGCATGGTTTCCCATAGAAGTTACATTTAGCATGTCCTCCCTAAAAGAGGGCATGTGTTGCGGTGAGACCTGGAGACTGACCTTCTTGTTGTGGGTGGGTTTATTGGACACCCACAACAACCAACTGGTAGGTCCCTCGTTGCTGGGTTTAATCTGGCCAATGGGGAGCTGTCTAAATGGGCCGAGGGACCTATAAATACCTATGCACGTGACCCAGAGCTTCCTTTTTCGGTGCGTGCATCAGAATACCCGCCCACCTCTCCCTATATCTAGGGCATTTTGCGTTGACCTTGCTATGCCGTTGTGTGTCATCTGTTGTTGGGACAGGGGCATGGCAGGAATTTTCCTCACTTGGCTGATTGGCTGTTGCCATTTGGGTTTCGCCTGCCCCGTAGCAAATTGTCACAACTTGTAAGGTTGCGGCTAGGCACTGGTTCAGGTATAGGAATGGGAGAACGGTCTTGCCATCCCTGTGTGAAGGGTATTCTGTTAAAGGAATCCAGGGACTCAACTTGGTTTTGTCAACCCCCAAGAGGGGGTTGTGCCTATGCCTGAGTCCAGGGGAGCATCTGGGAAGTGGACATAGCCTGTACCCTGGCTTTCTACCTTCCTCAGGTGTTCACCCTTGGCTGACCTATGACAGAGCTCTGGGTCAGCGCTACCTGCAAGGGTGCAGGGAGCTAGTTGAACCAGATCCTATGCAACCACTCACTTTCTTTAATCAAGAAAGTTGTGGCCTAAATTCTGCAAAAAAACAAACTAAAATTTGAGTCAAATCTGTTTTTATTTAGGGGGAAGGTCTCTGGGTCTGAACATGCAATATACATTGCATTTTATACAGTTAAGCAATGACCTGGGAGTTAACCCTTGTACACAGTGTTCCTCAGGAATTTTAAGAAACCAACAAATCAGTGTTTTGAAATATGCAGTTAAAACCAGTGCCATTGCCAAGGGTCTACTACACCATCTTGATTCAAAGGGGTCCAATTCTATCCAAACAAATATGAAAACCTACTTCTCGATCTCATGCAAAATTTGATAGCATACAGTGCACAGGGAGCAAATGAAACAACTTTTCATAATATTATATATTTTGTTGATTGTAGTGCTGCAATGTTTCCTTTTTTGTTTAGTTTACTGCCTTGAGCCTTTTTTTGAGGGTGTGGGAATAGGATAAACATATTTTGAATATGTACGTGTGTGTGGTTGGGTCTTGTTAGTACTCCTGTCAAAATACGGAGGAAAGTGGGAGAGGAAAGAAAAAAGTCTCACCATTCTTGTCTTTACAGCATGCTTATTTTTCTTTACCACAAAGCTCTTGACGTGAACAAGAGAGATAGACAGAACAGAGCTCCCGTTCCTGAGACAAATGTACAGAGCGGACTGCAGGGCACAAAAATGGCCTTCCCCCTGTAGCTTAACTCAAGGACAGGTATTCATGCTCAGCAATATCTTTCATAGCTCAATCTTCTAGGGAACAACCAGAGGCTGTGCATTGCCAGAAGGAATCGTAGGAATCCTGAGGAGAGAGAATAAAGCAGGCTTTACTGTTTCAGATGGCAGGTCATAATTTTAAATGCTGTCCTGAATTAAAAACAGAGCAAAAAAAAAAAAAAAAAAAAATTAAGACTTTTCTGTAAGCAGAAAAGTAGCTCAGCTGGGAGAAAACTGGACTAGCAGAACCTTTGTCCTTGCTGTGGTAGTTTTCTTCTCATAAGGAGATTTCTTTCCACCTTTCCCACAGGGGAGTATTCACAAATACTGTAATCCATCTGATGTCTGAAATGCTATAGCCCTCTCTGCCATCTCAGGTCTCTTCCACTGATTTTCCTGACTGCGTAGACCAAGACCTAGGGTTTTGTTTTTGAAACAACCATTAAAACAGTTTTCGAAAATGTGAAATAGTTATTCATATCCACTCCCTCTGCCCCCATGTATTGGAATGTTCCACCTTCTGACTTGGTAGCAAGAGAAATTACAATTTGAATATATTTTAACAATTCATACATTCCACATGTACTGATAGCTCTTTTATCCTAACCTTGTTATTTTTCTTCTTCCCTTGTAGTGTGCCTTCCAGTAACTGGTGGGAATTATCTTTCTCTTTCTCCGCCTCTATCTAATTTAGATTCCACACACACACACACACACACACACACACACACTAATCCTGAGAGGGAAAGGATTTCAAAACACACTGCCAGGAGACTGAGGTGAATCATACACTTGAAGGACTAAATTAAGCACTAGTACGACTCAAGTAATTTCACATACTTAATCCAGAGTTCTCTGTGGTCCTAAGGAACTCGGGAAGAGAAAGAGACATACTTGGATATGTCTCTGTACCACTTCATTTTGTAGGGTTTCTAACTTTTAACCCTATGGACAGTCCAACTATTTACCACATTAAGTGGGGTAAAATGAATATGGGTTTTGTTGTGAATCAGCATAGTCATAGGTGTCTGGTAAGATTTAATTTCCATCAAATATAGAGGCCCAAGGTTGGGAAATCTTTTTCAACATGAAAGCTGCATTCCTTTTCAGGGGACAAGGGCCAGTGGTGGTTGTGGCCAGTAGGAAAAGTGGATGTGCGTAAACATATATGCAGTTGATTTTCTCTGCTCCTGAAGTCCATCTGTTCTTCAAATTCACATTCCTGAAACTGAAGGTGGCACTGAGTTAAATTTGTTCAGACGTTTCGCAGGAAGGTTCTTATCTACAAGGAAGGTTCTTATCTAAGATGAAATTTCTATGCATGAAAGGAAGATTTCCCAATACATGAGGATTCCATAAAAATTGAAAACAGGTCATGACCCTCATGACCAGCGACAATGATGGGGCATTGGAAATGGTCCTGTTCAGATGTCATGGGAAATGACGTTTTTCCACTACGTTGGTGGTATGGAACCTGCCTTGGCTGGTAGGCCACATCTACTTGCAGCTAAACTCTGTGGGTCAATTTTGATAATGCAATAGGTTTCCACACTTTCAGTCACTTGATGTTGCATGGTGTTGGGTGCATTCAACTGTGGCAGTCCTAATTTGGTCTGTGGGTCAGAGGTTCCCCATCCATGCACGACATCAGGTGTGAGGAACCATTGGCCCTCCAGATGTTGGCTGAGCTACAACTCCCATCATCCCTGGCCATTGGCCATGCTTGCTGGGGCTGGTGGGAAAGATGATTGCCCCACTATAGCCTTACAGAAAAACTGTACTATAAGTCATACTCAGGGATAGCAAACTGCCCATAGTCACCCAGAAAGGCATATTACAACTTGTCTGAGTAATGCTGACATTTCAAAACATCATGAGAAACAGTTTTTAGTACTCCTCCCTCAAAAAACAGTCTTGTTATATTAATTTATATATAATTCACTTTAAAATCTATACAGTTAGGTAAAATTTGCTGTCTTATTTTTATTTGCTCGATTTTTATGCTGTAGTTTTCCTTCTTCCTCTCCTTCCCCTTCTCTCTAAAGATTTTTTTAATCACTACCTAATAATAGGTTAGCCATTTTCCTGCTTGACTGGTTTAATACCCAGGTGATCTGGAATTTAGGTCTTTGAGCATTCTGATGAACATTCATGTGCACTTCACGACCATTCAGCAAAATTCATCAGCAGTTCATCAAAGGAGCTTATGAGCAAAGCTCATTAACATTTCACTGGGAGTTTAGTGTGCATGAACTCTTGAGAGCTAATGATGAACTGTATCCACCCGAGTGCCTTATGCCCCAAGTCACCGCAGTAGCTGAAAATGCTGCATAATAAGGTGAGCTGTTTACATTATATGCAAGTTGACTGGCTCTCTAGATGTAGCAGAAAAAAAATCACTTTAAAGGATATGCTATTTCCCCCCCATGACATGCATGAACTTGTATTTCAAGATACAACATTCTGAAAAAAAAAGAAGATTAAATGTCGACCTAAACAATTTAAAACCTCCAAGAATGTATGCATTTTCTAGTCACTTTCTATTTACCATTTCTAAAAAAAATTGACAACTTTGGATGAATAATAAATAAAGGTTTCTTTATTGTTTCAACCTTTATTGTTTATTCCAGTGGCAAATCTAGTTTTTTTATTTGGCATTCCTCCAAATCTCCGTACAGATGAAGTACCACCAAGTTCATCTTACTGCTTTTTAAAATAAAAATGTGGTGCAATCAGCATAGAATAATCTTTCTATTGCCCCTCCTCCTTCTGCCCTCCAGATATTATTGGACTACAACTCCTATCATTCCTGACAATTGGCTACACCTGCTGGGGCTGATGGGAGTTGTAGACAAGCTCAGAGATCATACAACTGCCTTGCTGCTGAGGTTTGGGAGTTCCCATAAACAATGTTCTGTGAACCACTAGCTTAGGCTTTGGGTGTCTGAAGAGGGAACAAAAAAGCCTGGATGTATCTTCTCACCCACCAGGAATGGGGTGGAGCTGAACATATTTTCCCCTACTAGGTGGTAGGGGACATTCAGTGAGCTTGACATTTGGCAAACCAAAACAACATTTGGAACTGAAATATCGAGTTGCTTGCCATCTGTTTAAAGCAGGGACAATAAACTGGTGGCCCTCCAGATGTTGAAAGACACTTCTCATCTTGAAAAACTGTCCATACTGAATGGGGCTGATGGGAGTGTGTGTCCAAAAATACCTGGAGCACCCATCCTTGGTTAGAAGGGATGTTAGCGGATCAGGTTATACTAGGTTTTTTAAAACAACAACAACAACAACAACATTTAACTGGTTTTTTTTAATGGTTGATGACAGCTCTCACCAGATGAAGGTTTTTTAAAACAACAACAACAACACGTAACTGGTTTTCTTTTTATTGATGACAGCTCTCACCAGATTGATAGGCGTGAAAACCTCTTACTGAACATCAGATGCTTGGTATCAAAAGTAAAAAAAAACGTGAATTATTAGATTCTTGTGGCATTTTTTCTATCAGTGTGTTTGTGTATTCAAGAAAGAAATCTGTTTAAGAAAAGGAAAACGGCACAGTGGGGATATATATATATATATATACATACTAGCACCTACATCTTAATTTTATATTCTACAGCAGCCTACTCCATCTTCCTGAAATTAGTTTGATCTTAGAAATAGTACTTGCTTGGCCAAACTCCTATTTATTTAGTGACTCATTGAACTGAGTAGTCCAACAGTTCTGCAGCCTTCCCTTTTTCCCCCTGCAGTTGCATTACAAAAGACCAGCTTCATATTTATGTTTCTCCTCCTCCCTTTTTTTTTTTTTTTTTTTTTGATACACTCGCACATTCATTACCGTTGTTTTTAGAAGGGCTTTTGATGGCATTATGCTGTTCTAACAAAGACAAAATTAGTGTGTTTAAACTTCACAGTCTACTACCCAGCCTAGCATTTATATATTCAATTTCCACTTTGAGATGCTGCATATATTAGACATCAGAAAGTGGTGAAAGCTGAGGATGCTACAGTATCCTCTAATATGTTCCAGTTGCGGCCTTGGCCATAATGTTGTTTCAAGTTGCCCTAGGGGGATGGCCTTGATTTCCCACTTAATTACTCTTGATCTCCATTACATTCCTAACACCAATAACTCAGTTCTACAAAGTCACTAATCAGCCAGTGTGAATTTAATTAAATGGTTCCCCCCCGCCTCACAATCCTTTCCCCCCCTTGAGCAGGCAAGATGCTCTTTAACTTTTCAAAATTCAGCCGCAGTGTTGTTTAAAAATTATTTGTATGGAGAAGTGTTTGTGCTCATAAAGGTCTATTAAATAATTGTATCGTCCCCTTCAACTGTAAGTATTGGGTTCATTACACAGACTGCTTGATGATGCTCCCTGAACAGGTGCCTGACGGAAGAGATTGGCTGGAAATGGACCAGTTTTGGTGATGCTGGCTTTGAGTAATCTTCATGGCCATTAAATAGGAACTTCCTGTTTTTATAGAGGCTGCTATATGATGTACAAGAGCACATATTTAGTTTTTTGTGCGAGAAGTGAACTTACAGGGAATCAGGCAGAGGGTCTTCTTGGTAGTGGCGCTTGCCCTGTAGAATGCCTCCCATTAGATGTCAAAGAAATAAACAACTATCTGACATTTAGAAGACATCTGAAGGCAGCCCTGTTTAGGGATGTTTTCAATGACTAATGTTTTAATGTATTTTTAATCTTTTGTTGGAAGCAGCCCAGAGTGGCTGGGGATGATGGGCGGGGTATAAATAAATAAATTATCATCATCATCATCATCATCATCATCATTGTTACATCAGTTTAATCTTAGAATTACTGTACATTTTCTTCTTTAAAGGGAACCTGTCTTAATTATAACTCTATGAGTTATAATTTTTGTACATATACCAGCACTGTTGTGTCCTTTTTTGGCAAATGGGACATGCAAGCAGGGTTCAAATCCCACTCTAACTGGGTGACCATTGGCCATTTGACCTCTTTCTCAGCCTTACTGACCTCACAGGGTTGTTGTAAGGATAAAAGGAGGAGGGGGAGAACGGATGCTTTTTCTGGGGGGACGCATACCCCTAAACATTTTGTGAATCTAAGTTTGGCCTCATTGAGGGGCAGTATTTCAATATGAGAAGGAAAATGAGAGTACCCCGAAACACTGTTTTTAGAAAAAAAGCACTGGGGAGAACCATGGATACCATCTTGAGCTCCTTGGAGGAAATGTGGGGTATCAATGTAAAAATAAAGTATAATAAAGTTGCACCATCTGGTAGTAAGAGATACAGAGCAGATGTGCAATGGTCCTGGTGAAATGTTACAGATAACTCAGCCAGTACATAGTTAAGCTAGTACAGCAACTCATTCATTCATTCATTCATTCATTCATGTATGTCATTTTACCCAGTTCTTTGGTTGAAAGGGCTCCCAGAGCTGCTTACAGATCAATAAAAAACAAAACAGTCTTTGCCCTCAGGCTAAAAACAATTTTCTTTTGAATGAAGCAATGGATAAATTTACCACCACACTAGGTAGAGCTTTCTTGGGGTGGGGAAAATAAAATTTATCATGGGCTAGACCCAGCTCAGGGGTTATTTACTATCAGTTCCTGCACCATCTTGTTGGCTGTGGTTGAATAAACTAATGCAGTCCTATGTCTGGGTTTGATTAAATTAGGTAAATATGGATAGGTTTTCTAGCCAGCTTTTTTTCTTCTACTTTCAGAAGTCTCTGATCCAGTGTTGGGATTTGGGGCATTATGAGTCAAAATAAGATGCCTATAAACAGCTCTTCTGTCACAAGCAGCTTTTAAAAGTTAAAGTGTATAAAATGTCACTAATAGGAACTCCTAAAGGGGGAAAAAATATCCTCAGATGTTTTGCCCATGCATAGTGGCCAAGAAAAACTAAGCTACCAATCAAGAGATCCTGAGTTCATAACTTACCTCTACCATGAACTCAATAGGAAATTCCACCATTAAATTCCATTGATGCGGAGCTAAATGTTGGAGAAAGCATACAGAATCCTATCAAGAGGACTTATAACCAAGATTTGGGCTGCTGAAAGCATATTTTGTATCATAGTAAACAACATATATTTGCCTCCCTCTTCTGAGGGAAGGTAATCCTTGAGAACTCAGAGCACCCACAGCAGGTTTATCTATCCCATTCAATCTAGACTGAATTTTTGATCTAAAAGGTGGGAGTACACCAGTATTTCAAACACCTTCATGTTAAAGCTTCAGCACCATGACATTTTTTAAAAATCCGGTGCTGGGTCATGTAATGAGAAGATCAAGCTCTGAATAATTACAAATATTTACTCGGCTAGAGAAGAGTATGATGGAAATGTTCCTGTATCTTGGACATTTGAATACAAATCCCCACAGTAAGATTAGTGGTGTGTGGCTAATCCTTTAATCACCGAAGCAAATTATCTACCGAAAGTTAAGAAACAGCCTCCTCAACAACATTTTATCAACAGAAAGATTAAGCTCTTGACAGGAAATATTTCATTATTATCATTTTAAAAGAATGTACATCTTTATTCTACTAGTGACATATTTGCTAGGTGGGCAGCCTGCAGGACACCTTTGTAAAGTAAACTGGGGAAACACACATAAGACATTGATAAATATATTGCCCTATCATACCTAACATCTTCAACAGCATGTTGAACATGTCTGTGAATTGACTAATTATATTCCTCTCCTTAGCAAGTTTGCTGGCATGATGTAGAAGAAATAAGGAGGGAAACCTGTGAAGGGAATTGAAGGAACTTACAATGCTTTGCAATAAGTCACAGCAAGCTACTACTGGTTCTACCACCTCCTTTGGGCCAGACTGTAAAAGGCCCTGCATGACACGGAAGAGCTCTGCTGGATGACAAAGTGAGGATGCACCAGGGAGAAGAGTCGGTGGAAGAAGACTGGAAGAAATTTAAAGATTATTTACAGAAATATTGCAAAATTAATGAATGTTAGAGTGATTTTGGATTGAAATTAAGTGGCTTCTAGCTGTATAGGCTTTAAAGTTATAAATAGATTAAGATTAAGGATTAGGATTAAAAAGGTTAAAAGAATGGAAAATTGGTTTTTAATAGGTAATTTAATGTTATGTTATATTAAGATTAAGGACTGGGATTAAAAAGGAGGGAAAGGAATTGCTGGACTAACAAACTGAATTGGAATACAAAAGAGGGAGGTATGAGGAGGTTCGGGAAACAAGTAAATGTAAAAGTAGTGATGAAAAGAAGGAATTGTTTTTTAACTGTTTTTTCTTTTTTCTTTTTGTATTTTGTTTGTGTACTTTTCTTTATATTCTTGAATTTTTCTTTTTTTTGATGTGATTTTTTTCTTTGTGAAACTTTAATAAATATCATTTTAAAAAGAAAAAAAGACAAAGTGAGGATGCAATGGAGGCTGGTTGCATTCAGCCAGATCTTTCCTTCACTTGTGTTTGAGCCGTATCCCAGCTTGTTTCCTCACCCTAAGCTCTGGAATACACCAGGGAGCTTAGCAGGCTCCATTCAGATGTTCCAGACGTCAGCCAGGACTTCGACAGGAGCATCAGTCATATCAGCCGGAAAATCTGGAAAGCCATTGGATCCATCAGCCCCTGAGGGTGGACCATCCTAATAGATCCCCTGCCTCTACAGAGGGGAATAGGTGCTCAAAGCCTAAATCTGAACAGGAAGAGATCTGACCATGAAAAGGGACTGATGTCAATATCCCTAGGGCTGAAAGGCAGTGCTCTGTCCTGTATCTTGGGCAAGTCAATTGAAAAATTGTGGTTTTTTGGCATTTTTGTAAAAAAAAAGATTGACAACTTTCGGGGTCTTCCTAAAAAATAGCTCAGAGTATCACTTGCCTCATGTGTTGAGCCAATGACATGCTGAGACAGGCCCATGGTCATCATGGCAGTCATGAAGTCCTGAGCTACCCCAAAGCCAGTTGCCTCAGCATGGAAGTGAAGGAATGGGTTTCCCAAATCTAAATCCTGACTGTGTAGTCAGTCTGGAACGGGCCCCAAAATCCACATTTTTCCTTCTCCAAGGGAGCATTCTAAAATGCATTAACTTGAGCTGTTGAGCAAATGCATAACAGGAACCCAGCTGTATAAACAAAGCACTCTCCTTTATCAGTCCGTGACGGTAATGTATGGCCTTGACTGTTCCAGTGGAGCAGGGATGGCACGTCTGGGTCTTATCTTACATCCGGACCACACTCTGACGCACAGACCTAGTCCGGGAACAGTGCCAGGAGAGTTGGTGTCCTTCTTACCCCAAGATAAGATGCCGGAACAGGTATACCTTTATATGGTCAAGAGTACAGGAAGAGGAACACCCTTTTATGGTTAAAAGTACGGGAGCAGGAACATCTGTGATGTCAACCTGCATGTATAAACTGACGTGGCTGGATACCTGGGGAAGGGGGGAGAGGGTGCCTGGAGGATATATATACTGCATGAATTTTCTCATTTCTTTGGACTTGCTGTGAGCTGACCACGCAAGTGCCTTCTGCTATCCAGAAAGCAGAATAAACTCTTTCTCTGAACCAACCCTCGGTGTCATTTGACTTCCTTCCTCCCGTCCAGGAGCAACGCTCACCCTACCAATTGGTAAAGTCCAATAAGGCTACAGAAGTTTAAGTCCCCCAGAACTAGCAGTCTGGGAGTCCTCAACACTGCTTCCGAATCCAGCTCTATCAGCTCAGGCATGGAGACTTCTGGGCAGTGAGGGGGCAGTAAACCAGCACAATCCCTAATCTGTCCCAATTGCCCAATGCCAGGAACACACACTCTAGATCCCCCCCCCCAAAAAAAAAACTGGACAGAGAGCCTGGAAAGAGAAATGGAATCTCTATAGTCCACAGCAACCCCCCTCTCCCCAACCCTCAAGTCTTCCCTGATGCTGCCCTGAGGTGGGTACAGTTGGGTGAGGCCAACACCATTCTGCTCACCCACCCAGAAGAGTTTGGATTTGATATCTCGCTTTATCACTACCTGAAGGAGTCTCAAAGTGGCTAACATTCTCCTTTCCCTTCCTCCCCCACAACAAACACTCTGTGAGGTGAATGGGGCTGAGAGACTTCAAAGAAGTGTGACTAGCCCAAGGTCACCCAGCAGCTGCATGTGGAGGAGTGGAGACGCGAACCCGGTTCACCAGATTACGAGACTCTTATCCACTACACCACACTGGCTCTCTCAGGTCTCAGTGATACAGATCAGATCGACCTCCTCAACCATAATCAGAGCTCTTGTCCCACAGAGGACAAGAGTGTCCTGACTTCTGCAAACAGACAATAGGGTTGCACCACAAATACATGGAGAGGAGATATTAATTCAAATCTGTAGATCTATACATAATCTGTTGATACATAAACACACACCACATCTTAGCTGCTGCTCTGAAACAAACACTCAGCCTTCAAATGCTTTCCCCTGCTTTAAATATATCAGTCGTGTCTCAAACACCAATATCACATTGCCAGAAACCTGTTTGCTAAAACTTGTCATGCTGCCAAAAATTATAGATAATCCACTGCCAACACACATTTCCCCCTGTAATTTTGAAATTCTGGACCCAACAGCATCAATCAAGATAAAATGTAGCCATCTTAATTCAAATGCAAAAATAATTAATTTGGTGGAGGGAATTATATTCAATAGCATCTAAATTTCAAAACTTTTTTTTTTTTTTTTGTTTCTCCATTTGAAGATGTGAAACATCACTTCAGCAGAGTGATGATTGGTCTCATAAATTAATATTCAGCCAACATTATGCCTCAGATAACCTTTTTCACAACATGAATATGTTGATTAATTTGCGAAACCGAGATCTTGAGCTAGCCTTCTAAACATCCAAGAGCTTTCATTGCAGGCCAACTCATAACAACTCATTCCAATGAGAATAGCTTTGACTTTCAGATTTCCATGTGGTCTTTTAGCTCCTATTCACGCTTACGCTGCATTTTGCTTAGCCCATCTGTCTCCAATTACTTTGATTGTTTTCTTTGGGGGGTTGGTTTGTGCTTGGTTTTTGTTTGCTTTTTATCAGATTGGGGTAGCTGCTCTTTAAATTCAGTAGGATTGACTTATTGCATGAAAGCAATAGATTCTGAGACAGAAAGAAACAATCAGACAGTAGGCTACTGCTTAAGCACATCATGGTATCTCTGTTCCAAGCATGTCTTTTCATGCCAGCGGTCAAGCTGGGATAGCTCAGTCAGTAGAGCATCAGACTCTTAATCTCAAAGTTGTGGGTTTGAGGCCCATACTGGGCAAAAGATTCCTGCATTGTAGAGGATTCAACTTGATTACCCTTGTGGTCCCTTCCACTTCTATGATTCTATGGTCCCCCAACATCTACGGTTCATTCACAAATGCATTTTTAGCCCCTTTCCAGTGTAGCATCTGATCAGGGCCAGATTTAGGTATGATGAGGCCCTTTATATGTCCAGCTGTCCTTTGCCAACAACCAATTGCTGCTGTTTTTTGTGTTGAATATATGCTATATGGTAATTTAGGGACCTAATACGTATCTAAAGTCATTTGCACATAACAAAATATGCATTTTATCAAAGTAATTGTTGAACTGAAATACAATTAAGAAGAATCAAATTAACAGTGAAATAAAATTAAGAAGAAGTATATTTTTGGGGGGCCCCGCAAGAGACAGGGGCCCTAAGCTATAACTTGTTTAGCTTATACGTAAATCTGGCACTGCATCTGATATTCTGCATGTGTGAATGGGTCACACATTATATATATATAATGCTGCAGATAGAGCTTCGATTTTATGACAGTACCCCAGACACAGTTCATTCACTGAGCTAACAGTCGAGGGATGATTCCCATAAATTCATCACATGATGACTACATGTGTGAATGATCCATCACAGCTCTAACTGTGATTAGAACATAGCTTTCCTCCAGTGCTGTCTCAGATGAAATACTTTTTCCATGAGGACAGTAGGCAGATTCAACCAAGCGTCATTCATTGTACAGTGGTACCTCGGGTTAAGAACTTAATTTGTTCCGGAGGTCCGTTATTAACCTGAAACTATTCTGAACCTGAAGCACCACTTTAGCTAATGGGGCCTCCTGCTTCTGCCACGCCGCCGGAGCATGATTTCTGTTCTCATCCTGAAGCAAAGTTCTTAACCTGAGGTACTATTTCTGGGTTAGTGGAGTCTGTAACCTGAAGCATATGTAACCTGAAGTGTATGTAACCTGAAGCGTATGTAACCCGAGGTACCACTGTAATGAAATCAAGGGTGAACCAGCTTCAGAAACAGAAATAAAGAAATAGAGTGAAAAACAGAAAGTATAGAAATCAAATAATATATAAGCATGTTTGAACCAGTGCCTTGGCTAAGGGACTATACCTATGGAACTAGTAGCTGTCAGTATGACGGAGTGGAGTCCCTTAACTGATCTCCAGACTGGTGAACTGCTGCTGCAAATTCAGAGGGAGAAAGGCAAAGTTGGGCAAGGTCAGCATCAAGCAAACTCACTGGCTGAGCCAATTGACTACTCCTACATAAGAGCCAACTCCTAGGGGCTGATGTCCCCTAGAAAATATTTGAGGGGGCTGCCTCCGCCAAAGTTAATGGGCATTGCCATTCAAGTCATGTACATGTGCCACATCTTGTGATTGATTATGTGGGGCGGGGCAATATTTCATTCAAAGTGGTACCCCTGTACTCTTGTGAGTGCATCTGCATTGCATTGTCCTCCTCGCCACCTTGCCCCTCCCTCCTCTTCTCTCTCCAGGTAAGTGACAGTGATTCATCTTCTGGTAGGTCCTGTTTGCCCCACCATGCCATCTGCTACTGCATGGAATCATAACAAGAGCCTGCTGGATCAGACCAATGACCCATTTTTAGTCCAGAATCCAGATCTCAAAGTGGCCAACCAGTTAGATGCCTATGGGAAACCAGAAAGCAAGACCTGAGCATAAGTGCACTCTCCCCTTCTGTAGTTACCAGCAGCTGGCATTCAGAAATGTTGATGCCTCCAACCATAGCCATTATAGCTGTATTCTATTTGGCTAAAGGTAAAGGTAAAGGGACCCCTGACCATTAGGTCCAGTCGTGACCGACTCTGGGGTTGCGGCACTCATCTTGCTTTATTGGCCGAGGGAGCCGGCGTACAGCTTCCGGGTCATGTGGCCAGCATGACTAAGCCGCTTCTGGCGAACCAGAGCAGCGCACGGAAACACCATTTACCTTCCCGCCGGAGCGGTACCTATTTATCTACTTGCACTTTGACGTGCTTTCGAACTGCTAGGTTGGCAGGAGCAGGGGCCGAGCAACGGGAGCTCACCCCATCACAGGGATTTGAACCGCCGACCTTCTGATCAGCAAGTCCTAGGCTCTGTGGTTTAACCCACAGTGCCACCCGCATCCCCATTGTATTTGGCTAGGAGTTCATAAACTGTCAGTTTGCATTGTCAGTACAGAAAGTATTGATTGAAAGTGTAGCGATCTTTCCTGTTCTGCTTAATTCAAGAGGGTTCTAGAAGGTTTCTTCTCTGTGTGAAAGAAGGTTCTTGTTTGGGTTATTCCTTCTGAGAAGTGGAGTTCAGCTGGTTTAATCTGGTTCTGTTATCTTTCTGTCAAGGTCATGCTGACTATAATAGTGGGGCCAGAAGGAGTCTGGGTTTCACTTACTTTCCCTTTCTATCTCTTTGCTCTGGTGTGGTATTCCATATACAGTGTTAAGGTTTAGTCTTATTATAAGTTATTGTAAGGTTTATTGTAAGTCTGCATCAACTGGATTTCTTATGGACAGTGCCAATCCTGAATGTATTGGATTTGTGACCATTATGCTCATTTGCCTTCAGTAGCAGTAAAGCTCTGCTGGATGAAATACAACTGCCTCTGGTCTATTTTGGGGGAACTCTGCAATGTGTTTACATTTTTCCTCCACATGCTCGTCATAAATATCCTTTGTTTGTGGGATCCTGGCAAAAATTAATAAATTGAGATATGGTCTTTGAAATTTGTAGGCAAATGGTACATGTTAACATGATGAGTCAATGACATACCTAGTGTAGAATATGCATCATGTTCTGGTTCTCTGTAGTTCAGGCACTAAAGTTTTTCACTCAATATATATATTTGTGAACATAATACTTTTAACTAGCCTTGTATTTGTTCCCCTTTCCATACTGGGGTACAGTATAGTGCAATGTACAGAGCATTGGGAATCACACAGGAAAATCGATATACGGATGCCATTCCCACCTCCCTGGCTCGTGTATCTTTTAAATTTTAATTTTCCCCATCACAGGTAAGCTCAGCTGCACCTGTTGAATTTCTGATGCCTGCATAGTTACTAAAGCACAGAAAACCTGCCAGGAAAAACACTGACAGCCTTAGGCCCTCAGCAAGAATCCTTTCTCAGGCATGCAACTCCATGGGTAGTATTCAGAAAGTCATTCTCAGCACAACCAATCTGTCAGTGTTGTTGCAAAAATGAAAACGCAGAGTGGGTTGGAGAGGGGAGGACACAAAGCACACACTGCAAACCAAAACATGCTATAGAAATGATTAATAAATTATATTGGAAGGGATTTTAAAAAGGAGAAAGGAATGCCACTTAAGTTTATTGTCTACCGTGGCTAGTAATTTTGCTGTTGCTCGTATTTCCGTGACAGCTAAAGGAACGAGGTGCTTGCTTGAAGTATATTTATAAAGAGCAGGACTTCCTCATGACAAGATTTAGTTGGCTTCTGGGGGGGAAAATACGTCTAAGTAGGCCACAAATCCAGAAAGCTGCCTCTTTAATAATGTAATTTTGTTGCACTGGGGCCCCATGTTGTCTGTTTACTCAGGCAGGTGGCTTGACTAGAGAGGAAAAGTGCCGATGATGCAATATGCTGACCCATATATTCTGTCCCGGAAGGCTGCACCAGCTGCCTTAGCATGTGCTTATTGTTTAAATAAGAGCACACATTTCCCTACCACCAACACCACCTCTCTATCACATTCCTCCAAGGAAATACCAATATAAATAATGTCATGTTATGTTACAGACGCTCCTCATGTCGGCAGCTCCTGAAATTCTCCCATTCTTTTTCCTTTCAGTGGATGTGTTGCCCTGCATCATTCCTTGCGCATTTTAATTTTGCCCCCTAGGTCAGCCGGCCCTCACCTAGGGTCCTGAAGATGTTTTGGAATATGGCTTTGCCGGCCAGGGCTGATGGGAGTTGTCATTCATAGCACCTGAAAGGCACCAGGTTGTCTTAGAGTCTGGACAAGGCGCCGCTAGAAGAGCTTATATAATGCTCCTCATCTGGACTGTTAGATTCCAAATGACCTGGCTTTGTTTGTGTAGCAGCACCATGGAGCAGATTTTCTTCTCCTTGCAGTTTCTAGACATTGCTTTTACTGGTGCTGCACATTTTAAACATTTTTTCAGTCCCCCTTTGAAGCTACAGATTCGCTTGAGCACTTATGTTCAAAACACAGAAAGGAATGTTGCAGGAATCAACCCCACTCTGAAGAGTTTTTAGGAATACAGTGGTACCTCGGGTTACATACGCTTCAGGTTACATACTCTTCAGGTTACAGACTCCGCTAACCCAGAAATAGTGCTTCAGGATAAGAACAGAAATCGTGCTCCGGTGGCGCGGCAGCAGCAGGAGGCCCCATTAGCTAAAGTGGTGCTTCAGGTTAAGAACAGTTTCAGGTTAAGTACAGACCTCTGGAACGAATTAAGTACTTAACCCGAGGTACCACTGTATGCATCACGTGAGTACGTGCATTAAAAAGAAGAGAATAGACTGACAACTACATGCCAATTCAAAAATTCATTTCAGAAGTTATCCCCGTAATAAGTATTGCAGGTAAGAAGGGCATCAGGAATATAATGGAAATATAATGGAGCAAGTTACTATGGGGAAATAACTAGGGCAATTGGATGGTCAATTGGAACTCAAGCTGTAGCTAAGCTATTTATTTTTTCAAAAGGTAAGCTTTCTGGAGCTATGCAGGCTAATGAAGTAAACTGGTCTAAGGAACTAACAACCTTGAATGCTGAAAATGGCAAAAAAACATATTCAGAGCAACAGTGCATATGTTTACAATCTGCATTCCAAGCAAGTTTTTTAAAATGTGCACACGCACAAACCCAACGAGACAAAATGATCAGATTTAACTGGATGAATAATCATTTTTCAATCCAACCATAAAACACATTTGTTTCATTGCAAACTCCACTAATATCACTAGTTAGGGTTTGGCCACTGTGGTAACTTTTCCCTAAGTACCTATGTTTAGGAGCAGAGTCATATATAGGATATGGAAAGGGGGAAATGCAAGTGAGGGGAGTTCCTCATATTCTAAAGCAGGATTGGAGAACCTCTGGCCCTGCAGATGTGCTGAACTACAACTCCCTTCAGCCCTAGCAAGGATGCCAATGGCAGAGAAGGTCAGTGGTTCGAATCTGTGCACTGTCCCAGCTTCTGCCAACTTAGCAGTTTGAAAGCACACAAGTGCAAGTAATAAATAGGTACCATTGCAACAGGAAGGTAAACAGTGTTTCCGTGTGTTCTGGTTTCCGTCACTGTGTTCCGTTGCACCAGAAGTGGTTTAGTCCTGCGGGCCACATGACCCGGAAAGCTGTCTGTGGACAAACACGGCTCCCTTAGCCTGAAAGTGAGATGAGTACCACAACCCCATGGTTGCCTTTGACTGGACTTAACCGTCCAGGGGTCCTTTACCTTTACCTCTGAAGGACCAAAGGTTTCATACATGTTCTAAATGAAAGCTGCATACAGGGTTTAAGAGAATGCTGTTTGTGATGTGGCGTGGTAGCCTTTTTTTAAAAAAAACTGCACAAAGAATGTGCATGCGCCATTAGACTAAACTAAAGCAGCTCTTTGAAATATTGGGAAATTTTGAAGCAGGAAGGAGACAAATTGAAACTGCAGAGTTTTGAGAAACTAAAAGATAAAGTGCGAGACTGGCTTCACTATTATCAAATAAGAGAGGCTTATAATTTAGACAAAAAAATTGGCTTCCAGGTGGAAAAATCAAAGTTGGAAACAGAACTGTTAGATCCTAAAACAAAGATACTTTCAAGAATGTATAACTTGCTGTTAAAATGGAACACTCAGGACGAGACGGTTAAATCTGCTATGATTAAATGGGCACAGGACGTTGGGCATAACATTATGTTTGCTGACTGGGAACAGTTGTGGACCACAGGTATAAAATTTATGGCATGTAATGCCTTAAAAGAGAATATTATGAAAATGATTTATAGGTGGTACATGACACCAGTCAAGCTTGCAAAAATCTATCATTTGCCCGATAATAAATGTTGGAAATGTAAAGAAACTGAAGGTACATTCTTTCACCTTTGGTGGACATGCCCAAAGATCAAGGTGTTCTGGGAGATGATCTATAATGAAATGAAAAAGGTATTTAAATTTACCTTCCTGAAGAAACCAGAGGCCTTCCTCTTGGGTATAGTCGGCCAACTGGTGCCAAAGAAGGATAGAACTTTTTTTATGTATGCTACAACAGCAGCAAGAATACTTATTGCAAAGTATTGGAAGACACAAGATTTACCCACTCTGGAAGAATGGCAGATGAAGGTGATGGACTATATGGAATTGGCGGAAATGACTGGCAGAATCCAAGACCAGGGAGAAGAGTCGGTGGAAGAAGATTGGAAGAAGTTTAAAGACTATTTGCAGAAATACTGTAAAATTAATGAATGTTAAAATGATGTTGGACTGAAAATAAGTGGTTTTGGTAATAAGGTTAATAAGAATATGTAAATATTGATAGTTATATGGATGAAAATATATAGTTATAATAGGTTAAGATACAGAGTAAAGATAAATGAAAGAGGGTAACGATTTGCTGAAAGGATTTTGTAAATGGGAATACAAAAAGGGGAGGTGTGAGGAGGTCAAGGAAATAAGTAAATGAGCCTAAAGACATTGAAAAATGGACTTTTTCTTTTTTAAAATATTTTTTCTTGGTTTTTTTTCTTTTTTTCTCTCTATTTTTTAGCTATCTGTTTTTTGTATTTTGTATCATCCTCTTTTTTCTTTTTATTCTCCTTTTTAGGTCTCCTTTTTGGTATTTTTCTTGTTAGCTTTTTCCCCCCCTCTCTATGTGTAATTTCTGGTTCAATTTTTTTAATTCTTTAAATCTATGTTTATTGTAAAATTTCAATAAATATTTTATATAAAAAAAAAATAAACTAGAGCAGCTCTTTGGCGGTCAGCCAAAAAAATCATACACTAAGGATGGAAACAATATTAAGACAGCTTGGGTATGGCACAGATGCATAGTGAATACTTTGCTTTTGTATTTTTTTTTTTTTTTTTTTTTTTTTTTGGTAAAGTTTATAGTGCTAAATAGTGCCATACTGAAAATATGGCTGATCTAAATGACAACCAGTTCTTACTCACAGGAAGCAAGTTGAGAGCTCTTTCCCTTTGACTAGTAATTTGTGCATGAAGGAATCACGTAGGCAGAGCCAATGATGGGGTTCTTCTTCACACACAAATACAACTAACTCTTCAGGTCAAGTGATGGTTTTGTAGGCATGAATCACATCTCTTTGTGTGGAAAGAATTACACTGCCAGGAAGTGTGAATCAGCCTGGCATGTGGAGAAATGGAAGTCACTGATTCTGAAGCTGAGGAACTTAGTGCTATGCTCTCACATCTAAAGCAACGAGCAGGGGGGGCATAATAATAATAATAATATTGTTGTTGTTGTTGCTTAGTTGTTTAGTTGTTTAGTCGTGTCCGACTCTTCGTGACCCCATGGAGCAGAGCACGCCAGGCACTTCTGTCTTCCACTGCCTCCCACAGTTTGGCCAAACTCATGCTGGTAGCTTCGAGAACACTGTCCAACCATCTCGTCCTCTGCCATCCCCCCTGTCTTTCCCAACATCAGGGTCTTTTCCAGGGAGTTTTCTCTTTTCTTCTCATGAGGTGCCCAAAGTATTGGAGTCTCAGCTTCAGGATCTGTCCTTCCAGTGAGCACTCAGGGCTGATTTCCTTCAGAATGGATAGGTTTGATCTTCTTGCAGTCCATGGGACTCTCAAGAGTCTCCTCCACCACCATAATTCAAAAGCATCAATTCGTTGGCAATCAGCCTCTGTTATGGTCCAGCTCCCACTTCCATACATCAGTACTGGGAAAACCATAGCTTTAACTATACGGACCTTTGTTGGCAAGGTGATGTCTCTGCTTTTTAAGATGCTGTCAATAATAATAATAATGATGATGATGATGATGATGATGATGATGTTTAATGCTTGACGATGGATTAGCCAGGCAAGACTGTATTCAGATATGATTAGATTAGGGATGACTGGCCCAATTCCTGATTTGGGAGATGTCCAAAGAGCAAATCCATAATTTCATTTATGTGATTTCCCACCCCAGCCCGGGAACTCCCCATCCCAAAGAGAATTTCATATCACTTAGATGAACATCAATTCCACAATCTCATCTTCCTGATGCCTACTTTCCACCTTCAAGGATTTCCATTCTTGAGCTATATGCTCAATACTTCATGGGGAGGGGGAAAAGACAACTTTGAAACAGCACCTATGATTAGCATTCATCACTGGATGTTTTCCTGCTCCATTTCCCAAAGTGTGAGGAATATTGACTTTATTTATTTATTTGATTTATTTGGGGGGGGGGGGGGATTGTATACCACGCATCATAGGATGTTTACCACACACATGAGACAATGATTTACAATAAAATAAAATGCAACTTAAATGCCAAGTTGAGGAATATTTACTTATGAGACCTCCTTATGAGTTATAGGCACCATAGTGAGTAGCTTCTTGACCCTGAAAATAATTGGGTTACGACAAAACAACAGGATGCGGGGAGAAACAAGAGCATCATAAGCTTTCACCTCCCCTCCATGTATTCCTGGAAAGGTGTACTTGAAAAATTAGTCATAGGCATTGTCAGTTTAGCATTTCCTAACCTGCTTTGCTTCATGGGCTGCCTCTTAGAGGAGTGAGCAAATGCTAACACAGCGACTTCATGTCCCATGCTCCAACTAAAAGTACAAGAGAAGTTGCAGCTCAGTGGCATTCAATTATCTCTTTTCAGTGTGTGACTTGGGTCTGAGCAGTGTTGGAGCTATTTAAAAGGCTTGATGAAGGACTCCAATCAACCATACCATCTATTTCATATTTGCAGTCTATAGTCTATTTCATCATCATCATCATCATCATCACCAGATGGGCGGGGTATAAATAATAAATTATTACTATTATTATTATTATTATTATTGCCATACCTCATGTTATGTTTGCTTCAGGTTGCATGTTTTCAGGTTGTGTCCTGCATAATGGAATGGGTTACTTCCGGGTTTCGCCGCTCGCGCATGTGCATACGCGCAAAATGACATCACATGCATGCGCAGAAGCGGCGAATCGCAACCCGCACTCACGCAGACACTCAGACGCGGATTGCGTTTTTTTCAGGTTGCAAACGGACCTCCGGAATGGATCCCATTCGCAACCAGAGGTACCACAGTATTCTTATTATTATTATTAACCAAAGGAAAATGCAGAAACATCAGCAAACTCAATGCTTAGTAAAAAAAAAAAAAAGGTAACAACAGCCCCACCCCACCCGAGAAAATGTTGGAGAATTGTCTCCCTCCCACAACCTTTCGGAGGGCTATGTTTCACACTCCATCCAAAGAACCCTCAAAGGAGAGCTGGCTAAAAATTCTGGTTTGGATCTAAAAAAATTATCTCAAAGCAGAACCATTTACGAGTGCAAACACTTGATGCATGTAACCATGGATGGCAGGTTAGAGCTATGAGGTAAAAGTTACCACAACCACTCAGCTGTGTTTGGTGTGATGAACCTGTTTAATAAATAAATATTTACTGGCATATGGCGCTCCTGTGCCTGTTTGGTGCTGATATATTCAAATGAAGTTGTAAGATCCTCTATCTCACCATGAAACATACGTATTATTGTTCCATGCAGTCATGACAACAGCACAAAGACATTTCAATTAATGGTTTTGATGGCATAAACACAAAGATAAGACCAGCTGTAGCGTTTATAAGGCAATAGGACTGACTCACTGAAATTCAAATGGTGACTAATGACCTGAGCACTGTTCTATGTGCAAACACCACACAAACCACACCATCAGTGGGTTTGCTTTTTGAATGTTTTCCCTCCCTGTTCAAACATGATGAGCCTAATGAGAAAGATGATGTTTTGTCAGGTTGCGGGGCTACTAACTGAAATCCTAGTAATGTCCAAGAAAAGTGAGCAAGGACATTCTGACTTATGGTAAAATTGTGCTTACCTGTGATGGAGTTCCGGAATAAAAAATTTGAATTATTGAGGCAGGCGAGGCTCCCGTTAAAATATTCAGCTCAGGAATACGGAGGGAGCAAATAACTGAGTATATGAACAAGGGATTTATTTACTTCAACAAACAAGTTCATCAAACATGCCACCATATATTGCTGTGTCCCAAGGATGTCCACACATCACTGAGTGTTTGTTTATCATCCCTGAACTCCCATAATGGAATCCAGCATTGGAGAAAAGATAGAAGGGAACAAAATTGTTTTATTAATGCTTTCTCCTTTGTTCCATATAGAGCTGTATAGACAGTTCACTCTAAATTTCCCAGTTGTTTCTCTCAAGAAACAACTGTCAGGTCTGCCTCATTTTTCCCCCCTTTGTCAAAATTTGGTGGCATTTCCACAATTTATCAAATAAGTTCTTCTCTCCTCACAATTCTGAGTGAGCAATCTGCTATTTGACACTCCTGGGATGGTTGTTTCTCCTCATAGATGCTGCAGGGCAGAGATACAGGGACACTGGTTGCTTCTGTTCTGCAGATTTGGAGACCTGATTTCAAGCCATAGCAGCAAATGCAAACTTGAATCCAAGTGGCTGTTGTCTCAGAGCCTGCAAAGATAATTAAATGCATTAAAATGGTGTTGATTTCTTATTTGGATAGTGTTTTATTGCAATGAACATAAACTCTGTCTCAGTGCTTTCGAGGAATGGACAGCACCTGATTGTTACAGGCCATAACTTTACATTGCAGTTCTTACAAGAAAGAGTATCTGAGATGCTCACTCAGATTTTTGTGGAAATCTAGGGCATGGGACTGAAAAGTTTTTAAAATTTCAGGAAAAGGGGGACATGGTTCACACATTCTTAATAAGATAATTGATTGCAAATTATCTGGTAGCTGGTTAACTATATGTTTTTGACTTACAAGGATGTACTTTCTGTGATGTACTTTTTGAAACATATTTTAATAAGCATGACTGATTACCCAAGTTTCCTGTCTCGTTACATAGTGATTTAATTAAGCTAAGGAATGTGTTGGGAAAGTTTGCTTCTCACTGGAAACATTTCACAAACTAATGAACAAGAGGCTAGAGGTTAGGATGCATTCTGCACATCAACTCCCCCCCCCCCCCCAGTGAATAAATAACTAGTTGTGACAACTGTCAAGGATGTCTATGCATGGTACACAAATGAGAGTTACATAGTATGTGGGGGATGGAAACTTTAGTAGACTTCTGAAAAAGTACAATGGAACTTCAGATTATAAAACTGAGTAAGGAACAAAACACAAACACTGTTCATTCAGAGTTCCAAAGCTCCTCTGCCTTTGTGATTCAGTTAAGGGTTACAATATACAGTTATAAAAACAGATAAAACCATTGCAATTATAAAAAGTACAACTGTATCAAATAGAACAGAAGAGTATAAACTCAGCAACAGAGGTGGGTCCCACAAAACAAGGAGCAAAAGGGATACAAGGAAGTTGTTAGATTCACCCTCTGTGAATCTAGGGCATCGGTAGGCAAACTAAGGCCAAGTTGCCGGATCTGGCCCAATCGCCTTCTAAATCTGGCCTGCAGACGGTCTGGGAATCAGCATGTTTTTACATGAGTAGAATGTATGATTTTATTTAAAATGCATCTCTGGGTTATTTGTGGGGCATAGGAATTTGTTCATCCCCCCCAAAAAATATAGTCCTGCCCCCTACCAGGTCTGAGGGACAGTGTACCCACCCCCTGCTGAAAAAGTTTGCTGACCCCTGATCTAGGGGGTCCCACAGAGAAAGCCCTCTCCACCTGAAAATATTAATGGCAATTAGCTAATATGAAATATAACAATGTATTCAAAGGGGAAATTGTAGAAGCAGTGGGCATGCTTGGTGGTTCATATTTTGGCCTGAACTCACCATGAACATCTCCCTTGTTCTCTTATAATGGCAATGGCGCCCAACTGAGAGGAAAATGCAATTGAGTTCTAGCGTGTTCCGACTGACTAGAGGCAAGTTCACATATAGTTTCTCAGATGAATAATACTATGCAAGTAGCTCCCATTCACATGATCTATACACCATGAAGAAGAGGGAAGAGATTGCATTGGCCAGGCATATTTCTGTCAGTGTATACCTGAAGAGACCTTATTCATGTATATGGGACTATATAGATAAATAATTACACCAGCCAGTACTAACATAGAATGCAGTGCATAGCAACATATCCTTTAAAATCTATTTCTGCTATCTCAGGTTTCATAACAACTCAAGCCACATCTGTGGACAAATTTATTGCTATGAAGAACATGGAATTATTTACTAAGCAAATTGTCTGTGCACCACTTAAAGTCCATTTCCATTATCAAATAACTTCTCCTACATGTCCTGATCTAAAAGAGAAAAGCAACAGAGAGATGAAACCTACTTCAAGGTCATTTGGCATTTCATGATGCCAGATGAGGTTTTCAATTAGTTTAGAATATTTCTAATCTGACAATGCAGACCAAACCCCATTTATGAGAAAACATGAAATAAAACTCCCAACTTTGCAAAAGAGCACAAAATAATATGGTTTTCCTCAAAAGAAAATTCTATCGGGTCTACCATTGTGGATTAAAAGGATATAAACAATACTGCTTTAAAGATCTGTTGTTCTGTTACATTGGGAGTCCAGGGAAAAAACAATATGTAACCAGACCTTCAAACTCAACTTAGTTTATTGCAATGTAACTAGACTAAGGGAAAAGCTTTGCTTAGCAGCTAGAACTAGAGCAGAACTATGGGAGCCCAACAAGGCCACAAAGCACTAACTTAACCTATTAGAATACGCAAAATGCTCATTTTTACTGTTGCTTCAAAAAGAGTAAACTCCTGCCTATGCAAAATTAATATTAAGGATAAAATAAGATGTGGACACATCAGAAATTGCTTTCAATCTTTCTAATGTGAAAGTTATCAATTTAGTGGGCAGATCTACATTATACTTTTTTTTAATTAGTTCCATACTATTCATTGTATCTTTTTCTCCTCCCTTCCACAATTCTGGAAATTGAAGTTTAGTTAAAGTGCTTTACCTAAGTGCAAATCCCATTTTACTCAGCTGGGCATACCTCTAAGTAGAGATACGGAGAATAACACCATGAAGAAGCTTAAGACTGAAAGGTAGATATATGCATTGTAAATGCTCAGGGTACTATTAGAGTTTGCAGAACTTTTATATCTAAAAACCAAACCTTCAGTTCAGGTTGAAAGAGTTTGTGGCACCACTCATGATTAATAAGGCTTGGATAATATATATTATGCCCAGGGGTGGGGAATTAAACACTGAACTTTTTGATCCATCTCCATATTTTCCTTGAACTAAATACATCACATGAGAACTTCTGAAAAGTGATCTCAAAACTGATGGATCAGTGTAATTAATCAATACTTTTCAGTGTGCTGCGGTTTTGCATATAAATCATTTCACCAGTCACTTTCTTGGTATGTACCATGGTGATAGAAAAACCGTATTTTGGAACTGCAAAGGGTTGTTTTTTTTGCGCATTAACCCTTGCTGTGTTAAAAATAGAAATACAGCAATACATCTGACAAAAAAAATTTGCCTGCTCTGTTTTTACTTGGGTGAATAAAAATTACTTGCCGATACTATTCATGCCTAGTGAGGACTTTTTGACAAATATTATTATGGGGATGAGGTGAAATTCTCTAACAGTTCTCCCCAGATAAAAATACATTTCTGAGAATTTTTAGTGCACTTAATGTTGAATGAAATACTATTTTTGTTCAAACTGATGGATGAAAGAAGGAATAAGCTAAGAGAAGAGGCTAAGCTCATTCTTCCTTCAATAATATTAAAATGATATTAAAGGATATTAAATGGAGGCCATTTCACCAAATAGTTTCAGGACAGAAGTGAATTTTTCCAACTGTTCAGGAGTTCAAATAAGAATACACACACACACACACACACACACACACGTACACTATGGCTGTTATTTTAACTAAGCATACCATACATGTATTGTTTTATAAGACCTGAAGCAAACATAACACATTCTCATGTGCAGACAAGTGTGTCAGCTAAGCAGCAAGTTCTCAAAGAGTCTTCATTGATCCATTACGAATGCATAGAAGTGACTACTTCTTGCATAATATGCTGTTCAAGTGAAACAGCATGGTTTCTAAATAAGAAATAATGTAAAATGTTCCAGCCTTTCAGTTTGGCTGGAGAAATGTGAACAATGCCCAGGTTTCTCCCGTTCTTGTTCTTAGTTGTTTATTTGACAATCTCCACTGCGGCAGTTTTAACCTGCTCCACATAATAACTACTGGCACATAATATCTGTTTAATGTTTCACGACACATCTTGTAGACTTGGACGTTCCACCGTACTGCTGCAAACTTCCCAAATTTTTGTAATGGTGTGGTGAGTAATTGTACATGAACGGTGCATCACATTATAACAATTACCATGTAGAAGAGCAGTAGCCTGCTTGATGTCCTCCAGATGTTCTGGACTACAACCCGTTTCATGCCTGACCATTGGCCATGCTGGTAGGAGCAGAAGGGAGCAGATGGGAGCTGTAGTTCACATCCTCTGGAGGGCATAACATTCCCTACTACTGATACAGAAATAGGGTTCATTCCAACTTCCAGCCCCAAAACTCCAGAAATTGCTCAGTCATTGTTCCAGTCCAGAGATTTATTCACTTCAACCAAAAAGCAGGATTCATATAATACCAGAAGACTCTGGGCCCATTCTGGAAATCGTATTATTGTTGGGGCCTGCCATGCTCTGTGATTTACACATACTCTAAAGCTGCTAATATACTCCTGAGTTTTATCACTCCAGAATCTACCAAGATTTCAAAAACAGACTCTAGTGGTTCTGTCTAGCTTTAATCTCCATGTGCCTATAATACCTCCACCATCTCCTAAAACATTTATTAAGAGCAAGCCAGTATATGGGAGTGTTCTGCTTCAAAGTGAATGGTGGCTCTGACATTGCTACACCTCTTCCAGCCACCCCTGCCTCATCTTTGCATGGCTGGCAATGACAGCAGTGCAGTAGCCATTCTCTTCTCCCCTCTTCCATTTCCCCCCACTGCTGCACTAGTGCTAGCAGTGCTGGTGGCTTCTCCTCTACCTCCTCCTTTCTGCCTTATTTTCCTTTGAAAAAGCTCCAAGGGAATCCTTCTTTAGAGCCAAACAATCAAAGTTCTTATTGGTTAAATAATTTTTTAAATTAATTTTTCATTAATAACAATCCAATGAAAGCCACATTAATCCAATACCAAATTATATTACAATTAAAAGAGCCATTAATCCAATTCCAAATTAAACAATTTTAGATGACTTCCCATGTTCTGGTATTCAGGGAATGATGTTGTTCTTTCATTGTCCTCCAGTCCTTAGTTAATCCAAATACAACAGTTCCAATCTTAATCCTTTATTTTGACAGCCACTGATATGATGACTTTCGTTCGTATTTAACTATTCCATATCCATTAATTTGCAAGAGGAGTTTGTATTCTGTAGATTTCTGTGTGAAATGTTTGTTTTACATTCGCCATTATCTTCATGTTGTAATCCATCATCTTCAGCATTTCCCCTTTCACTGCAATTGTCACTGCGCCACAGCTTCACGCCATCTTGCTTATCCCAAACCGAAAGAAATCTGGCATCTCACCATAACTCCAGGCAGACTTCCAGCATTATCTTCTTTGATTCCTTTCCCATACATTAACAAGCTGGTATCTCGCCACAGCCATGATAAGTCAGAGCTAGAGTCCTCTTTAAAAGGTCAATGTCACAAAACATTACAATGTTTTCACACAGTTCAATTCTTTCAATTAATCCGTAAAAATTATGAAGTTCTTGTTAACTCCCTCTTGCAATCCATTAATAATTACATTCCATTAATAACCACAGAGCCTAGGGCTTGCCGATCGGAAGGTCGGCGGTTCGAATCCCCATGACGGGGTGAGCTCCCGTTGCTCAGTCCCAGCTACTGCCAACCTAGCAATTCGAAAGCATGTCAAATTGCAAGTAGATAAATAGGTACTGCTCCAGCGGGAAGGTAAACGGCATTTCCATGCAGTGCTTTGGTTTTGCCAGAAGCGGCTTAGTCATGCTGGCCACATGATCCGGAAAAACTGTCTGTGGACAAACGTCGGCTCCCTCGGCCAGTAAAGGAAGATGAGCGCCACAACCCCAGAGTCATTCATGACTGGGCTTAACTGTCAGGGATCCTTTACCTTTACCTTTTATTAGTAGTTAATTCTTTCTTTGGGGAAGAAATCTTAAACCCTCTCTCAGATTGAGTGAGGTGATGCAGGGATAGGGTGGAGGCTGTTGAAGTTAAGAGTAGAGAAATTACAGCTAAGAAGCTTAAATCATATATATGACTGACACTCTTCTTCGGAAATTAAACCAGTGTCCAGAGTTTAAAAAACTTTACTTGTAGAAACTTATAGATCAATTTAAAGATAACATTTGCAGACACATGCTAATCTAGGCATTAGTTTACAGCCTTAAACAACTTTATTCCGCCCCCCCCTTTCCAGAGCTCAGCACTGTCAGCCATCTGTATCTCAATTAGGCCATGCCTTGCAGCTCCTAGGAGAGATTTTCACTTTTACCTTCTCCTGCAGCTTTGCTCTCTTTTAAGCAGAGAAGAAGCACTCCAACACTCTATTCATCTTAACAGTGTTCACAGTGAATTCTAAAGCACAGTAATCTCGCTTCACATGAAATGGAGACTCTCCTTCACTAGATACCTCCTATGTAACCAACATTAGCCAATCACATGAGAACTACAGTGGTACCTCGGCTTACATACGCTTCAGGTTACATATGCTTCAGGTTACATACGCTTCAGGTTACACACTCTGCTAACCCAGAAATAGTGCTTCAGGTTAAGAACTTTGCTTCAGGATGAGAACAGAAATCATGTTGCGACGGTGTGGCGGCAGGGGGAGGCCCCATTAGCTAAAGTTGTGCTTCAGGTTAAGAACAGTTTCAGGTTAAGAACAGACCTCCGGAATGAATTAAGTACTTAACCCGAGGTACCACTGTACTACAGTTCTGTTACCAACCAATCAAATTTAAATGCAGAATAATGTATAGAAGCATTTACAAATTTCAGTGAATTAAATTACTATACTTAACAGAGGTGATGTGGAAAGCCTGACTTCACCTCAATCATTCTATAATAATGGGGCAAGCAAGTGTCCAAGTTTGGTAGCCCCTGTGCACAGCGCTCAAGTAAACTTCCTTATTCCAACTCATTATTGGGACGGTCCCACTTAACAGAGCAAATCATGTTTGTTCTTTTAGCAAAGTGAAGCACGACTCTTATTCCAAAATCATCTTAGATTTTATGAAATATTGACTGTTTGATAGATTTTATATTTTTAACAATCTTAAGGAACGCATCTGTATATAAAAACGTTGCACTTCAGAAGGAAGCCTCTAAAAGTCATCTGTCTCTTCTTAGTAACTGCTTTTTCTTTCTTGTATGATGTTTATCTGTAACCCCTTGAAAAGCTTTTAGTTGTAATACAGAAGGTTCTTGTCCCCCCCTTGAGCGTCTGATCTTAACACAGTTTCTTAGAGAACGTACTTCAATAGTTATTGGTTCAGAAACTCCAGTCTTTCTCTTGGTATTCCACAGTTTACATGTAAGAAAACGTGTTCTCCACAACTTTCTGAAAATATATTTTATTTCACTGAGTACTTTTTTTCTACAATGCAACAAAGACATGAAATAAAATGATTAATTTTTAGAACAATTTGATATCTGAGTTTGAAACAAGTTTAGTATTTACTTGATACTAAAAATCAAAAACTCTTATAGAATTATGAAATATATTACAGCTGACAAATTTAACTACTCATAAGGCTTCAATAAATTTCTACATGCTAAATTTCCTTTAAAATTATCAAATATGTGTTTACCACAGTTAAATTATAAATCTCAATGGAACTTGATTTAACAAGGTGAATTGTCTTTTTAAAATTTAGATCATAAATGTGATGGTACTAGGTAATCGTTGTAAGGGCAGTATCAGTCAAATTATTGTTGTGAGTATTGTTTTATATATTTGCTAGATATGTACATAACAAACATTGATTTAGTTTTTAAAAACACACAAAAAGTGAAAACATAATCATAAATCCCAGTGAGCTCAATGGAGCTTATTCTCTAGTAAGTGTGCTGAAAATTGAAGTTAGTTTCCTTGACTTAACTCCACATCATGGGGAACGGAGCCAGAGCTAAACATGAACAGCTGAACACCCATAATAGTGTCAAGCAGCTGTTATTATTATATATTGAATTCATATACTGCCCTATACCCACAGGTCTCCGAGCAGTTCAACTGGGAGTCCTTAATTCTGCATCTCAAATGAATGATCAACACTATGGAAGTATCTGATCAGATCTGCACTGCACCCATTCGTGAAAGTATGTCCTCACCCAGAAATTAATGAAGACTTTGCCATAGGAATCAGAGAATTTCTCCAACTTCACATTCTGATACTCAAAGTCCACCCTTCTTTCGGCTATGCAAAAAGAAGTTTTTTAAATTCATATTTAACAATGCAACCACAGTATGCTGACACCGATGTTTGCAAACAACATGGCTGATCATCAGCTCCTGTGGCAACAAAATATGTAGCGGAGTGAGTTGTACTTGAAATACATCCACTGAAATCAATGGATTTAAACTAGTCGTGAACTGTTAATCAGTGGGTCTACTCTGAGTATGGCTTGTTTGGCCAAAGCAGGCTTCCTCAACCTCGGCCCTCCAGATGTTTTGAGACTACAATTCCCATCATCCCTGACCACTGGTCCTGCTAGCTAGGGATCATGGGAGTTGTAGGCCAAAAACATCTGGAGGGCTGAGGTTGAGGAAGCCTGGGCTAAAGCCCTAAATCACTGATACTTGGCCAACTGTTTAGTTATGCAAAGCCCCATTCTCCACAAAAAAGGGAATGTGCCATCAAAAGGGACAGCTATCTACTTACCCAACAACGCTGGATGTTGAATTTGATTCTTGCATAATGGAAACATAATGAGAATGTGCAAATGTAAGTATAAGGAACAGAACCAAAATAATGTGTAGTTCACCTGCAAACAAAAAATAATAATAGGAAAACCCCTAATTTTGCATGTGCAAGGGAATAAAGTGTGTGTGGAGGAGATTTAGGCTGCACATGAAATGGTTAAGAAATTCACACATCCATAATATGGATGCAATATATTTTTTTCCGTTGGGGGGAGGGGTAGTTAAATCCAGTCCACCAGGATCCTTCCACGCTCACATCTCTCTTTTCCTAGTTCCCATGAATGGCTAAGTTCAGAACATCCATCTCCAGAGATGGTCAGCCTGCCAAGAAACACAGCAGACATATCCTTGAATACCTTGCCATCATAGCCTTGAAGAATGCTTTGATGCTAGCTTGTCAGCCTAAGATATGTATGTATGTATGTATGTATTAAAAATACATTGCGTATGTTCTTTTATATGTTATTTTATATAACTGATTTTTGTAAAAAAAAATATTAAAGAAACACTGGGAGAAAACATGTTGTTCCATGCCATTGCTCCTAGGAGTGACGGAATAGCATAAAGTCTCAATGCTCCTTAGCACATGTGCTCTATACGCATCAAAGTGCATAGCAGTAAGAAACGCTACACACCAGCTTAGTTTATCATGCTGTGGGATGTTGGGTGCACTCTTTCTGTAGTTTTGAAAGGAAATTTTCTTTGGAGGGGGAATGTAGGCAGCGTGTATCCCTCAGACCAGGTTGTAAGGATTTCAAACTGGTTTAAAATGTGTGTTTCTGGGCTGAGAGTTAAGTTTTTCTGTTAAAAATCTACCTCATCTCTGTTCCAAGTTCTGATTAAGAAGTATAGATGTACCTTGGAAGTCTAACGGAATCCGTTACGGAATCTGTTCGACTTCCAAAATGTTCGGGAACCAAGGCACAGCTCCTGGAGCCAATCAGAAGCTGCGGAAGTGGCGCTGGACATTCAGGTTCCAAAGAACATTCGAAAACCAGAACAATCACTTCTGGTTCTCGACCGTTCGAGAAACATTCGGCAACTAAGCTATTTGAATTCCAAGGTACGACTGTACAAGGAAGGTATGGATTGGACTCTTGTCTGGCCAGGCAAGAGAACTTGGTAATGGTGTTTCTCTACCTTCAAATTAAATTCTGCTTCAGAGTCAAGGGAAGCATGCATACAGAATAATTTCTGAGTTAAAGAAAACAAAATATGCCTCTCATTCTGTTCTATGGGAGAAAAATCTACTGGTAAAGGTTTGCAATTTGGTAAGTTTTAGATGTTACCTTGGCTTAGCTCATCTTTCAAGGTGAAGTCAAGTGTAAAGATATTTCAAACAAATGTTTATTTTGTTTCATTTTGCTCTGTAATTTATTCATGAAATTGTGAGTACAAGAAGTCTGCCTTAAAAAAAAGGAAAAGATGTAAGTGTTCTCTCAGTGACTTATATAATTCTCTTTTACTGTTGCATCATAGCATAGGTTTCTGTTCTGGCCTGCAATTCACATTGCCACTAAGTACTAAAAGCGATAACATTTTATGTGCAGCATAAAACTTTTATGAACAAGTAAATTATCAGTCTCTTCACTGTGCATTTCTTTCAGTACTGACTAGATTTGAATACTTGGCCAGATTCCCTTAAAACAGTATGCTGGAGTGTAGCGTAAATCCACAGAACCCATAAATGATTAGACTGAATTCTTTAAAGGAGAGAATGCAAGTGAAAATAATATGGGTGCTACGTTAAACAACATTAACACATCAAAGAAAGTTCATTCCAGAAAATATAATTGCATTTTTTAGATGTAAAAGACTCTAGATTTAAATACATGGATGGAAATAATAATTACCAAGGCCTCACAAATACACCTCCTCCTGCTGCCCAACTGAGAGATACCATCCCTGTGCATCTAACTTGTGACACCAGTTTCCAAGTCCAGAACAAAGGGAGATAAAAAAGCATCAGTATATTATATGAAAAAAGATTACCCAATGTGTTTGTTTTGACCAAGTGTCTTCCCCAAGCAAAGGGACCTAATGTGATTTGGTTTAGTACCCAGTACAAGCATATCTCTATATAACTCACCTCATGCAATGGCCCTGTGAATGCACCATTGATGTATTTTGCATTTTCCATCAGCATGGTGGAGGTGTTTCACTTAGAAGCCGCTCTGGGCAGTTTTACATTGTTAAAAGCAGAGGAGGAAAAATGGAAAGCAAACCTCATACCTCATAAGTACTCCTACAAATTATGTTAATATACTTTTTTGTAGTTTTTTTTTAAAATGGATTTTCCCAGAATTCATTCTCTCTCTCTCTCTCTCTCTCTCTCTCTCTCTCTCTCTCTCACACACACACACACACACACACACAATATGGACATTAAGCTATCCCCATGAGGGGACAGGATGGGACAATGTTGTCTACCCCTGCTGCCTATTTGCAGTTCTATGCATTTGGAAACGAACATGAACCCTAACTGAAAATAATGGCTGTTGTTGGGTTTTTGTGTGTGTGTTGTTTTTTCTTAAGTTTTACTATCTCCTTCTGTGCATCGCAGGCAGAAGCTAAACACTTCCTTCAGAAGTGGCACACCAGCCAATTGTCTTCTAGCTCAAGTAATTTAGAAAACATTTCCTGGAAAGCTGCCAGACAGATCTGAGGGTCAGCTCCACAATGCAAAGAGGTAATGACACGTCTACAGAATGCTGTGCAATTAGCAGCAAGCTTATTTTTCTTAATTTGATTATTATCATAATTTGTAATATATTCTCCGTGGATAATGGCTAGTAAATTAAGAAGAGTTAGAAATTGCAAAAGCCTTGTTTTGTTGTTGGTGTTTTTTTTATAATGAATTACTCCCTCCCCTTTTCAGAAATGAGTCATGAGAGTTTGACCTCTTCCACTTCATATTCTGCTGTTCAGTTCAATTTGTTTCACTAGGAAACAAATAGTTGCTGCGAAAGCGAAGGTCTCAACTGTGCAGGAAAATGCATTTATTTGCATGACTTTTTTTAAAAAAAGCACTGAAACAGGATTGCTTTCAACACATAACCGTTACGTTGAAGGTTAACCTACCAGGATTCAGGGCACATGTGATTATTATACAGTTCCATTTAAACAATGCTCACTCATTCTCACTGTTTTCCTGACCCTGGGTCTATTGGGTGACCATAGTTATTAACAATAAAATTTATTTCTTGAAAATATTGATACACTGCTTTGAGAGAAAATAGGCAATCTCAAAAATGATAGAATGATCTCAATACAAATCCAAGGCAAACCTTTTAACATCACAGTAATCCAAGTTTAGGTACCAACTACCAGTGCTGAAGAAACTGAAACTGACCAATTCTATGAAGACTTACAACACCTTCTAGAGATGAAACCAAAGAAGGATGTTCTTCTCATTATAGGGGATTGGAATGCTAAAGTAGGGAGTCAAGAGATAAAAGGAACAACTGGCAAGTTTGGCCTTGGAGTTCAAAATGAAGCAGGGGAAAGGCTAATAGAGTTCTGTCAAGAGAACAAGCTGGTCATCACAAACACTCTTTTCCAACAACACAAGAGACGACTCTACACATGGATATCACCAGATGGGCAGCACCAAAATCAGATTGATGGAGAAGCTTTATATAGTCAGCAAAAACAAGACCTGGAGCTGACTGTGGCTCAGATCATCAGCTTCTTATAGCAAAATTCAAGCTTAAACTGAAGAAAGTAGGGAAAACCACTGGGCCAGCAAGATACAATCTAAATCAAATTCCTTATGGATACGCTCTGGTCCATGGGGTCACAAAGAGTTGGACACGACTAAACAACTAAACAACAACAACAACAGGTCCCATCATCGCAAAGATGAAAATTCTACGAACCCACCAATCTGGCTTATTCATGAAGGGTTTTTTTGGCCACCCCACCCAAGATGCTTGCCAAGCTATAGACAAGAGCAGCTGGAAAACAAACAAAGCCTTGAAGAAACAAACCATGGCTTGTTTGATCTCTGAGATGACTCATGGTTTGTTGAACAAGCCGTTATTAAAAACCAACCATGACTTAGCGGTATGTCTGACTGCAACCATTGTCTCACTCCTTAACGGTCTTCTCCAAACTCAATCTTTACTGAAGTTGCCATCTTTTAAGATATTCATCCCATCCAGAGGAATCAAAAGGACCCAAAGCTTCCATTACAGTAGCCCCTGAGCAAAATACATTTCTCATGGGCCACAGGACCTCCCCCCTCCAGCACACTGTATATCCACCCCCTTTTTATTATGCATAAAAACCACCAGGCTCCTGGCCCACATTATAGGCCAGAATGCCAAATCCTGCATCTGGTTCTAAGAAAGCAGACGTTGCCTACCACTCCTTGCTGCTGGTGTGTAAAGCTAAGGTTCTGGGTCTGCTATGGGTGAGAAATGGGGCAAACGCTGCAAACACAGTTGGAACTGGCTCTCAATAAGCTGCTTCTCATCCATTACTATGTCCCAGGTCCAACTTCACCCTCCTGTTGGTCCTCAAACATTAGGACCATGTCCAGACCCCAAGAGTTGACGGCATCATGCCTTGCTGCCCCACAAAGAGGTCAAAGCACACAGGCTTATTGACCTTCTGTTTTATCAGCTAAGAATGCAAGCAGCATGTAAATGCTGTTGCTGGTTCACTTTGTCCCTTCCTGCTCTATGCAACTCCCATGTCTGCCCAATTTTTTTTCATCCCAACAGTGTGTTTGTATAACCCAGACTGCCAGGAAGAAAGCTGCCTTCAGTATCTGCAGCAAGGATGAAAACATCCCAAGCGTCTTCCTAGATCGTATTTAGGGATGCCCCACTGTGCCTTATGTTATGTTACTTGGAGAAGGGCAGACTGGATGAATGAAAGATCTGGGATAGCTCAGTAATGCCAAGCATGATCCTTTTAATCTCAGGGTTGTGGATTTGAGCCCCACATTGGCAAAAGATTCCTGCATTGCAGGCGGTTGGACTAGATCAGCGGTTCTCAACCTGTGGGTCCCCAGATGTTGTTGGACTACAACTCCCATCATCCCTGAGCTCTGTCCTTGCTACCTAGGGGTGATGGAGTTGTAGTTCAATAACATCTGGGGACCCACAGGTTGAAAAAGGCTGGACTAGATGAATCCCTGTGCTCCCTTCGAATTCTATGGTGCTGTGCAAAGATGTACTTTGCCACAAAATGCTGGGCACCATTCCATTATGGAAGCGGCTGTCTTTTTTCACTGGTCAAAGAAAAGGAGCAATGTCTTCACTCACGCTTTGTGGTAGGTGAGAGGAGAGACGGGCCGCCCCTGTCCTACACACTCCTTTGCCACTATAGGACAGTCTCAGGTGGCTTGTCTGCCTGTGGATACATTGTTTTGGATGCTTTCGATGAGATTCCTACATTGCAGACTAGATGACCCCCATTCTGGGATCCCTTCCAACTCTATGATTCTATATGCAGATCAATTCTCCAGGGAGATTGCATTCAGCAAGTAAATATTTTGCTGCAAGTATTTTTTTTTTCTTTATGCAGCTCTTGCCAACAGACAGTAGCACCTCCCCTACATACACACACACACGCAGAGAGAGAGAGTTTTAGTCTTCCTTTTCATATCATCGTAATAAACCTTTCTATTCTCAGTCTGTCGTTTTTGTGCTTTCATGAAAGCAGAGAGCTTAAACATGCAGGTGGTGGGTTGCATTCTGAAAAGGAAACAGGTGTTCCAGAATGTAAGGCCTTTTGAACTTGGGGAGTTTTACTTCTCAGTAAACATGCTAAGGATTGCTCTGTAAAATCAAATTGCATCAATGTGGAATCTCACACTATCCTTTTAATTGCTTCAGAAGTAATTTTTTTTGTTATCTGCAAAGCCGGTATTCATACCTGCCACATACTATTAGATGATTTACAGACAAAAGAACTCCATAAGATGTCACTGTAGAACTAAGACCTGAAATGTAAGTGAATTCTTACGGAGAGATTCTAACATGAAAAACGGGGGAATTTCTACATCATAAAAATGTTTAACACTGCAGTGTCTGCAATAGCCTACTGGCTTTAAGACCCCTATTAAAACAAAACATGTAGCTCGTTTCATTATAATGATGCCTTATTTAGTGAGCTTGCTGTATGCTTTGACACTCTCCCTCAATAACTGCCAAAGCAATTTTTTTGTTTTACTGTTTTTTATTATTATTATTTGATAATTTACTCTTCTGTATGTCATTTAAAAGCTGAACATTATAAAATGACTCTGCTCTTTTGCTGCCTATCAAAACATTAGTAGCCACAATGCATTTTAAATTGAGTTGCAGTCTTTACTTCATATAGCTCATTTGGAATCAATGGGGCTCAGAGATGCAGTGGGACATGTTGAAATGCAGGCGCTAGTTATGACAGCACTCCCCATAGCCATGCCCCCAGCCAGTGCAGCTGGTATAGCACTGGGTGAATGTGATCCTGCAGTTTCAGCTTCTTGCCCATTCTGGTGTCAGAAGAAACTCAAGCATGGAGAAAGGGAGGAGAAGACTTCAAGTTGGGGTGGAAGGGGGCTGAGCAGTGGACCTATGCCATGCTATACTGGCAGTGGCAGCTGAGGAGGAGAACCAGTGACAGGGAAGGAAAGAAGGGGCAAGGGAGGGAGAGAAGTTCACTCATTCTCCCTTCTCCCTATTGTTGCTCGCACTAGGCCAGGCTCCTTGTCAACTACACCAACAGCAACACAACCACCATTTTGGACCAGCCAAGCTCAGATATGGGGGTAAAGGCATCACAATTGAAGTCCAAATAGGACAGGGGACACTTTTGTCCAAAAACTGGGTGATCCTGTTTTTCTAGGGCCAGGTGGCAGTGCACCAGCCTCCCCTATGTATTCTAAACAAGGAGCTTTAGACAGCTCCAACTCTCTGATGATTTAGATGTTTTGTCACATTTTACATGTTTAGTTGTACAGTGTAGAATCTTAGAGGAACACTTTTAAAAAGTAATGTGTGAAATGGCCCGAAGCCAAGAAGCTAAGCTAAGAAAATCAAGAGCACCCTGTTAATAACGGCATCCAAAATAGATTTCACCAAAGTAAACAAAATAGTATGCACTGAATAATATGCACTGCAAAGTCGACTTTGACCAATGCAATCAGTGGAGGAGAATATGCCCCCGCTGCCCACAGCGGGGGCATTTCCGAGGAGTGCAGGGGCACGCTCCCGAGGGGCATAGAGGGTGCCCTTCCAGGCGTGGAATAGCTGTGGGCGCCCCCACCAATCCCACTCCCTTCTTGTCCCCTTCCCACTCGCCTGCCTCCTTCCCATCCTCTCCCCTGCCTGCCTGCCTTCTCCAGGCAGGAGCACGGGGCAACGGCACACCGCCTGCCCATGACTCCCACACCTACTGCCAGCCGTCAAGGGAAGGGGGGAGCTGCTGTGCCACACTCCCGGCTGGAGGAGGCAGGCAGGCAGAGGAGAGGATGGGAAGGAGGCAGGCGAGTGGGAAGGGGAGAGGAAGGAACCAGCAAAGCGTCCCAGCAGCTCCCCTTCCTCTGATGGCTCACGGTAGGCATGGGAGTCCGAGTCGCGGGTGGGCAGAGCACTGGATGTCACCCCCGCTCAGGGATGACACCCAGAGCAGTGCCCCCCTGCACCCACCTTCCTCCACCAGTGAACTCAATGACTGGCCTCACTAGCCACTTATGGCAGGCCACTCAGTAAACTTTCCATTCTTGCAGTCTCTCTTAGATATTACAGTGGTACCTCAGGTTACATATGCTTCAGGTTACATATGCTTCAGGTTACAGACTCCGCTAACCCAGAAATAGTACCTCGGGTTAAGAACTTTGCTTCAGGATGAGAACAGAAATTGTGCTCCGGCGGCGCGGCGGCAGTGGGAGACCCCATTAGCTACAGTGGTGCTTCAAGTTAAGAACAGTTTCAGGTTAAGAATGGACCTCCGGAACGAATTAAGTACTTAACCCGAGGTACCACTGTAGTTGTTTGTGAAAGTTTGGTTATAATGCATGATTGCTCGACTGTGTTTGGTTTGATAAATGACAGGCTGCACTGGCCTGATGCATGTATATGAAGCTGCAGTATAATAGAAGCTGTTCCAAAGCCTATTCAGGTGTGATTGAAAACACATTGGGGCTTTGAAATGGGTACATTCTCTTTCCTGACAATCATGGCTCTTTTTTGCCACAACAACTACACTAAAAAGTGAGGACTGTCAAGCTCTCTGCCCTGTAAACTACTACTAAATACGATAATTTGTGGCAGAGTGAAGCTTGGTGAAATAACCAGCTTGGTCAGCAGCTCAAAATATAAATCCTTTGTCAATTTGGTGTAGACCACTTTTTTTAAAAAAATGTAGCCTCTCCACTGACACTTTGAAAAATAGCACAGGTGGGGGGGGGGGAGAAGAGGGGGAAACCAGACAAGCAGATGATATACAAAGTTCACAGCACACTTGACGCAAGTGATATTCATGTAGCTGAAGCAAAGAGATCCAAAAGGTGCATCTTATGCACAATGTCTAGCCACCAGAGAGACAACCATTAGGGTGAAAGCATGTGACATATTCCAAAGAGGTGTACTATTCTGAAATTCCCTTCTACAGCAGTCAAACCAAAGTCAAAGAATAGTTTAGAATATCTCTGGTAACATTTTGGCGGCTCTGTGGGGTCTGCACCATAAATTAAACAGGATACAGAAGCATTTTTATTCAACACCGAGTTATAGATGGAGAAGATAGAAAATGGAATGGAATCTGGCAAGCACAAACCCTCCTGTAATACTATTTACACAATCCCATCATTGTTTATGCACTTTTCAATTGCAAAAAATCTGATCCTGTACTTTACGATCCCCTTGAATAAATGGGACTTTAATGTGCTTAACTATAGCTGGATCAAGGCATATGTAGCATACTTTCGTGTCTCCGTCTTGGGGAATTCAATAATCAGACACCAGATTCCACAAGTTTCATTATCACACTGTGAATGTTTTTGCTTTCCATGGTGTGAGGTCTTTTTAGAGTGACTTGGCAGATGGCGAGATGCAGCATGTGACTTGGCTTGTCATTTTGCATCAGCCTGTAGTAATCCTTAGGCATTGTTCCTTCCTGGAGGAAGCAACAGTGACTCCAAGCACAACATGTGCTCACACAGGGACACAGCCAGGTTCTCTCTTAAACAGACACAGTGGAGGAAAAGGTAATATGTGCCACTATTATTAGCATTTTCAGGATTACTGCAGTCTTGAAACAGCAGGGGGTTTCTCCTTCAGTACTCGGCCCTTTTTAGCACTATATTCAGAGTATGTGAAAATTGATTGTCCATTTGCATTACAACATCATTTGTGTGATCTCTGATATTAAGAATTTCGACTATGAAAGATGTAGGGCAGATAGCCTTGCCTGAACAGATTTTTTCAGGAGGTCTGAAGAAATGTAGAAAATAGTGAAAAATGGAGCTCTAGGCCTTATAGACAAATGAAACACTAAGAAATTGCTGGGTCTGGATGCCATCCACTCAAGAGTTCTTAAAGACCCAAATATAAAATTGTTGATCTTCTTACAAAACTATACAACTTGTCTCTAAGACCAGACTCTACATCATTTTTATTGCTTTTGAATATCAAACAAACATTAAGCAACTATCAATGAAGAAATAAACCTTATGCAGTACAGAGCAGGGATATCAAAATAACAAAGAAATAGATACAATACAGATAATGAAATGGCCAGTCTTTATATGCTGTGAAGATCCAAATGTCTCAATACACTGAAAGGACAGTGTGGTTATGTCCCATATTGTATGTATAAGAATTTAAATTAAACAAAACTGCAATAGACTTGCCACATGAGTGTTGTCCTCCAGCTGCTCTGGATTTGTGTTATATCTTTTCCAACAAAGTCCAGGTTAATCATTTAAAAGTTTTCAAAAATGTTGCAATGGTAGCCTAGACTGCAACTAAAAGGTGAATGATTAATGCCTGATCATTAATTGTGGGATCCTCATTAAGAATAAAGATTTGCAGCCATTCCTTTCCCTAATCTACTGATGCTATTTGTTTAACAGGGCCTTTTCTTCCTTTATGCAATCCAAGGCAATCAGGATTGCATATTGAAAGTGATTACATCACCCAGCCAATCAGATTTTGCTACACGGTGATGTCCTTGCAGGAAAGTGAAGTGGCATTGCCCATCCTCAGAAGCCCTGGTCCCAGTTTTTGTTGTATAAGAATGCACACACAAAAACACATTATTTGCATAGAAAATATAGTATGAATAGACATTGAGATCCTTGTAGCCAGTGCTCCATTTTTTTGGCGTGCTGTTCTGTGATTATTGCATTGCCACAACACACAAAACGGAGATCATTGTCTTAGTTAACCAAAGCAACAGAGATGCTTTCTTTTCCTGCCTTCAACAAAGCCACTTCCAACTTAGAAAGGATATGGGGTTGTGGGCTTCACCCTCCCACCACGCACGCGGGGGCTGGCTCTCAGCCTCTGCACGATTGAGGGAATCCCCGACTGTGTCATCCCCTGGCCAGCCAATCGGCTGCTCCAGTTTCCCACCCTCCTGCCCTTTAAGGTTTTCGTCTTTGACCTTGCTATGGACCTCGGTTGGTCGCCATTAATGGGCCTGGTAGGAATTTTTTCCACTTGGCAAACTGGCACCAGGCACTTGGTTTTTCGCCTACCTCATAGCAAATCATCACAACTTCCTTGGTATTGGCGGTTAGGCATTGGTATTGGTATTGTTATGTAGATGGAAGGGGGGGGGGAAGCGCCATCACCTCCCTGCATATTGAAGGGTAGTCCAATAAAGGATTCCAGGGTGTGTGGCCCTGTCTGAAGCCTATGGAGGTGAGGCCTAAGGCATGCCCCCCGAGTGGTGACCCCGGGGGAGTTCCTAGTTGATGTGCATCAGCAGGACTCCCCCTACTGCTGGTTAACCCTTCCCAAACTTCAAGTGAACAGGCTGAAGCCGGATAGTCGGTTAGGATCAATGTCTAAGCCAATACCGCTCATCACCTGTAACCAATAAAGTTGTGGCCATATTTAGCCCATTGACCTTAAATAACTGTGTCATGTGTCTTTATTTCCACCGGGGGGAGGCGGGAACTAGCCACGCAAACACTTGAAGAACAATACTGGAAATGGGGCAGGGGGTGCTTTTCATGGGGAACAAAGATGTTTGCAAAGCTTCTCTCACCCTTCTTTGTCTCAGGTGTAAATGAAAATCTTCATACAGTACACTGTATATATTTGTGTGTGTGTATGTTGTATGCATGCATGTTGATGGGTTGACCCACACATCCTTTCCACATATATCACACAACAACCACAAAAAGTCTATTGCCTCACGGCTATCACCATTTTATGAATTAATCAGATCCTTTAAAAAAAAAAATACAGGCTCACAATTAATGATCCATGCTATGGTGGGTAACCTCCTTGTGTCCTTTTATTGGTATTTCTCCCTTCACACTTGACTAAGAAACAAGAAGAACTTGGCATGATTTCCCCCCTCAAGCTTGTTACACCTGTCCTGAAGAAATCAAGGGAAGCGTGTTAATCTACTTCTGCACATAGCCAGATGTTTGCCCTTGTAGCAAGTCATTAAGTTTCAAAGTGAAGATTCTAAATATAAAACATCTGCTCCATTGATTTTGATTTTTCTCTTTTTGGCCTCAACCTACATAAGAAGGCAGCATGAGATTAAAACAAAAGATGTGTCTCTTCTGTAGCATAATATGAGCTAATCAGCAAGCAACATGGTACATTTCAGGACTCCATAACTGTGAAAAGCACAAATATGAAAACATATATATGAAACATGGGGACGCGGGTGGAGCTGTGGGTAAAACCTCAGTGCCTAGGACTTGCTGATCGTAAGGTCGGCGGTTCGAATCCCCGCGGCGGGGTGAGCTCCCGCCGTTCGGTCCCAGCTCCTGCCCACCTAGCAGTTCGAAAGCACCCCTAAGTGCAAGTAGATAAATAGGGACTGCTTACCTAGTGGGAAGGTAAACGGCGTTTCCGTGTGCGGCACTGGTGCTGGCTCGCCAGTGCAGCTTCGTCACACTGGCCACGTGACCCAGAAGTGTCTTCGGACAGCGCCGGCTCCCGGCCTCTAGAGCGAGATGAGCGTGCAACCCCAGAGTTGGTCATGACTGGCCCGTATGGGCAGGGGTACCTTTACCTTTATATATGAAACATAGTAATTGTGTAGCCATCGTTATTGCCAAAGCATCCACACTGGCCTGCTAACTCACTATCAGGTCAAACTAGGTTGTCTTTTATATGTTGAAATGTATTGCAGATTGCCTAGCAAAAAGAGGTATAAAAAAACTAGATGACTACCAACTATTATTTAACTAGTACAGTCGTACCTTGGATCCTGAATGCCTTGGTACTCAGATGTTTTGGTTCCCAAACACCGCAAACCTGGAAGTGAGTGTTCTGGTTTCCCAATGTTCTTTGGAACTCAAATGTCCGACGTGGATTCCGTGGCTTCTGATTGGCTACAGGAGCTTCCTGCAGCCAATAAGAAGCCATGCTTTGGTTTCCTAACATTTTGAAAGTCGAACAGACTTCCGGAATGGATTCTGTTCGACTTCCAAGGTAAGACTGTACAGTGATAGTCAACATAGAATCAGAGAATTGTAGAGTTGGAAGGGACTCTGAGGTCCAGCACAAACGGCCTTCTGGAGGTTCCCTCATTGCGAGGTTACAGAGAACCAGGCAGAAGGCCTTCTCAGTTGTGGCGCCCGCCCTGTGAAATGCCCTCCCATCAGACATCAAGGAAATAAACAACCACCAGACTTAGAAAACACCTGAAGGCAGCCCAGTTTAGGGAAGTCTTTAATGTTTGATGTATTTAACGTGTTTTTAGTATTCTATTGGGAGACACCCAGAGTGTCTGGGGAATAAATATTATCTTCATCATTATCATCAGCATCAACATCATCTCGTCCAAACCGCTGCAATGCAGGAATATGCAGCTGTACTGTACGGGGATCAAACCTGCAACCTTGGCATTATCAGTACCGTGCTCTAACCAACTGAACCTTACAAATGTTGTTGAACTTCTGCTGCCATCAGCCCCATCAGCCAATAGTCAAAGTTGATAGAAGCTATTGTCCAGCAACATCTGAAGGGTACCACATTAGCTATCCGCAAAGTAATACTATCAACACATATGGAAGTTCCTTATAATTTTTTTTTAAAAAATATTCACATTGCACTCCTGTTTTCCCTCTTTCTCTACTATCCTACAGGCAATATCCTTGCTTCCACGATCCCTGAAATTACTATGAGATGATGTAACACTCCCACTGACTTTCTTTTTTAGGAAGAAGGAGCTGTGAAGCATTGTAGAGTGTCATGACAATATTTCTTTTTAAAGAAAAACTTGCAAGAAAGAGCACTTATTCCCCACTGACACTCATCTTGTAACATTAGTTGTTAAGGTGAGTGCCCAACTCCCCAGTCTGTCCTGCAACACACACACATGTACACAAATATTTGCTGAAATCCTTCAACCCAAATGAAAGGCAGAAAAAAAACCCTCTCTTCACGAAACTGGTTGTGAGGTTTTGCACAGCACTACTTCCTGTCTATCGTGGCTCAGTTTTAATGAACGAGCGTAGAATTGATATTTCCATGCCTGGGGAAACGATGACATGGGGCAAATATTGATACTCACTGTTTCCATCTTAAAACCTATCAGGTGTATTCTATCCTCAGATCATCCATCCTTCTCTAGAACAGTATTTTCACAGACTGCAAAGCCTTGTTTTCTTCCCTAATATGGGATTGCAAACTTGGCACAGAAATCTCAACAGGTGTCCACAAAGGCTTGTGGAACTGATGCACAAGTATGGGATGAATCAGAGGGTGGACTCGGTGCCTAAAGGATGGCATTAGCAGTCTGTTCTCCAGGCTGTCAATGTAAACATTGCATTGCCTGCCATCTCCCACCAAACTACCCGTGAGTGAGCACATATGCCAGTGAAGCGGATGAAGAAGATTGTGGGCAGAAACTGTGCGTGTGTGTTATGCAGATGACACAATTCCCAGCCGTAAACAACTGTGAAGACAAGTTGCCCATTTGAAATAATCTCCTATCTTTGTGAATAGTCGAAGAAATTACAAAATCATTGCTGTCAGGGAACAGGTAGGCAAAATGAGCCATTAATTGTGAGAGAAAATAAGAGCAATCAATTTAGCAAATGGAATGTGTTAAAGCAAGTGCTGTTTTTAACATGTGTATTAACGCCCATGTAGCCATTTATTTTAGAAGGAAAGCACAAATTCCAGAGGAAAACCAAGCAATAGCTGAGCATCTCCCATTGGCCATAGAACCATGTGATTAGTTCTCTGTAACCAAGGGAACTTTGTACAGTGCTGGCTCCGAGATTTGGTGGCCCTTGGACAAGACACCTTCAATAGGACCATCACTGTTGACAGCTGATGCCGCTTCTCCTCATTGCTACCACCTGCTCATTCGCCAGAGGAGAAGGGACTACTGCTGCTACCCTTCATTTCTGCCATTGTCACCCCATCTAAGCAAAATGGGAAAGAGAAAATGAACAAGGAGGTTGCAATGGTGAAGAGGAACATAAACAGCTGGACCAGGCCAAGGTCATAGTTCAGTAGTAGAGCACATGGGTGTTCAATGCCTGGTACTACACTGTCTTGTACTGAATCAGGGCATCTGCCATTGTCTACACAGACTGGATGCTCTTCCATTGAGCGATGGGCCTTCACCAATCACTGTAGACTAAGGATGGAGGAGAAATTCATTTAAAGCCAAATCTATCAAATTCACAGTTTCTGAAGCAATATGGGAACCGAAATACAACCATCATTCAAAATTCACATAAATACGAATTTTGCATTGCAGTTCTCCAGCTGAAAAAAAGTTTACAAAAATGTATACATTAGGTGAAAGTGTGTGCAAAAATCAATATATTATTGAAAAAGCACATACAAAAATATATTGCATTTTGATAAATTGCTTGCAGAGGTATATGTTTGTCAAAACTGCATGCAAAATATATTTATTAGGAGAAATTTGCATGAACATACCGAAATTCATACCAGCATAAAACTAAAACAGCTCCAAAACTTAAAAACACATGCATTCATACATATCAAAGGGAGGTCAAGCACATCCTATCCACTAAAGAGATCACAGTATCTAAAACCCTCTAAAACAGGCATGTCCAAAGTCCATTTTGGGGGCCTAATGCAGCCCGCCGGTCAATTTAATTTGTCCCCCATGGCAGTATATGTCCTGGAGGAAAATCCTTTAAAAAGCTCAGCAACTTCCTTCAGTCCTAAAAGCTTCAATCCTAAAAAGCTCAACCACTTTGGGGAAGATTGTTAAAAAAAAGCTCAACAACTTCAATCCTAAAAAAAGCTGAACAACTTTGGTCGGCCCTCACGTACGTTCACTTGATCAAATCTGGCCCTCTTTGAAAAAAGTTTGGGCACCCGAACATGGGTAGGCAAACTAAGGCCCGGGGGCCGGATCCAGCCCAATTGCCTTCTCAATCTGGCCCGTGGGTGGTCCAGGAATCAGTGTGTTTTTACATGTGTAGAATGTGTCCTTTTATTTAAAATGCATCTCTGAGTTATTTATGGGGCATAGGAATTCATTCATTTTTTCCCCTACAAAATATAGTCTGCCCCCCCAAGGTCTGAGGGACAGTGGACCGACCCCCTACTGAAAAAGTTTGCTGACCCCTGCTATAAAATGTGGAGTTAAAAGCCTGGGCAATGAAGAAGAAGAAGAAGAAGAAGAAGAAGAAGAAGAAGAAGAAGAAGAAGAAGAGGAGGAGGAGGAGGAGTTTGGATTTGATATTCCACTTTATCACTGCCTGAAGGAGTCTCAAAATGGCTAACACTCTCCTTTCCCTTCCTCCCCCACAACAAACACTCTGTGAGGTGAGTGAGGCTGAGAGACTTCAGAGAAGTGTGACTAGCCCAAGGTCACCCAGCAGCTGCATGTGGAGGAGTGGGGACATGAACCGTGTTCCCCAGATTACGAGTCTACCACTCTTAACCACTACACCACACTGGCATTCCTGCCTGGTTCCTAAAAGTAGATTGCGATGGGGTCAGATGTACCTCCCTGGGGAGAGCATTCCGTAAGCTAGATGGACCAGGTCTATGTGGGTCCCTTTCAAATAACTTTAGCATGTGCCTTACCATGCCAGCTCCTGGGTTGGTGTTTTTGAACACTAACCCCAATATACCTACAAACCACTTTTTGAAACTGAGGGGATTTGCAAAAGAACAGTTTGTGTTTGACATAGGGAGGGGCACCTGCTGTTCAAAGGAGAAGTGAAATATTTTCACAGGCATCCTAGAGCCTTTAGCAATCCTCTTACACAGCCATATCCAAAGCAAGCTCTGCTAGGGAACAATAAAATGAGCCTGGTTTTGTGTATGTTTACTCAGATGTAAGTCCCATAGACTTCAATGAAGACCCTTCTCAGGAAAGTGCACGCCGGGCCGCAGCTCATTTTACCCACATTTCCACACTGGCAATTGCAAAAGCATTCCGTTTCCTCGGCAAATTATACACAGAAGGGGCTAGATGCTGTTTGTAAAAACAAGGGAGCCTGCTGGGTTTAATCACCACAAGCAATAAGTCACTTTAAATCTGCTGCTAACAGCGTTTTGGCATCTTTTATTAGTAGCTATATAAAAGCCCCTTTGAATTTTTAAAATACATTGCAGTCCTTCCCTTTACAAGTGTTGGTACAGCAATATTCCAGCTGACCTACATTCTTGAGATTACTTTTATGTTGTGTAGTTTCTCTCCTAATGGCTAAGAGAACACACTCAGGCAGTGAACTTGGAAAATTAGTCACTGGCCTTTCATTTCTGGGGCCAGAGTCAAACACCTCCCTTCCTGGAACATCTTACTCTCATCAGATGCCCGTAGGCTGTCAGTGAAATGAGTTTTAGAGAGGCGCATTCCTAGCAGGCTACACATTTAGCTTCATATATAAGCAACATACATTTTTTTTCTGCTTTATGAGTGCCGAGAATTTTCTACCATCCCACTTCACCACAGGGTGGGACCTTCTTTCAAACCTGAAATTCCTCAAAGAAATAAATTGCGTAGGATTTTTGATATATTCACACACACACACACACCATAAATCTTCTACTTGCTTTGCTTCACATAATAAGCAGGAAACTATGTATAACAGTGCAATGGGCAAACTTGTTAATTTATTATGTTTATTATTTATTCTAGGGATGGGGAACCTGTGGCCCTGCAGACTTTGCAGGAATACAACTCCCATCATCACTAACCATTGGTAATGCTGGCTGCAGCTTATGGAATACGCTGAACTAGATAGTCTCTCAGAAAAGATTAAAGATAAGCAAAAACAGAAGTTCATTGATAACTGGAAACCTCTAAAGAGTTACTTAAAAAATAAGTGTTGCAATCTGAATTTGGTAATAGCTTTTGAATAAGCTCTGTAAATAAAGGTTAAATGGGTTAATATATATATATATATACACACACACACACATATATATATACACACACACACACATAGATGCATAGATGCATATCAATATTTTATTATGATTTTGCTGATAAATTTAGGCAACAGGTTTATTAGAGTGAAAAGATGTTGAGAAGTACGGGAAGTCAAATTTATGAAGATATATACTTCTTTGTTGGAATTTTTATTTTGATGAGTTTGATTTACAGACTATAAAATATCTTTGATGTCTGGATGTAACTACGGTTAATAAAGCATTAAAAATATTCCACTTTGTTTCACATAACAATAATAAGCAAGAAACTATGTATAATAGTGCAATGGACAAACTTGTTAATTTATTATGTTTATTATTTATTCTAGGGATGGGGAACCTATGGCCATACAGACTTTGCCGGACTGCAACTCCCATCATCTCTAACCATTGGTAATATTGGCTGCAGCTTATGGAAGTTGGAGTCCAGCAACTTCCGAAGGAAGTTATGTCACAGGATTAATTCACCACCCTCATTTTTCACTTACTATGAGGTTCCCACAGTATACTTATAATCTGATTCTGAACAACTAGAGTACAGAGAATAATTATTTGGGAGGGAAATTCCAGTCTTCTGAAGAGATAATCTCTTTTCCACCAAGCTGTGTCAATTTCACATATAGCGATGACCTCCTTTTGCCACCACCTCTAGGGTTTGAGGTATTACTAGCTGTGATCAGGCATTTGCCTGAAGGTTTAGACCAGGCTTAGACCAGGGTGTAATCGGGCAGGGTCACACAGAAATTCAACCCCAGTGTCTCCTGGCACACAAACTCCCCTTTGTGCTGTTAGCATGAAGGTCTGTAAGGATTTTTGTAGCACATTTTATTAAGTGTGCCCAGAAACGGTCTCTGGGATTGGAAACCCTGAAGCCAGAGTCCCCACATGTAGGTAGCTTTCTAAGTTGGTTCAACAAAATGCACTTTCGGAAACCCTTCAGATCTTTGTGCTAATTGCACTATGGTATGGCTTGTGTGAAGGGACGAAGGTGGTGCTGTGGGTTCAACCACAGAGCCTAGGACTTGCTGATCAGAAGGTCGGCAGTTCGAATCCCCGTGACGGGGTGAGCTCCCGTTGCTCGGTCCCTGCTCTTTCCAACCTAGCAGTTCAAAAGCACGTCAAAGTGCAAGTAGATAAACGGCGTTTCTGTGCACTGCTCTGGTTCACCAGAAGCGGCTTAGTCATGCTGGCCACATGACCCAGAAGCTGTACGCTGGCTCCCTCGGCCAATAAAGCAAGATGAGCGCCGCAACCCCAGAGTCGGTCATGACTGGACCTAATGGTCAAGGGTCCCTTTACTTTTACCTTTACCTTTACCTTTACCTTTACCTTTACCTTTATGGCTTGTGTGTGTTTGCCCCAGTCCCCATCCTCAGTTAAATGCCTGAACACGGCTACTAAATAGTATGCATGCCTGATAACATATATTCACAATCAGAGAGCTAAGGCTAGTATGAACAAGTAGGTACAGGTACAGGTATAATTTCCATACAACATACTGTAGTGACTGATTAACCATTTGATGTAAAGTAATTAGTGTGTGGATTAGGGCCATCTTGCTGCTGCTTTACTTTCTAAATGAGTGATGGGTAAGAGCCAAGTTGTAAATAAGGATGGGCATATTTGTCAATCTCCGTTTTGTGTCAGTTTTTCTCTTTCCCCCATTTATCCACATCTGCACATCAGTTTGCAATATTTTTTTTTTTTTTGAGAGAGAAAACCTCCTCATGAAAATTCAGCTGCATTTTAGTGTGAATTTCTCCTAATATACAAACTTTATATGCATTTTTGCCTAATATACACATTTTTGCAAATGAACTTCCCCCTATCCTATATAATGCATTTTGTATGCTATTGTCGCTAGTATGGGTACACTTTACCCTAGTATATGTATTTTTGTGTACATTACCGTACTTGGCTGGGAAACTGTACAGTGGTACCTCAGGTGACATATGCTTCAGGTTACATACGCTTCAGGTTATAGACTCCGCTAACCCAGAAATAGTACATCGGGTTAAGAACTTTGCTTCAGGATGAGAACAGAAATTGTGCGGCGGCCGCGTGGCAGCAGCTGGAGGACCCACTAGCTAAAGTGGTTGTGATTCAGGCTAAGAACAGTTTCAGGTTAAGAACAGACTTCTGGAACGAATTAAGTACGTAACCAGAGGTACCACTGTATTGCAAAATTGAGAGACATAAGAATTTTGAAGGGTGGCTGTTGTTCAGACGATACGTTGTTTCAGAAACCACCAATTAGGCAGGTCCACATGTAAACTGTGAACTCAACTGAATTTCTTTCCCCTTCCTAGTTGTGAATACTTTAATGGCTATGGTGGGAAATATTCAAAGGTCATTTTGTGCAATGTTCCTGTTACAAGTAACTTGTGTGCCAATCCTATATTGCTCTGCTTTCCTTTGACCTATATCAGCGAGGCCGAGAAAGGGGTCTTGTAGTCTGGGCAGCTCAGGCCCTCCACACATACTGCCCAGGCTTGCACTCTGGGGAGGTCACTTCAGTGCTGTTAACACATGGTTTGACTTCACCACCAGACTCACTCCATTGTCTCTCAAGACAGACAGATGCCAGCAACAAGGTTCACATATTTATGGATCAAGAATTGGGAACCTGTGGGCAGACAGATTTTGTTGGACTATAACTCCCCTTAAATCCTGGTCATTGTTTATTTCCTTGACATCTGATGGGAGGGCGTTCCACAGGGTGGGCACCACTACCGAGAAGGCCTTCTGGTGGTTCCCTCCCTGCAAGAAGTGAGGTTACAGGGAACCTAAACAGCCTCGGCCCAGGATACCTGAAGGAGCGTCTCCACCCCCATTGTTCAGCCCGGACACGGAGGTCCAGCTCCAAGGGCCTTCTGGCAGTTCCCTCCCTGCGAGAAGTGAGGTTACAGGGAACCAGGCAGAGGGCCTTCTCAGTAGTGGCACCCGCCCTATGGAATGCCCTCCCATCAGATGTCAAGGAAATAAACAACTATCCAACTTTTAGAAGACATCTGAAGGCAGCCCTGTTTAGCGAAGTTTTTAATGTTTGTTGTTTTATTTTGTTTTTAATGTTCTGTTGAAAACCACCAAGAGTGGCTGGGGAAACGCAGCCAAATAGGCAGGGTATAAATAATAATAATAATAATATATTATTATTATTATTATTATTATTATTATTATTATTATTATTCATGGTGGCTGAGAATAATGAAAGTTGGAGTTTAATGACCTATGTAGGGTCACATGTTTCCCACAAGCATTGCAGACAGATGGCTATGAACCGAGGAAGTTCCAAATCACAGACTTGACAAACCTTTCAAATATGATGCACTTGAGGTTTGTTTGTTTGTACTTAATTAGACCACTGTCTGGAAATGCCTCTGAAAGTTTACCTGAAAAGTGACATACAAATTGAATTTGATGCTTCCTCCCCAGGCAAAACTTCTTAGCAGTGTCAAGAGAAGCTACAAGAGTTTCAGTAGCACTAGTGACGTTTCTCTGGGGTGTTCAGCTCACATCCCTATGATTTGTTACCAGACTTCACCTAAAGTGAAATTTGAATCACCTTTAGTTATTTTTACAGAGGGAAACTGAGGATTTTCAAGGGGAGTCCAAAGACTTTGGTGGGGGGTGGGAAACCTACCAGTATTTCTCCCAGAGTAGTAGGGGGGGGGGGCTCACATATCCCTAGCACAGATAGTTTTTTCGCCTATGTAAAAGCATCTCTTGGAAGCATCATGCGTAAGGCAAATACCAGGATGTTAGAAGATCTGTGTACTGCATAACGAGGATGAACCCAAACTACCAAAATCAATAGCATTCCTTTCCCTTACAAGAATTGTACATTTCATCATGACCACAATAAGGAAGTGGTTATTGGTTGCCTTATTGTGGCCATATAAATGAGCTGAGAATATTCAAGGTGGTTGATGTTATTATCAACTCTTCATAAATATTAGCTGTACAATGTGGGTCATATAGTTCCTTATTTTTGCATTTAGAATCTTCCCCCTATTTCTCCTAGGCTTTCATTTTTTGCTTCATTGCTTGTCAGAAGCAGCCTTTTAAAAAGACTTAGATGGGGAAAGGGGGGCATGAAAAATTGCAGTAAGCTATCCTAAAATATTGGCTCCTTAGAATAGTAACTCCTTTAAAAACAGACATGCATACTGATTGTGTGAACAACATTAGCCCTATAGGCAATTCAAGTAGAACTCCCTTGTCCCTGGTAGCTGAAATGAGTAACACACTGAATTGAGCCAATAATAAAAGGAAAGGAGTGTAAATCAGTTCAAGAGGGAACTGAATCAATTTCTAGTGCAGGCAGGATGCAGAAGACATACATGCAGTCTTGATTTTTAGGGCCTAACAAAATATAGATTGACCTTTCCTTTTAGGTTAGTCAAGCAGGTTTTGTGGAACTGGCTGTTAACCATAGTGCCTTAGTGAGCAATTTTACTTCCAGCTTGACAGATTCAAATCTGAAATGGCTTGTTTCATTTAGCTGTGGTTTTCCTTGTAACCTGGGGCCAAGGAATTCAATGGCATCTCAGCAAAGAAGCTTGCATCCTGTTATCATTAACACAGATTCCTGGATGAGGCTGCTATCAAGCCTCCCACTCTATGTCCAAGCCTGATTCAAGGTGAAACAGAACTTCCTTGGAACAATATTCCAACCCCTAGGCAGTAAACATGTGACTTTTCTACCAATCCTGTACTTTGAGCCTTATTCAAGTGTCCCAGTCAAGTGATTCTGTTCATACAATTAAATTCTTACGGGATTGGATCAGCCTTGGCCACCCTTACGGATGACCTTAATCAAGTGTCCAGGAGTCATGCAAACCCTCTTATTCTTCCTTGTTCTCTCGTAGCTTTTTTATACCCTTGACCATAATAGCCTTCTAAGCAGACTTTATCGGGGTGGCTGTAGGATACACTGTTTTACAGTGGTTCCAATATTATTTCCAGGGTCAGTTTCAGAGAACAGTTTCAGAAAGAAAAAAAAACATCAATTTTCTTTAGGCCCCTTGGCATCTATATGATGCCACTGGAAGTAGCCATTAGGAGACTGGGGATGAAGCGTCATCAGAATGCAACATAGCTGGCAACTTTCCCCCTTTTTAAGGGAAATTCCCTTATTCCAAATAGGATTCCTCGCAAGAAAAGGGAAAAGTTGACAGCTACGGTATGCTGGTGATACCCAACTCTATTTTTCTGTAAGATCTGAATCAGGAGGGGTCATGCACATTCTGGTAATGGATAATGACTAATAAACTGACTCTGAATCATGGCAAGATGGAGGTGCTGTGCGTCAAATAACTGGTTAATGGTTTGCTTTTGGTGGAATCAAATATCAAGCTGATAGTCCAGGGGTACTCCTTCCTCCCTGGAAATATTGTAGTTCAGTGATTCACCACCTAGGACAGCTATATTCAGGGCCAGCAAATTCCACCATTATGGCAAGACCCAAACAGAGTTTCCAGCAATGTAAATGTATGGAAAACATACCCTGATAACATTTTGAGAGATGATACACTTTTAAATCATATCTGAGAGATTTTTTTTAAAGCAAAGACATTTAAACCATGATTGTGGTGAAAATATCTTCTTAGAACTGATGCTTACTTGAGAGAGTAACCTAGACAACTGACTTGAAAATCTGCTGTAATCTTACCGCATTCAGAAACAAAGAAAATTAGTGCCGATATTTTGTAACAGCTAACAGCCTAAAGATTTCATTGCTACAAATTACGTTGCTGACGGTATTATTTTTATTGGGGGGGGGGTATTACTTGAAGAAATGTGATTAACCATTAGATTCATAAATATTATTGGTAGTTTGCTAGAAAACAAAGGCAATTTCTTTGTGCAGTAACCAAGCAACCACAATCTGAAATAAAGTAAAAAAATTCCTTGGAGAATGCTGTTCTGCCCCACACCCCTCATCCTTTCTGTTGTGCATTATTTATTATCCAAAAAGTAAGATAAGACAGCTCTGAAGAAACTCATCATAAAGTGTTAACGCACCAGGTAACAAATCAATGGTTGTTTAAATGATTGTGCATGGCTAGGGGAAAATATATTTCAGTTTAGAGCCTTAAATTCATTATGCCTCAGTGCATACTGAGCGAGAAACACTGCCATAGTCATTAACGTGTTTATAAAACAGCTCTTGTTCAGAACACCAGAATCAGATGGTTGCTTGTGAGCAATTTTATTAATTCCTCCCTCCCCCTTTGATGTATTACTTGCCAGTAAAAGCCCATGTGACTAAGTAGAATGGTATCTGAGACTTTGGATTGATGTAAAAACTTTCCAACATGAAGCTCAGCCACATGATGATGATGAATGGATATTTCCATTAGAATTTAATTCACACTGAAATTTAAAGACAATGCCTAAAAGTGAATTGCAACCTTTGTCTTGTTCAACAGATGTATTTTAGTCTTCTTTCATGGTGGATGAAGATATGGATTTGTTGGCAGGGGGCTCCACTGCAGGCAGAGAAATGTCTTGGATTGACATTTCTCAAAAGTAAGGATAAATGCCATGGTCTTGTTTCCTTTTTCAAGAAGGTGGCTAGAGGTCCAGAAGCTGAGTAGAAAGTGGTGGGTGGGGCTTACCCCTTGGTGTCCCATCCCCTCAAGTGCGCCGCCTCTCAGGTTTTGTGGCTTAAGAGTGTGGGTGGCGAAGAAGAAGCAAACCTTGGGCTTGCAGATCAGAAGGTTGGCGGTTCAAATCCCTGCTACGGGGTGAGCTCCCAATCCTCTGTCCCAGCTCCTGCCAACCTAGCAGTTCAAAATCACACCAGTGCAAGTAGATAAATAGGTACCACTGCGGTGGGAAGGTAAACAGCATTTCCGTGCACTCTGGTTTCTGTCACAGTGTTCTGTTGTGCCAGAAACGGTTTAGTCCTGCGGGCCACATGACCCGGAAAGCTGTCTGTGGACAAACACGGCTCCCTTAGCCTGAAAGTGAGATGAGTACCACAACCCCATGGTTGCCTTTGACTGGACTTAACCGTCCAGGGGTCCTTTACCTTTACCTCTGAAGGACCAAAGGTTTCATACATGTTCTAAATGAAAGCTACATACAGGGTTTAAGACAATGCTGTTTGTGATGTGGCGTGGTAGCCTTTTTTAAAAAAAAACTGCACAAAGAATGTGCATGCGCCATTAGACTAAACTAAAGCAGCTCTTTGGCGGTCAGCCAAAAAAATCATACACTAAGGATGGAAACAATATTAAGACAGCTTGGGTATGGCACAGATGCATAGTGAATACTTTGCTTCTGTATTTTTTTTTTGGTAAAGTTTATAGTGCTAAATAGTGCCATACTGAAAATATGGCTGATCTAAATGACAACCAGTTCTTACTCACAGGAAGCAAGTTGAGAGCTCTTTCCCTTTGACTAGTAATTTGTGCATGAAGGAATCACGTAGGCAGAGCCAATGTTGGGGTTCTTCTTCACACACAAATACAACTAATACTTCAGGTCAAATGATGGTTTTGTAGGCATGAATCACATCTCTTTGTGTGGAAAGAATTACACTGCCAGGAAGTGTGAATCAGCCTGGCATGTGGAGAAATGGAAGTCACTGATTCTGACGCTGAGGAACTTAGTGCTATGCTCTCACATCTAAAGCAACGAGCGGGGGGCATAATAATAATAATAATAATAATAATAATATTGTTGTTGTTGCTTAGTTGTTTAGTTGTTTAGTCGTGTCCGACTCTTCGTGACCCCATGGACCAGAGCATGCCAGGCACTTCTGTCTTCCACTGCCTCCCGCAGTTTGGCCAAACTCATGCTGATAGCTTAGAGAACACTATCCAACCATCTCGTCCTCTGCCATCCCCTTCTCCTTGTGCCCTCCGTCTTTCCCAACATCAGGGTCTTTTCCAGGGAGTTTTGTCTTCTCATGAGGTGCCCAAAGTATTGGAGTCTCAGCTTCAGGATCTGTCCTTCCAGTGAGCACTCAGGGCTGATTTCCTTCAGAATGGAGAGGTTTGATCTTCTTGCAGTCCATGGGACTCTCAAGAGTCTCCTACAGCACCATAATTCAAAAGCATCAATTCTTTGGCGATCACCCTTCTTTATGCTCCAGCTCCCACTTCCATACATCAGTACTGGGAAAACCATAGCTTTAACTATACGGACCTTTGTCGGCAAGGTGATGTCTCTGCTTTGAAGATGCTGTCTAGGTTTGTCATTGCTTTTCTCCCATACATACACTTGTGTTAATACTTCACACCTCTTAAACACAATAACATGGGATAGTTGGATAGAATTGCCAGGAAATAATGAGAATAAAGGAAGAAGAAAATCCCAAATCTGCAGAATCTATCACTTACTATGTGAGAAGTCTCACTGTAGACTCTACATATTTTTCCTTTCCCACTGAAAATGGGTGGGGGAATCAAACTGACATTTGAATTTCAGATGAAGAATTATGCCCTTATATCTCTAGGCCAACTATGCTCAATTCTTTTATCATTGTGTTCAAATACCACATTCTAGCTACAATCCCATTTGCCTGGCAATAAAACCCATTGAATGCAGTGGGAGTTACAATTGACCACCCATAGGCTTGGACTGCACACAGGGTTTTATATTATTTTAGCTTAATGTCCTTGCAACTGCCACTACAACTGAATCTGGAGTTTGATCCTGAAGTGTAAGATTATGTCCCAGGCATTAATTACAGTTCACAATTTGAATTTATGTCACCTTCACCTGCCAGTCCTAGGTTCTATTTCTGAAGTAATCTAGATAGATGGAGAAATTTGCGTTTAAATAAGCATTTCTAAATATTTTCTTTAAAAACACACATTTCTACATGCATCTCCCCTTCAAACTACACATTTTAAAACCTATTTAGAGACAATGTTCTGGAAGTGTTAAAACGGGTGGATAATTCAAAATTCTGATTTATACATTAGTCTGGGTGGAGCAGATCAGGTCAGTTCACACTTGAATCCAAGAAGCTTCTATCATATGAATGCTGGTTTCCATCTGGATCTTCATTTTTTTTAAAAAAAAATTTATACTTTTCAGATATATATAGATATATATATATATATATATATATATATATATATATATCACTGATAGCTTCATCTTCAAGGAAAATACAGTGGAACCTCAGGTTACATACTCTTCAGGTTACATACTCTTCAGGTTACAGACTCCACTAACCCAGAAATAGTGCTTCAGGTTAAGAACTTTGCTTCAGGATGAGAACAGAAATCATGCTCCGGCGACGCGGCAGCAGCAGGAGGCCCCATTAGCTAAAGTGGTGCTTCAGGTGAAGAACAGTTTCAGGTTAAGTATGGACCTCCAGAACAAATTAAGTACTTAACCCGAGGTACCACTGTATTGCATTAGAAATTATTTCCCCCCCCACTTGGAACAGTGAAGCTGGCACATGAACTACATGGATGTGGAACTTCATGGATATGGAACCAGCTTCATTCCAAACTCCCAATACTCAAGGGTGGTATATTATGAAGGTGCACATCATTATGTGCAGCCCAAAGTCATGGTAGGTAAGGTGATTTGAGTAAGGTTTTTACATGCCCTAGGCAGATTGCACCAACAAAAAGGCAGATTAGGGATTTCCAAATGTCCCAAGCCACTCTGTTCTGTCATGTATGATTCTTGCTGTCCAGTATTATTATTTTTTGTTATTAAAGTTTTATCACATCCCCTTCCAGGACTGGTGCTATTTTCCTCACTGAGCTAAGCCTACTTGTCCCTTAAATGCTCTTCTCGTTGCATCATTCATTGCCATCTTCATATCTTGCATTTTGGAATTCTGGAGTTTCTTGTCCTTTAAATCAGCAATACTCTAGGAATATTCCTATGACCTGGCTGAAAATTTCTTTTGTCAAGTATGATTGCTGCTACTCCTTATTACCATATTACCATATTCCAGATTACCAATATGGAAATATTTCCATATTTCCGTATTACTCCTTATTCTATATTACCAATGTGTGCCCCTTTGTGGATCTGGTTGTGACTCCAGCATACCTGTATCATCAGCCTTGGATCATTACTTCCAAAGAGTTGGGATTCTGGGACTGGAAGATGGCAATCCAGTAGAAAATCAGTAAAGGAGAGTGTTTGCAATGAGGAAAGCAGCTGACAAAGGGAGGATCAGTATGCCTCTACTATGTGCCACTTTCCCACTTAAAATCACTACCTCACTTCAGGTGTTTGGCCACCATCTGGTTTTGATTACACAGGTCTGTAACTATGAAGCATAGATCTGCCCTGAACTGAAGGGCCTTACAAGGAACATGTGAATTCTTATTAGTGCCACAGATAGTAGGATAATAGTTGGGTTTTATATTCACTATACATATTTTGTATTCATCCTATGTGTATAATAGCACACGCAGCAGGGCAAGGACAGCTCCTGCTGTCCACAATTAAGAAAGAACAGTGATTACCTGGCTACTGAGCTGTGTTGATAGTTGGAGATTGCAGAGTGGTAGGAGAGCAAATAATGATCTTTCTTCCATTTATGGAATATTCTTGTTTCTTCGTATAAATGGAGAATATTCCTCTCCCCATCTGTTTGCCCATCTGAAAGCAAATACATAATTATGCATGTATTAGTTAAGAATATCACCACAAATGACAACTCACAAGAGAGAGGGAGAGAAAAGAGCAACACGACAAAAATATTTAACAGCAAAATGCTTGGGCTGCAGAATGAAAATGTGCAGTCATTAACACAGTAGCAGGAAAATGGATGGTGATGCTGACCTCTGTGAAAACAGCACTTCACTCCAGCCACTATTAGTTGCCAGGCACAGAAAAATCTCCACCGCTTTCTAAGTTCCATTTATTTGAATAGGAGGGTTAAGCATGTGCTTCAAACTCCCTCGTGAAATCAGTGGGACTCGGGGTGAGTTTTGGCTTTATAAATATGACCCTGTTCTAATGAGGCAAGTAGTCACATGGTACAGGCTCAGGATGTATAATGGGCTACTTCAAGCCATTGTCATGACCCCAGAATCCACAATACGAACGGAGTCAGAAGCTCCAAAGTCTCCAGCTAAGGAGCCAGACGAGGTGAAGGCTTTGACCAGGAAAAAAATGAGTTCAAGGCTGATCGACATGAGCTCCCAGAAGAACCTCCTGCAACCAAAGGGCCAGAGTCTGGACCCTCATAAGTACCTCCTTCTGAGCCTAAAAATCCAAATGCCAGAGGGCTTCAGTTCACCAGTAGTTCAGGGACCACAACAGACAAGTGGCTATGGAACAGAGGAGGAGCACCCATCAGCTAGCCAGAGGGTTGGCCCTTTAAATGGGTGGGGCATAGGAGAGGCTTAACAACAACAAAAACAAATCATTTATTGTACCCCACCAATCTGGCTGGGTTATCCACACCACTCCACCCCCTGTTGAAATTAGACTCCAACCATTCTGTTGTAGTCAATTGAATATGCTTGGTGTGTGCTTCGTTGAGTTTGGTGTGTGTGTGGTTCCTGTAACCCACAGGCCGTGAAAGGCTGGACATTCATGTCCTACAGCAACTCCATAAGAGAAGTCAGTATTATTGTTCTCTATATTGGTGGGACAGGGAGAAACACATTTGGCTATGACCTTATTCTTTATGAATCCACTTAAAGAAAAACATCCATCGCTTGTGATGCTGTTCCCTATCACTTCCCTCACTTTGTTGTATTTCCCACTGCCCAAATTCAGCATGCATACCTGCCAACATTTCTCCGGTGAAAACAGGGACATCCTATTCCTCAATTATCATGATAATGATGATTATTGTTCAGGCCAGACACTGAGGTCCAGCTCCAAGGGCCTTCTGGTGGTTCCCTCACAGCGAGAAGTAAGGTTACAGGGAACCAGGCAGAGGGCCTTCTTGGTAGCAGCACCCGCCCTGTGGAACGCCCTCCCATCAGATGCCAAGGAAATAAACAACTATCTGACTTTTAGAAGACATCTGAAGGCATCCCTGTTTAGGGAAGTTTGCAATGTTTGATGTTTTATCGTGCTTTTAATATCCTGTTGGGAGCTGCCCAGAGTGACTGGGGAAACCCAGCCAGATAGGCGGCATATGAATAATAAATTTATCATTATCATTAATAATAATAATAATAATAATAATAATAATAATACACCGTCTATCTAACTGGGTTGCCCCAGCCACTCTGGGTGGCTTCCATCATAATAAAACATTAAACTTTATAAAATGTCCCTGTTCAGGGCTGCCTTCAGATGTCTCCTAATAGTTGAAGAGTTACTTATCTCTTCGGCTCAGGAGTTGCATAACTCCATACTCACCAACATTTCGCCCATGAGAAGGGGACATCCTGGGATCCAATCAGAAACTGGGATGGTTTCTGTAAATCTGGGACTCTCCCTGGAAAATAGAGACACTTGAAGGGTCTGCAGCATGGCTATGAAATAGCCACTCATTAGAGTGATCCTTTCTTCTTCAACATCTACCAAACATTGCATTTAAAGCCTGCCTACACGCAGATCTAGCATTTACTTCAAGATCTTCTCCATGAGAAGCATGGAGGCCTTCAGATAATGGCCAATGCCCCTTGAAGAGGGTTTAGTGAAGGTTTCATTGGGACTTGTGGTGATCCTTCCATGTGCAAACAGCTTCTGTCATGCCTTTTAGACTCTAAGTGAATCAGTGTAGGAACATGTTGTTTGTGTAGGTTTCTTCATAAAATGCCATATACAGTGGTACCTCGGGTTACATACGCTTCAGGTTACAGACTCCGCTAACCCAGAAATAGTACCTCGGGTTAAGAACTTTGCTTCAGGATGAGAACAGAAATCATGCTCCGGCGGTGCGGCGGCAGCGGGAGGCCCCATTAGCTAAAGTGGTGCTTCAGGTTAAGAACAGTTTCAGGTTAAAAACAGACCTCCGGAACGAATTAAGTACTTAACCAGAGGTACCACTGTACATTGAGGGCAGAGTCCCTGGGGAAGAGGGACTGATTGTTTAACTGCTCTGAGAATTATCACTCTGTGAGGGAAAGAAAGGTCTCCTAACAACTCCCAACACCCTTAGCCAACTATAGTTCCCAGTTTCTTTTGGGGAAGCCATGTCAGTTCACAGTGGCACAATACTGCTTTAAATGCATAGGGCCTATGTCTATAACAATCTGAAGATAAGTTAACTTGAGGATGCTCATGAAAGTTTCCTGTTCCATACTCTTGTCTCAGCAATCCCTGTAACCCCACATTTTTTTCAAGAGAGCTCCTCAGTTATCCGGAGAAGCTTTTTGGGAGTGCAAGTGTCAATATGAGGAAGTTGAAGCTGGGAAACTTACCTATCATAAGATCCTCCAAGTCAGGGAGAATTTTTATTATTTCAACCAGCTTTTCCAACAGTGAAAAATAATGTTTGTTCGCTTTTCAAGGAACTCACACTTGGGTTTTTTTGAGTTTGACCATTCATTTCAATTATATTTTTGGGGACATGAAATCGTTTAGAGTTTTATGGATAGATGTTCCCTTTCCATAGAATCATAGAATCATGAGTTGGAAGAGACCACAAGGGCCATCGAGTCCAACCCCCTGCCAAGCAGGAAACAATAGATGAACCTTTTATGTTCATCTATTTAGATATTGAATGCAAGGTTGTTCAATCAATTATGTATAACCTTTTCTCAAGGCTCCTACCTGACCTGTGCCACTCCAGACATTGACATGGATTATTAAACAGAAGAAAGCCTGGAAAGAAATAATGAACCCTTGTTTTGCTTTTGATTTTTGATAGTATATAATCAGGTGTAGCTTTGTTGCTGGAGTTTATTTGGGAGGCAAGAGTTCCTTGAGTAGGCTTACCATTCCAGATTGATTTACTAGTCCCATTACAACCTATTTGGCTCTCCTATCCCCCCCCCCAATACTTCAGATATTCTGCCCCAGGGATAACTTTCACTTATGTTTTCACTTTCAATCAGAATGGACCAACCTGTAGATCTGTGGCTTGCATCACTTTTATATGCTTCACTCATAATTTCACTATATTTCTGCTTTATTATATACTTTAAAACCAATTCTTCTCAAAACGTGTGCTTAAATGTGCATTTTGTCTGATAGCATGCATATAAATATTTTTGATAAGTTCAGACTGCCACAAATGGTCACAATATCTGTAGAAATGTAAAATACCGTATGTGGAATAGCCAAGTTTGAATCTGCACGTTATCCGGTAATACTTTTTCGTATGAGAATTCCCAAAGACTGAATCCCTCACAAATCCCTAACTTTTGGTGAAATGTGGCAGCGATGTGCAGAAGTCATTTAGCCTTATAGAAAATTCCCTCAGCCTTGTAGAATTTTATTTCGATTGTCCTCAGCATTCCTTAGATGTTCCATCTGAAGAGAAACTTAGACATTTTCTTCAATTCTTTGCTTTATGCCACATTTCAGCAGCAACTCTAGTAGCGGGCTTGCATTTCTTGGTTCAGATCTAAGCATTATTTAAAATAAGGAAAACTGTGGCAAAATAAATTGCTGTAACACTTTCCAGTGCCTACTGTATTCGGAATATTTTTCACCTCATTTAATTGAGATTTCACAGCTTCAGACCAACAGTTCACAAGTGTTACCTCCCTCCCCCCCCCTTCTTCTCCCATCTCTCTCTTCTGTATTTGGCATTTAGTTCCTTGGTTCCTCAACAGTGTTTACATGAAGTGCCACAAGTGAGGAAAAGATTTCCAAGGTATTAAAACCTCCCTGACAGAGTTGTTCTTTGGAGCAGTTAGAAACACCACAGGGTTCATTTTGTAGACAGACACGTTCTATTCCTTTGCAGGCTGATCCATAGCCCTGAGGAGTAAAAAAGTACTTTAACTTAAAAGAATTTAGTCCTGCTAAAGTCAAGAAGACTAAATGGGCTTAGCCGGAATACCTGGGCTGTAGATCAGACAGTTAAGAAAGGATAAGTAAGAAATCCTGCAATACTCCCACTTCTGTCAACTAGGCCGGGGTTTTACTGCATGTCTGTGTGAAAGAAATAGGTAGGACAACTGACATAGCCTGGGAATCCAATCAGATTCCAAAAATAAATTGTGCTTTAATCCTGTGGATTTTGGAGAACTGGAGAAGATGATGACTTGGTTCACGGAAGCAGGAGGGGTGTAGGGGTGGGGAGGTCTCATAACTGACTGCATGTCCGTGCAAAAAAATCCTGCATACGGAAAACAAGAAGCCAGGTTTGGCACACACTTATGAACCCACCATATTATTTTGACTGTAATTCCATTTAACTGATTTTAGTATTGTATTTTTAAATTGCTATCACCTCTTGCAGATATTAAATATTGCACTGTTTGATGATGATAATGATGATGATGATGGCCTAATACAGTGGTACCTTGGGTTACAGATGCTTCAGGTTACAGACGGTTCAGGTTACAGACTCCGCTAACCCAGAAATAGTACCTTGGGTTAAGAACTTTGCTTCAGGATGATAACAGAAATCGTGTGGCGGCGGCACAGCTGCAGTGGGAGGCCCCATTAGCTAAAGTGGTACCTCAGGTTAAGAACAGTTTCAGGTTAAGAACGCACCTCCAGAAAGAATTAAGTTCTTAACCTGAGGTACCACTGTATTTTAATTTTTTTGTGGAGTTCGATAAAAAATTGCAAAAGAAGTCCCCTTCTGAAGGCATTGGCTCTTCCAAATTTGTGAAGGATAGCTGCTGTGGCTTTTGAGAACTACCTTACATTTTGGGGACAGTGAAAAGTATTTCACTAAATCTCCCTTACTGTTCTATGGGTGATTTGTATGAAAATAGTACACGTGAGTGAGAAGCTCCTTGATAAGAAACCTGCCACAATGCAGAGGAATAGCTCCAGGGGTTTTCGTACTACACACTTACAAGCTTAACCTGTCATGCACAATGGAACTCTCCCGCTGACTTCTCTCCGGATCCCAGCATCTTCCTTAAGCTTAGAGGAAACAAGTGTTTTGCTCTTGCAAAACTGTCCCCAAAGCAGTATGATTGGTGAGTGCTGGTAAGATTATTCCTTTTGATTACAAACTACACCTGCCAGTCATGAACGAAGTCCCCCTCCTAATCTGGTGCAGCTAAAGTCACAAGTTTAGATTTTGCAATGCAGCTGTGCCACTCCCATCTCAGCATTTTGGCTTAACGGGTAAGCTTAACAACATAGTTTTGCATTTAATGCACACTTATCTGCAAGGTTTTTGCTGGTGTCTTGCTCACCGAAGGCACAAAGTGCTCTGGGGTTCCCTACTCCAACTTATATCTGCCTTGTAGAGATCCTGTGTCACCATGCCGAAAATCCCTCTGAGGAACCGCACTGTGGTTCATTATTTGGGATTTGTACAAATCTTTGGTAGTGATGTATGGAAGTGAAAATTGGACCATAAAGAAGGCTGATTGCCGAAGAACTGATGCTTTTGAATTATGGTGCTGGAGGAGCCTCTTGAGAATCCCATGGACTGCAAGAAGATCAAACCTCTCCATTCTGAAGGAAATCAGCCCTGAGTGCTCACTAGAAGGACAGATCGTGCAGCTGAGACTCCAATACTTTGGCCACCTCATGAGAAGAGAAGACTCCCTGGAAAAGACCCTGATGTTGGGAAAGATGGAGGGCACAAGGAGAAGGGGACGACAGAGGACAAGATGGTTGGATAGTGTTTTCGAAGCTACCAGCATGAGTTTGACCAAACTGTGGGAGGCAGTGGAAGACAGGAGTGCCTGGCGTGCTTTGGTTCATGGGCTCACAAAGAGTCGGAAACGACTAAACAACAACAACAACAACAACAACAACAACAACAACAACAACAAATCTTTGGCACGCCCCTAGCCTTCACAGTCTCACCTTCATCCATTGCCTTCATCCATCAAGATGGTTTTGAAATGAATCCATTTATCCTTCAGTGATGATTTAATGTTCAGTAACTTCTAACAGGTTTACTGTGCATAGTTCAATACTACTTGGTGTTGCTGCCGGGAAAACACTCCTGAAGCAGACCCCCTCCCTCACCCTGTAGGTCAACTTTGATGGAATGTCATGATGTCAGATGATGGGTCATGATGTCAGATCTGAAATAGCCCACTGCCATGTTGAGATAGGATGTCAATTTTGAATTTGCCATCGTCAACATTCATGTATCTACTAGACTTAAGAACTGAGCTGGCAAATTTTGGCACCCTTGGGACAGAATGTTTTCGAGTAACTGCATTAGTTGGGCTTCCACGATTCACAAAATGTGTAAGCTACATTAAATCCTCTGCATCCCTCCAGCCCACACAATATATTTTCCCAACTGTGGCCCTTTGGTGCAAATGGGTTTCTCATGAAGGACTTCAGATGAAGCATATTTCATTTACATTCTATAGTTCCAAGCATTTCTTTGCTGTTAAATACAAAAGACAACTATTTACAAAAACAATATGAGTGTGCCTGTGAAATGTTGGCATTAAAGCAAATAGATAAATGAATCCCTCCAGCTATGTTTACTATGTACATCAGGGAGGGAAATAGCAGCAAGGCAGTCTCGTTCTGCAATCTATCGAGACAACGGAAGGATGTGAATAGCACTATTGGGAAAAGCCATGTTTACAACTATATATTTCAAGAACAGCAAATCTGAAAATATGTTTTTGGTCTGTGATGTATAGCTCAGAGTGGATTTTTATGATCGAGTTATGAGCTTTGGAAAATAGAGAAAAGTGCTGATGCAACTGTAAAGAATGCAGACTCAACTCTGTGGAAGAGCAGTTGGTTCACGCATTGCCAGCACCTGCACATTTAACATTGCTTTTCTTAAATGTATCTCTGTCATGAGGTGGAGTGATGCTGATGTCAAAGACAATGCATTGTCTGGCAGTATAAGTGCTGGCAAATTTGTAGAGCTGTCCAATCTGCATTGTCCCTTAGTGTGTGTGTGCAGTCACCTGTTCTAATAAGGACCTGTAGCTCTTCAAATGTTGTTGAACTACACATCCCATTATCCCTGACCATTGACCATGCTGGCTGGGACTGTTGATGGAAGTTGGAATCCAACAGCATTTAAAAGGTCACAGGTTCCCCAAACTTGCAGTAGAAAGATGTGTTAATGGTAGCATTGTGCACCTGTGTATCAAGGACACGCAACCACATCTTTCTACTGCATGGGCGCATGGCAATGTTTTGTATGCACAATCCCCACCCAGAAACAGACACTGCTACAGGAAGCAGGGAAAGGGTTCAAGATCTGTCAAGATGACACTGTACTTTGATGCTCCCATTCTTGGATAGCTGTATAAAATTCCATGCACATAGATGCACATACATTGGTCCACTGCTGGAGGAACAGATTGGGCTGCTGAGCCTAGGGGAGATGGGATGCTGGAATATGCATTGTGAAGGCAGAAGGCTAAGACTAGTCCTGGGAATAAAGCTCTACCGATTCAGAGTGTAACGTCATCCACAGTAAACTCTTGTGGCCCTTTAAATGTTGAATATCACTCTAAAGCATCGTTTTATTTTATTTCCTGAGTAGAGTCCCAGCCAACTGCAGCTGCTGCAAAGCAACATCAGAGAAATTGTTATAGCCTGTTTGCCAATGCGGCAAACTTCTAGAAATGCCAATCATAAATATTTGAAAAGCACAGCACCAACCTCAAAACACAGAATATAATTATTTGTTTTATTATTATTATTATTATTAGCAGAAATTGCATTCATCTTAAGCATGACCATAATATTGTTGTCATGGCAACCTTTGGGACAACAAGAGCTTCTGGGACTTTAAAACAATTGTTGAGATTTCTAAGGACTATGCTTAGTCACAAATGGGAAGCTTTATGAAACCATGTTTTTTTCTAGCTTGAAAAAATACAGAGTTGGACATTCTGTAAACAGTTACTAGGCACAGTTTCAAGTTATACAACTCAAATGCTTTTGCCTTGGCTCTCAGACTTGCCCTTCTTAATGTCTGAGGCTGAAATCCTAATCCCTTTTACCTGGATGCATTAAATCCAACAGGATTTACTTCTGAGTAGATGTGGTAACGATTGTCATGAATGACAATCTAGAAAATTCCTCAAGCAAAGATTTGAAGGGGATATATAATCACAGCCATGCTATGGTTGGCCTTGCCGTAAGGAGACTCAACCTCTGCCAGGAAGCATATTATTAGCTGAATATCTCACAGCCGAATATCCCACACAAAGTTTTTCTGATGAAGTGGGGCAACCTCAGTTAAGCAGATATGGATTTCTTGAAGAAAAGGAGGCATACAGATTTGATTATGATAATAATAATAATAATAATAATAATAATAATAATTAGGGCTGCCATGAGAAATCAGGTAGGGTTCCTCATCTACTGTAAGTGAGCACCACAGCTTAACTTTGTGGCAACAGATTCAGGGCAGGCAGCATCCCATATATGAATATTATGAGCACTGTTGTTCAAAAAAAGAGCTGCGAAAAGGAAAAGACCCACTTGAGGAAACAGCATTGTCAAAACCCTTAAGAAGATGACAGTGCCTTGGAAAAAATATAGCATATGGTGATCCTGACAGGACAGAAGCAATAGCTACTACCTGCTCACATTACAATCTATCTTGCTGCCCTGACATCCTTGGCAGAAACAGCCATTTGTGGTTGTAGGGTTTTTTTTGCTACCGACAGTATTTGACATCTGTGAATTCTGACTTGTTATTTTTTTTGAGCCTCAATGTCTTTTGGGTTCATGCCCCAGGCGACTTGTTAAAAATGCATCCTGTTTGTCCTGTCGATAATTTCACCTTAGCCATGTGCCAAGGTATGTGAAACTTCCCTGACAAATGATGCAAAAAAAAAAATAAAATAAAGACTCCTAGGTTGTTTAAAAAAACACCAAAAAAGTATGCTGTTTAAAAAGCTAAATCTGCAAGTGGTTTCCTCCAGACTGTTACTATTTTGCAGGAGGAATTCAGACACATAGCATAAAATGTGGTTTTATTTATGGAATGAAAGTGAATGAAACTCACTTTAAAAAATAAAGAGGGTTTCCCCGCGGAAAGGGAAATTATGAGGAAATGTTCTTGACGATGTGGGGTAGCAATTGATTGACAGGAAGTGGTGTAACCTTCACAGATGCAGTTCAGACTGAATGCCCAATATGCAATTTGGATGCCAAATCACCTGAACACTAATGAATCAGAAATACTGCTCAGTAAATAGTGGACATCACATAGCCTTGGGGCAAGCTTTGGGCAAACAATGCAGGATGAATGCTAAATAATCAAGTCATCTGGAGACATTTACTCCAAGTTGCATTTGAACCATAAGGTGTTAAATAATAATAAAAAAATCTTAATGTATTTTTTTTAAAAAAAACCCCACACATTTTCTTCTAGAAAGAAAGGTGCCTGTATTCACCACGAAGTTGTTACAGTAAGTGCCACATTTTTAACCAGTGGTTTTCTTCTAGGAAAAAAAGGTGCCGGTACTGTGTACCATTGAATACCCCCAGAAAAAAAAAGAAAGAAAGCATTGCACACATCTGAACAGACTTCTGAAACAATTATGTGGGAACTTGTATGGCAGCAGTGAAGTGAATATCCATTAGCTGGGTTGATGTTTTCTGAGTTATCTGCTGAAAACCAGCTTAAATCTGTTCTGTGGCACAACACACACCATATATCAATCTCTTGGGGGGGGGGGAAGACCTGGAGGTTTGTGACAAACAGACCTGAGAAAAACAAATCTCTGAAAAGCTTTGGGTTTTACAAACAAACACTGGTCTTTCTCCCCCATTATCATATATATATATATATATATATATATATATATATATATATATATAAAGATAGCTGTATGCTTTGCTGAGATTGTTGTAAGCCAGTTGCTCAGCCAGGTGGAACTTAGCTGTATGATACCTTGTGCATGATTGAGACCAAGCAGAGGGAGGGAGGGAAGGGAAGGGAAGGGAAGGGGGGGAACTAGCCTGTGATGTTCCTATTAATGTGATGTAAGAAGACTAAACTGCACACCCCTTTGGGCTGGGGGATATGTGTGTCCCAGAAGACCATTATTCTAACCTTCTTTTGTTGGGGGAAATTGTCATGCTGTTTGTAGGTATTAGGAATTGAACCACTGGGAAACAAAAACAAAACACTCTTAGCACTGACATTTACAATTTGCTACATAGCCAACAGACAACTCCAGATGTTGTAGAACTACCAGTCACGGACGACTCTGCAGTTGCAGCACTCATCTCGCTATACTGGCCGAGGGAGCCAGCGTACAGCTTCTGGGTCACATGGCCAGCATGACTAAGCCACTTCTGGTGAACCAGAGCAGCACATGGAAATGCGGTTTACCTTCCCACCGGAGCGGTATCTATTGATCTACTTGCCCTTCGTGCTTTTGAACTGCTAGGTTAGCAGGAGCAGAGACCGAGCAATGAGAGCTCACCCCGTTGTGGGGATTCAAACCGCCGATCTTCTGATCGGCAAGCCGTAGGCCACATTGTAAGTCACTGGAGTATTAGCATCGTTGAGCAGCCATAGAACCCTCTCTGCTGGGGAGAGACAGCTTTCCTGTACAAACAAGGGATTTAAAAAGTGCCTCCCAGGTTCTGTATATAGTGGGCAATGTAATAAATAATGCTGCTGGATGTTGTCCACCTGCAGCTGTCCACAAATACAGAGTCTAATTGCGTATAGAACCCTGTTATAATGCCCCATCCAGAATAGCAGAGGGTATTGCTTGGGAACACAGCTCAGTAAATGATCTTAATGAAGCTGGTCAACGTTTTATTAATAATAATAATAATAACAATAATAATAATAATAATAATAATAATAATAATTATTATTATTTATACCCCGCCCTCCCCAGCCAAGGCCGGGCTCAGAGTGGCTTACGAGCAATAATAAAAACAAGCTGAATGATTACAACTTAAAAACAAAATTAAAATACAACATTAAAATATTGAAACATTAAAATATTAAAATGTAGCCTCATCACAGGAGGAGAAGGAAAAGAAAAAAGAAAGGGAGGGAGGGAATCAAAATGGCTCCAAGCCAAAGGCCAGGCGGAACAACTCTGTCTTACAGGCCCTGCGGAAAGAAATCAGATCCTGCAGGGCCCTGGTCTCATAAGACAGAGCGTTCCACCAGGTCAGAGCCAGAGTTGAAAAGGCCCTGGCTCTGGTTGAAGCCAATCTAACTTCCTTAGGGCCTGGGACCTCTAGGGTGTTGCTATTTATGGACCTTGAGGCTCTCCGTGGGGCATACCGGGAGAGGCGGTCCCGTAGGTATGAGGGTCCTAGGCCATGAAGGGCTTTAAAGGTCAAAACCAGTTTTGACAGGCAGCCGACTTTAAAATGCATCATTTTTAAGAGTGGAAAAACAGGGAGCATTGGGAAGATTTGATCACACAAATAAACATTAAGATAAAGGTAAAGGACCCCTGGACAGCGAAGTCCAGTCAAAGGCTACTATGGGGTTGCGGCGCTCATCTCGCTTTCAGGCCGAGGGAGCTGGTGTTTGTCCACAGACAGCTTTCCGGGTCATGTGGCCAGCAGGACTAAACCGTTTCTGGCACAACAGAACACTGTGACAGAAACCAGAGCGCACGGAAACGCCATTTACCTTCCTGCTGGAATGATACCTATTCATCTACTTGCACTGGCATGTTTTCGAACTGCTAAGTTGGCAGGAGCTGGGACAGAGCAACGGGAGCTCAACCCGTTGTGCAGATTCGAACCGCTGACCTTCTGATCGGCAAGCCCAAGTGGCTGAGTGGTTTAGACCAGTGTTCCCCAACCTTGGGCCTCCAGCTGTTTTTGGACTACAATTCCCATCATCCTTGACCACTGGTCTTGCTAGCGAGGGATGATGGGAGTTGTAGTCCAAAAACAGCTGGAGGCCCAAGGTTGGGGAACACTGGTTTAGACCACAGTTCCACCCCCCTTCCTTTATACACCCTAACACCCCCATGGTTGTTGTTGTTGTTTAGTCGTTTAGTCGTGTCCGACTCTTCGTGACACCATGGACCAGAGCATGCCAGGCACTCCTGTCTTCCACTGCCTCCCGCAAACTCATGCTGGTAGCTTCGAGAACACTATCCAACCATCTCGTCCTCTGTCGTCCCCTTCTCCTTGTGCCCTCCATCTTTCCCAACATCAGGGTCTTTTCCACGGAGTCTTCTCTTCTCATGAGGTGGCCAAAGTATTGGAGCCTCAGCTTCAGGATCTGTCCTTCCAATGAGTACTCAGGGCTGATTTCCTTCAGAATGGATAGGTTTGATCTTCTTGCAGTCCATGGGACTCTCAAGAGTCTCCTCCAGCACCATAATTCAAAAGCATCAATTCTTCGGCGATCAGCCTTCTTTATGGTCCAGTTCTCACTTCCATACATCACTACTGGGAAAACCCCCAGGAAAACCCCCATGGTACCTTCTATCAAAGAAAGCAAGATACATTATCAGAGTCCATTAATACCTTCCAGCAAGACATAAATATGCAAAGAGGACAGGGCCAGTGAGGGATGTGGATAGAACAGGTGTGGCTGGTGCGGGGAGAGACCCAAGGGGTGTTCCGGAGACTGAAGCTGTGGGACAGAGACATTTGGCCTGGGGAAGGGGCTGTAGCTCAATGGTAGACCATCTACTTTGAGTACAAAAGCTTCCATGTTCAATCCCCACCATCTCCAGAGGGCTGGAGAGTGATTGTCAATCAGTGTAGACAATACTGAACATCTAGATTTCTAGATGGGCTGACTCAGTATGAGGCAGTTTGCTATGCTCCCATGTTTCCATACAACCAGAGAGTTAAGGACACAGTTGGATTTTTTCCCCTAGATCGTACTGAATATGTTGTTACAAGCGAGAATGACATTCACAGGTTTCCCAATCAACGAGTTCTCATCTCAGAACTTGTAGACTGAAGCTGTATTAGTCACGGTTAATTTTGAATTTCACAGATTCCTCATGTTTCCACTCCTCCCCTCTAGGAAATGAATATTTAGATTTGAGAAATCAGAATTGCTTTATTTCCAATACTGATACATCAATATTTTGAGACACTTGTAGTTATCTTGCTTAGGGACAGGAATTGGATTAGGTAGTCCAGAACCAGCACCAGTCGTAACACTACTCACCAGCCATAAATTGTGGCAAGAAGGAAAGCTGCTGATGGCTGCTAATCCTATACACCAGAGATGGGCATAGCTGTCAACTTACAGATTTGAAAATAAGGGACCAGCAGCCTCAAAAATAAGGGATCAGCAGCCAAAATAAGGGATTTTCCAAGCACAGATATGTTCAACTTCTGAGCCCCTCTGAGCCAAAAGCAGAAAGCCCAGCAGCAGCCAAACAAGCCGGCAAAGGGGATGAAGCAAGGAAAACCACCGTCACCTCTCTGCTGGGAAGCGCTGAGCAAAGGCGAGTCCCCAGGCAACGTGGCCAATTTGATCGGCACAAGGCATGCAAGCTCTACCCCCCAGTCATTCTTAGACTCCTTATTGGGTGAGCAACGCAGCCAAGCAACACAGTTGGAGCCTCCCTCCTCCCTGGCCAGCAGGGAGGGAGGGAGAGGAGCTGCTTCCTTTGAAACCCGGGAAATTTAAGGGACATCATCAATAAGGAGCAGCAGCGGGACACGGCGCTGGGATAAGGGAGTTTCCCGCCAAATAAGGGGCAGTTGACAGCTATGGGGATGGGGAACCTGTGGCCCTCCAACTCCAACTCCCATCAGCTTCAGCAGCATAGATGGTGCTTGGGGATAATGGAAGTTGTAGTTCAGCAAGATCAGGAGAGCCACCAGTTCTCCATCCATGCTATACTCACTTATCTAAAAGTCAATCGCATTGAGCTCAAGTCTGAGTAGATATGCATAGCATCATATGGTTAGTGTAGCGAAATTTCATTAGTAAAGAGAACTCTCAGAAATCATGATTCCTGTCCCCAATTTTTTAAATTAAAAAATCTCTCCCATTGGTTTTGCTGGGAAAGGAGAAATAATAAATATACCAGCTTCAGACATTTTTTGCCCATGGAGCTTTCCTTGAGTGTACTAGGGACCACTGGAACCTCTGCTTTTGTTAGCAGAGGGTCACTCTCCCTCATCCTAACCCTTTTCAGCTGCCAAATATGGGGGTTAGGATTACTCTGTTACTTCTGATTAAGCAGGTATAGAAACACACTAACCATCACATAATTTATATAACCCTCTATTCACTGCTCTTGAAGTTTTTGACATAAGAAGAGCATTAGTTGACATCAGATCCATTTACCAAGAAACAACTTCTGTTTTTTCAAAAGAAGTCAAAGAGTCAAAGCGATAATTCCTGCCGCATTTTTAGCAGCACAGATCTGACACGTTCAAATAACATACTTTGATATTTATGAATTACTGTACCAATTTTCATTAAAATTAGAAAATTTGTATTGCTCAAACTATTTGTTAAATCATAAGCAGATGAATAATGAATAGGGTGTTCTTTATTCATTAAAATGATTTCCTCCTCCTTATTTTGATTCGTGTGGCACACTGTGAAATATAAAGGACTTTAGTTTGATGCATTTCAGGCTGAAACTCCCATAAAGAAAGTCAGCTTACCGATTATGCTGCAGTCCTGCTGAAAATTGTCTCCTCCTAGCTGCTATTTGGCTTCAGAGACACAAAGAGCTTCAAAGGGGAGTTCTGTCAGGAGGGTGATAATGGAAGAAAAGATCTTCCCCTTATAACTGGGGTACCTTTTTGAGTCTGAGGCAGGGGCATAGTGTGGGGAGGGCCAGGAGATAATAGCCCAGGGACATGATTTTGAAAGGGTGTGAGTCAGGTACCACCATACAGGGATTTCTGCCCTGCCTGTGGCCAGGGGACTCTGTGGCCTGGCCTTGCCACCGCGCGCACAGCTCCCTTGCCGAATGGCTGCCTGGCGAGGACTGGGCGATGTGCCCACCAAGGGCCACACAGTGGCGGAGGAAGGGGGCGGGGCACCCCAGGTGCCATCTCTGTGGGGGGTGACAAGGTCCCCCGCAGCGTGCTTGCCCTGTCGCCCCTGGTGCTTGCCCCGATGCCCCATCACAGCGCCACTGCAGCCACGTGCAGAGGATCCTCCGCTTGCAGCAGCAGCGGCAGTGGAGGGATCTCGCTGCCATGTGTACGGTGCTCGAATGGCGCCATTGGCAAACCGCCCGGCAGTGTCGAGGGGAGAGCAAACCGTACACTTGTGGCACGCGTGCATGCACCGCATGTAGCGGTGCCACACATGTGCTCTATGTACGCCACACACACATGCGCCGTTAGGTGGTTTGCCCTGCCCCCGACACCCCGCACCGGGTGTCAGTTCTCCTTCCTTCAGCCCTGGGGCCATGTTGGCTGGCTGGGCTTCCCCCTGTGCGAGAATGCGGGCAGGTGGCACTGCGTGGCCCTGTGTACCCTCTGTGCCCTGCACCTGCCTGGCAGCAGTGAGGGTTGAACTGGCACGGCAGGTTTTGTTAACCCTCTGCACCCAGTCCTTGGTCCTGCCTGGTTCACTCGTGTATGTGTGTGTGTGTGCCCCGGGCACCAGTGAAGGACGCAACGCCACTGCCCTGAAAACATTCTCTTCTGGAAAACATTCTGAGGGCCACATGCCTGTGGTGGGTTAGGTCAGAGGCAAAAAGGACAGAGCAGCAAATGTAAATCTTACCTGTGAAGCAGGACTGGTCAGGGGTGTGGTTTGGGGAATGTCCCCTTGAGGGCAACATTTGGCCCTGAGCCAGAGGTTCCCAGCCCCTGGTCACCCCCTAGCCTCAGCACAGCTGCTTTTCAGAGTTTTTATGAACAATAAAACTTGGAGCAATACTCAAAATAACATTAAAATTAAATAGCCCAATCTACTGCAATAAGGTCAGTTTGTATCAGAACTCACAGAACTCAAATTCCCCATGCATCCTGAATTACAAATATGCAGGGGTGTGTACTTGCAATACCCCTTTCATCTGTGAAACATCAGAGGGCAAGCAATTCATATTGATGGCTCAGCGATGGGAGAATAAGACCTATGTAACTAACACCACCATTTAATCAATATGTGTATTCACAAACTGCTCAGAATACCCTGGGTACCAGAAGCTGGTAATCCAGCATTAAATGCTGTTTTATGTAAGGAGATTAGAAGCAGATGTTATTTATTTTTCAACCATGAAGATTTCTTACAAAGGAAAATGGGAATGCCTTTCAGAGAGCGACAAGGATATAATCAGCTGTCCAGCGAAACTCTGGCTAATCAGCAAGTGACGAGTGGCACTTGATTTAAAATCAGAGAGAGTGAATTTAATGGCGTTGATGCAAATGTTACGTTCATCACAATGGACTTATAATTAATAAGGAATCTGGGGATAGGTGGACACTTGAGAAAAGCATTCTGCTCTAAAGTATAATTACTTAGGTAACCCTGAACAGTATGATGTGCCAGAGGCGCAGTGGATGGGGCAGCAGATTCAGAACCACCAGAGGGAACAGAAGGTTTGGGAGCGAAGCAGAAGGAACTTTCCAGAAAATATCATAGAGGAGAGAAAAGCAGCCAACTTTTCCCACCACCACACAGTAGCATTTATTCAGCAGCAGCTAGATCTCTAGCAAGCATTGCAGTCTAACTCATACCTGCATCCCAGGACTGTGACACCAGAGACAGGTCTGAGAGACCCTAAATCCTCTCTGTTGCCTGACTTCATTACCAGACTCCATCCATGCCTTTGGTAGGATAGAGACAAGTTTTAAATTGTATAGCTACACAACGTGTTTCTCTTGCTTCTCTCTCCCCCCTCTTTCCCCTTTCCTGTTAAATAAATCCCCATGCCTCTGAAACATTGTGTTAAAATGGAGATGGGGAAGTTTTCTCAGCATGAGGGGCAAAATCCCTTCTTGGCAACAACTTGTGGGCCACATGCCAGTGAACAGCGGTGCCAGAAGCAAAATCGGACGGGATAACAAATACTAACTTTATCTTTGTATGGCAGGCTTCTTTCTACATATACTCAAATCCTTCTCTATCCTTCTTCGGGGCAAGTGAGAAGCATTATCAAAGTTCAAGGGCACATTCAATCCAGGAGGCTGCAAAGTAGGCCTGGTAAGAGTTGCGGTCCAAGGAGACTTCTGAGGGCCAGGTAGAGAAGTCTGGAGGGCTACATTCAGCCCCTGGGCATAAATTGCATTAAATTGCTGGGACCATGCCATCCCCTGATCATATCAGCAGTGCTGGATCCCAGGCCACTTCTGGGTGCAATTAAAGCTGTTGGGTATAACTAAACAGCTTGGGACAAAGACACTTGAAAGGCCATCTTCTCTGTAGTGAATCTGCTCATCCTTTAACACCAGCAGTTGCACCCTTCTTGCACCTGCCTACCTTAGCTTCCCTTTTAAGCTGCCTCACAAATGTGAGGAAGGAAGGAAGGACAATATCTAAAAAATATATCCTCTCCTGGCATCTATTCACTTCCCAACAAGGTTTTCCTGCTGGAAAGTGGCAGGATAAGTGGAATGTGGATGAGCCTTCAAACTAAATTGTATACAGTGGTACCTCGGGTTAAGTACTTAATTCATTCTGGAGGTCCGTTCTTAACCTGAAACTATTCTTAACCTGAAGCACCACTTTAGCTAATGGGGCCTCCTGCTGCTGCCACACCGCCAGAGCACAATTTCTGTTCTCATCCTGAAGCAAAGTTCTTAACCTGAAGCACTATTTCTGGGTTAGTGGAGTCTGTAACCTGAAGCGTATGTAACCTGAAGCGTATGTAACCCAAGGTACCACTGGGAGTACACTTGCTTCGGAGTAAGTCCCAATGAACTTATACCTGAGGAAACATGGGGGGCTACATCATGGTTTGTTGTTTACTTGTCCTAAATAATAAGAAGAAGAGTTTGGATTTGATATCCCGCTTTATCAACACCCTAAGGAGTCTCAAAGCGGCTAACATTCTCCTTTCCCTTCCTCCCCCACAACAAACACTCTGTGAGGTGAGTGGGGCTGAGAGACTTCAGAGAAGTGTGACCAGCCCAAAGTCACCCAGCAGCTGCATGTGGAGGAGCGGGGAATCGAACCCAGTTCACCAGATTATGAGTCCACCGCTCTGAACCACTACACCACAATGGCTCTCAGGTCTCAGACCGCCCCAGGAGCTTATTAATGCATATATTCTATGACTGCAGCAAACAGATTGCAAATGAGAAATTACAGCATGCTGAATGTGTAAGTAACTTTATTTTATTGTTTCAGATCACAGCAGAAATGCTAAAGAGGTGAGGTGGGGCACCAAACAAAAATTAAGTGTTTTTACTTAATGCACTCTCGTCTCTTTGGTAATATAAGGCTTCCCACTGCTAAGCAGTATGTTTTCAAGTATTGCAAGGGAAAATAAGGACACAAAAAGCTTATATACTTCCAACTGCTAAATTAGCAGTATAAATAGAACCGTTAGAATTATATATACACAGCTATTTACCAACATATGGAAGGTGCACTGCTGTCTTTTACAGGAAATATTGTGAACATAATGGGACAAACTAAGCTGCTAAAATTAGTTTGTTTGTGTTTTTAAAGTCTTCAGCAATTATCCAGATACCTTGCCAAACAACAGAGCTTCCCGGTGAGGTGACATGAGCAATCCTATGCATGTTTACTCAGGAGTATGTACCACTGTGAGCAATAGAGTTTAGTAAGCTTACATACAATGGCAGCTTTAATAGCCTGGGCCAGCCCTATCATTAGGTGAGGGAAATGGCTGCCTTAGGATTACAAGGGGCTGTCCTGCACCTCTTAAGCTAGCCTGCTGCACTCAGATATGGTTGAGAATGCTGTCCCAATGCCAGTGCTGAAGTAACATTTAACTCACTAAAAGTCCCGTCAACTTTTCTACATTGAATGGAAATACGCAGCATCTTGCTCTTTATGTCTCAGGCTAAAAAGTCCACTTGTTAAGTGGCATAACTGGTTAAAAATGTTCAGGCACAGTGATTGAAATTTTGTATTTGGTTAGGGTTGAGTCACACATGCGCACAATTTGCTTTCTCTATGCTAACACTTGACAAATGTTGATGGTCCACTCAATGCATAAAGAGAACTGAACAGCCTAAAACTTACTTTTCACATGGATTTCAGTGGGACCCAAGTACAGTGGTACCTCAGGTTACATACGCTTCAGGTTACAGACTCCGCTAACCCAGAAATAGTACCTCGGGTTAAGAACTTTGCTTCAGGATGAGAACAGAAATCGTGTTCCAGCGGCACAGCAGCAGCAGGAGGCCCCATTAGCTAAAGTGGTGCTTCAGGTTAAGAACAGTTTCAGGTTAAAAACGGACCTCCGGAACGAATTAAGTACTTAACCCGAGGTACCACTGTACAACTAACTTAGACATGGATCCATCGTAAGAGCCACAATGGCATTTCCACATATTCAAATATTTGCTTGATGCTGTGGTCATTCAGCTTTTCCAAATTATTGGATTATTGATTATTGAGCTGAAGAGCCACCTTGAACCAAAATAAGGTAGAAAGGAGATTTCTAGGGAACACTGTGGGATAAGTGAGCATTTGCAGAGATTAAAAATAAAAATAGTAGAGGAGTGTGCAGTGGTTGGTGTGCACTGACTATGAAACATTTCCCACACAATTATGGATATCATTAAGGTCATATTCAAGGGACATGGGTGGCGCTGTGGGTTAAACCACAGAGCCTAGGACTTGCCGATAAGAAGGTCAGAAGTTTGAATCCCCACGACAGGGTGAGCTCCCGTTGCTCGGTCCCTGCTTCTGCCAACCTAGCAGTTCAAAAGCACGTCAAAGTGCAAGTAGATAAATAGGTACCGCTCCGGCGGGAAGATAAACGGCGTTTCCATGCGCTGTTCTGATTCGCCAGAAGCGGCTTAGTCATGCTGGCCACATGACCCAGAAGCTGTCTGCGGACAAACGCTGGCTCCCTCGGCCAATAAAGCGAGATGAGCGCCACAACCCCAGAGTCGGTCACGACTGGACCTAATGGTCAGGGGTCCCTTTACCTTTACCTAAGGCCATATTCACACTACATGTTTAAAGCACTATGGTGCAATTTAAGTAACAATGGCTTTCCCCAAAGAATTCTGGCAGTTGTAGCTTGTTAAAGGAGAACTCTCAGGAGACCTCTATTCCCACCATCAAGCTAGAATTTGAAGAGGTCCCTGGGAAGAAGAACTGCTACGCTGGGAACTCTAGCTCTGGGAGAATAGGGGTCTCCTACCAACTTTCAACACCTTTAATAAACAACAGCCCAGAATTCTTTGGGAAAAGCCACGACTGTCTAAAACATTATCATAGGGCTGTAAATTTATATGAATGTGGCCTTAGGGCATCACAGTAAAGTGAGTCCCAGTTTTCTGAGATGCTAACTTTTAATATTCTGGGGCACAGCCCTAGACCAAAGTAAGTACTTTCCCCAACAATGATTTTAGCAGGAGTAAATGAAGTGTGCGCTTCACCCTTCCACTAAAAATAGCAAGGCACAAACGTGCTCATCTTAGGCAAGACTGCACTCCATTCTTCACTAATATCCATTTTTAATCCATTACTTCAAAAGAAAGCAATCACATATATTAGAAGCACAGGATGAGATGACAAATAAAAGCAAGGTGTGAAGGTGTTTTGAAAATATTCTTTGAAGTTTATTTAACCTGGTATGTCAGCACCAAATATCTATTCCATAAACTTTGGCTCAGGTATGGTTTAGAATCACTCCTGCTACAAACTAATTCCTCCAAGACTGGGCCTATGCAAACACATCATAAATGCTGAGCAAAGCCTGTCAATTGCAGTTAGACACTGTAATTGCTGTGCACATTGAGGTCAAAGTTGCTTTTAGCAGAGGGGCTTGTGAAGAGTATTCTGTTGTCTGCCCCAAAACATGCAACACCTCCCAAGCAGATGAACTCTCAAGCTAACTCCCCATCAATAGCTGCATCACTTTTCACTTATTCAGCTCCCTGCTAAACCTTTTGAGACAGCTAAAGCTGAATGTACACTTTGAGCCAAATAAGTGTATGCTCTTATTTAGATGTGTGCAGATCTAAAAGGGATCAGGGAAAATAAGACAGTGTACAGAGAATATCACATCATGCCAAACGAAAGGGCAACCTTTGAGAAATGATCTTTTCAAGCAGCCAGCTGGACAAAACATCAGATGGAGATATGTATTTCTCTTTCAAGCCAGTAGTCCCTTTATGGGATGACAGATGGTGCAAGTGATAGCAAGCATGTGTGTGACCTTGTCTTTATCAGTTAATCCCAGGGTGGTAGCTTCTCATTCTCGCTCTTCACAGCATCCATAGTCTTTTCAGAACAAACCCACCGGTGCAAGCAGTTAAACCTTTTCTTCTGATAAGGACAAATGCATTTTTGGTCATCCCCCCCACTCCATTTATATGCTTTGGATGCCCCCAGACATATAAATCAAAATTATCCCCTAACTATATATGCAATATAAAGCAAAATGGCCATTGCCTATTTTCAATAAGACTAGCAAAACTGTTTTCCTTATATTGGTAATTAATAGTCCAATGATTAATTATATCAGTTATACATCTTGTTTAATGCCAGAAAAGCTTAGTTTTTCAGTTTGATCTGACAGTTTCACTATATAAAGAAATGAATACAAAAAGTTGTAATATATATGTGTGTCTAAAGGGTGGGAGACTAACCTCCCAGTCCTTTTTCCCCCCCTAAACAAACAATTATTGTTTTTGATGGTGGAGTATATATTTCTGATCAAATCCTTGGAATACTTGAAAGAAGTAACATAATGAAAGAGGGAGAGAGAGAAAGAGAGAAAGAGAGAGAGAGAGAGAGAGAGAGAGAGAGAGAGAACAAGAGGATATGTACCAGAGTGGGAACACCCACCTGCAAAATCTACAAACATTTCAAAACAGGGAGCCTTAGTTCTGGGGGATAAATGTGGTCTTCCAAGTCTCACTCTCTGGCCCTTGGAAGTCTTCTCAGGCCATGCCTTCTCCCCAGGGCAACCCTCTTTCACCAGACCACACCCTCCACTGGTCCACTTCCATTATCTCTCTTTTTTTGGTCAGCCTAGAAATCTCTAACTTTTATCTTACTGGAACAACATGGAAAGCAGATAGTTCTGTGTGATCATAGAACTGAATGATAGCCATCTTTGTATTTAACCCAGTTTCCATCAAGTGGCTACTGGTGTTCAGCTGGCACAAGGCTTTAGAATTCTGACTGGTCCAGTACAGACAGTAGACAGCTTCTGAGCAGCCATCTGCACAGTGAGGTTGTGAGCTAGGCGGCATCTTAGAGTTCAAGCTGTATACGTGGCAGTTGTGAGGTCATGATAGCTCAAGAAAAGGGCAAATGTGATTGTTCAAACTATGGCAATCTGAATCTCTAAGGAAAACAAGACTGTCTTGTAAGTATGTTTTATTTAGGAGCTGAAAGCTTTTTCAGTTTTCCTCAGAGAAAAAGAAAATACTCTTAAGAACAAGAAGATCCCTGCTGAAAATCCGGCCTTACCAATAAGGCAAAGGAGCTGTCCAAGGTCCAATGGGTTTTTGAAAGCAGAGGAGCTTTCCAGCAACAGATTTCTAGAAAGTGTGGCAGGAGAACAGTGGTTGCTGCATCAACTATGGTTAACCCTAAACTAAAGAGCTTTATAGCTGGCTCTGCTGTCCCAACTCTTCCTGGCACATCATAGACCTAAAACAGAGCACAGTGAAGTCTGCCTTCCTCCTCAAGAGTATGTCACAGTGATGGGACACCATTTGCTTCCAGGTGAACACTGCACTTTTGTTTATCAACTTCCACTTGGACACTGTCACAGAAACATAGAAAGCTGCCTCATACCATCTAGCTCAAAATTGTCTACTGGCAGTGACTTTCCTGGATTCCAGGCAGGAATCTCTCCCAGCCCTACCTGAAGATGCTGGGAATTGAATCTGGAAGGCAGATGCTCTACTATTGAACTATGGCCCTTCCCATCATATCTGATCCTTGGGGTACTCATGAATTGTCCAGAGGTGAGGGTGGAATACTGGGCCTGTGGCCTCCTCAGACAGGGATATGTTCCTTGGAGGTAATCTTGGGGAGGGGTTCTAAGTAACTTCCTTGAACTTCAAAGATACGGGGCCCAGCAATAATGTCAAGCTCTTATTTAGTTACAGGCTGGTCCTAGCAGGAAAGCAGTGAGACTTGACATCCTGTTGACAACAATAGCCCAGCATATCGCCAAGCACCTCTCCTTTCAATTCTAACCCCTTTATGTGTCACATCTAGATTTCGTCCCATCGGGCTTAAGTAAACTCTCAAAATATGGGTTGAATAGTAAACTATACTTCAAATTGTAATTCTATGGCTAGCATAAGAGGCCGGTCTTGTGCCTGAGCCATTGCCTGACAGTCTGTATAAATGTCAGACAACGTTTGATCATTGTATTGTGCTAACCTGGGCAAAATACAATCTTATCTTTCCATATACAGCTTTGCTGTGAGGTGTCCCTCCCCCCCCCTTTTTTTTACAAAGGATGATTTCTCAGGACTGAGCTCACATCAAACCAAACACTGCCTAGAGTAAATGAGCAATTTCCACAGAAAGCTCTAGGAGAAATAACAAATGATGAAGATCCTGCTGTCAGCTGGACATTAAATATGCTATGATGATACTGTTAACCACTTGGTACTCTTTGAACAATGCAGGAGCCTCATGAGGCAGCTTCAAGCTGGGATTTTTTTGGGGGGAGGGGGAGACAGAGCTAAGATAAGTGGACCATTTTTGCTTAAGTATTCTGCTGTTCAGATTCCAGAGTAAGCTACTTAAAAAGGTACTCTGGTTGTCTGCTTCAAGCATGTCTGTATTGTGTTATATATTCCTCAAAGTTTGCCAACCAGCAATATTTTGCTGGTCTGGTTGATAAAACCATCATGCACCCAGATAACCAGCACTGGAGGTCTGCAAAGCCTTTGGGTACTGCATTCTACCATATTCCTCCACTGTAGTCATCAGGTATTATGCTGCGGAATGACTAGAAAAGTAAAAGTAATCCTTCTGAGACTGGAGATAGTCATAGCCTCAGTGGTACAGGAACTGATTAACACCCAAATGTTTAGTGGGATATCATTTGCATCTGTAATTTTTACACTGTAAATTTTAAATTTACACTGTAATTTTTTACAACCAAAAATGTAGCTGTCTAAGCCACAATACTGAATAAAGCACTTCTTCTATCAACAAGCAGTACTCTATCCCCCCCCCAATACAAACATAAAAAATGAACATAGCTCACATTTCTGCAATTTTATCCTTGCTTTGCCAATACATAGTGAATACAATTCAATTCTTATTGAATTTATTACATCATTGCCTGCTCTCTTTCCCTCTAATTGAGTTAGTAAGTTTAAACAAGGTGGTATATTCATACACTTTGTTTTCTCATTCAGCTACTGTGGGAATGCTTTACTATTCTCCAGTATTTGACATATACTATTGCTGGGAAGTTTTTGCCTCTGCACATGAGTCTGAGAATGCTCTGAACAGTTCCCATTGAGTTCATGAAACAGTGTACCTTGACCTGTTCTTAACGCATCGTTGACCACATCTACGGACTGCGATTGTTATGTTCTTTCAAGTCATGCAATATCAATCACTAGTAACCATGTGTTCCCTTTCCCAACCCTTATGATTAATGCCCTTGCATTGTATTCATGTTAACCAATCAGCAACAAGCACATATGTGGAAAGGTTGTAATATTCAATAAAAGAGACTCCTCGGGGCCTTGCTCAAGAGATGTCTCTCACATGACACTTGCTACTCGTCTGTCGTGATTTCAACCCAACATACTATGCTGGTAGGAAATCATCCTGATCATTGGGTTATATAACTTTATTATGGGTTAATAAGAATATTATTGGATCCAGTAGAAACTGGATTTCCAACTGCTGTGTCATTTTTTTCTGGTGGAGCTTTTTGGCTGCTGTAGATTTAGAGAGTTGGTGGTGTATATTTCCAGTACATAGGTTTACATGTATTTTTTTTTCTGTTTTATGTCATTTGGTTTCCTGTAATGCACCATCTTGTTTCAGTAAGAGAACCTATAACCTATAGTGAGTATTCTGAAATTCTTGGTAATCTTTGGGAGGCTATGGGCATAAAATCAGTACCCAGATTATCCCCCTTACCCTTACAGGATATCTTCAGGAGAAGCAAAGGCTAAGGATTAAACCCTACCCAAATCTGTAGTTCAGTCCTTAAGACAGTTGGATGGTGCCTCATACCCCTCCTTCTGGCAAGTCCTGCAGGCAAGCTGGTGCCGGACACATTGCTCTGCTTTCCTTTGGGAACATCAGTGAGGCTGAGAGTGGGGTCTTGTCGTCTTGGCACCCCAGGACCTCCATACACAATGCCCAGGTTTGTGACCCAGAGAGGTCACTTTGATGGTTTGACTTCATTCCCAGAGGCACACTCCATTGTTTCTCTCTCTCCCTTTTTTAAAAAAAATATATATTTTTTATTATTTTCTTTAATTAAAAAACCCCCCATAAAATATAACAATATTACAATAACAAATCAATTGCATTTGCTCCGCCGAGCTTGTGACTTCCCTCCCTCCCTTCAACTGGTTTCCCATTTCCTGGAAAATTATATGCGCATTTCAGCTGCCAGTTTCTGTCTTTCAATATATATTAAGTCCTTTTATTATCCATGGTCAGATACTATTTTTACGTTCTGTTGCAGGATTCATGTCAATCCTGCTAGTGCCTTCACATTTTTACAATAATCTTTCAAATACTCAATAAATTCACTTTGGAATTTCTGGTCTCCTTGGTTCTGGATCCTCACAGTCAGTTTGGCCAACTCCACATAGTCCACCATCTTCATCTCCCAGTCATCATAGGCAATTCTTGTAATTTCCACCTTTGGCCTAACAAAGTTCTTGCTGCAGTGGTAGTATCCATAAATAGTCTTTTGATCTACTTTTGCAATTTCTTCTCCCATCAACCTGAGCAAAAATGCTTCCGGTTCTTTGGGGAAAGTATATTTTAGCAACACTCCATTGTCTCTCAATGTAATGCCAATGTAAGATGCCAGCATAAGATTATCTCACACTTCTACCACCATCTGCATCTGTCTGACAGTGACTCTAGAACTCTTCTTCGTGGTAACTACATCAACATATGGTGACAACAATGCATTTTTATCTCTATAAATACATCAGATAGATAAAAAATGCATTGTTGTCATTTCAGCACCAAGTGAAGACAGCCTTGTTTATTCAGGCTTTCTAAAGTTCTGAACCAGGGACTGCTTCAGCCAAATTGTCTATTTAGCTCACGGTTGGGAAGCCTTTTTCAAGCCAAGGAACCACATGCCAGTGCTGAGTGGGGCCAGAGTAAAAGTAGGCATAGCAATGAATGTTAATTTGACCACAGTACAGTAGGATTTATAAATGTTAGCTTTGTACAGCAAGGATGTGGTTTGGGAGAGTCCCAAGGGCAAGACAGAGTGGCCTAGAGGTCCACATTTGGCCCCTGAACCTGAGGTTCTGGCTCGTTTGCTGATTATTAAAATAATAATAACAATAACGATCAATTCTTCCAGAATTTTATGTTGCATCTTGCCCTGGTGAAGCGTGAGCTATATATATTTTAACCAATAATACATAACAACATGCATTCAGTTGCGAGCAGTTGCTGAGGTGCTTGCTCTGCATACCACATGCATAAGTTGATCGCTGGCTGAGAGAAACATTCCACTGTGCAACTCATTCACCTCTCCCTTAATAGTATAGCAGGCCCAATAATAGTTATCATCTGAACCAATTTGCATCCTGGCTCCTAGCACATTTGGAATCAACAAGTTGCTTGCTGAATGGCAGCTTTACAAAACTTTAAAACCTTTAAGCTTTTACAAATGTGTTTTACCGCCCCTTCTTTTGTTATGGACATATCACTTAGCTTGCATAAGATCATAGTCATAAACTACCCGCCAGTCCCTTTTTTCCTCTGTTCATAAAGGTCTTTATTTCCAACAGACCTTGCTCTTATTTATTCACGGCCCTCATTGCAGCCTGAGATTTGGTGTGGCTTTTATCACCCCTCGAGTGCTGCAATTTCTGTCAGCTCAGTGTAGCCAGAAGCCAACATAACATTTTGGCAGAGAGTTTAGAGTAACAATGACCTTAAACAACTTTGCAATTTAAATACAGATTAACAGCATAATGGATTGCTCATGGGGAACCTTTTGCTTTGTTTCTTTTCCTTTTCTTTTTTGCTTAAAAAACAACAACCTGCGGCATCCACATGCATTGTTAATAAAAAAGTACTTCAAAAAACATTTGAAAGATGAAACTGGGGTATCCTCTAGGTATTAAAAAGGTGAACTCATAATAAAGGCCTAAGAAAATTCTCAGTTGAGCAGACTCTTACTCAGGAATGAATTGTTGTTAGTCCTGGTTATAGTTCAGTGACTCTAGTTCAGGAATGGTGAACTTGTAGCCCTCTAGATGTTGTTGGATTACAGTTCCCATCAACCTCAGTGAGTACAGCCAATATGGCATACATTAAGTAGTATGTTGTAGTAAAGCAACTCTGGAGGACCACAGCTTCCTTTTTCTGCTCTCGGCCATGTTTCACAGGTTGCCATTGCAGTCAAAAGTAAATTCCTAAGTGATACAGGAGGACAAGAGATGTGTTAGGACCTTGCTGATACAGCTATTGTTGTTGTTGTTGTTGTTGTTGCTGTTGTTGTTGTTGTTGTTTTGTTCTTTAACAAAAGCCTTCTGCCACACATTTCACCAGTGGCTAGCTTGATGGCAACAGCAGACCATCACTTGCAGCTATGGAAAATAGTGGATTTCAAGTTGAGGATCATGAGGGCAGGGGGAAATAAAAATCTCAGGCACCAATTCAGTGTTTAAAGCACTTCACATTATCTCTTCAATTCATTAAGTAGTATCACTTCTTCACAGGGACGTGGGTGGCGCTGTGGTCTAAACCACTGAGCATCTTGGGCGTGCTGATCAGAAGGTCAGCAGTTCAAATCCATGCGGTGGGGTGAGCTCCCGTTGCTCTGTCCCAGCTCCTGCCAACCTAGCAGTTCAAAAGCGCACAGTGCAAGTAGATAAATAGGTACCGCTGTGTAACAGAAACCAGAGCACATGGAAACACCATTTACCTTTCCACTGCAATGCTACCTATGTGTCTACTTGCACTGGCGTGCTTTCAAACTGCTAGGTTGGCAGGAGCTGGGACAGAGCAACGGGAGCCACACTACCTATGGGCGAACGCTAACAAACTGTTGAAGGAATTCTATAATTTTTTATTTTTTTAAGGTGAAGGAGAAGCAGGAGCAGCCCATTCAGATCTGTGGATTTGCCATCACTACAGCTCAGCAGCAAGTTCAGGGCTGTGCAAGCCAATTTAAGCCAGCACTTGACACTGTCCCAGGCCCAGCCACATTTAGATAAGCTCCAGTGGTCAGTGGTGTGCGGTCAGTGGACTAAGGGGACTAGGTTAGTCCCCTAAATGTTCACCTAGTGCCTGCTTCCCAAAACCTGGGAAGCTTCTGCCCAGCTTAGGGGGGAGGTGTGATGCTCAAGCTGTTGTGACATCATGTACACCACATCACACTTCCCCAATTGTCCTTGCAAGCTGGCGCCTCTGGCCCTAACTGTTCCCCTCCAAAAAAATTCACCGCATATGATTGCCAGAGGTGCTGGTGATGTGCCACAGCTACACCCAGCAAAATGGGCTGCTACTGACATCTCAGCTGGGAAATAAAAAGCATTTAGATTGGAATGCACCCTTATTTCCAAAGATATTTTATACACACAGATCAGTAGTTGTTTTCCTTAAGATTGAGATATCGAGATTGCTGCTAACATAAAGATGCCTGCGATGAATCCATCCCCTTCCAGAAGTGACAGTTTAGCCAGAGAAATACTATAAAACAACCCTCTATGATTTATTTTATTTTAATGAGCAAAAATAGATCTTTCATCGCTCTCCAGAAGAAGTGAGAACCAGAGACCTCACTTTAGCACACACTTTTGGAAAACAAGTTGTTTCAGTTCTCTCCTCCTGTTCCCATCTATTTTTTAAAATAGAAACATTTAAAAAGCTAATGTGACATCTCTTCATCTGTGTGGAACTAATAATGCCTTCACCACAAGACAGTTGTTTTGGTACACACAGGATACTGATGTAAAATAACAGGCAAAAACATATGGAATAGTTAGCTAATGTGTGTTTTTCCTCCATGACATAATCAGGTCATTTTTTTACAAAAATGAATTTATTTACATGAAAAATGGCTCGACTTTCAAATTGGAATAAAACCAACTCTGGGAAAACTGCTTAAAGTATATAACAGTCTTGAATAACAGTATCACAATGTGCCTCGGACAAATTTCTGTTACAAGTTTACTTTTCTTCCACAATGCACTAATTCGTCCCCTGACCATCCTATGGAAATCAGTCTGGGATGTGGCCCCATGTGAACTAACACATATTCAGCCAATAGGGCAAAAGCTCGGAGTCCAGGGACCCTTCTGTTTCTACTGCTATAGCTGAGGCTTTATTTGGTATTTTAAGAATTTGCTGTTTACTGGAGATTGAGTGGTTTCCCTTATCTGCACCAATGACAGGTTGTATCTGGACTGATAATAGTTCTGCAGCTGTAGTCAGCTGTAGTCAAACCAAATTAAATTGCCTGGGGTGGGGCAGGGGAAGTAACAGTTGTTATGGCCATGGATGGCAGATAAATGGATAGAACAGCTTAGACCAGGGGTCAGCAAACTTTTCCAGCAGGGGGCCAGTCCACTGTCCCTCAGACCTTGTTGGGGGGGATGAACAAATTCCTATGCCCCACAAATAACCCAGAGATGCAGTTTAAATAAAAGCACACATTCGACTCAAGTAAAAACACCAGGCAGGCCCCACAAATAACCCAGAGATGCAGTTTAAATAAAAGCACACATTCTACTCATGTAAAAACACACTGATTCCCGGACCGATTGGGCCGTATCTGGCCCCTGGGCCTTAGTTTGCCTACCCATGGCTTAGACCTTGTCCTTCTGTCTGTTTGGATGTGCATCATCTGATAGCAATTGTAACCATAAGAAGGAGAACCTGGATAGAGGTATGGCATTGGTGCAAGACAACAAAGTTCTCTCTCTCTCTCTCTCTCTCTCTCTCACACACACACACACACACACACACAAGTTTTTATGGCATCCTCAGTAAGTTCCCCAGATACTGTGAAATACACTAACAGTAGCGACTGCCATTGTCTGTCACCATGATAGATTATGCTGTCTGTAGCTATAAAGGAGACCAGGTGGCAAAGGAAGGGTTTTGAGGGTCCAAGACTAAACTTTCAACAGGCACAGGCAAAAGACCTATGCTTCAGCCATACAGAGGTAGGTTGAGCTAGCAAGAACACTTAGCATGGGTTGTGAGACCCTGACAGTTCTATAGACAAGGCAGGTGGCATGTGAGCTTCAACCTTCAACTTGGTTAGACATGTGCTATGGCCACCTTGAGCATGAACACCCACAGCCACATCCATGCATGCAAAAGAATTCAGCAAGGTAACACCAATCCTACCTATCTCATAATCATCATAACAATGGCATACCCTGGCCACCATAAGTGGCTGATGAATCCTCTGATGTCAGTTGTGCTGATGGCCACATCTGCCTCACAAATGAAAATTCACCCCTCCACTTACCCTCTTCTGGTAGTCATTCTACATTTAAATGGAGCCCCATCTAGGGATTTTTATTTCTTCCAACTTTCTACCCTAATCTTAAATATATGATCTTCCTGGAGCTTTCCTATAGATTCAAAGGCAACCAAATACCTTTTTCATTCTTTCATTTAGATGCATGCTTGAAAGGATTTGCTGCAAACTTGCCATGTCTGCAGTTTTTGATGTAAAATATTAATGCAACTGAAAATGAAACACAATTTATTAATAATCTTCTAAGTGTGAGGCCAAAAAAAGCATCAAATGGTTTAATCTCTAAACTTCATCACCTAATTGGTATCTTTAACAAACAGCTGAAATTTACCTAGGTTCAAGCAACTGGAAATAACCATGCAGAGCTTCAAAATGGGGGGGTACCCTATAAAAATATGTTTAGTCATTACAAATGTCACTTTTCCCCCTCTTTCCCCCCGAATATAAATACCCACACTTAAAGGATGAGTTTGAAATAATATTGCTTTTGATAATAGGATTGCAATGGTTTGGAATCATTCTCAAAATTCCTAATCTAAGGATGACCAAACCATGGTATCTAGGCAGGGTCAAACTCTGGGGTCAAAAATTTGGTATCCATGGGCACCCCTGTTTCTGTCACCCATAAAATAAATATTCATAAATATCTCCTCAAAACTCTGTCTGAGACCGTTTGCTCTTCTCAGTTCCTCTTTGTACTGGATCAGTCTCTCTTACATTGAGCATGCTCCCTTAAACATGATCACTGAAATATACTCGGAGTCGAGAGTAAATTTCATTCTCTTTATTCAGCTCATAGTGAAGAAGAAGAAGAAGAAGAGTTTGGATTTGATATCCCACCTTTCACTCCCTTTAAGGAGTCTCAAAGCGGCTAACATTCTCCTTTCCCTTCCTCCCCCACAACAAACACTCTGTGAGGTGAGTGGGGCTGAGAGACTTCAAAGAAGTGTGACTGGCCCAAGGTCACCCAGCAGCTGCATGTGGAGGAGCGGAGACGCGAACCCAGTTCCCCAGATTACGAGACTACCGCTCTTAACCACTACAGTGGTGAGGAGGAATGAAAGTTTCCCCAAAATATCTGCTTTATACACAATGGGCTGCACGTGATTGGCTAATTCCGGGATTCTCTTGTAGGCCAATCAGGTTGTGGATTCACTTCCATCTGGAGCTGGATTGGGTGGCTCCTGCGGACCAATCATATTGCTGCATTGTTCTAGGACCAATCAGACTGCTGCATTCTGAATCCTATTGTTGTAGGACCAATCAGACTGCTGCATTTGGATCCTATTAAACTCAGTATATAACAATCACAGTTCATTGAACACACACTCTCTCTTCCATTCTTAACAGAGGAGAGGTGCAATGCTTCTCTCTGTGAACAAACAAGCTGGTGGCCAGTATTGGTGCTTTTTTCTCATTGATGTGGTGGCTGAAGCGGGGGGGGGGGAGGTGATGACTGTACCATCTTGTGCTTGTGTCTCTCTTTTTTGGCTCTTTTAAAAGTGTCAGCCATTTTGCGTTCTTATGCTGCCTCACAGTGGCCATTTTGTGTTGCGCCGTGCCTCCACAGCAGCCATTTTGTAACCGACACCCACGGCCCCTTCTTAAAATCCCAAATGGGTCTCCCTGGTCAACCTGCACTTTTGATGGCCCCTCCTCTAACCCCTGCAACAGCCATGCCCTGAAATGCCATTACACAGCATTTGGCTTTTTTCAATCCATACAAATGTACAAGATACAAGACTTTTGCACTTTCAGCCAAGAGTTCCCTGTGAGACAGAACTTCTTTTGGAGCAAAGTGTGGCTAGCAAGTCTCAAGCTGTGGAAAGTTAGAGAGTTGGCTCTGCTTTACTGCCAAGCACAGGGGGCTTCCTTTTCTCCTCCAGCAGTAACTGCAGTGGTACCTCAGGTTAAGAACTTAAATCCTTCTGGAGGTTCTTAACCTGAAACTGTTCTTAACCTGAAGCACCACTTTAGCTAATGGGGCCTCCCGCTGCTGCCATGCCACCATCGTGTGATTTCTGTTCTCACCTGAAGCAAAGTTCTTAACCCGAGGTGCTATTTCTGGGTTAGCGGAGTCTGTAACCTGAAGTGTCTGTAACCTGAAGCGTCTGTAACCCAAGGTACCACTGTATAACCAGCAGTATAAGAGGCCTCATTTAGCTTTTCTCCCTTCTCAGTTTGTCAGTGGATCTCCAGGCTAGCTGCTTGCCTCCTTTAACAATGCCATTTTTCAATGGAATGAAGAAGGCTGATTTGTGCTGTTGTTGTTGCAAAAAAGCAAATGGGAGACATGTTACTAGAGGATGACACTTTCTCCATGAATGCTCCACATGCAGGCCCATACCCACAGAGGTAAAATCTGCACACACTCCGGCGGTAGAAGAAATTCACAAATTGGTGTGGCCCATCCTTACATATCCCCATCTGCATGGAGCACCCGCATCACACCTAATGTTATATGCAGGATGGAGGGGACTGTTTAACCCAAGCATCCCCAAACTCGGCTCTCCAGATGTTTTGGGGCTACAATCCCCATCATCCCTGGCCACTGGTCCTGTTAGCTAGGGATCATGGGAGTTGTAGTCCCAAAACATCTGGAGGGCCAAGTTTGGGGGTGCCTGGTTTAACCACTTCACCACATCTGGCCAGGTATGCACATGGAGCTCCTACCCTTGCTGTGCTATTATACATCTGTTTAAGGTAGCACACATCAAATGCAGCAGCTGCCCAAGAGCATAACATTTTACACCAACATGATTCAGACATTACCTATGATTAGGAAGCCCAATTCACTGAGATTAAAATATGAGGAAATGTTGATGCAAGCTATGGGACTTTTAGCTAGAACGTGAAACAAAGAGAACACGGCTGCTGAAACTGTGATAAGTACATTAAAGTAAATTCTGCATAGCACACAAATGAAGAAGTCTAGACACAGTTTGCAGACTGTAGTGAGGGGTTTTTTCTAGTTTTATAAGTAAGCAATTTCATGCTTCCTACAGGATTGAGAAGTGTCGGATAATAGCTCAATATTCTCACCACAGACGAAACTAAACTGCCATGGATTGCAATTATCAACCAAGTTCAAGAGGATTATTTGATGGTGGACTGATCTTCAATATTCACTGGAATAATTTCAAAAAGCTTGTGTTAATGATCCAAAGAGGTCTTATTCTGGCAATACTTGAAGATCCAAAGCATTCTCCCTCCCCGTCTACAATTGATCGTGTATAAACTGAAACAAGGCACTAAATTTTAAGCTGAGCATTTGCTTTTAAACTTGAACTTCTGTATCAGCTGAAAAATCTCTTTCCATTTAGAGCACCTGGCTCTCCCAGGATTAAGATTAAAACGTTTGCATTGATTTGCCAATAATGCAAACATGAATAGCCTTGACCTGATCCTAAATGAGGGTAGCATAAATAATCAAAGCATTTTTGTACTGCATTCTATTCACTTGTTAGTATGCTGGTGAGCTAGTCTGCAAGAAGCAAGTTTTCTCTCATCTCGTATCTCATTTGCATCTGCAAAAATACAGCATAATGTATAGCTTCCCAATTTTGTAGTGAGGGGGTGGCTGTCATGTCCAGGTAAGCAAGAATGACATATTCATTTTTAATTGGTCACCTTCTAACACTATAGGACAGCATTACAATTCTCCATAATAATGCGACTGTCACAGAGCAAGCTTGCAGTAGATCACGCCGTTCAAAGTTGTATTTAACTCTTTATTAGCAAAAACACAATCTTCACAGACTTGGCTGAGTGTCAGGCCTAATAAGCACAGCAGCTCATCCCGGTAGGTCTTACTCCATGAAATCAGTTGCCAAGACTAAAAGTCCCTACCTCCCCACAGCTGTCCAAGTCCCTTCCTCTCCAGGACTTTCCCCAAGCAATCAGAGACTGTGTCTGCATGCATTTCATCCCTCTTCTGGTTCTGAGATACAGCAGGGAGCTGAGCTTTTTTCACCAGTAGGGAGAGAAACCTGTGACTCTTCACCAGCCTGACTCATCTCAACCTCTTGGCCTCCCTTCTCCCACTCTCTGCTTCCACTTCTGCCTCCGATTCTGGACTTCTCCCTGCCACAAACTCTCAATAATCTCCGTTACCTCTTCAGCTTCCAACAGTCTTCTTCTCCTTCTTCCTCTGACTAATCATTGTTGTCCAACCACCACACCCCGGGCTCTGGACCTTCTTCCTTTATTGGTTCCCCATTTGATTGCTCCCACCCTTCCTCAGCGTCCAACCAGTCCATGACAGTGCCTTAGGAAAACCCTGCCTTTACGTCCCCAATTTTGGGCTACCTACTGACAATCACAAGTTTATAGTCTTATTGGAGTGCAACTGTGATCAATTTTAAACATCAGCACCTGCTGAAGTTGAGAGGCCCAACGTACATCCAAATCAGGGATGAGGAACATGTGGCTCCTCAGATGTTGCTGGGCTGCAACTCCCATAATCTCTGACCACTAGAGCTGTGTTGGCTGGGGCTGATGGGAGGTACCCAGGTTCTCAGCCCCAATCGCTCCCCACTTAACATAATGACTTGTCACTTAGGACTATAGAACCCAACTGTTAACTTTGGGGCAGTCAAAATGGAGATGTTCTTTCCTGCATCCTCTGATATTGGAGACAACTGATTCTAAAGGAGAAATGTTTGCAATAAGACAATGGCAATACCTTTTTAAAAAAAGTAAAATAAAAATGGAACGCCTCCAGCCTGGATAATGTTTTTTCCCTTTCTCAATAGTTGCCTTCTTTCTCTCTCTCTCTCTCTCTCTCTCTCTCTCTCTCTCTCTCTCTCTCTCCATAAGTCCTTATCTACTTATTCCTTTTGATGAAATACATCCAGAACACAGAGGCAGCAATATCTAAATCCCATGGTTATTTTCCTTGCATGTAAAGGGCTATAGAGTTTCAAGGATAATTTATGGGTTTTGAGTTTGGAGAGAATAGCCCTGCAGATATCTTCAGATGTTATCTATATTTTGTATTGGTACAAACTGGTTCCATGTGTTCATTACTTGTGCAGGGTTTTTGTTCTGTTTTTAATCTCAGTCGAGTTCCACTTGACAATTGCAGCATATCACATTTTGCAAGTGAAACAAATGAGCAGTAAATGCATAGCCATAAGCACCTGAACCTGGGTAGCTGAGACCAGTGCAGGAGTTGAATGATTTTACTGATATAGGAACTGAAAGATCTCTATGAGCAATGTGTATTTCTGGGGCTCTGCACTGTATGCTATATGTAACATAGTATTTTATACTATCAAACAAATTTCTGATCACACACATAGGTTGTTGTTGCCATCCATATGTCTTGAGAGATAATGGAGTGTACCTCCTGGGGTGAAGTCAAAGCTCTGCATTAGCAGTACCAGAGTGAACTCCCTGAGGCACAAGCTTTGGCCTCATGAATGGCGGTCCTGGGGTTCCCAGATGACAAGATCTCCACTCTTGGACTTACTGATGTGGTCCAAAGGAAAGCAGAGCAATATGTAGATGACACACAATATGCTGATGACACACAGCTCTACTTTACATCTGCAGTTGAGGCAGTGGATGAACTGGACTGTTATCTTGCTTCAATAATGGACTGGATGAGAGTCAACAAACTGAAACTCAATCCAGATAAGACTAAGACACTGTTAATGGGTGGTTCCCTATACCAGATGGCTCAGAGGTTGCCTGCTCTTGATGGGGTTACTCTCCCTCTGAAGGGGTGAGTACGTAGGTTGGGGGTAATTCTGGATTCTTTGCTGTCACTTGAAACTCAGGTGGCCCAGCTCTGCCCTGATTTGGACAGGGACAGCCTAACTACTGTTGCCTATGCTCTGATAAGATCTAGGTTAGATTACTGCAATGCATTATATGTAGGGCTGCCTCAGAACACGGTTCAGATATTTCAGCTGGAAATTGGATAACCCCACTCAGTGGTTTCACGTAGATGGTAAACAGCATGGGGGGGGGATAGGATTGAACCCTGTGGAACCCCATATTAAAGGCTCCACAGGGCTGAAAAACACTCCCCAAGCAACATTGTCTGGGAATGACCACCCAATTACCCCAAAGTGGTGCTACCCACCCATAACTGGAACAGTTGCTCCAGAAGGATACCATGGCCAATGGTATCGAAAGCTGCCGAGAGGCTGAGAATTAACAGGGAAACATTTCCCCTGTCTCTCTCCTGACAGAGATAAACCTGCCTGGGACTACAGCAAGCATGTTATCAAGCAAAAAGCAGACCACAGTACATATCTGTAGGACTGTATCTGATGTATGCATGACTATCATAGGCACATTACTTGTAACAAGAGTCTGTTCAGCGCTTAGAGTGGGATGAGGAAGAAAGGAAGTGAGGCGGTTTCATTTCAAATTAGGACAGACTCAATTTAGCCTGTGGTCCATTCACCGCCTTTTATAACTGTGCAAACTGTTTGCTAACAAGCTCGACTGAGTGCATTTGCACTTTGATCACTGAGTGCTATCTTTTCGGTCATTAGCATGAAAAGAATAAAGTTTGTACAAATGCAGTCAAAGGCATTAATGAATGTGGCCTCATATTAGACATGACATATTTTCTAAGAGGTTTCTGGTGGAGTCTGACATAGGGCAATTGTGGATTTTAATATCTGATGAACAGTTTGAAATACATAACATGTGGCTTTGTAGTATTTAGGTTGTGCTTTCACATAGAATGGTTCAATTATCTCTTCTTGTAGCCAAACCTTCATGGTGCATGGCTTCACATGTGTGCAACTGATTGAACAATTTTTATATAAATTGACTGTTGTTTCTTTCCTTCTGTGTCACTGTTTTCTCCATCCCTCTCCTGCCCACTCTTTGTTGAGTCTCTGTCGATCCCAGCTTCCCACAGGCACACACACAGAACACCTCCTAGTTCTTTCCTCTTAATTGCGAGCAATTTATGCATATTTACTTTTTTATAAAACTGATTTTTCATCCAGAAATCTGGGGAAGCATCTTCCTCTGGGTGGAGAGGGCTTTCTGCTTGTGGGCTGATTCTTAAACACGCGGCAGTCAAGCCTGATGTATAATAGTGAGGGTTTTTTTGGTTTTTTTAAAGCAAACATGCATAAACATTTTTGCAAACCAATTTCCCCCTCATTTTCCAACCTTATTTAATGCTGTCTTCATTCATATATCCATTTCTATAGACAACTTACCCCAATATATGTACAGTGGTACCTCGGGTTACATATGCTTCAGGTTACATACGCTTCAGGTTACACACTCCACTAAGCCAGAAATAGTGCTTCAGGTTAAGAACTTTGCTTCAGGATAAGAACAGAAATCGTGCTCCGGCGGCGTGGCGGCAGCAGGAGGCCCCATTAGCTAAAGTGGTGCTTCAGGTTAAGAACAGTTTCAGATTAAGTACAGACCTCCGGAACGAATTAAGTACTTAACCCGAGGTACCACTGTATTTGCGTATACATTACTTGGCTAGAGAAGTGCATTTTTTCAAAAGATTGTTGTGTTTCAGTTTCATGTATTGTTTCAGAAAGTGTGAATTACAGAGTTTCGCTTTTCAGCATGAACTGAATTTCTCCTCCTAACATCATTGCAACATTTGTGGGCTTCAACTTAACTTGCAATACATGGGCTTTGGATTTTGAAGGAAAAAAATCAATAAAGCAACCAGAATTCTTCTCTGTATATTTATTTGGACACAAATCCCATTGGATTGTAGCTTGAGCAATAGTGATTATATTTTCTCAGCTAAATTCCTTGGCTTGTTTGTGTTAACATTGCACTTAGGACAAATATTAGCTCAGGAGAAATGTTGGTCCCTGTGCCTGGAGTTTAAAGTAGGCCATAAGAAGCATGACTTCAACTAGATATGTGGAGGTGAAGAGAGACACATCATTTTAAATGTGGTGGTGGAAATGGCTCATACATATGTGTGGTGTGGGCAGAGGCTAGATTGGAAGTCAGCTGAGATATGTTCAAATTGATTCCACCACCACAACAAAAATATCTCTGTATATCCTGGCTGTGTGGCTAAAGATTGAAATATTTGCTCCAGATATATTATGTAGAAGAAGAAGAGGAGTTTGGATTTGATATCCCACTTTATCACTATCTGAAGGAGTCTCAAAGTGGCTAACATTCTCCTTTCCTTTCCTCCCCCACAACAAACACTCTGTGAGGTGAGTGGGGCTGAGAGACTTCAGAGAAGTGTGACTGGCCCAAGGTCACCCAGCAGCTGCATGTGGAGGAGCGGAGACGCGAACCCGGTTCACCAGATTACGAATCTACCGCTCTTAACCACTGTGGGAAGAAATGTCAGCTATAACTAAATTGGATGTTCCAATCAAGAGTGAACTTGTTTTTGTCCTGGTCTTCATGAACATCACCTCACCTGAGTAACTTGGTTCTTACAATTCAGCTTATAATACTGTTTTGTAGCTCAAACCAGGGGAATGGACTTTCACATAACTTCCTCAAGCACTGAATTTCACATGCCTGCACAACCATGTGACCTTGGTAGCAAAAGATCTCCATAAAGGGTGGGTTTAAAATGAAACAAATAAATAAAATTTTCTCCTCAATAAATAACTATGCAAATAAATATCACCATCCTCTTCAAATAGCATAATTTACAAATTCATGAAGGATACGACTAGCAGAGGCTAGCTAGGCATAGTGGCTATATTCTACCTCCACCACTGAAGGTAGTATTGGCTCTGAATACCCAAGGCTGGGAAGGAAACAAGCTGTGTTGATGAACTTGCAAACTTGTGCCTTGAAATGTGACCTTGAAGGAAAGAATGAATGTGTGAATTCACACAGGAGCCATATTTCTGTACTGATTCCCAGACTTGAGGAAATCTCTCTCGAAAGGATCCCCCCTATTTTTTGTAGAAGCTGGAAAAGTGAAAAGGCAAAATGAAATCATGTATTTGAAGTCTGAGATGTACATGACAGGAGTTCTCCTGGTCTTTTATGAAGGCTTCCTCAAACTCAGCCCTCCAGATGTTTTGAGACTACAATTCCCATCATCCCTGACCACTGGTCCTGCTAGCTAGGGATCATGGGAGTTGTAGGCCAAAAACATCTGGAGGGCAGAATTTGAGGAAGCCTGGCCTAGAGAATGCAAACTGATGTTCTGAACACCGAAAATACATTTTAGACTATAAATATGTGCACTTACCCTGCACTTCACCTCTGATCCAGCCTCTGCCTGCCCCATGGACCACATACTGTATTTATTTTTTAAGAAAACGCTGCAGGCAAGCATTTGCTTCAAGTGACGATTAAGTATCTAAGCTTGCCATAGTTCCAGCATGGGTGATGAGGGCAGGGAAAGCGAATATCAAAATGGGGAGGAGATGGAGAGCTCCATTGTGACTGAAAGGTCAAGCTTTTAATCAGACAGAAGAAATTTATGTGGAAAGTGAATTTCTTTCAGTTCTCACACAAAAATCAACTTTAAATGTGCATGGCACAAAAGCCCATGGACCTAATTGTATGTAATCTGACAGGTTTCTTACCCAAAGACACCCCTCTTTATGCCTGCAATTTTCAGACCACAAAACACTAGAGGTGATTAAATCCTTCCGTTTTCATCCACCCAAAAATTATAACAGCTGTTGTTGTCAGAAAACCACTGCAGCTACCCTTCTAAAAGTTGGCAGGATTCATGCCATCAGAAGGGGTGGCATTGTCTGCAAATTTCATCCAACTCTGACCAACTTTTTTTAAACTAATAGAACCATTTTGGAAGGGGTGAAAAAAACACACATTTTAGTAGTATCCAGCACAAAGCCTCTGGAGCTATTTGCCTGCAATTTAGCAGAGCTTATTCCCTCTGGGGGAAGGAACTACTATGCTTTCAAATTTCATCCCCTGCTGTCAAGAGGGGGGAAGTTATTGCAGTGTTTATTTTCCAATAGTGAGGGGGGATGAAATGAACTTGGACCCCCAAGCCAAATCAAGCAGCCTCTGAATTGGTCTGAGCTGAAGCAGGCTGCTTTATGAAGTATTGAACTGGGGTCTGAACCAAATATTCTGGTTGCTGCACACTCCAAGATAATACTACTGCTCTCCCTTACACAATCATTGTATAGAATACTGAAGTTGTGTCTATGAAGCACTTTGAGTACTTACAAAGCACCTATTTGGTGAAATCTTCAGTGATACACTGGGCAATAGATGTTGGTCATAATGCAGAAATGGAAGCATGGGAGCGACTATGGAATATGGATGCAAAATTTCCAGCATGTTATGGTTTAAGAGCAAATTATATGAAAATATTTTATAGATGGTACCTAACACCTAGTAGACTGGCAAAAATGTATAAATCAAAGTCAAATAAGTGTTGGAAATGTAAAGAGAAAGGCGGCACCTTTTTCACATGCGGTGGTCTTGCAATAAGGTTACTGGGAAATGATATGTAATGAATTGAAAAAGATGTTTAAGATAACGTTTGTAAAAACACACACACAACAACAACAACAACAACAACAACAACAACAACAACAACAACAGAAAAACACCAGAAGCTTTTCTCCTGGGAACTATAGGAATAGAACTACCCAAAAAGTATAGAAATTTATTTGTGTATACGACTACAGCTGCAAGAATGTTATTTGCCCAAAAGTGGAAGGATAAAGCGGTCCTGGCAATAGAAGATTGGATACAGAAACTAAGGGAGTATGCAGAAATGGCAAAACTTACCGGAAGAATAAAAATAACTTTTAAGAAAGGAATGGAAGTGGTTTATTGAGTATTTACAAACAAACTGTAAACAGATCAAGACATTGGCAGGATTATTGTAAAAACCTGCCGTTTTGAATACACACACATGAATAAAAGAATAAGTTAAGGCAATTTGGAGTATGCAGGAAAGGACAAAAATAAATGTAAGGAACCACAGAAAGAGGGGTAAGGGAGTCAAAGCTGAAGTTAAAACTTGGTAAAATAATTGTTGTAATGTATATAAATGGTGTGTGTGTGTGTGTATTAGAAAGCACCTATTTATTATTGTGAAAATGGCCTACTTCAGTCGTCAGCTAGTGTGAAGGTGAGTGTGTCTGTACAGAGAAATGCGCTGTCTCCTATGCCCATTTCTGAATGTTATCTGAAACAGTCAGATCTTTAGAATCCTTGCCATGTCTCTATTAGGATAGGATTAGAGATGAAAAGCACAGTTTATTTTATTTTTTGTATGAGTTTTTCAATTCATCCTTAGCTTGATTGCACATCTCATTTCAGCTGCTTTGCTGTAATTACAGTTACAGTCTCCAAAGAGAGGCCTTCGTTCTTTGATTAGCTGTCTGGCAAATATCTGCAAATATTCCTATGGCAGCTTAAGGTTCTTAACAGAGAGGCGGGGCAGAGGGAGAAAGCGAGCAGTAGTGGGGAAGGAGGGAGAGAGAAAATGCAATCCTTCTAAAGGCATAAATGATGACAAAGCTTTCGCTGTTTGAGTTTAGTGATGCGCAAACTCAACTCAGCTACATTTGGCATTGGGCTCAGCAGAATCCCAGGCCAGATCTGCCTTTAGACCCTGTGCAAATTTAGAAGCACAACATGCCCTGAAATCTTCTAAACCAAGGGTCCCTAGCCTTCTTGGACATGGGGGCACATTTAGAAATCATAAGAAAACAACAAAACACTGGTGATGCTCAGAACCCTGTCCCCTGAAAACCCCACCCAAATACAAAAATGTATGTACCATCCACATATCACAAAACACATGAAACACAGACCAACCCCCCCAACCCCTGTGAAAAACAAGCACCCGAACTAAAGATCCAAAAATTTCCTACCCTGTAAAGTATATTAAAATAAAAAAGGTATATACAGTGGTAAGGGACACGGGTGGTGCTGTGGGTTAAACCACAGAGCCTAGGACTTGCCGATCAGAAGGTCGGCGGTTTGAATCCCCGCGACGGGGTGAGCTCCCATTGTTCGGTCCCTGCTCCTGCAAACCTAGCAGTTCAAAAGCATGTCAAAGTGCAAGTAGATAAACAGGTACCACTCCGGCGGGAAGGTAAACAGCGTTTCCGTGTGCTACTCTGCTTCGCCAGAAGCGGCTTAGTTATGCTGGCCACATGACCCGGAAGCTGTACGCTGGCTCCCTCGGCCAATAAAGCGAGATGAGCGCTGCAACCCCAGAGTCGGCCACGACTGGACCTAATGGTCAGGGGTCCCTGTACCTTTACCTTTATATACAGTGGTACCTTGGTTTAAGAACAGCTTAGTTTATGAACAACTTGGATTAAGAATGCTGCAAACCCGGTAGTAGGTGTTTTGGTTTGTGAATTTTGCCTTGGAATAAGAACATGTTCTGCTTCCTGTTGAGTGTGTTCCATTTGTAAATTGAGTCCCTCGCAGCTATGGGAAAGCACATCTTGGTTTAAGAATGCTTTGTTTAAGAACGGACTTCCGGAACGGGTTAAGTTCGTAAACCAAGGTACCACTGTATTAAAATATATTAAACATTGGACGTCAGGCTCCACCCTGATAGGAGCTAAGAAGGGTGTTAGGAGGCCCTACAATGCCCACAAATGTCATGATGGGAGACCCAGCCCTAACCCCTGCTCCATTTTCTGAAGTGTACTTAGTGGTGGTTCATTAGCAACAAGGAGCCCTCACCATGGACAGCTGTGTATTCTATCTCTTTTCCCCTGGTGCTTAAGATGCTGCCAGCGCAGTCTCAGACAATCAGATACTTCTCCCTAGTATGATTCAGACATCCAAGACAAGGTAATCATGCATTACAATTGCCCCTACACGTTCTCAGATGATGTGGCTTTGTCAACATCAGCTTGCATTGTGGACTGATTCTTTACATAAGAGGAGGGCAGGTTTCAAGCTTGTGTAATCCTAACCTTCCCCTCCTTTTAAGAAACCACACCACTGCATCCCATATACCAGGGCCATTCAGAAAACAGTGGCTGAGAGAAGAGGCAGAGCTAGAGACAAAATGATGCTGGAGAAAGAGACATAACAAAGATTTTGATATCAAACCCTAAACATCTACCAGGTGAGCTACACGATAAAACTGAGAATCAGAGTTGGAAGGGACCCTGAGAATCATGTAGTCCAACCCCCTGCAATGCAGAAGTATACAGCTGTCCCTTACGGGGGTTTGAACCTGCAACTTTGGTGTTATTAGCACCATGCTGTAACCAACTGAGCTATCCAGTCAGGCCGTAAGAAAGGCAGTTGGCCCATATGCTGACCTTTAAAGCCCTAAACACCCTCGGCCTAGTATACCTGAAGGAGCGTCTCCACCCCCATTGTTCAGCCCGGACACTGAGGTCCAGCTCCAAGGGCCTTCTGGTGGTTCCCTCATGGCGAGAAGTGAGGTTACAGGGAACCAGGCAGAGGGGCTTCTCGATAGTGGCGCCTGCCCTGTGGAACGCCCTCCCATCAGATGTCAAAGAGAAGAACAACTACCTGACTTTTAGAAGACATCTGGAGGCAGCCCGGTTTAGGGAAGTTTTTAATGTTTGATGTTTTATCGTGTTTTTAATATCCTGTTGGAAGTCACCCAGAGTGGCTGGGGAAACCCAGCCAGATGGGCGGGGTATAAATAAATAAATAAATAAATAAATAAATAGGATTGAACCCATGACCTTGGCATTATTAGCACAATGCTCTAACCAACTGAGCTAATCAGCCTTGATCACTTCTGGGTCATGGTTTGGACCTAGACTGATTTTCTGTGCTTGATCTTGACTTGCTGAGATCCTGGCCCTTGAGAGTACCCCATGGGGAATAATCACAATCATCCTGTTCCAGTTTGTCCTCAGTATACGTCTGAATGCCAGATACCAGGGACATGCAATAAGACAATGATCCTATCATCATCATCATCATCAACAACAACAACAATATTAAACTGCTTAATTGCCAAGGTGGTTTCTTGAGTGCATTACAAATAGAAAACCATTTACATGTTGTCACCTGCTTGTTCAACTCCCCAGAGGCATTTGGCTGGTCACTGTTAGAAGGACGGAGCCTGACTGGTTGCATGTTCAGTCTAATCCAGCAGGACTCTACTTATGTTCAAGACTGTTTTGTGCAATTTGCTGGATATAAAAGGAGAGTGCTTGATAGGGAGTTTAGGGACAAACTATCACAGCTTGATGTGATTTTTCTACAGGAGCTTTGGCTCAGGATGAAAAGACCTTCAGTATGCCAGGGCATGAATGATTGGTACCACAAGCTGTTAAATATGGACACTATGCTCAAGCCAGTAGAAATTGCTAATACTCATTTCAAGGTTGCAAAGTATTAGCTTCCCAAATGTTTCGTTAAACTTTGGAAACAAATCATTCTGTAAAAAACCCCTGCAAGTAGAAAACTAGAATAGCAAGGAGCAGGAAAGGTTAGACCCTTTCTCCCTGATGTACTAGATTTTCCAAATAAATAAACTGCAGGGAGGTTTTTTTTTAAAAAAAAAAAGTGGGAAAGGAGCGTTCACAATTGGAATTTTCCATTTGCACTCTGAAGTGATTCTGCTGTAAATCTGGTCCATTTACAGGGGCCACTAGGGGCGCATCGGAAGATGGCTGACAATAACATCTCTCCGACCCACACGAGGTAATTAGGAGGCTGTGATGGGAGTAAAATAGCCTCCCTACCCCCCCAAGGCTGTGGGGGGGGCTGCCCTTGCCTGCTGTGCCCTATACCACCCCCGAATTTGTGGGGATGGGGGCACTAGGCACAATGCCCTCCTGTGGGATTTCAGCACTCCTGGACGCCGTCTCTGATCCGCGCCGCTAGCTGCAAGAACTTCAAAAGAAACAATTAGGATGAAGCAAATGCACATATTTCAAGGAAGGAGGGGGAGTAAAGACTGCTAAAAGAAGAGATCTCTGATAAAACAAGACGAGTCGGAGGAACAAGAGTAAACCATGAGAAGATACACCAAGATTCGGTATGGCAAAGGGACTGATGGGGGAGGGGGAAAAAACTTTCCTTTCTTTCCTCTATGTGATTAAACAAGAATCCCCCCCTCACAAGTCAGAAATGTCATTTTAATGACTTAAGCTGTGGATTTAAGACTGTGTGGAGATAATTCACTAACCAAAGCATGTTTCAAGAAGACCGTGAAAATTATAAGAGCTTTGGAATGACGCAGTAAAAAATACCGTCGCCATGTTGGCTAGTTCTGTCGGAGGACTTAAGTCTGGGAGGAGGAACAGAGCTGTTGTTATATTGTGGGTGATACTCCTCAGAGGGACTTAAGAGTGACAGATCTATGTGTTAATGATGGAAAGAGTGATGTTATTTATGAAAGTGATGATATATGGAAACCATCTGATATGAGGACTGGTCGAATGGAAAATTCACACAGGATTATAATTGGTGTTTGTCAGTTTAAGAAGATTATCAGAAGAGATCATAAAGAAAAGACGGAAAAATATACGAATAAGATGAGATGTGGAAACAGCAAGATAAGACTGGATAGAATTATGAACATTATTTGGATTGATTTGTGGATATTAACGCAGCAGCAAGAAGATGATCAGAATCCCCCTTCGGAACTTGAAATATGGGTCCCCTCAACAAAAATTTAAAATTCGGCTTTGTAATTCGGAATTTATATGATGTGATTTGATTTGATTTGATTTGATTGGTCAGTTAATAAAAAATATTTTTTTAAAAAAAGTAAATCTGGTCCATTTACATATGTAACTGACCACCTGATTATAATTTTATCAGATGAGGGGCATGCGTGTGTGAATATAAGAAGCAGCAGTATGAATTTTGTTATCACAGCGCTCTATTTTCTTCTCCACACACATACAAACGCACCCCACAATTCTTGTTTCTATGTTTTGACTTTTCATGATAGCTTGGTACACAATTTAATCCATGGGATGTAGAAAATATTTTTTAAAAGGTAAATGAAGAAAATGAAGGATTTTGCCATCTGATTCCATAATGCTATTAACTTTTTATTTTTATCTCTGGAATATTACTCATGTGGCAGGTGTTGTTCAAGTTCAGATAAAAGAAGCTTGACACCACCGATATAGATTTTCACATTGCTCCTGGTGTCACTACAGGAAGCTTGTAGACTGACACCGTTTAAATAGTTCTCTTTACATCTGGCAGCTTTTGACAAAGTAGAAAGCCCACTGGGCCTCTTGTGGCACCGACTGCTCCGTGTTTGCTTTGCATTTTTGCTTCCCTGCATTTTTAGTTGTTCAATAAGGTGTAGAAGGGAGGGAACAGAGAGAGAGAGATGACTGTCAAGAGGAAAAGCAAAATAAAAATAATAGACACTTACCCCCTCCCTTTACCTATGGGGAGGGTCTGATACAAAAGTTGACTGCCTGTCAAAGCTTACCGCCTGAAGCAACTGAAATTCAGCAGAAGAAAGGGATGCACTGGGAGCATTCGGCTGCCCCTGTGATTTAGATGGGCAGTGGCAACAGCGGTACACTGTGCATGTTTTCTGAAAGAAAGTTGCTCAAGAGTCGCCCATAAATATGCATCTATCTGCTGTGGTTCCCAAGCTGTTGAAGGCAGAGACAATCTATGCACAAGAAGAACAGACCCCATCCTATACGGCCAGGGAGCATCATTCAATCGGTTACTGTCATATGGCAGACCAGAGGCTGGATGTGTGCAGTTTGTTCTTTTAGCCAGCAAAGGGTAATGGAACCAAGGCCAACCTAAGACATTTTGTTGCCTCAAAAGAACAAGATTAATTCCCCCTGCTCCAGTTTCTGCATCACATTAATCACCAACATTGAATCTTATTTCAACACAGTTGGTGGAAGAGGTTTAGTTTAGTTAAGTTTTGCCCCTCTTTAGCAACAATCCCAGGCGCCTCCATCACCTCTGTGGATTGTTTGTCCTGGGCCCAACTATAGGTCATGGTGGTGTCTGGCCATGATCTGCTGTTGTGTTTTCACTGTTGGTCTACAGTTTAGGAGACACAGGGCATGTGTGTGGCATGGTTAGAGATAGGAGATTAAATTCAATCTAGCTTGCATTTTAATGAGAAACTATCTAATTTGCCCTTCTCATGTGAACTGAAAAATTTGCACTTCTCTGAATTTTGCAGGGCAGCTCTGCAGCCACGCAACATGTGCAAACAGTAATGTGCACATAAAAACTGCATATACTAGGGTAATATGTATACTGAAATTCATACAACATACAAGAATGCACCATATTAAGAGAAAGTACTTTCAAAAATATTTATATTAGTCAAAACTGCATACAAAATTGTGTTTTACAAGAAAATTTCATGCTAAAATGCTGGTGAAATTTCCTTCTTTTACTTGTTTAGTTTTTAATTGTAAATGGCTGCAAAAATACGAGAACTGATTTTTATAATGGGGAAAAAACAGAAACTGAGAGTCCCTATACATAGTAAGCTACTCTTCAACGCCCTCATTGCCTTTTGTTAAAGGTGCTGGGAACTGTAGCTCTGAGAGTGCTAAACTACAGTTTTCAATAATCTTTGTGGAAGGAGACATGACTGTGAAAGTGATATAAATGTGCTTTAAATATATGGTGTCAATGTAGCCATAATGTAATCCATCAGTAACTATGTACATGGTTTTGAAGTCAGGAATTCATGCAAAGCGTTTGAGAGGAAAGTGGATGTGTTTACTGCTGGATATGATTGACAGACATGATACTACCTGGATGATGTTGAACAGTTGATTCCCTTAGGACTGTTGTCTGGCCACTTAATTTTTAATTGAAAATATCTAGGGGGTGGGGTTCATATGAATAGAAGTTGATCTGAAGGGGGGGACCTTATCTGTTTATACATGATGTTCTTGTGCGCAGTAACAACCGCCACCAGCCACCGTTTCAAAAGTTTCCTACATTGCAGGGGGTTGTTGCAGATAACCTGAGGTTCCTTCCAACTCTACAACTCTATAATCTATATTCATGCAACTGGCTTTGCAGATGACCTTACTTGGTCTGCTTCGGGCCAATAAAATGAGCATGCTCTCCTTTTCGCCCTTTTGCTCAGTGGTTCACCTCTCTGAATTTAGTGCTGTGCTCTTCAGTGCAGGGATGTCTTCCATCCCAAAATATCACAGTAATAAGGACTGAGTTCAACACCAGCAACCAGTGGCAGAGTTCTCCACCACCTCCTGGAATTTCCCCCACTCCAACATGCACCAGACCCATTACTTTTGGAATCTCCATCTTTCCTTTTAGCTCATTCATTTCCCCCTTATCTGGCTAGACATTTCTCCAGCAAGAAGTTGGAGACTACAGCTTGTTCCTCTCTGCTTTTTTCACTGCCCCAAAGGATGCTGTGGAACCCTGATATTATTTGTGGACCCCAGCATTCTGTGGTCAAGACATTTTTGTTGTTGTACCAGGATGTCAGGCAACTAGGACTTCCCTGCATGTTTGCAAGCCACCTTATAAAACTACTGCACATTATTTGATGATGCCACATTGGTTTTCAATGTGAAAATCAGAGCCCATGAACATTTAGCTGGGCTTTAATTTCTTTCAACCTCTAATTACACCTGGGAGCCAATTCATTCGGTACAAGCAAGGAAAGCAGGGACATGAATCACTCAGCGATACCTCTGCCTTTCTCAATTGCTGTAGCATCGACCACAGTTCTAACAATTTGGATGGTGTGCTGGTTTAAACATAGCAGACACAAATATGGATTTTATTGAATGGATTTTGCCAAGTTGTTCTCTCCTAACCTAGCCTATCTCACCCTGTGAGAAACAGAATGGCAAGCGGAATTGTAAAGCAATTACTACACTGTCAGCGCAATCCTGTGAAGGCAACTCAAAAGGAAGCCACATTGGCTTTGATAGGACTTACTCGAAGGTAGGGTTGAATAGATCTGTCATTTTTGATCCTCTCAGCTTCTCTTTTTTCCATTGTTAAATTAAGTTCTACACATTTCCAAAACAATTTGAATTGTAAAAAAAATAAATAAATCTGCATGAAAATTCATCAGCATTTTTGTGCAACTTTCTCCTAATATACACATTCTTAACACAGTTTTGACTAATACATGTATTTTTGTTAGCAATTTCTGCAAATATATGCATTTTTATATGCTACTTTCAGTAATGTATGTATTGGTATGACCAGTATATGCATTTTTGGACACATATCTTAGCTGGATAAGAATTGCATTGCCAAATTCAGAGAAGTGCAAATTTGGAAGGCTTGCTACATTTCAGATCATATGTTATTACAAAAACTGTAGACTTGGTAAGTTCACCTTTAAATGCAAACTGAATCAAATTCTCCCCATCCCTACTCCTAGGTAACTGTATATAACATACAGACCTCAGAGATATTGCACATTGTGTTCCACCTCTGCAATAAGATTATTGCCATAAAGTGAGTCACACTTTTTGTATGTGTTACGTAGTGCATATATAAGTTATGTTTACACTATGCTGCAGTCTATTAAGCCAAGTGACCCTGGCTGCAGTGGGGGAGAGGAAGAAACTTGGCTCCAGCAAAAGCCAGCTCCACTCCCATGGCCAGAAGAGGGGTGGTGAGGGGGGCCTTCCTACGCCTTGGTAGTGGCCAGGCTGCCTGCTGTTGCACCAGCTTCCTTGTATGGAGCAATATCTAAGAAGCACAATGAAGCAAAACACAATAAAATGAGGTGTGCCTATATGTACTAATAGAAATGTGTAATTTTTTTGGCACGCTTGCAATGTAGGACGCCAAACAACATCATCCCTAGGATTCCAAATTACACAAATGCAATTATATGTGAAAAGGATGGAAGAGCTGGGAGATAATTTTTCATGCTATGTGATATGCAATGGATTTGTCCTGAAATTGAAAGAGTATGATGTTTATCAACAGATAATGGTGTTTGTTCATTACATTGATTTTTATTATGGGTTTCCACAATTTGCAATAATTGCGATAGAAACAACAGGAATGGATTGATTGTTCATTGTTGGGAACATCTGTAGAAAATATGTAGGCATGCTACCAGAACATGCTTTATCTATTAAAAGGAAAGGGATAAAAACCACACACACATAAACACACACACACACACACACACACACACCAGCTAATTATAGACATTGTCTATAATGGGGCTTTGTACTTTAGATAATTGCATTTTGTGTAAGAAAGAAGTAGAGCCGAGTATGACTTCATTTTTCCATTAGAAAGGATTCAACTGCCTTTATTCCCTTCCACCAGCTGCACTGAGCTTTATATGAGATCACTGTGCTTAATTTCAATAGCCTGAAGAGAGATTTTACTTTTAAAAGTACCTTCTCTTGCAGATGTGTCCGGGGTGGGGGGAGCACACATAATTTTGGGTGCCTTTAATTGCAGAGAGAAAACTAGAGCTGTTCAAGAACTTTGCTTTGTGTGCTACTTCCTGACCAATATTTCATAGCATCATCATCATCGTTATTGGTGGGTGTGTGAATGCCAACCGTCTATGTGGATTTCTAGTCATTATCACTACAAAACGTGTGCATTTCATTTCCCTTGAGAGCACAGGAACATTTTTAAAAGGAGTTAAACTATGACCCAGTACATGGGTAGGCAAACTAAGGCCCAGGGGCTGGATCCGGCCCAATCGCCTTCTAAATTCAGTGTGCGGATGGTCCGGGAATCAGCGTGTTTTTACATGAGTAGAATGTGTCCTTTTATTTAAAATGCATCTCTGGGTTATTTGTGGGGCCTGCCTGGTGTTTTTACATGAGTAGAATGTGTGCTTTTATTTAAAATGCATCTCTGGCGTATTTGTGGGGCATAGGAATTCATTCATCCCCCCCCCAAAAAAAATATAGTCCGGCCCCCCCACAACGTCTGAGGGACAGTGGACCGGCCCCCTGCTGAAAAAGTTTGCTGGCCCCTGACCCAGTACAGCCTTGGGTGGTTTCCATGACCCCAGTTCACACGTCCGTGAACCTGAGGTGATGACTTGCATGGCTAAGCATCACAGAAAATTCACTGGCGTTGCTATCACCCAATGTTGGCTTGAACACCAAACTTTCAATGAAGTCAGCTCATACATTCAGTTGTGAGTGGTCAAAGGGGGGGCGGGGTCCGCATGTTACATTCAGCCAGTCTACAGTCTGTGAGCACAAATAGCCGAGCTAAACACATGTAATGTCCAGTGAGTACACAAGCATGTGTACTTGTGTACAGATCAACAAGTGTACACTCTAACACACAAATAATTGTAAGGTTAGGTAAAGGTAAAGGACCCCTGGATGGTTAAGTCCAGTCAAATGCGACTATGGGGTTGCAGTGCTCATCTCACTTTCAGGCTGAGGGAGCCGGCGTTTGTCCACAGACAGCTTTCTGGGTCATGTGGCCAGCATGATTAAACTGCTTCTGGGGCAACGGAAACGCTGTTTACCTTCCCACTGTAGTGGTATCTATTTATCTACTTGCACTGGTGTGCTTTCGAACTGCTAGCTTGACAGGAGCTGGGACAGAGCGATGGGATTCGACCCGCCGACCTTCTGATTGGCAAGCCCAAGAGGTTCAGTGGTTTAGACCACAGCGGCACCGGCGTCCCTACAAATACTTGTTCATGGGCAGGGACAGCTTGTACCTGTGATCAGATTGATGTGCAAGCCATCCTTAAGCATTCGGTAAGTGTTTACTGGGGTGGTGCTGTCAAAGTGTCATTGCTCACCTGGCTTCCCAACTAATTCCTCTGCCAATTACCAGAAGGGGTGGTGGTGGAGAATTTGGTATGCCACAGATGCAGCAGGATAGCCAGATTGGCTCTGCCACCACAGCCACACTGAACGCTCTGCTACCTCACCCTTCTTCTCTCTGTAACTAGCAGTGATGATCAGCATTGGGAGGCCAGATGAGTGATGCCACCCTGCCTGCCTCATTGACCATTAGTGACTCTATGATATTATATTTTCCATAACTGAAGAACAACAAACTTTTTAATCCCTAGGATTTGCATAGGCATTCTTGTTCCTTTTCTCTGAAATATCAGAGGTAGGGCCAGTCTGTTGTGAAGGCAGTCAAACTTCATCCTGATCCTAACCAGGCCCATTCATGTCAATGGAACTTATTATCAGGTATATTCTTAGAGTTGCTATGTCAGGCTTCAGGGAATCAGCTTCCTCCCAACTTTGGCAGTATAGAAGCAGAGCAAAGGAAAAGGAGTCTTCTTAACAGTTAGAAACTTTAATGATCACAGTGAGAGAACAAAGAATCCGTTTCCTTGGAATGAAGGTGCTCCCAATTAAGGGTTCCATCCACTTCCTCCCTAGTCACCCACTTCACTACTGCATCTTGTAACCTGAACTCGTAACCACTGTGCTTTCTGTGATGCCACCTTATCTGCTCTTCTTGACCTTGGGCTGAGTGGATGTACACTTTCCAGAGAATTTGAGTCTGTTAACCCTCTCTCTCCCAGTGCTTCTCCTCCTAGCTGTTGCCCATCCAGTATTTCCCAGCTTCTGCCTTCTGAACTATGTCCCTCTGCAAACCACTGTTCCAAATCTATACTGTCCTCCTGCTCCTGGGAAGATTCAGGATCTTGGTCAGGAGCAGGGGGAGGCTTCCACCATTCCTCCTCAGCACAGTCCCTGACAAGCTGGGGAAACCCAGCCAGATGGGTGGGGTATAAATAATAATAATAATAAAACAACAACAACAATTTGTAGGTGGTTGGGCTGTTCTTTATGACCTTATGGATGAGATGTTATGGTCACTAGAAGAAGTAGGAAAAAAATAATGGACTTACTTCATCACTTCCTTTTGTTGTTTTGTAACTGCCTGTGGCACAACAACTCAAGCTGAGCAAAAGCAATAGCTAGGGTTGCCATACATCCGGGATTTCCTGGACATATCCAAAATACAGCTGTCTGTAGCAGTGTCCAGGGGGAAATCAGTAAAATGTCTGGAAAAATCCAGACGTATGGCAGCCCATGTTGGCAGTGCTGTTTCAGCAAAACAAAAAACAACAAAGAGCTATGGGCAAAAACAACAACAAAAGCTCAACAATTTTTCTGTCTGGACTTTCACTGAAATAGGGCAACCTATGGCAAGCGAATGATATGGGGAATTTTCCTAGGATACATGACTTTGGGTCTGGATCAAGTGTTAAGTAGGAATACAAATTGCAGAATCTACAAGGTTTCATCCCTCCTTTCATGGTTATAACAACATCAGTTAAATGGCTTTGTTTAACAAAATCAATTCCCCATCAACATAAGAAACATACAATATTGTGCTTCCTGTATGGTAAAAAAACAAAACACTACAAATGGAATGATGATACCAGAATCCCATGTGACAAGTTATGCCTAGCAGGCATCCCAATTATATTTCCTGCTTCCAACCACTGTACTATACTGATGCAGGTCCTATTCATTTCAGTGGGTTTTGTATATAAGAACTAGGTAGATTGTTACTTTAACAATGGACAAAACAGATATGCTGCAAAATTAATAAGAATGATTTAGCACATGTAATTAGTACATATTAACTTATGCATTTATATGCAAGAGGGAATCCAAGTAGATTAACAATAAAAGATTACATTGGTGTGATCAGTAATAGGAAAAACAAAAAACAAAATGATGTTTATAATCACCAAACAGTATTTTGTCTTGGGATAAAGGACTACAGAGGAGAATGAGACTTTAAACAAATAGTATTAATCCTTTCTTAAAGGATTAGAAAGTATAACATTTGAAAGTCAGTACTGGACTCATTCTTAGAATGAACTCTTAATCACATTATAAAATGTGGCTTGGTCTTGCAATTGTGTAATCACAAGAAAACACATTTTCTGCATTTCTTTCCAGGGGTTAGTTTAGCTACAGAAGAGTTGCCCAGTGCAGATGTTTGTGTCTGTGTGTGCGCGCGCATATGCTGTATTTGACAAATACAACAAATGGAGAGAATGGTGATGGTTTTACTCCACAGTCCTGCCCAACTGGGGAACAGTTCAATTAATACCAGAACAGATTTGCCATTCCCCCTCCCCTTACATACATTTATGTGTAGTGCTATTTGTGCACTCAATCTTCTTGCAAATAAGCAAACAGGCAAGGAAGAACAAAAGGGGCTTCTGAAAAGACCCATTCTCTCCTGTACACAGTTTGAAAGCCTCCTCCTCAGTTTGAGGACAAAGGTCTGAAGTCAGGTGTATCCTCCAATATGGACGCTTCCCCATGTGATTAAAAAAACAAAAATCAGACCCTGACTGTGTAATGTTATGAATTCATTCAGGCAAACAAGGGACAAGATACAAATTATTGTTGTGATGAGATTGTCTAGAGAGACAACGGAGGGCAGCACCGGGGGTGGTGAAGTCAAATAGCTGGAGAATCACAAAGAGCCAGATAGTCTCAAGGGCCAGATGCAACAGCATAGAGAGCCATAGTTAAGCTCATTTTGATATACAACAATTTGCACTATGCCACCAATAGGGTAATAAATTTCATCTTCTAATTTCTGCATATCAAGCTGTTAAAAGGCACATGAGTAGCCCAGGATAAGTTTCCATTGTGGCAAACCTACCCTTCTCTAGGCAATATAGGAATTGCAGAAAGTTATCAACAAGTTTGAAAACGATAATGTGAATATCATTCAGTCAGAGAACAATCCCTATTCATTACAACTCTCATCTTAATCTGATTTTTTGACTGATGCTGAGATTTGATCTGCTATAATCCTACACTTGGCAACACAAACCATCTGGTTCCAAGGCATTACTGTCTGTTCCAAAGTAAAGAACGCCAGCCGAGTTTTAAGCAAATGAAACTTTAATATTGGATTAGGAATTTAAATCGGAGATATGCTTTAAATCAAATATGAATGAAAAACTTTTGCAATAGATACAAAATTCAGACGAAGGAATCAATTGGGTTTTGGTTTGTACCAAAGACATTGCTTCACTCAAGCTCTACTCACTGGCAACAAGGCAGGTCTAATGGCATGTGTTTCCCAAATAGTGATGCATACCACAAGACATTAGCTGAATGGGTGTGAGCTGTAGATGTTGGTGACCACCCTGATGCTCATCTTGTTGTATTCTGGGGCTCTAATTTATGGTTACCAGATTTTTTTCAATGAATCTGGGAACACTTTATTTTTTCTTTTGAAGCTGAGTAGAACAGGGAGTCAGTAGTGGGCATGATGAGGCAAAAGACCCTGGGCACACATGAACATTGTATGAAGGTGCAAAGCCCTTCTTTTGCACCATGTGAAACATAAATGCGCAGAGTTTTTAAAAAACTGGGCAACAGTGCGGCAGACGCCCATGACTCCCAAGCCTCCCCCGATCTCCTGCCCCCTTCCTCCTTTGTTTTGACTGATCGGGAGAGGCTCAGAAGTCACGGGTGGCAGCTGTTGCCCAGTGTTGTTTTTTTAAAAAACTGCGCATTTATGTTTCACAGGGTGCAAAAGAAGGGCTTTGCACCTTGCCTGGCAGAGAAACCACGTGCCTTTCAGTCCCTCCTGGGCAACGCTCACCCGCCCGTGACTCCCGAGCCTCCCTCGATCTCTCAAAACAAAGGGGGAAGGGGGAAGGAGATCTGTACCACCGGACGTTCCTGGTTCCCCTTCGGCAGTGGCGGCAGCAGTGAGCAGCTCCTGAAGCCAGCCAGAGCCAACTACACTACCAGGCTGGCCCCAGGCTGCTGAGGCTGCCACTGCCATGTTTCTCGGGGACAGATTTGCAAATCTAGGGACTGTCCCCGGGAACCGGGGACATCTGGTAACCCTACTCTAATTCATCATGCAATGAGGAGGAATCAGGATGAGCGTGTCGGCTCGGCACCCCACTGCCATCTCCATGGCCCTCTGTGGGATAACTTCTGGGATAACCTTTGAAATAGGGAGCCTTTCTAAATTGAGTACGCTCCCCACCTCATCCAACTTATGAAGACTGCTGAAGAGGTAATGGGATGGTAGTGCTAGCTCTCTCTTTAGAAGCACTTTCCTTTACATCATTCTATTTCACATGTGGGAGTGCAATGCTTAGCGTTTCTGCTTTTGGCTATATGCATGTAACACTTGCTTTCATGGTAGATTTTCCGTGTATGTATGTCTTATTTAGTCTTGAATGTGAACAAGGAGTTCAATTGAAATCAATTGTACCTAATAAACAGCAATCCTGCACATGTCTTCAAGCAGAAGACCCATTAAGTTCAGTTCAATTTATTCCCAGCTAAATGTGAATATGATTGCAACCTTGGTTACCACCAAATAAGCTTCCACTACTTTCAGTGGAGCATCGCTGTGTGTAATTTTTATTGGAGTGTGTGCTCTTTTAATATTTTCACCTTGTCTTATTTCCAAGTCAGAAGTCGCTTACATAATTGCTCTGATAAAAGAAGCAGTCTTCTACAACCACAGACAAGCTTGAATTGTAACAGTTTTTTATGATAATAAATGTCAGGAAATGTATGTATTTTTTTACATTGACATAGTGGCTATAGAAAGAGCAGTGATACAGGACCTCACCACCTTTGCCATGGACTCACTAAATTGTTTTAGGGAAGATACTTTCTCTCTCAACCTTAGTTGAAGGTTTCCAGATGTAAAATAGGTCTTGCATCTTTAATAGTTATGCGGAAAAGGGAATTTCAGCCAGTTTAGCATCTAATGCAAGCTGTTCTGCCCTGTCCTCTTTGGCATCTGAAAACCTTGTCCCTTTTGTAACACAGAGGAAAATGTTTACTGACCGACCTTAGAAGGATGCTGTATGTTTTTCTGAATTATGAATGCAATTCCTGCTATATAATCAGTGCTCGTCTATATGTAGTCGATGTACTAACATGAATTGGATGTGTGCATTTTACGTAGTTTTCCTTTCCAAAGCTGCCTTTTTGCGCCAAGCTTGCAATCTAATAATTTTAATATGCACATGAGAAAGAAAATTACATGAAGGAGTTGCATAAAAAAGATTTTAATTAGCCATGTTCATAGTTTGCTGACACTAAAACTGTCTGGTGTTAACATTTTTTTCCAGGATTTAATTAACAAGTACAACAAGATTTGCTTAATGTTATAATGTGGTAGAACATGACTCTGGGTAGCTATTTTAATACCAAAATATTAGATTAGTTAGGAATGTCTATATATAGAGATGGGAAATGTGCAGATCTCTTCAAATCAAGCAATATTCATGTAGCTTCATTAACATTCAAAAAGTTTCTGATAAAAAGATACCATTTTTTCTTAACCCCATTGCAATAATTGTTTTTCTATCCCACTCCCAACTCCTCCTAAAGAGTAAAAATTAGAGCAATCCAACAGGAAGATCTGTGGAGAAAGTTTCAATGAAATTAAATGATCTCTGGCTTTTACAGAAAGCCGTCAGCTGATCCTGGAACAGCAATGTTCTACAAAACGGCACTGATTTTTTAAAAAAGAATACTTAAGGAATGGGAAATACAAGACTGCTAGTAATCAGTCAGTCAATAATATGTATATTTGTACATGTAATTCACTACCGTATCTAACAGTAGAAATACAGGTGTTTCTACTTAGAAATAAAGTCCCATTTGGCTCAGTGGGCCTTATGACCAGGCAAGTGGTTATGTGATTGCAGTATTAGTCCACATTATGAGTTCGAACTAAAAATCTTTCTGCTTCAAGCAGTGTCTTTCCAAATGTATTCTAGCACCACCATATTAAGGAGCGATTGGGAATAACAAAATTAGGATGAATTAAAATCTTCAGCAAAATCTTGATTGGTCTACACCAGAGAAAACCTACACACACACACACACACACACACACACACACACTGTTCTATTCCCCCCACAAAAAAGTGTAGGGAACCTGTGGTCCTTCAGATTTGCTGAACAACAACTCTCATAATCTCCAGCTGGAATTTAGGCCAAAGTTTTCCCACACCTGCCATAGAAATATCATCCGCCTGCCTTGAATTGTGCTGGCAATATTAATGCATGCTAATAGGGCTTCCACAAGTTTATCTCCCAAGTTGTGCTTTGATTTTTCCAAATGACTGAACGGGGAGACAAACAACTGATGTAAGGAGAAGGGAGAAAGTTTATCTGGGGTAACTCTGAAAGTGTTTTCAAAAGAGTCTAGAAATCCCCTCAAATAGATGCATTATGACAAGCTCATGGCGGTTTCTCATATTTGGCTCAGAGGTGCACATAAGCGAAAACAAGCAAGCCAATCTGGCTTCAGTCAGAGTGTTTTAATCACCAGCTGGCTAAAACCTAAAAAAACCACTGCACTATACATTTTTTCCCAAGCAAAGATTATATAGTAACAAGCTTTAATCCCCTAACCACCTCCAGATTCTCATGCATTAATTCATTAGCTTATAAATAAATTACACACTCTAACCTCTGTCTAAACTAACACACAGTCCTTCATTTGCATTCCTATGGGCACCTGAGTGTTAGTTCAGATTCCCTTAATTACTAATGAAGAACAACGGTTAAAAAAGGAGAACAACAACATTATGTGCATAAGAAGGTGAAGATTGAGTACAACAGAGTTTGAGGGACAAGGCTGCATCCTTTGCAATCACTGGAGACCTAAGGAAGCATTATTTTTAACCAATTAGGGGAGAATTTATTGCCATGCACAGATCTGGAAGAGAGGTCAGAATGTTTACATGCATTGAAGCTTTTATTTTGTAAAAAGTATGGTGATTTTATTAATTGAATGCATGCTCACAGAGGACAACTCCAAGAAGAGCACTGGCTTGACTTTCAGGATGAAGCACAGGGAGAGATGGGATGGCAGGCCTTGTTCCATCAGCTTTGATAGGAAACTGGTTGCTTTTCATTTTGCCCCGTCTCCACTCAAAACATCATTAAGAATGCAAATTTAGGAACTGGTACCTGAGTTTGCTTGTTTTCCTATGCTCTCCCACCCACTTTTGTGTCATGTCTGTTACATTGCAAGGCTGTGTACAGTGCTTAGCAAAATTTAAAAAGGTAACGGACTCCTGACCATTAGGTCCAGTCGCGAATGACTCTGGGGTTGCGGCACTCATCTCACTTTACTGGCTGAGGGAGCTAACGTTTGTCTGCAGACAGTTTATCCAGGTCATGTGGCCAGCATGACAAAGCCACTTCTGGCGAAATCAGAGCAGCGCACGGAAACGCCATTTACCTTCCCACCAGAGCGGTACCTATTTATCTACTTGCACTTTGACGTGCTTTCGAACTGCTAGGTTGGCAGGAGCTGGGACTGAACAACGGGAGCTCACCCCGTTGCGGGGATTCGAACCACTGACCTTCCGATCGGCAAGCCCTAGGCTCAGTGTTTAGACCACAGTGCCACCCGTGTCCCTTAGCAAAATTTAGGTGCTCTGTAAATGATGGTGATTTAAAATAATATACTGTTTTTCATCATGCATAGAAATTTCAGTTTGAATCAGAACTCATGCACTTATTCTTATTTTAAACATTCACACACGCACGCACACACATTTATTTTGCAACTTTATCTGCAAACTGGTCAGAGCAGTCCCTTGAAGGCTCAAATAGTTGATTGTCTATGTCTTTGTACAAAAATGTTTGTCCAGAAGAGTTTCCCCAGCTGGCTATTTGCAGATGCAGTGGTGGCAGAGAACAAAACTTTATTTGCCATTATTGTTGTCACGTAGTTCACATGGGGAGAGGCAGTCCTTGAGGTATTTTAGCTCTGAGCCATTTAAGGCTTTATAGATCAAAAACAGCACTTTCCATTTGGCTGAAAAACTAATTGGCAGCCAGTGCAGTTGGGCTAGGATCAGTGTAAAATAACCAAACCATCTTGCCTTGGTGAACGACCTGGGTGCCAAATTCTGCACCAGCTAAAGTTTCTGAACTGTCTTCAGGGGCAGCCCTACGTATAACATGTTGCAGTAATCTAACCTAGAAGTTACCAGAGCATAGATGACAGAGCGGGGAGGGGGGCTGCAGCTGGGCCACCCGCCAAATCTGATGGAAGAGGCATTCTGCACTACTGAGGCTACCTGAACCTCAAGCAAGAGCAAAGGAACTGTATGAACCCCCAAACTACATATGTACCCATTCCTTCAGAGGGAGTGTAACACTATAAAGTGCAGGCAATCTCCCATCCTTCCAGTCTAGTGAGCCACTCACTAGGGCCATAACAAAATCATCAACTTTAAAAAAATCCCCCAGGAACCTCAGAAAGTCTTCTGTATCCACGATTCTTTGAGAGCAGACCATAATAACTAATCCCCAAGCAGACCAAAATAACTAATCCCCAATCTCTGTAGGGGTTAAAAATAGTCACAAGATCAATCAGAATCAGATAATAATCTGTCCATTACACAGAACGTACTACCAATTCGCCTAACCACATATCACTTTCCCACATTCCAATACAGAAAAGGACTACCATGTGTTCTGCCACATGCATTGATTCATTGCTCTATGTCAGGCATGTCCAACAGGTAGATAATGGTCACTGAACGTCTGTGGTAGATCACTGGCTCCCCCCCCCCCCAAAGAAGCTCAACTCTAAAAAAAGCTCAACAACTTTGACCTGAACCCTGATCACTGCCGGTTTTTAACTCTGTGAGTAGATCGCAGTCTCTTGGGTGTTGGCCACTCCTGTATGTCATATGAGGCCATGAACACCCAAGCCACTCCAGACATGACATCATCGCATGCATATTGAATTCCACAAGGCCAAAAGCCCTGGGATAATCAATGTTACCTGTCAGACCAGCTCTGGTCAGCTCAGGGCAGAAGACTGTTTTCAGAGAGGAAGGGACACTAAGAGAATCCCAATATTGTCCAGGTTCTCAGTGCCAAGCATAGACATTCAAATTCCATTAGCTGCTGAACTGGGGACTTCACCAAGTAGATGCTAGCCTTATTGATCATGGCCACTCCAGCTTCCCTTGCTCTATTGCTGCCCCTGGTGCCACCCTGGGTACCTTAGTGAACATGCCTTGGAGAAGTATACACCTCCCTTCTTTGTCCAGTCATGTCTCTGGCACACAAACCAGGTTAGTATGATGTTCCTGGATCAAGTCAGACATGTTTAACACATTCCATTGACCAACCTTTCCAATAATAAGCAAATAAGTCTTTCCCACAAGAATATATCCTATCCCTACCCCACCCCCCAAAAAACGTGGAGGAAAGGAAAGATGAGTTGATAACATGAGCAATACCTTTTTAATTGTGTAGGCCACAGTACATGTATTTCTTTCAGGCACAGTGTTACCTGTAGCTGCTTGGTCAAATTGCCAGAGGTTTGTTAGAATAAACAGAACAAGTTCAATTTTATTTTATTGCCACATGTATTAATTGTAAATAATAGCCATTTCAGGAATGATTAAGAAATAACAAATGAATTCTATTAAAGCATGGTTGTTCCTATTCCCACCCTCAATTACAGACCAAAGTCAGAGGCTCTCTCTCCCAATTGCAAAAAAACCCCAACATTTTTAGGTCGTTAATTACAGTGCAGAGAATTTTGTTTATCTGAACATTAACTAGTACTGTCTTCCTTCTGGAAAAAGGCAGTATAAATAGCTGTCTTGAATTTTCTGCACTGCTGTTTAGTTTTTTGTAGTTCCCCTTTTAGACTACACACACACACACACACACACACACACACAAAGAAGTGATATTTCAGGGACAACCTCTAGGGATTTGTTGGGCCCACTTTTCACAGTGGACCAAACAACCTGGACTTGTTTGTGATTGGAATGCTTCTCCCAAGAATGCAATTGGAATGCTTCTCCCAATGGGATCACATCCCTTTTCAGATTCTGCAATGCTTTCCCAGTGCACAGAAAGTGTGCGCAAAAATACGTAGTTATGCCAAAGATCAATACAAAATGCATGTTTTACAGGTGAGTGCATTGGAAAGTATGTATTTTGCATGCAAGTGTGTGTGATATGTCAAATATGTGCACAAAATGCACAGAGTGCGGGAGAAAGGAACACAGCAGCACAGAATGGGATTAAATGGACCCATGATTGTGTCCTAGCTTGGGATGACACAGGACACGGGTGGCACTGTGGTCTAAACCACTGAGCCTCTTGGGCTTGCCGATCAAAAGGTCGATGGTTTGAATCCCTGCGATGGAGTGAGCTCCTGTTGCTCGGTCCCAGCTCCTGCCAACCTAGCAGTTCGAAAGCACACCAGTTCAAGTAGGAAATAGCAGTGGGAAGGTAAACAGCGTTTCCGTGTGCTCTGGTTTCTGTCACGTGTTCCATTGTGCCCAGAAAGCTGTCTGTGGACAAACGGCAGCTCCCTTGGCCTGAAATAATAATATAATATAATAATAATAATAATAATAATAATAATAATAATAATAATAATAAAATTTATTTATATCCCGCCCTCCCCAGCCAAGATCGGGCTCAGGGCGGCTAACAACAATAAAACAGTACAAAAGTACAGCACAAACAACACTCTAAAATCCTTCATTATAAAATTAATGAATTCAAGCCACTGGCAACCATTGGGCCAGAGCTCCGTGAAGATTGCCGAGGGAGGGAGTCAGGCTGTGCCCTGGCCAAAGGCCTGGTGGAACAGCTCTGTCTTGCAGGCCCTGCGGAAAGATGTCAAGTCCCGCAGGGCTCTGGTCTCTTGTGGCAGAGTGTTCCACCAGATCGGAGCCACGGCCGAGAAAGCCCTGGCTCTAGTTGAGGCCAGCCTAACTTCTCTGTGGCCTGGGACCTTCAAGATGTTTTTATTTGAAGACCGTAAGTTTCTCTGTGGGGCATACCAGGAGAGGCGTAGGTACGAGGGTCCTAGGCCGTATAGGGCTTTAAAGGTGAAAGTGAGATGTGTGCTGCAACCCCATGGTCAGCTTTGACTGGATGTAACTGTCCAGGGGTCCTTTACCTTTATTATTATTATTATTATTTACCTTTTAGGGATGACAGAGTTCCAACAGAAATATGAGTGGAAATTGCCAATATTCAGTTATTCATCCTATGTCTGGATTTGAAATCAGTTTACTTTTTAGGGTTTTTTTTGTGTGCTTTCTGCCTGCAAACAATATGTAATTGATGACATCACTCCATTTTGCATTATGTTTCCTTTGCAACCTTATTTTCCATGCATGGTTTTCCTTCCATGTTTACCACTTGATGCCTTTGACACATCTGAATGGGTCACCACTGATAGAATGCCATAGACAGAAATTTAATTTTCCCTCATGGTTTTTAGGAAGGTTACACACCCAGATCATAGCTGTCAATTTTTCCCTTTTCTTGTGAGGAATCCTATTCAGAATAAGGGAATTTCCCTTTAAAAAAGGCTATGACCCAGATACTAGTCATCTGGGTCTGGTTCACACATATACACATTACTTGGATGGCTGACATTTGATAGCTGTGTGTGTGATGACTTGAAGACTGAACGTCTGAAAAGTATTGTGTTTCAGACAATCTTAGCAGATCTGCACTTTCCAGCAGTGTTATCATATCTGGATTGATCCATTGATAGATACAAACCATAATTCGGTATAAGTGCATTATTCAACCATGGTTTATGTTATGTACTGAAGTTCTCACCCTGGGCCAGCAGGGGGATACTGTAGATAGTTTTTACTCAGGTCCACATATGCAAATAAGGGATCAAAAGTGACGTTCAGTGATTGGATAGTTACAGAAAGTTGTTACAGTTACGTTGTACTGGAGCTCTGTATAAGCAGGCTGACTGAACCCTTCAGTTCAGTTCTCTTCTGACCTGTGAATAAACAAGAGCTGTTTGGAGAATCGCTGTGTCTTCTGATATGTTCACCCACAACTTAACAGTTTACAACCCCAAATTCAGGCAGTAGTAGCAGAACACAAATGAAGTGGTAAAACATCTTCATAGTATAGACACTCCACTATCTAGATCAAGAAGAAACTGTGTGGTCTGCTGTACAGAGAAGTCAGATAACATGCTATTGGCATTTCACTAATGTCCTTTTTTTTTTTCTTTCCAGGAGGCATTCTTGAGCTTTTCATCCTGCTCTACTTCCATCAATTCCCTGTTTCTAACACCTAGCACATTTGGAACATTGAAAACAAGAAAACATCTTCAGTGGCAGATGTTTGCTGACAGGCAGCAGATAAATTCTGCATTTGGCATATGTCTAATTAACACAATCTCCTCCTCCTGAAGTTAAAACAAGTTGTTTTCAATTTTTTTAAAGCACACTTTTTTTTTTAATCTCCATGCTTTGACTCTGCTGCTTCATAATGCGCGCGCACACAAAAGTATCTGGATTGTTTTCCAAGTCATTCTGAGCAGGCAGCCTGACCATTGTAGGAAATAAACAAATAAGCAAAAAATATGTTTAACTGAATTTTGTAGATGCTCGAGGGGCATCCCAAAAAGTATATGAACGTAGGAGAATGAAAGAAACAGCTTGCTGGTGAAATTATTTGGCACACAATAGACTAATGCTTATCACATTACATGATTGCTGACCCTCATTGCTTATGATTTATTACAATATGGACACAAAACGGCTGGCTGTTGCCAGTTTAGTGTTAACAATATAATCCAGGAGAAGCACATACTGTTGTTGAACGTCTAAAGGAATTGTGAAATTCTGCCAGGCTTCAGACCGGTGAAAATCCTGGAATCAGGTTGAGTGCTTCAGCCAGCACCTTTGGCCTTGCAATCTGTTTACTCCTGTTCTTCAGCAGGAGTTGTTGGCGAATTACAGTACTTTCATACGTCTTGGAATCATCCTGTGTCTTATTTTGGCTTCTTTATAGGAAATGAATTGTGGCGGGGGGACAAGAAGTGACCAGCCTTGTTGATGTTGTTTACTGACATTGTGTCATCAGTATACATGGCACTGTATGCAGTAAAAAGCCCTACTCCAGAGAGATGTCACATTGGCCTCGGCCCAGTATACCTGAAGGAGCGTCTCCACCCCCATCGTTCTACCCGGACACTGAGGTCCAGCGCCGAGGGCCCTCTGGCAGTTACCTCATTGCGAGAAGCAAAGCTACAGGGAACCAGGCAGAGGGCCTTCTCGGTAGTGGCGCCCACCCTGTGGAACGCCCTCCCATCAGGTGTCAAAGCGATAAACAACTACCTGACATTCAGAAGATATCTTAAGGCAGCCCTGTTCAGGAAAGTTTTTAATGTGTGACATTTTAGTGTATTTTTGGTCTCTGTGGAAGCCGCCCAGAGTGGCTGGGGAAACCCAGCCAGATGGGTGGGTTACAATTAATAAATTATTATTATTATTATTATTATTATTATTATTATTAGTATTATTAAAGAGTCCAGGCAAAATTTGAAATGCTTCCATGTTCCTGTCATGGAACAATTTTGACATGGACTCTACCACCAGTACCAGTGATATGTATGTGATGCAGGACATCCATACTAGTGCTGGGCCAATATTCCAGCCAGCTTTAAATATATCTGTTTGCAGGGGAAGAATGAATAGAAGCCCTCCCAAATATGAGATGATGGGTGAGAGATTTCTTTGAAATGGAAGGGATGGAGGTTTAAACAGGATTTCTCCTCCATTCAAAGAATGGGGAAAACACCTAATACAGTGGTACCTTGGTTCTAAAATGCCTTGGTACTTAAACAACTTGGAACCTAAACACTGAAAACCCAGAAGTAATTGTTCCAGTTTGCGAACTTTTTTTTGGAAGCTGAACATGCTCCGTTTTGAGTGTTACGCTTCCAATTTGAGTGCCACACTTCCATTCTGAGTGTTACACTGAAGTCTGTCTGTTTTTGCTATTTATTTTGCGTTTTTGTGGCTTTTTTTTTTTTTTTGTGTGTGTCTGTGTGGAACCCAGCTCAGCTGCTGATTGTTTGTTTGACTGTAGTACATTGGTTATTGCTTTCATTTTATGAATCAATGGTCTTGTTAGATTGTAAAATTCATGTTAAAAAGTTGTTCTAGGGGCTGTTTTTAAAAGTCTGGAACGGATTAATCCATTTTGCATTACTTTCTATGGGAAAGTGTGCCTTGGTTTTGGACCGCTTTGGTTTTGGAATGGACCTCTGGAACGGATTAAGTTTGAGAAACAAGGCACCACTGTAAAACTGAATTGTTGGGCTAATTCTATTCTTAATGTCTCACAAGACTTGCTTATTTGCATGTATGGGACAACTACAGAATAGGATTGCATTAAAAATTAAATGTTTCATTTCTTTGGGAAAGAATCCTGTAGAAGCCCATGTGAAGTGAATAGAAAATGCACAAGAGCACAAATCTCCCATTCAGTTCAACCTGGTTTGCAAAGCATACCTTCCCAGAAAACTGTTGACTATAAAATTCAAGGTTGAATTGTATCTTGAGGCCCAAAAGACAAAAAAACAGAATGTGTGTGTGTGTGTGTGTGTGTGTGTGTGTGTGTTGGAGAGAGAGAGAGAGAGAAAGAGAAGGAGAGAGAGAGAAGGAGAGAGACAGGAAGCGAATAGATATACCTCGACTCTGAAAAGATATATTTTATATTTTTGCTCTGTCTGCTTGTATATTAAAAGCTGTATCTAATTTCACAAAACTAAAAGCAAAAATGAAAGAAGTTGTGGGTGACTAGACTGGTAATTCATGACATTTTCCACCATTAATTTTGAATTCATCAGTTCTTTTCAATGCTGTACCCTCGGGCTGGTGTCCCCATATGAGACTTGTCACAATCTGTATCTGTCAGCTCAGGCAAATGAAAAACCGCCCAATATGTTCCAGACAGCAGGACTTTAACAGAGTGGGTGGATCGGTAAACAGCACCTTGATTGACACTTCAAATATCTCTTATATGCACAGTGGATTTTTCATGCTTTGGATGAACTCAGGTGTTCAGAAGCATTGCACATTAACTATTTCACCCACACTTTGGCAAAGAAAATAATAGTTCATTCTTAAGCATACATATTATACATATTAATTCAAAAGTCAATCCCACTGTATTCACTGAGATAAGCACAGTGGTAGGGTTGAGATGAAATTTCTCAAGCATACATGTTTCTCAAGCCATTATGTTCAGCAGAGTAAACAAAACAAATAAAACCCCGAAGCCCTATCTGTTTTAACAATTTTTCAGCAGAAATGTTCACCTGTTCATAGTTCTCATTCTCAATTTTCTTTATTTGCCTCCTGTGATGTAGTCACGTGGAATTTTATTCACATGTGATCAGACTCTTTGACCATCCAGTCCAGTATTTGGCTTCCTCTGTTTGGCTTTGGCTCTCCAGAGATTGAGTTTTCCCTTTCCCCCTGCTACTTAATTCTTCATTGAAATGTTAAACACCAGGAATTGGACCTGGGGGTCTTCTGCATTTGGAGCATTCAAAAATATAAATAAATCCTGCAATCCAGGCATGAGTAAAGCAGCACTTGCAATTCCTAGCAACTGGTAATATGGGAGGTAGTATACAGCAATCTTTTCCTACATCAATTTGTCTAATCCCATTTTAAAGCCATCACTACATCACTACATGGCTATCACTACATCTTGCGATAGTGGATCCTATAGTTTAATGGTATGTCATGTGGGCAGGTATTTTCTTTAGCCCATTGAAATTATTCCAATGTTCAGCCTCATTGGATGACCCCGGTTTTCAGAATTATGCAAGGGGGGGCAAACCTCTCCCTTCCCTTTTGCTCCTCCATGCATACTTTTATATACCTGTATCATACCCCTAATATAGTCTGAAGCTCAACATCAAAAAAAAAAACTAAGATCATGGCCACTGGTCCCATCACCTCCTGGCAAATAGAAGGGGAAGAAATGGAGGCAGTGAGAGATTTTACTTCTTGGGCTCCATGATCATTGCAGATGGTGACAGCAGCCAAGAAATTAAAAGACGCCTACTTCCGGGGAGAAAAGCAATGACAAACCTAGACAGCATCTTAAAAAGCAGAGACATCACCTTGCCAACAAAGGTCTGTATAGTTAAAGCTATGGTTTTCCCAGTAGTTAGGTATGGAAGTGAGAGCTGGACCATAAAGAAGGCTGATCGCCAAAGAATTGATGCTTTTGAATTATGGTGCTGGAGGAGACTCTTGAGAGTCCCATGGACTGCAAGAAGATCAAACCTATCCATTCTGAAGGAAATCAGCCCTGAGTGCTCACTGGAAGGACAGATCGTGAAGCTAAGGCTCCAATACTTTGGCCATTTCATGAGAAGAGAAGACTCCCTGGAAAAGACCCTGATGTTGGGAAAGATTGAGGACACAAGGAGAAGGGGACGACAGAGGACGAGATGGTTGGACAGTGTTCTCGAAGCTACCAATATGAGTCTGACCAAGCTGCGGGAGGCAGTGGAAGACAGGAGTACCTGATGTGCTCTGGTCCATGGGGTCACAAAGAGTCAGACACGACTAAACAACAACAAGAATCATACCCCTCTTTCCTGCCTCAAAAAACAAACAAACAACTAAAGCAGCCTCCCCACCACCACCCAAAAAATCTGGTTACCCTTTACCTGCTCTACAATATAGTTTTCATGATCCCTGCTTGGGTGGGATCACCCATGTGCCTAATTGAAGGAGATAGCAGAAGCAGCAAATGGATGAGCAGGGCCAAAGGGTTGTATAATCCCTGCTCGTGTGCAAAACCCTTGACACCATACAATAGGTTTCTTTCCCCCCACGTGTCTAATATTGTCATCCCAGGAAACACAATGATATAGCTCTGCCTAACACAATATGCATGTAGGATCGACCCCCAGCCCCATTGAAAGGGCATTGATAGGGAATCCCATAGCTTTAGGCTGAAGTGGTGCAACTCAAACACAGGTTTATCAGTTTAGTGAGGTCTAGGGAGAGCCAGTGTGGTGTAGTGGTTAAGAGCAGTAGTCTCGTAATCTGGGGAACTGGGTTCGCGTCTCCGCTTCTCCACATGCAGCTGCTGGGTGACCTTGGGCCAGTCACACTTCTTTGAAGTCTCTCAGCCCCACTCACCTCACAGAGTGTTTGTTGTGGGGGAGGAAGGGAAAGGAGATTGTTAGCCGCTTTGAGACTCCTGAAGGGGAGTGAAAGGCGGGGTATCAAATCCAAACTCTTCTTCTTCTTCTATGTTGCCACCACATGGGAGGTAAAAATCATATACAGTGGTGCCTCGCAAGAGGAAAAGAATCCGTTCTGTGAGTCTCTTCGTCTAGCGGTTTTTTCGTCTTGCGAAGCAAGCCCATTGACGGATTAGCGGATTAGCGCTATTAGCGCTATTAGCGGCTTTTAGCGGCTTATCGGCTTAGCGGATAAGCGGCTTAGCGGCTTAGAAAAAGGGGGGGAGGGAAAGAAACTGCAGGAACTCGCAAGACATTTTCGTCTTGCGAAGCAAGCCCATAGGAGATTCGTTTTGCGAAGCACCTCCAAAACGGAAAACTCTTTCGTCTAGCGAGTTTTCCGTCTTGCGAGGCATTCGTCTTGCGGGGCACCACTGTACTTCGAAGGAACCATGAGGATATTCTGGTTCAACCCCTGCAATGTAGGAATATGCAGCCATCCCATATAGGGATTGAACCTGCAACCTTGGCATTATCAGCACCACACTCTAACCAACCGAGCTATCCAGGCTGAGCTGATATAAATTTAGAAAAGCAAGTAAGACTTACAGCAGAGTAAAGTTATGATAACTCATAGGATATAACACTGCAACTGGAGATGGTACTGGTCAAGAATGTAATATCCCATCCCACAATATATATAATAGAGGCCATATTGCTACTAATTTCACCCAGCTGCACTGGCTGTTAACTTCTAAGCCTAATTCAAGATGTTACTGATTACTTTGGCAGTCTTAAAATGCCTGGATCCTCAACACCTTTCAAAGTGCCACCTTCTCTCATTCGTGCCCACCCATTTTATGAAACAACTGGAAAGCTGAATTCCAGCTTCCAGATGTTTAGGAAAACAAGTGATATATAGACACTCAAGGCAGAGTTGTGGGATAGATTCTCTATGGCAGCCTTCCTTGACTTGATTCCCTTTTGATGTGGCCGAAATACATTTCCGATCATTCCTGACACTGACCGTGCTACCTGGGGCTTAAAGCAGGAAGCATATACTTCCGATCTAGCCTGATTGAGGAAACAAATGAGCCCCAGGCTCTTTTCCACCACACTAAACTATGATTTAGCATTACTACTGAATGAGGTCATTTAGCTATCACAGTACAAAATGCATGTGCGAGGCCTTGTTATTTGCAATAGATATACAAAAGATATCTGGATTAACTTCCCTGCTGCCTGCTGAACAAAAGATATAAAACACACATGGTCTCTTAGAACTGCTTCTTTTCAGTTGCTCCTCATTTCATACAACACATTAAACCATTTCATTTACTTTAGCTGCTTGAGAAAGGCGCTTTTGTTTAATTTTCCCAAGATGTGGGGGACACAAGCAAGGAAAATCCCATTCATAATGCTCATTGGGAGCACTCATATACACCTTTCTAGTGAACCTATCTTTTTAATTGTCTCCAAGAAATGCAAAAGTTGGAGAAATCATTATCATTTGCATGTCTGAGTCGGTGAGGAGAGAATACCCAAAGAGGGTCAGCTGAAGAGGTGAGCTAGAAAATAAAAAAATAATTTCCCTTTGTAAAAAGTAAAGAAAGAAAAACAAGGGAGGTTTTGCTTTTGTTTCTAAATTGTACAGTTACAAAAAGGCGCCTCTTGCAAGAAACAAATGAGCCGTCTGACTGCTTTCGAAAACAGTAATGAAGTGCAGAAGGGCCTTATTGTACATTCCACAGGAGAAACGCCTGCCCATTGAGGTCTGTGGCGAGAAATGCAAAATGAAAAAGAGTGATGAAAAGGTAGCAGCAAGTTGACCCACAATGCCTGAAAACAAATCATTTGCTCAGCAAAAGCTAGAATAATAACCGTGTATTTCTGCATGTGTCTCCACAGTCAGCATATTTTTAATATATTTGTTTGGCCTGCTTAACAGATCCCAGCGTCTGTGAAATATATGAGCGTTGCAGTTTTTCAACAAATCGTTTTTTCTATCATGATTGCTTTTTGTCGCAATAATGGAAGGCTGGACAGCAATATTGCCTGCTGTCTGTTGACTACAATCCCATTGTTGACCATCAGTCCTGATTGTGTCAAGCTTTTCTTGTTGTTGTTTTAAAGGTTGTTCATGTGTATTAAAGGCAAAGAGAAGGAAATAGGTTTGCTTTTCTTCGGCACCAAAGAGAACAGCATTGAGATACTTCCATTCTACAGGGGCCACAAGTCTTAGTTTACAGTTCTCTGCTTGAAGGACTGCCCGGCCAAAGTCCAGTTCAAAAATAAAGAATCATAACTAAGGAGAGTGGAGGAAACTTGAAGTTGCCCACCAACAGCAGTCATATTCTTTGTAAATTTGCACCAATACATATAAATTAGCATATGCATCCCTCCCCCCAAATCACTGTCCTCTTTTATTGGACAAACAGGCCAAAACCTACACTAAAGGATAAACGGACATAAATCTGACATCAGGAATCACAAGACAGAGAAGCCAGTAGAAGAACACTTCAGTCTTCCAGGACATTCAATACAGGATCTCAAAGCAGCTGTCTTATTTCAAAAGAATTTTAGAAACAGACTTGAAAGAGAAGTTGCTGAATTACAACTTACCACTAAACTGAAAACTATGAAGAGACCTGGTCTTAATAGAGATATTGGATTCCTGTCTCATTACATATGCTAATCATTTGCATACTATCCCTTGCTTTTTCCTGTAGGACTAATTTGCAGTCGTTAACAGTCGTCAACAGGTTTACCATACCCATTGAGTCAACCACCTCCTACTACCCTCCTGAGAAAAACCCCACCCCACCCACCCACTATATATAAGGGTCTGGTGACTTCTCTTTCAGTGTATTTGAAGAAGTGTGTGTGCACATGAAAGCTTATACCAAGAACAAACTTGGTCTCTAAGGTGTTACTGGATCTATCTGTCTATCTTGACTGCGTCAGACCAACACGGCTACCTACCTGAATCTCTTTTTTGCAATTCAGATACGAGGCCACATTATTTTGTACATAGCTGAGGTCTTGAAAATAAGCTATGCCAACAACTTTGAATGATCCAACTGGTAGGGTGAACAAGTCTGCAGTGGAAATGCACAAGGCACCAATGTAACCCAAAACAGGAAGTGTGTGTCACTGTTCTCAGCACGTGTTTGAATGTCCAGTGTTGCTATGGGCAACACACTTCCTTTCAGACCTGACCTTTCTTGGTAAATGTAGCAGAACCTGTGTCTTGCCCAGCTTGTTCCTAGGAGCTCTCTTCCAAGATGAGGGGCAAACAGAGAAATTAAAGACCAGGGGAAAGAGCAAAGGAGGAGAGGGGAGGGTAGAGAGAGACAAAAAAAGAGGGGCAACAGCTCCATTGAACAGGGATTTAAAGGGGGAGTGGGAAAGAGAAAGAGAGGACACCATTCAACCAAGTAGCAGAGAGATAAGACATCCACATCACTGGGAAGTAGAAATCAGGGCTCTGACTGGGAATCTAGCCAGCCAGTCTTTGGACAGAAGATAAGCTTCCCAGTGAGTCAACTGACCAGCCCTTGACTGGACAGTACAGTGGTACCTCGGGTTAAGAACTTAATTCTTTCTGGAGGTCCGTTCTTAACCTGAAACTGTTCTTAACCTGAGGTACCACTTTAGCTAATGGGGCCTCCCGCTGCCGCCGCCATGCAATTTCTGTTCTCATCCTGAAGCAAAGTTTTTAACCTGAGGTACTATTTCTGGGTTAGTGGAGTCTGTAACCTGAAGCGTCTGTAACCTGAAGCGTCTGTAACCTGTACCACTGTAATGGACATGCTGGTTCACATTCCAATGCTAGCTCTTGTTTTGTTTTTGTTACGTTTTGTTGTAGCCAGTTCTGGCTTTCACAATTGAGGGAAGGTTGTAGCTTAGAGTTAGGGCATCTGCTTTGCATACAGAGGATCCCGGGGTCAATCTTCGGAATTTCCAGGTAGAGCTGGGAAATACTCCTCTCTGAAATCGTGGAGAGCCACTAGATCAATGTTTCTCTGCTAAGCCTACTTATTATATGAGCAAACCCCAATAAACTCAGTGGAACTTGCTTCTGTGTAGACACGTATGGGATTGTACAGGGGTCTCCCCACTTATGCGGAGGTTAGATTCCAGGCCTCCTCCCCAAAGCAAAATTGCATAAGGAGGGGAGCACCCTCCAAGAACCCTTTAAACACCTTCTCTTCCATTTTCTATTCATCCCACAGCAAATGAATACTGTATCCAAAAATATCCAGAACTAGAATTGAAGCTCTGGGGCTGGAAAGAGGATGGAGGGCATGTGGGAAAACAGCTGCTACTGCTGCTGTGCTATGAATCAACTGTTAGGCAGGTAGGCTGAACAACGTAAGCAAAGCCCCACTGTACCTCTGGTCTATTGGGGGCTTCCTCTCTCTTCACTGACATCCTCTTTGAGCCCCAGGGAGGGTCTCCTTGCTAGCCATGAGGACTTTACAGCTCTCGCCCCCCATTTCTGGGTTTGAATTGAATTATTTACTTATTTCCCTGCTCCACACATATACATGGAGTCATGTGCAAGTCAACTGTGCATAAGTAGGGGGGATGCCTGTACTGTCAAAGGTCTGGTAGCCCAACTCCAACTGCAGGAAGGCAAGAAAAATGGATAACATTTCCATCACCTTGAAAACTTGAATCAAACGCACGCGTCAAAGGATGTGATACATACAGCCAAAGTTAAGGAAGAAGAGGATGTTGCGATAGCAGTGCATTGAACTGCTTTGTCATTTGGGAAGCCTTTCAGGCTTGTACGGCACCTTCTCTCATAATATTCTTTTTAACTTCCGAGCCACATTTGAGTTGACACCCACTCTTTTTACAGTGATCAAGGGCAGCTGCAGCTTGAGGAAAGGAGCCTAGTGGTGTATAGTACATATTCTTTCTTTTTGCTAATAATGCAACGTATTTTTCTTCCTACTATTGGCACTGAGGAATAAAAGCCAAATACCATCTGAAATGATAACCTTGCAGAAATGTGGTTTCACAGCACCAAAGGAACTAACACTCTCCTTTGTAGAGTTTAAGGAGAGGGGGGGAATTGGCGCTTTCGCGCGCTCTCTCTCTCTTTCTCACACAAGACTTATAAAAGCTTAATGTTATAATGACAGCATACCATACAGAAAGCTCCCAAGGGTTCTCTTTGGGAGTTTAAGACTTTGCTTTGGACTTAAAGAGAAGTATTTGCAGAGCAAAATACTCTTTCTCCCACCCCACCTGAAATACTTATGAATCATTCATTCTCAATCCAATCAGCAACAGCAAGTATGCTAAATCTCTGTGCAGAGTGATCTGAGATATGCTCAATAGCAGGGGCAGCCAATGTTTTGGACTACAACTCCCAAGAATCTCAATCATTGGTCATGCTGGTCTGGGTGGATGTGAATTGAATCCCGAACATCCGAAGGGCACCACATTGGTTACGCCTGCTGTATAGGGAAGCAAGCCGAGAAGATCATAGCGAAACACCAATTTCCCACCACATCAGAAAGAGCCAATGTGGGGTCCTCCTGTTGTTTTGCTTCCATCAGCCCCAGCTAGCATGTCCAATGGTTAGGGTTGTTGGGAGTTGTAGAGAGAAGCCATGTTGGCTATCCCTGCACTGTGATTCCTGACTTTTTAAACTAGATTTCATTCATTGCCTTCAGTGGCACTCTGACATGTAGGGCATGTAGCAAGTGGTGTTTCTCTAGTCACTGATATGGGTAGCAGAGAAGTTGTCATTGTCTCATTGCTCAGCTCAATGAAGACCAGCAAACTAGAAGAATCTCTGAGGTGTACTTGCCTGGAAGCTGAATGCTGACTCAGGTCCAGTCCTAGGGTCGGGCGAACAGCAATCCACATGGTCAGGCAGTATGGGGGGTCGGGGAATCTGATGATCATGGGGTCCAGGGTCAAAACAAGCAGGAAGCAGCAAAGTAGGGCCAGGAACTACTAGTGTTGTCACCAGCATCAGGCTGCTGCTGGAAGCTTAGCCTGAGAAAGCTGAAGCCAGCTGGTTCTCATCAGTGCCTTCTCCTCTGAGTCCTTGAAGGCTGATCAGCTGCAGGTGGAGTCACTCTGCCTTCTCCCCCTTCAGGCTGCTGTTCACAGGAGAAGCTGACTCCTGGCCTGTGACAGAAGTCTTGTGAGATGCAATAGGAAAAAAGCTAGCAACCTTGGAGCACCCACTCTATATCTGTCATTATAAAGCTACACCCAAACAAGTATATCTATGATTTAACATGTAGTGGGTGATGATCCATATTCCTTTGGTTCCTTGTCCTCATGCATTGGGAGAATTGGCATTGAGATTACATTTAGTGAGCTCAGATACTTATGTATCATTTATGTCGGAAGACATGAAATACCCAAGAGGCAGACTCAGATCAGATCCCTGTAGAGAAATCACACAGGAATTACTGACTGTCATGTATTGGTGAGATATTTCTTCTGTTGGCATTCAGCCCAGAATTTAGCATGGTATAAACGATACAAACATAGTTAAGGCTGCACTTAATATTCACTGATTTCTTACCAAATTAGTATATTTGATGCTGCTAAACTAATTACTGGGGGTGGGGAAAACATTCACTTCATTGAACTTTTAGATTTATTCGATGCTACAGGAGATGGGTCCCCTCCAACAAAGCAGTGAATGCTTTTCATTGCAGTTTTTCATTGGGACAAACCATTTTGTGTATGGGTGTCATCAAAATCATGTTGGATACCACAGTAAGGTTACCATATTTTTTTTCAATGAATCCGGGGACACTTTTCAACTTCAATGGATTTTGTATGGGGACTGATTTGTAAATCCAGGGACTGTCCCTGGGAAATGGGGACATCTGGTAACCTTATACCACATCCAATCAGATCAAATAGTAAGGAGGGCTAATGAGGCTAATGAGGCTCAGGGATAAAGCAGCAGGCAAGGACACATCAATAAAATTACAAAGATAAATTTGCATCAAGTGCAATCAAATCAATGAGAACAGGAAGTACAATGAGAACAGGAAGTATCTTTTGACATCAGCAAATATGATGCCGAGTAAAGATCTTTAGATTAATCCTAGGTAGTCACTCTATATTACTATGGGTCTTCATTTTATAGTAGATGGTGGGTCTCTGTAGTACTCATTGCTCTTGAATTTTCCATAGGGAAAGTACTTGAAACCCTCTAAAAATGTTTACATGATACTTCTGGATTTTCAGGGTTTAATGTTTTCGACACAAGTAGGGATGCTGGGAGCTGGCAGTGGATGAGAGCTGTTGAGCCATTTTGCGTAGTGGTCTCAATTATTTTCCAAAGCCAATATATTTCAGAAAATATACCCTGGTCCCCTGCTTTAATGTGAACAAGCTGTCTCATCTTCAGTACATCATTCCCATCATTGCATCTGCACGACTGCAGAGCTGTTTCCTCACCACTTAAAAGAACTGCATTTCCTTGTTATCTTCCCCTTCAAAGTTCTGAGGGTCAAGACGGGACATTTCTGCTACTGTGAGTTTAAAGGGGTCTTTGGTCCTGGTGACCAGCAAATTGAGGGAATGTGGAAGCACTTCAAAACTTTCTGGGAAATGAGAGTGTTGTCACATCCCACTTCATTGCAATCTGCTTTGAAGACATCATCCCAGTTTACAATGGCAAAGTTGAGAAATGTGATCAACCCACATGCCAGGCACATACACATACACACCTGATACAATTTCACTAATATACTTACTACAGCTGTTGTTAACTTCCCTCAAAAGACTTTGTCCAAGCAGAAATCTCTGTTCTTCCTTGAACTCTGTGTTAAGCTCAAATTAGGTGAAAACAGTGCTTTTTTCCAGCAGGAACTCAGGGGAACTCAGTTCCAGCACCTCTCAGGTGGGCTCCATTGCCATTCTAAGAGAACAAGGGAGGTGTTCATGGTGAGTTCCAGCACCTCTTTTTCTAGAAAGATAGCACTGGGTGAAAATATAAAAGGCAGGAAACTGTACACTTTGGGAATACAATAATATGTTGTTGTTTTTTAATTTGTGGTATACATCTTTTCCTTAGAAACATGCTTTCCCCCTCAGGCCTGTCAGGGTCCACTTGGTGGGTACTCCAAACATCAGTCACTCCTTCCCCTTGATATGCTAAAATGTACTATAATGCTGCTGGGAATTTTTGATGGAGCAGTGCACCGCTGTCCTTAAAGGACCAGCCTCAACTATTCAACATGTATCCTTTGTTAGTATTTGTTAGAAAATGTATTTTACGAAGAAAAAAATTGCACTGGGGAAAAGAAAATCATTGTAATGTAATGTAACAACTGCAGAATATTGTGACTCCATTTAAGGTCACTGAAATGCTGAATCGTTGCCTTCTCAAGTTGTTAACTCCATTTAAAAGTGAGCATGTGTGTCTGAGGTAGTAATAGGTGCAGTGGGAGTTGGCTGGTTGCTTCACCATTGTTTTGCTGAGTACAGAGATGCTGTGTCTGGAGGAGTTTGTGAGGACAGACAAGCAATAGACAGATAAAGACTGTCTCTTGGGCTCAAGGGAGAGAAACACATTGTATTGGACTTGATGGGCATAAAAAATACTCCTTGTTCATAGTTGTCATCCTCCACTACATGTCATCTTCAAAGTCTTATGTGTGGAGTCTACTTCATCACTAGGGCTTCGAGGTTGAAACCGCTGCACCACTCTGCATGGCTCAGAAAAATAGCCAACTTTCTAGTGTCAGATTTGGTATTGACAATTTGAAAGTTCCTTGTCCTCTGCAGGTGAAGCTGATAAACCATAACGAATCAAGATATTTCCAGCTGGGACCTACATACCCCTCTCCACAGCCCATTGGTATGTCATAATTTACTATTGTCAAGAGCAAGACATCAGCAAGTTTGCGTATAGAGAACAATAAGAGACTGGTTGATTCCTCCTTACAAAGGCTGAGCCCTCAAGTCACCACTTCCCTACCCAGGTTCCAGGAAGTAGTATTATGTAAAGTTCTCTAAAGCTTTTTAAAGATCCATTGCAGAATCTGGAATGGAGTGAATTGTTGTTGTTTAGTCGTTTAGTCGTGTCCGACTCTTCGTGACCCTATGGACCAAAGCACGCCAGGCACTTCTGTCTTCCACTGCCTCCCGCAGTTTGGTCAAACTCATGCTGGTAGCTTCGAGAACACTGTCCAACCATCTCGTTCTCTGTCATCCCCTTCTCCTTGTACCCTCCATCTTTCCCAACATAAGAGTCTTCTTTTCTCATGAGGTGGCCAAAGTATTGGAGTCTCAGCTTCAGGATCTGTCCTTCCAGTGAGCACTCAGGGCTGATTGCCTTGAGAATGGATAGGTTTGATCTTCTTGCAGTCCATGGGACTCTCAAGAGTGAATAGAGTGAATACTTATCTCCAAAGCTTTGCAAAACGCAAAGCATCATATAAGATGCTATCAACTACTTTCCTATAACCAGAGTAGGATGTCTGGAAGCTGCTTCAGTTAATTCTTAACCTATTAATCAGAAGAAAAGGAGGAAAAGTAAGGTGATAAAGGTGAAAGAATGGTACTTTTTCCTTGGGCAAAAAAAAAAAAAAAAAAAAAAAGGAAAAGGAAAAGTGGGGAGGGGGGGAGACAATTTTTGCTAAATCTTAAGATGATTTTTTTTTTCCTAACTAGGGAAATAGAACTGTGTCATGGGCTCTAAATATGGTTGACAGTTCAGTGACTCAAAGCTTCCACTGAAGTTTAATAACTATAGGGACTGAGTCTCAAAAACTACAAGGGCAATATATTGATGTATCCTTTCTCAGAGGAACTCGGATCAGCTCCTTGACTGACAGTTTTAAAAATGCTTTCAAGTATAATAAAATAGAAGCTCTGCTTTGTGTTCATAAAACATTCAACTGAATTACGCTGGCCTAAAATGAGTTGGTGTGGGATTTCTCCAGGATTGACGCACTGGTGAGTAGAGGGATTGGGGGAAGGGGGAGGATGTTGCCATAATGTAAATAAGCCAAGCACAAATTCTTCAGAAATTAATCGTTTTTCATTCAAATAATATTTTGCTAAGTAAGGGTGAGGAACACCATGCAACAGCATAAGCAAATCATCTCTCCAAGTGAAGTGCAGTAATTTAATACTTCACAGGTTGATTCTTTCCCCAGGCAATAGATGTGTTGACCCAGCCACCTTGATGTTTTCCCATTATAAAATTAATTCAAATGGCACAGGGAAAATTTGCTTTCATACTATTGATCTGCAAACAGATTAGCATTTTTTCCCTTCCTGTCACTCAGTGTTGCCTTTTATTAACGATTTCTCCCACTCTCAACTCCAATTTCCCAATTCTGTTGCATAACATAAATTGCCACTCAGTTTTCCCTGGATTTCTAAAATTTGCAACTAACAACCAAAAAGTCCACTTTGGGCACTATCCAGCAAAGCAGGGCTATTATTATTATTGTTATTATTGTTATTATTGTTATTATTATTATTATTATTATTATTATTATTGACATCTTTCCGCAGGGCCTGCAAGACAGAGCTGTTCCACCAGGCCTTTGGCCAGGGCACAGCCTGACTCCCTCCTTTGGCAATCGTCATAGAACTCTAACCCAATGGTTGCCATTAATTTGATTGGAATTAATTTTATAATGAAATGATTTTAGAATGTTTTATCATTTTACTGTTGTTAGCCTCTCTGAGCCCGGCTTCGGTGGGGGAGGGCAGGATATAAATAAAATTTATTATTATTTATTATTATTATTACTTAAAGCCCCAGTGATTTCAGCAGGAGAGAGATCTCTGCTCAATGTTTCCATCACTTAAAGTAATAATCCAACTTGTTGGAAGGGGTTTAGGACATTAGATATTTGTTTGATTACTTAATGTGCTCTTATTAGTACTATTTTTTCACCATGATACACTAACATTTTTTAATTGAAAAACCTTCCATTTTCTTAAATCAACTCCTCATTATTTTATTTAGTATTTATTTTCTCATTATTCTTTCTATATATACTCCACCTTATTTTAATGTACTTAACTTATTTCTTAATATTCGGTGGCCTGTTGCTATATCTTCATTCTCTCCTATAATGAAAATTCCTTTAAAACGTTTTTTAAACAATATATATAAATGGGACTTAAAATAATGACTAATTGTACAAATAAGTATCTCTTTTTATTATACATGGGTAAATTTGTGTCCCATGATATACATGCAGATCCCACTGAAATTTGTGGTGGTTTAAAACACATCATTTGGCACAACAATGGCAATTGGGTGGAAATTAACATTGGGGTGGTAGCTGTAGTTTTTTGGTGACAGCTGAAAACCCATTCAAACGGAAAGACAGTGTTTTGGGGTTAGACTGTTGTACCTGGGAGAAAATGAAGCTCCATGAGTGATTTTGGTCCAATCACTCTCTCGCAACCTAACCTACCTTGCAGAGTCTGGCCTGGGACCGTAATAAATTCAATTCAATTCAATTCAATTCAACATACCTTACAGGGCTGTTGTAAGGATACAGTGGGGTGGACAAACCACAACCACTGTCTTGTACTGCTCAGGGAAATGTACAATATGAATGTGATAAATAAATGCTTAGATTTGCAGTAGAAACACAGCACAGCACAGGGTGTAAGTTCCTCAATTTCTGAACTAGATCTAGATGGTTTGTGAATTCCATAGAAAAAGCAAGTACTGTACTCAGTCTCCGTTGATTTTAAAATAAAATGCCATGTGTACACAAGCCTATGATAATAATAGACTGAACACTCCATCTCACTATGTTTAATGGTGGATTTCCCCTGAACTTCAACTATTGTGGTGCTGAAACTAAGTAACAAAAGCTACAATATAGAACCGTGATGGGGGAAATATAACTACAACACGCTTAAAACTTTCCTCTTTACCAGACCCTGTTTTCAAATATGCTAACTTGGTAATCTCCTCTCTCAGGGCCAATTGACATTGTTTGGCCAGGAGATCTATGATTGATCTTCCAACTTTGTTTTGCTTTCCCTAAATTCATTTATCTCCTTTTAAGCTTTCTGCTTATGCCATTTCCCCCAGTGTAAACCACTTTCCCCATTTGATCTAGTGGGGCGTGGGGGTGGAGTATCTATCTTTTCTCCCATCATGGAGCAAAACAGCAGTCTGGTCGGGCAAATTTGGATCAGTAAAATGTCACTAAGGAAAGGGCTAAATAGCCCCCAGACCACTTATCAAATCAAATTAGTGACATCCCTCTGTAATTGTATTTGGTTTGGGGGAAAACAATTAGACCAATCTCTGTTTCCTCCTTTGTAACGTGTAATTTGGCCACAAAAGAAGTTCTCAAAGTTGGTGTGCATATTCGGGATCCAATTCTACATCACATGTTGAAATACAAACTTGACCAGTGCATCTGTTTTCACAAGAGACGAAAGTGAGCAAATCCTCTCCCTGTTTTATTCATGTTAAATGTAGATGAATTGAACAAGTTGGGTTGGAGAGGAGGGTATGGAAACACTTGAGGGCTTATATTGTACAGCTTCTGAAGTCTCTTGTACAACAAGGAGTCACCTGTAATGTGTTCGTTTAAGCCATTAATAGAGGAACATTTACACTGACTCAGGTGATATTTGTTGACAGGTTAATAGATAGCACAATTCCAAGGCTGTTGATCACAGCCCCATAATTGCTTCACAACATCATTAACACATACCATATCAAGCGACTGGAAAGATCTTGTTTCATCAGTTTGAGCTAAATCCATTTATGCTGGTATTCGGGGGGGGGGGTAGAGAGAGAGAGGTGGGAGAAGGAAGAGAGAGGGAGAAGAAGAAGAAGAAGAAGAAAAAGAAAGGAGGGAGGAAAATAAGTAAGTAAATGTGCCTCAGGGAAAATATGCTCTGATGTCATCTATCTTCCTGACACAGAAGTTCACAAAGTGCTGACAGAGATCTTTGGATGTTGCTGCTCTAGACTTAACATTGGATTTCAGATTTGCGGGGGAATTAATGACACCAAACACTGAGGTTTGAACTATGCTACAGGCACATACTTCTGGCTGCTTTGGGCAGGGGAAAACATACACAGTCATGCTCCCAACTTGGAAAAAGAAACCTCCAAGAGTCCATACATGATTATGCACTGGCTGACAGAAATCTAGAAAAAAAAATATATTCTTATGCTGCCCTCATCTCTTTCTCCTCTACTTTTACTGCCTTTAATTCCTCTGTGGATGTTGAAGATTTGTGAGCGACTGAGATGCATTCATAAATATATAGGAAGCCTTTTTCATAAATAATACCCGCACACATTGAAATAAATCAGCAGCCCTCTCCACGTCAGACTTAAAAATGGGTCCAAAAAGTAGCATGCTAAATTTTGCTTGGATCAACATGAGTTACCCTCAAGCATTTCCCAATGAAAATAGGAATACTGTTGTGCATTTACGACACCCCTATTCTCATGTGAAGAATCAGGCATGTGCTACCTGGATTACTCTAATGCACACTAGCAAAATGTCTTAAAAGACTTCTCAGATCTCCCCTAAAGTTACAGTTGAAATTGGAACAAAAGAAGGGCAGCGATTTACCAGGGATGGGACTCAAGAACATGGGGGATTGTCCCTGGAAAATAGTAACAGTTGCAGTACATGGTATGACTATACTAGAAGAAGGATATAGAGATGTCATTGAAATTCTACTCAATATTGATCCAGAACAGATTCCATTGTATAGTTAGCAGAGTGAAAACTTAAACATGTTGCAATATTCCCCCCAAAATAGACCAAAGACAATTATATGTCATCCAGCAGAGTTTTACTGCTACTGAAGGCAAATGAGTGTAATGGGCACAAATCCAATACATTCAGGATTGGCACTGTCCATAAGAAATCCAGTTGCAGCAGACTTAACTTAAACTTACAATAACTTATAATAAGTCTAAACCTTAACACTAAGCCTACTACAGGTATGTGCAGAACACCACACCAGAAGGAAAAGAGACACAGAAAGAGAAAGAGAAACCCATCCTTCTGGCATGACCTTGACAGAAGAGATAAGAGAACCAGTTTAAGCCAGCTGTCCTCAGTTTCTCTGAAGGAAGAAACCAGACATCATGAACTTTCTGCTTGATTCTTTCTCACAGAGAAGCTTCCAGAACCCTCTTGAATTAAGTAGAATAGGAAAAATCCCTACACATCAGATCAGTACTTTCTGTACTAAGAAATGCAAACCAACAAGAGATTTTTTTAACAACACAATCCTACCCATGCGAACTCACAGCGAAAGCCTATAGATTTCAGGTTGCAGACTGAAGGGAAAACAAACCAGGAATTATTTCACCATGAAATGCACTGAAATTCACCAAGCTCAGGTTAATTTTAAAATTTTAAACAGCTTTGCTGTAGGCGAATTATATTGACAACCGCAGTAAGGTGGAGAGTTTAGATGTAGAGATTAGATAGATAGATAGATAGATAGATAGATGATAGATAGATAGATAGATAGATAGATAGATAGATAGATGGAGCTGTATTGGATTCTTTAGTATCTGTTACTCTGGTGTTAGTGTGTGTAAACTGCAGTCAAAAGTGTCCCCCTCCTCTCCTTTTCACAAGTTGCAGTAGTGATGAGATGAATTAGTGGTGACACATCTTTTCAACCATAGGTGCATAACCTTAGGACAGACAGCTGCTTGGGCGGTCTTGACTGGGACTCCCAGCCTCAGCAAACACATTTGATGCTCATTCATGGTCTCTTGGCTTTTTACGGCCTCGGCCATCTGTCAGGATGGCACCCTGCCTTCTCGCAAGTTGGCTAGGCTGCGAAGGCAGAGGTGCCAAACAAATATGGGTTTAAATGACAGTCTGCACAAAAATGACTGAGTCATTGCAGCTCCCGGACATTCCTTTATGACAGGCCTGTGAGAAATACATTTATGGACCTCAGACAGGATTCACACACTTACTTCATCAAATGCCCATAAGAAGGATTGGCAGAATTCTCTCCTGGCTTGCATTAAGCCTGCACACCTACTAGGGAGTAAGTCCGACTGCAATCTTTATTTATTTATTTATTTATTTACGGCTATTAGCCCATAAAGTATGTACAAACATAAAAGCACAGAGGCATAAAGACCGATATATTCGGCACCAGAAGGTGAACACCATGATGCAGGGGTGGGTCATTGAGCAGAGCCAGATAACAGCTTGGGGCCCGGAGAGCTCCAAGGGACGGATCCCAGAAAAAGGAAAACTGAAGACGAGATCCGACATGCACTCTCTTCAAAACTGTCCGATTAGTTTTTGATGTTGTTGTTTTTGGTGGTTTTTGTGTGTGAGATAACCGCATTCAGGAATCTCGCCACTTGCAGAGTTACAGAAGGATCTGTATCCTGCAAAAGTAGTGCGGCATGTGACTCAGCAAGCCTGCCAACCAAGCGCAGTAAAGCAGGACCCAGGAATTTAGTCCTGGCTATGCTATGTAGGGGACAGTTGAACATTATATGTGGGAGAGAATCAACAGTTTTCCTCCGACTGCAATCATTTGCATGCACTTCTAAATAAATGGTCAAAACAACCTATTTCCCACCTCCCTGAATTGTCTATCACTCCTCCCCAGCTTTTTTTTTTCGGGGGGGGCAGATATGCATACCCCTAAACATTTTGAGCATCTTTGTACTTTTGTCCATTTGCTGTATTTAATTTTCCTGATTTGAAGTAAAAACTGGTGATTTTCTTGAGTCAAAATGAGAGTATCCCTAAACATTTTTTTTAGAAAAAAAAAAACCACTGCCCCTCCTTAATCAAGCTGGTTTCCCTAATCAACATGGTCTCACCTTTTAAAATGATTAAATAAATGCAATGGTTGTTTTATTTTAAGGGGGGGGGGCAGAATACAGTGATAGGAGAGGACGAACAATTCCACAGAATAATTTGGAACTTTAGTATAACCCTGATCCAACTCACATACACTCCAACATTTATCCGATGAAAATAGGGACATCCTATTCAACAACAACAACAACTCCACTCATCTGACTGCAATGCACCAACCACTCTGAGCAGCATCCAGCATATATAAAGCATACTAAAACATTAAGCATTTAAAAACTTCCCTATATAGGGCTGCCTTCAAATTTCTTCTAAATGTTAGAATAGAATCATAGAATCATAAAGTTGGAATAGACCACAAGGGCCATCGAGTCCAACCCCCTGCCAAGCAGGAAACACCATCAGAGCACTCCTGACATATGGTTGTCAAGCCTCTGCTTAAAGACCTCCAAAGAAGGAGACTCCACCACACTCCTTGGCAGCAAATTCCACTGTCGAACAGCTCTTACTGTCAGGAAGTTCTTCCTAATGTTTAGGTGGAATCTTCTTTCTTGTAGTTTGGATCCATTGCTCCGTGTCCGCTTCTCTGGAGCAGCAGAAAACAACCTTTCTCCCTCCTCTATATGACATCCTTTTATATATTTGAACATGGCTATCATATCACCCCTTAACCTCCTCTTCTCCAGGCTAAACATGCCCAGCTCCCTTAGCCGTTCCTCATAAGGCATCGTTTCCAGGCCTTTGACCATTTTGGTTGCCCTCCTCTGGACACAGTATTCCAGGTGAGGTCTGACCAGAGCAGAATACAGTGGCACTATTACTTCCCTTGATCTAGATGCTATACTCCTATTGATGCAACCCAGAATTGCATTGGCTTTTTTAGCTGCCGCGTCACACTGTTGGCTCATGTCAAGTTTGTGGTCAACCAAGACTCCTACATCCTTTTCACATGTACTGCTCTCAAGCCAGGTGTCACCCATCTTGTATTTGTGCCTCTCTTTTTTTTTGCCCAAGTGCAATACTTTACATTTCTCCCTGTTAAAGTTCATCTTGTTTGTTTTGGCCCAGTTCTCTAATCTGTCAAGGTCGTTTTGAAGTGTGATCCTGTCCTCTGGGGTGTTAGCCACCCCTCCCAGTTTGGTGTCATCTGCAAATTTGATCAGGATGCCCTTGAGTCCATCATCCAAGTAGTTGATAAAGATGTTGAATAAGACCGGGCCCAAGACAGAACCCTGTGGCACCCCACTAGTCACTCTTCTCCAGGATGAAGAGGAACCATTGATGAGCACCCTTTGGGTTCGGTCAGTCAGCCAGTTACAAATCCACTGAGTGGTAGCATAGTCAAGACCGCATTTTACCAGCTTCTTTACAAGAATATCATGGGGCACCTTGTCAAATGCCTTGCTGAAATCAAGGTAGGCTACATCCACTGCGTTCCCTTCATCTACCAGGCTTGTAATTCTGTCAAAAAACGAGATCAGGTTAGTCTGACATGTCTTATTTTTCAGAAATCCATGCTGACTATTGGTGATCACAGCATTCATTTCTAGGTGCTCACAGACTGTTTGCTTAATGATCTGCTCCAAAATCTTCCCTGGTATTGATGTCAGACTGACTGGGCGATAATTATTTGGGTCCTCTCTTTTCCCCTTTTTGAAAATAGGGACAACATAGCTGCTCCTTTCCGCTGTATAGTAAACTTCAGAAGAGCATGATCACTCGCGCCTGATGATCCTTCCACTTCTACCCCACTAACCAGGTCATCAACATTGGTTAGGACCAGATCTAAAATGGCTGTTCCTCTTGTTGCTTCTCCCACTTTCTGGACAATGAAATTGTCTGCAAGGCCAGTGAGGAATCTGTTTGACCTTATGCTCTTGGCTGAGTTTGACATCCAACAAATATCCGGGTAATTGAAGTCCCCCATTACTACTATCTCCCTTCCTTTTGCATGCTTGGCCATCTGTTCCAGGAAGGCATCATCTATGTCCTCCATTTGGCTTGGGGATCTATAGTAAACTCCCACAATGAGGTCTCTGTTATTCTTCTCTCCCTTAATTTTGACCCAAATGCTCTCACTTTGGCTTTGAGGTTCTAAATCTTGGATCTCTTCACAGGTATACACATCCCTGACATATAACGCCACTCCTCCTCCTTTCTTGTCTGGTCTGTTTCTCTGAAATAGACTGTATCCCTCCATTATTACATTCCAATCGTGGGACTTATCCCACCAGGTTTCAGTGATGCCTATTATGTCATATTTAGTTTGCTGTACCAAGAGCTCAAGCTCATCTTGTTTATTTCCCATGCTTTGCGCATTAGTGTACAGACATTGAAGTCCATTAATCATTCCCCCGTGTCTCTTATTTAAGGATTTTTTCCTCCCACCACTAGGTCTGCATGCTGTTTGCTCCATTTGGTCTATGACATTTGGATGATCATCTTCATCAATTGATGGACTCCTCCCCCACATTAGTCAGTTTAAAGCCCTCCTGATGAGGTTTCTGAGATTTTTGGCAAAAACATTTCTCCCAACCGTTGTGAGGTGCAGCCCATCGCTTGCCAGAAGTCCATCTTCAAGAAACTGCAGTCCGTGATCTAAGAATCCAAACCGTTCCTGTTTACACCATTTGCGAAGCCAGCTGTTCACTTCCACTATTTTCCCCTCTCTCCCTGGGCCACATCGTTCAACTGGGAGGACAGATGAGATGACAATTTGTGCATTTAATTGCTTCAATTTCCTGCCCAGAGCCTCGTAGTCTCTTTTGATCTTCTGGGGGCTATTGCTTGCAGTGTCATTGGTTCCCACATGAACCAAGAGGAAGGGGTATTTGTCCATGGGTTTTATGATTCCTTGCAGTTGTTCAGTTACATCCTGGATCTTAGCCCCGGGGAGACAGCACACTTCCCGAGACATCTTGTCAGGCCCACAGATCACTGCTTCTGTTTCCCTCAGTAGGGAATCCCCTATCACCACTACACGCCTCCTCTTAGGTTTGGTCGGGGTTCTTCCGTGAGCTGTCCGTTCCAAGGTCACCTGCACATTCCCTGAGGACTGACTTTGCTGCTCGTCTTCATATACCTGATCGACTGTAATGAGGGAGAGACCCTCAAATGGAGTCTGTTCTTCGTCTTCCATGCTAGGGGAGAGGACTTCAAAGCGTTGTATAGTTGTATAGTTGTATAGTTGTATAGTTGTTGTATAGTTACTTATCTCCTTGGCTTAGTGGTCACACAATTCCATACCCTCCAACATTCCTCCAATGAAAATAGGGATGTCCTAAGGGAAAGAAGGGACGCGGGTGGTGCTGTGGTCTAAACCACTGAGCCTAGGGCTTGCTAATCAGAAGGTTGGTGATTCAAATCCCCGCGACAGGGTGAGCTCCCGTTGCTCTGTCCCAGCTCCTGCCAACCTAGCAGTTCAAAAGCATGTCAAAGTGCAAGTAGATAAATAGGTACCGCTCCAGCGGGAAGATAAATGGCGTTTCCGTGCGCTGCTCTGATTTCCCCAGAAGCGGCTTAGTCATGCTGGCCACATGACCTGGAAGCTGTCTGCGAACAAACGTCAGCTCCTTCGACCAGTAAAGCAAGATGAGCGCTGCAACCCCAGAGTTGTTCGCGACTGGACTTATCGGTCAGGGGTCCTTTACCTTTCCCTTTAAGGGAAAGCAGGACATTCCTAGATCAAATCAGAAATCAGAATGGCTTCTGTAAATCTGGGACTGTCCCTGGAAAATAGGGATACTTGGAGGGTCTGTTCACAGCGCAATCTGACATGGGCATTTGAAACCTCATCCAAATCACCCCTATTTGCCTTAAAATAAGGCTACACACAGAGCTGATTCAACCTTCTAATATGTGTGATACCATATGTAGTTTCTATAGATATCCAAAATTAAATGTTGGAAACACAGAAAACTCCAAGTTGATTCCCCCCCCCCCCCAAATCCTCACTTGAAACTGGCAAGAGAAATCTCTTTCTTTTTAATAGCAATTTCCTACAATGAGGAAATTTTTTCTCTGTTGGTGAGTACTAATCTACCAAGTATTGCAGCCTCCTTAGTTATTTATATGCTGATGACAGATCCCTCAAAAGCAAAATATGGAAACTAGAGTGCTTTGGTTGTAAGATAGAACATTGATATAGTGCATGTATCAGATAGGGGTGTGCATTTGCTTCTAAAATGAATGGAAAATGAAGTGTACTCCATTTGTTTCTAATTCATTTCTATGAGATGAAAACACACAAATGAGGGAAAGAAACAAATGAAATCCCCCTTCATTTCATTTCTCCTGCTTGTTTCTTGTAGCAAGAATTCCTGAAAATGACAGAAGTCTGCACAGCATTGTTTACAAAAATGATACGTGTTGTTTCATAAAGGGAACATTCGGGGGGGGGGAAGTATCTTGGAGCGCTCTTGAAGCGAAAAGAAAAGGTAGACAAACATGAAGCATGAAGCAATGTGAAGCTTATAAGATTTCACCATTTAAAAATGTTGTGCATAAAATGAGGACCCTTTCTCTAGTCTCTCTGAAATTCAGCAGATCCGATGCTTACAGTGATATGATTTCTTTATTTATCTAAAATATTTTTATGCCAGCTGATATTCAGAATTACCCTCTTCCTTATGGGACATATTCAGGAAAAGAAGAGGCTAAGGAGTAAACCCTACACAAATCCAGACTTGAGTCCCTAAGATGGCTGGCTGGCATTTGTGTGCCTCCTTCTGGGAACTTCTGAAGCCAAGCTGGTACCAAATGTATTGGTTTACTTTCTCTTGGACAACGTTGATGATGCCAAGAGTGGGGTATTGTCATCTGGGCAGCCCAGGACCACCATAAGCACTACCCAGAGAGATCACTTCAGTGCTGCTAACCCAGAAAACATAGGAGGCGATAGTTTGGAGTTACCACTCTCTACAGCCACAGCAGGCGCTGTGACTCTCCAGCAGTTTGGGCTTCACTCCTGGAAACACACTCCATTGTCTCTTGAGTCAGACAGATGCCAACAACAACAGTTAGAATTCATATGTGGTGCAAATTGACTGTTTAAAAACAACATACAAAAAAATTTGAACAATTGAAATCCATCGTAGAAATACCAGAAAATTCAGTGCAATTTGCATTGGAGAAAGTTCTGAAGTTTTGTGTCTTATGTGTGGAAAGGTCCAAATATAGAGGCATCAGAAAACAGTCTGTGTCTACACTATAGTGTAAAAATAAAATAAATAGGAAACAAACTCTGAATGAAACAATAGCTGCCTTCAGCTGATATGTTCTTAGTTGAAAAAACACATGCGGGGCAGAAATGAGTGTGATATCTGCCTGACCCATCTCTGTTCCAATCGATTTCCAACTCACAGAGGTTCACACAGAGAGTTTCCAGATTACAGGAGATTCCTTATTTCAGACATTTGTGTTTCATGAGGTGGAATGGTCCTAGCACACTTATCTGAACTCCCCCCACCCAAGTTTTGTTTTTTGTTTTTTCAATAAAGAATGTCATGCATGAAGATAGCTACTAACAGAAGAGATGAAAGGACAGAGCAAGCAATGAATGGAAAATGAAGCAAATGAGATTGCCAGAAAGGAAATGATAAACAGAACAAAAATGCCCATCCTTAATATCAGAAGCCTAGTTTAATGGCATGAATCAGTCAAATATCCTGTGCCTGAGTGGTTCAGGATTTGTACAGCAAACCCCAGTGTTACAGAGAACTGGAACTGCGTATCACAGGCAGACTGATGACACCGTGTCCCAAACCTCCTAATGACTGCTTCCAACAATATAGATGTTTCACAGAATTGGGGTTAAATACATGCCTTGTGGCACCCCACAACTAAACTACAGTGGTACCTCGGGTTAAGAACTTAATTCATTCTAGAGGTCTGTTCTTAACCTGAAACTGTTCTTAACCTGAGGTACCACTTTAGCTAATGGGGTTTCCCGCTGCCGCCGCCCGATTTCTGTTCTCATTCTGAAGCAAAGTTCTTAACCCGAGGTACTACTTCTGGGTTAGCGGAGTCTGTAACCTGAAGCGTCTGTAACACGAGGTACCACTGTACAAGAATATAGATGTCCTCAATGCTATTGTTCTCAGACTGACCATGCAGGGAAGAGTGGAAACTAACGCAGAACAGGGCCTTCAACTCCCAATCCATGGAGAAAGCCCTGCAAGCTACCATGCTCAAATGCATGAAAAGCTACTGGGAGAAGCCATTTCAGTTAACCCTGTGTCAGGAATGAGCCAGCTCCGTGAATCTGCTTAAGGATAACTGTGAAGGATGTTGGATTGAAGAGAAGGGGGATTTGGAAATATGGACAAATCAGAAGTTGTTATTGTTGGGCCGAGTTATTGTGGTGGGGATGAGGGCTGCTGTGTTGCTGGGGATGTTGCTTTTGATTCAAACATTGCAAGCTTTGGATGGGACGGAGGGTTTCAGGAGGTAGCAGAGGGATGCTCCTAGAGTTGTTTGGCAGGGCAGGAAGCCTCGAGTAAAACTTAAGATATTGATGGATGCCAAAGAAGGAGGTGGACCTGTCCTGCCAGACCTTTAAACTTCGTTGTGATCCATCTGCCTTTTGCTGGTTGAGAGAATGGTTGCTTTTTGAAAACATTGATGTGTTGGACAATGGCAGATGAAGTTGATGGACTATATGGAATTGGCGGAAATGACTGGCAAGATCCGAGACCAGGGTGAAGAGTCGGTGGAAGAAGATTGGAAAAGTTTAAAGACTATTTATAGAAATATTGTAAAATTAAGGAATGTTAGAAAAATGTTGGAATGAAATTACATGGCTTTAGTAGAAATGTCATAAAGAATTAAGTATAAATAGATTAATAGACAATTAAAGGAAAAGTATGGTAAGAATGTGTTAAGATAATTATAGAACAGAAAACAGAGTAAGATGAAAAGGAATTGCTGAAACAAATAATAGAAGTGGAATACAAAAAGGGAAGTGTGAGGAGGTCGCGGGAAATAAGTGAATGAAATATAAGACATTGAAAATGTTTGAGGTGTGTTTTTTTTTGTTTTGTTTCTTTTTGTTCGTTTTGTTAGTCCATATAGTGTTTTGGTATTGTATTTGTATTGTTTTTTCTCTTTTTTCTTTCTTCTTTCTTTTTTTGTTTGTAGTGTCGTGTTGGAAATATTGAAAAAGTAATAAATATCATAAAAAAAAAAGGAATGAGCCAGCTCCAAGTGAATGTTTGCAGCCAACTGCAGAAAGCAACCAGGAACAGAGAGGCTTTGATGTTAGTCAGGCAGGGGAGAGCTGGCAGCTGCAGACTTTGGCTCTTCATGACCTTGATGGACAGGCTGATAAGGCAGTATCTGAGAGCAGGCTAGAAAGCAACCAAAACTCGCCAGAAGCACAAACAGGCACGAACGAACTCAGAGACAGCATTTCAGAAAAGAAAGAGGTGGGAGCTGATCCACTAAGTACGAAGAGTCAGCAAATGGGAGGGCTGCTAGATAGGAAGCAAAACAAAAGATGTAAGGTTCACAAGTTCAATATCTTCTGTCGACGCCAGAAGGAAGCTTCAGAAGGATCCTCTTGAGTAATGGTGCCAGAGGCTTTGTTAGCGCCGTCTGAAGCTATCTGTTTGTTTTTGCAATAAATCCACCTTTTAATTAGCTACGCTGACTGCGTTCTCAAGCTAGGAACCTGGACTCCTGACACCCTGTCTCTCTCTCTCAAATGAGGTCATCTGTCAGGGTATCTGGGGTTCATTATATGCCAAAGCTAGGCTAGGGTCAAAAAAAATGAAACCAGGTAATCTGTTTCCTCCAAAAGTGTATGTAACTAAATCACTATGAACATTCATTTGGCCCCAAAGAGGTATTAGTGACCATGCAGTAATTGTCAAATATCTCAGGGTACAAGGAGAGCTTTATCTAGAGCAGATACACCCCCACCTCTTTCAAGGAGGTACAGACCTTCTTCCCCCTCACATAAAGATGTGTTAACCACCTGCTGGATCCATCCAGTTGGCCCCTCCTGACTTGCACAAACAAGCCAAAATGGGCAAGGATAAAGAGAGTAAATACAATACAGGTATATATGGAAAGTGTCACATTTAATTTCAAAAGTAGAAAGTTATGAAAATGGAGGGATTAGCTAATATAAAGTTGAAAGGGAGAGTCAGATCTCCGCAGGCTCCTTAAGAGTGATTTAAATTGAGTTAAACAGAGGCTCAATTTAATGTGGGTTTGATATGGGTTCCAAGAATAGGAGAAGTTGAAATAAGTCAAAGAAGATGCCAGCATGGTTAACAAGCCGGATAGCCGAAGCAAGAAAAGGCAAGACCCCTTCCTGGAAAATGATCTGTCTTTCACAAATAAGGTAAATGAAAATGCACACAAATTCTGACAGAACAAATATAAGCAGACGGCTCTTACTTAAATTGGAACCCCAGAGGATTGAAAGAATGGCTTTATGAAAATTGACATTATTATTACGTTGACATGGTGTGCACATTATCCTAAGATCAGAATGGGCATTTGTTCCAAAGGGGCTCATGCAGAAGAATTTACTGGTGTGTTGCTTATTCATTTTTATGAATGACCAAATAATTAGCATGGGTCATTGCCTATGCTAAGATTTTACTGTGTCTAAAGCATCTTTCTTGAAGAGATCTGTTAATTAACATGCTGTTTGTCTCATCTATGATTTCATGAATAACAGAGCTTATGAGTCACCAATCATTCCTCATCACAGATCAGTGTGCTCACCATGTACATTGACTAAAAGGTCAATAATCAGAAATACAATCTGTCCAATGCTCATTCATCTTTTTTAATGCTGGAACTTTCTTCAGAACACTTTAATCTACGTTATAGGTGCTGTGCTAATCCTCTCTTGATTTCCTTAATCAGCTTCATCCAGGCACACTTACTCCTCCATCAAAAGTTTTCAATTTCACATTGTGAAAAAAACTGTAATAATATATTTAGAGCTTACAGGGGAAATCTATGCATGTCTAAAAAGAAGTGAGTTTCATTAAATTCAGTGGAATTTATTCTGAAGTAATGTGCTTTATTTCAATTTTTAAATCTATAGGGTTGTTGTTTTTATTTTGATTCTATATTTTGTGGTTTTATATTTTGATTTTGTTCTGTGAACCACCCTGAGACCTTCAGGTATTATTATTATTAATAATAATAATAATAATATCTTCTTACATCTTTTTACATGGAATCTGAAAATAAAAGTTGATTTTTAAAAATAAAAAAGTCTTATTTTTCCAGACGCAAGTAACACTTTAAGAACATTCAGTGCTATTTTTCTAGAAAAAGAGGTGCTGGAACTCAACATGAACACTTCCCTTGTTCTCTCATAATGGCAATGGCGCCCGCCTGAGAGGCACTGAAACTGAATTCTGCCAAGTTCTGGGTGCCAAAAAGCCCTGAGAACATGGTATTATTGGCATTCATCTGTCTTGAAAGACAATGTAGCGTGCCTCCAGGTACAAAGTCAAACTGCTGTGTTACCAGCACCGAAGTCAACTCCCTAGGGTGCAAGGCTGGGCAGTGTGTATGGAAGTCCCGGGCTGCCCAGATGAGGAGATCCCCTCTCTTGGCCTTGCTGATGTGGTCCAAAGGAAAGCAATGCGTTTGGCACCAGCTTAGTTGCAGGAGATGCCAGAAAGAGGGAAAATATAACTTTTAAAAAATCCAATAGTGAATGCCAGTGAGGAAACAAAGCTGGATCATTTGGACCCTGAGTCAAAGGGAGCACCCAGGAATCACTTCAGATCAGTGGGGACTGTTTCCAGAGCTCCAGTTGGGGGTCTATACTAAATCTCATGTCTGATGTGTGTCCAGAGTTTGACACTAGAAAGTTGGTGTGTAATAAAGTGCTATGACTAGGTCTATTCCTTCACAATCCAACAGGTATCAACAAATCAAACCTGGGAAGGGGAGACTATATGATGGCATTGGGATACAACCAGTGCCAGATTTATGTATAAGCTAAACAAGCTATAGCTTAGGGCCCCACTCCCTTGGGGGCCCCAAAAAAAAATTAAACAGGGAAAAAACTGGATGTACATTTCCAAAATATAACATAAAAAACAAATAAAATAAAACCTACATACAGCAACAGTGTTTTGTTTTGTGTAGGCTCCTATGATGTAAGTATTGGGCCCCCAATCATTTTAAGTTAGAGCTTAATAATTATTTCACTATTAATATGCTTCTTCTTAATTGTATTTCACTATTAATATACTTCTTCTTAATTGTATTTCAGTTCAACAATTACTTTGATAAAATACATATTTTGTTACGTGCAAATAGCTTTAGATATCTATTAGGTCCATAAATTACCATATAGCATATATTCAACATAAAAAACAGCAGCAATTTGTGGTTGACAAAGGACCGCTGGACATATAAAGGGCCCCATTACCTTCTGTAGCTTAGGGTTTTATCAAACCTAAATCCGGCCCTGGATACAATAAGCCAACAAGGTTGTTGCCAAGGTAGGGTGCTTTCCTGCTTCTTTTGCCTCTGTCTTTCCTTCCATCTGTCTCTGGTAATTTAGATAATAAGATCCTTGAACAGAGAAGAAGCTGCTTATGTTACTCTGTGAAGCACCATGTTCATAGCTGATGTAATAATGAGAAAAAGATAAGGAAGAAGTCCACAGCAGATCTTTTTACAAATTTCTTTACCTCTATTTGAATTCCTTGTACACAAGCTATATGGAGAGTATCTGGGATTTTTATTTGTTTTGTTTTTTAAAAAGCAATGGTCAAATACAATAAATATTGTGCGTCGAGGTCCCCAAGACACCCCCCAAAGAAAAACACAATTGACACTTAATTTTTGTTTAAGGTTTTTGGCATAATTTTGGCCACCTTTATTCAAATTACAGCAATGTGAGTGGTTGCTTAGGCATTGGTAGCACTAACTGACCCCGCACGGGGACAGCTCTGACATTCGCACCCCCTGCGAAGTCAGAAAGGGTAAGTCACCTGGGGAGAGAGACGGGACTGGGAACCATGCCTCACCTCTCCCCAGAATGCTCCCAGGGGCTTGCGTGGCCCTAGCCCCTTGCCAGGGGGTTTCAGACAAAAGCATGGGGAGCCCCTGGGTTCCCTTAAAGGAAATCCCTTGCAGCAGCAGCATTTTGGAGGGGCAGACACAGCCAAATCCATACCCCTCCACCAACCAATTCCCAAACCAATGCCTAACCGCAGCCTTACAAGTTGTGACGATTTGCTACGCAGTAGGCAAAACCAAATGGCACACACTAATCAGCCAAATGGACAAAATTCCTACCGGGCCCCTGCCCCAAAGCAGACGACCCCATGACAGGCATAGCAAGGTCAAGCAAACAGCCTAACATTAGGAAAGGGAGGGCGGGTAATCTGAAGTAAGCAGTGAAAAGAGGAAGTTCATTGCTGCGTGCATTTTATTTAACAAATAGGGCTGTCAATCAATAAATGGCAACATATAAATCTCCCCAGTAACAGCCCGCCCCTGCTTAAATATGGCCAAACTCTTTTGCCCAGCAACAGTGAGGTGTCTTGTCAGCCCCAACCGCAACCCGTGCTCTCCATGAGGGAGAACACGCTTTATCCCCAAAATACTGTGCCAGAGTATGCCCCATTCGCTTTAACAAAGTTTGCACTGATTAAGCACTTAGAGGGTCAAACAGCCATCCTGATATTGTCACAGAAATTTTCATAAACAACTTCTCTTGCATACAGTCCAGTTCGAACAACCCTGTTGATCCTATATTAAGTATGATGAATGCCAAAACATTGCTGAAAAGCCTGAAGCATTATTGTGGATCAACAAATTTTAATAATGCAAATGTATTATCTCTTTTTCAAAGTATGTTATTATTGTACTTTATTAAAAGTTTAATATATTTTAATCATATTTTATGTAGTGCTTCAAAAAACATATTTAAAATGTACACACGTAGTGATTTATATTTCTCATATACACACATAAGCTCTATTGCTTTTCTGTTTAAAACTTCCCACACACACACAAAAAAAAAACCATTCAAGAAGCAAAAGAAAAATTCCAGCGCAAATTGTGTTGATGTTTTGGTCAAGGAGCAACTTACAAATTCATCTTGTGAATTAACTTCTGATGAACTTCAGTGGTAACTCCAGTAATCAGTGTTAACAATGCTGACCACAAGCTTCGTGAGATCTTTTACAGTCTGTAGGTTCTCTAGAGAAAAAGAAACCTGCCAAGCTAACGGCAAATAAATCCAAAGTCTTTAGCAGATTTTAAAATAAGCAGTGTTTTTTTTTTCATTTGGAGTTTTTTGCAAATACAAAAGAAGAAATGTCTATCTATTCTCTTTATTTTAATGGCAAAATATGATGTGTTTTGCAGGCAAGGTTAACCTTCCAATGGGACAAAGCCCGCCAAATTTCAGAACAATAGCTGTAGCAGCTTTCCCTCAAAGAATGGCTGTAGGTTTTGAGTGAGTAAAACGGGAATCATTTCACCTCACTTAATCCTTTGAGGGCAATTGGTCTTAAAATAGCAGATACAAAAAATGCAAGAAATACGTGAAAATGCAGGCAAAGAGGTCCAGTTTTTGTTTTTGTCCCAGGAGTCTTTACATTTTATTTTGGGCAGAAAAGTAGGAGAGACTCGCTATCATCCTTGTGTCTTTGTTGGCACTATATTGGGCATCAATTGAATAGGTTCCTGAGGTGGACTTTTGCAAAGAGCTGCAAAGTGTTTTGATTTGAGGATTGGTCTGGTTTAGGCAAGAGAAGATGGAAGGGCAAGGAGTAATCAAAAATGACTGTAATTCAGGCATTGCCAACCTTTTCATCCAAGTGGCACATTTGGAGTTTTGAGAAAATGGCATGGGTGCCAGGCACAAAATGGCTGCTTTGGGTATATGTTGCATCACAAAATGGATGCTGTGAATACAAGGCATAATGCAAAGTGGCTGCCATGTGTAAAAGCAGAGAGAGAAAATACAGGACCAACAAATGATACCGGCATGACCCCATCAGCTCTCCCACCAAAATGAGGAAAATTCATCTTCATCAAACACCACTATGTTCACCCATAGAGAAGGGTATGTATTTATTTCTGAAGGGTATATACTGTAAGGTTTCCAGACATCCCCGTTTCCCAGGGACAGTCCCCAAATTTACAAATTAGTTCCCTGACAAAATCCTATCATTCCTACTGAAGTTGAAATGTGTCTCCGGATTCATTGAAAAAAAATCTGGTAACCTTAATTTACTGACACCTTTTGTGGCTGCCATTGAAGGCACTGGTGTCACCTGCAGATGCTGTGTTGGTGACCTTGTTATAATGATGATGGCTATAGTTCTAGAAAGTTATCTGCCCATCTTGGCAGCCTTTTGTGTGCGTGATGCACAGCTAAAAGAAAATATTGTGTAGCTAGGGTGTTCACACAGGGTCCAAGAGAATAATGGAGCCAAATATTTTGGCCAGTACTCTGCTGAAAACAAATTAATGGAAGGACAGTGAACTCAGTTCAGTTTTGGTACCCACAACAAATTCCAGGGTCCAGTATTTCTTATTTTTAATTCTAAGCACATATCTTTTGCACCTGGCTTCACCTGGTAGCTCTCACAATTCTAGCAAAAAAAACAAAACAAAAAACCACCCAAATTAATTTCCCAAATCCCAGAGTGTACCCTTGATTCAGAACACAACATAGAATTCTCTTCAACACATATGGGTTCAATGGCAGATGTAAAGGAGGTTCCCACTGGAACGTCGTTGTGGATAGGTTTATTTGAAGGTAGCAAGCTTAAAAGGCAGTCATAGCATGTAGAAGATGTCTAGTACAATCAAAGGGGAAGGCTGAAAGGGCCATGCGTGCGAGTTTTTTTTTTTTTTGGTGGGGGAGAAATTGGTCAATCTTTTTTGATTGGACTCTAGCAAGCATTGCTTTACTTTAATTTTCTGGATAATTTAATGAAGAAACTCCACTACAAGATATTGCATTAAGGATATTTGATTCCCAGCTACTTAGAAAGAAGTACTTTCCTATTTCTTTTGTTCAGCTAAAACAGGAATTAAATTTTGTCTCGGCTGCAAACCTAATTGCTCAGTATCGATGTGGTTTTTTTCAAGCACAATTGTTCCACTGAGAAAAGGTGCATCCTGAATCCCGATGCAAGGCTTATTTTTTATGAAGATGGATTGCAAATTTGCATTTTTTTTAAAAAAAAGAAATGTGTGCAATGAACATTCTTTTTGTCTTCCTCAATCCTTTTAACCTTGCTTCATGCATGTATTATGCTGAAAGTGCTGAAATGTTTGATTTTTCCTCAGTTTGAACGATCAGTTCAATTTACAGCTTAACCATTCAAATAAGTGGAACTCTGTTGTAAAAACTTGAAGGATACACTTCTCCTTGGCTAACATTAAGCGAAAGGAGTAAGTGACTTAAACAAAAAGTAGATTTTCAGGATAATGTTTGAAAAACTTTGAAGCTTTCAGTACAGTTGGACAAAAGAAATGAATCATTTAGAATATTTTTATTGAATTAACAAAAATGTTTTAGTTTGGCAGTTTAGCATTCAGTTTACTCAAGCTCTAAAATGCTGGTAAATTTCAGCAATGTGATATGAACTCCTATGATCTGGTTAGTTTATAGGAATTGGATGGTTGTCAGTGGCGGAGGGGTGGGCTTAATTCAGTAGTGGGTTTATGTCCACAGGACCCTGTGTGTATCATTGTGGGGGGAATTCATTCACCAAAATAAATGTGACTCTGTCTGGGGCGGGGGGGGAGGAGCTAAGTGCACAAAAGTTCATTAATAACATGGGTTATCTTTCTTTCTTTTTATTTTGCTATTATAGCACCTACTGAGAAGTGAAATGTGAAAATAAAGCGTGTTCTCCAATAAATGAGAGCACGTGTTGCGGTGTGGGCCGCCGGGCCAGCCCTCTTGCTGCCAGGCAGGTTAATAGTTGTTGCCTGGCATTGTGATTGGATAACTGGGTTGCTGGGGCAAATTGTATGTTGCAAATTGGGTGGGTGGGACCATAGTCTTTAAATATTGGTGCACTCTGGTTTCTCTTTCTCTTTGCAGAGTGCATCGGCTCACCCGCCCACCCGCCCTCTTTTCCGGTTGACCTTGCTTTGCCTGTCATGGGGTCTTCTGCCTTGGCGCAGGGGCCTAGTAGGAATTTTGCCATTTGGTGATTGTCTGGGCCATTTGGTTTTTGCCTACTACTCAGCAATTCGTCACAACTTGTAAGGTTGCGGTTAGGCATTGGTTATAATATGCTGGTGGTGGAGGGGTCAGGATAGGCTGTGCCTGCCCCTCCTATTGCACTGAAGGGAATTCCGTTAAAGGAATCCTAGGGCTTGCCACGATTTCGTCCTATCCCTGTCATGGGATCAGGGCCGTCCAATCCCTGTCATGGGACCAGGGCCGGCAAGCCTTCGGGGAGCTGCTGGGGTGAGCGGCGTGGGTCCGACGCTTAGCTCAAATGACCCCCAAGTTTGACTTTCCCTTCTACTGGCTACCAATCGGACCTCTGGATGTCAGTTCTGTCCCAGGCGGGGGGACAGATAGTCATAACCAATGTCTAAACAACCACTCACTGATTTTGTATTTTAATAAAGTTGTGGCCAAAATAGTGCCCAAAAATCAAAACTAAAATTACGTGTTATGTGTGAAGTTATTTGAGGGGTGGCCTTGGGACCTACACACGCAATAGTCTATCCACTCAATGCATGACAACTCTAAGGGGTCTAAATTGAGAAGGAGAATACATGATTCAAAATTATGAGTCTCAGAAGTAAATGGCATGATCAGGCATTGAGTTCATGTGCTTCCCCAAGAAGGAATCTCTCTTTGTATTTAATAAAGTGATTTCATAACAGTAACTTCATTCACTGGGTTGTGACCGAAGCTGGTCCTACCCAGGGTAGACCCATTGAAAGTAATAAACTGAGCAGGACTGGAATTGGATACAATTCTTCATTGCCATGACTCTTGTGCCCTAGGAAGGTCACTTCAGTGCTGCTAAAGCAGTGATTTGACATTTCCACCAGACGTGCACTTCATTGTCTCTCTAGACCGATGGATGCCAAGAAGTCATAATAAACCATTGGTAGCCTTCATGCCTCTGACATGTACACCCAATGGCTTTGCTTCTCCACATGGCCAAAGATATTAGCTAATCATACTTAGGAGGACTGTGATGTTTGAATCTACCCATGGATCTCAAAGTTACACAAATCCGTACTTTAATATATAATGGCTGGTGAACTCCAGTTCACATGTGGGACCAGCTTAGCATCAGTGAGAGGTGGAGGCAACAACCTGCACAGAATGATTTGAATTTTAATTATTTCATATTTATTTCATATCATAGAATTGTATAGTTTGTGACTTGCTTCTCATGAAACATCCTGAAGCAATTTCAGAACAGAAGTATCAAGAGTTAAAACATATGCAAAAGCAATTTCAAAGCCAGTACACACAGACTGGGATAACATTGATAAGAAATAAAATGCTCTACCGCAATGGATTATGAACTTGCTTTGAGCTCAGCAAACCAGACAGCAAAATCATTGCATCACAAATTAGCTTTTTAGGAGATGTTTTCTAACCATCTTTACAGATGCTGGAGTTAAGTTTTGTCCTATTGTCAATATTTAAAACTCTCCTTCACCACCCACACTACCATCCATGTTTAAATAACCCAGTTCAGGAAGAATGTGATTTAAAACAAAAACAAAAAATCCCACCACTTTTGAAAGTTGTTTGCATCATAATAACAGTAATTTCATAGTCTCTCATTGCTTTCTAATTACTACTTAGCAAGCAGATTAAGTTCTATTGTCTTCTAAAGTAGCTTTAACATGCAGTATTGCTTATCAATACAACCAGCTGTTCAATGATAGATCCAGTGATGACGGCATTTTTAATTGCTTTCCCCCTCCTCTCTTTTGGCTAAGTAAGTTCAGATGGTCACTAATTAGTTCTGTCATGCAGAGGTAGTTTTGTTATGAACAATGCAATCAGTGTTTCATTGAAAAGACAATGTCCTAAGATCAACACTGCTTAATTATCTCTAGGAATCCATCCTCAGTTTCTTTATTTGTTATTGCTGTCATGAGAAAGGTGACAGGAATTCAACTCAACCGCTGCTTCAGAGAATGCTTCAGCTGGTTCACATAATGAGTTCTCATTCTCCTCAACTCCAGAAATGAATCCAGTCATAACGACTTATTCTTTATTAACATTTATGCATTGCTTAGGAGCAAACTAATGTTATTCCAAAATTATGAGATATTGAATCTCTCCCTCTCTCTCTCTCTCTCTCTCTCTCTCTCTCTCTGCAACACATTCATTCCATTATGGAACGTTTAGTTTCTGATAAAGTATTTAACTAAATTCCACTGTGTGGGAAACAAACCAGAACTCCCAGCTTTCCAGAAGAAGAAAGCAACTTTGTCCTACCAAACAGATTGCAATAAATGACAGTCAAACTATTGTGTGCAATAAATAATAAATATTACTTAACTTTTCATTGTCAATAAGTTCCGGTTTGGAACTTCTTTTCTTTCTGAATCCTATAAACGGGACAACAGCGTTATAGAAATAATTCTACAATGCATACTTGTGTGAGGCTGTATTTTTGTTAGAACTTCTTCATATGATGTATTAAGTTAATGGGAGTTGAATGGTGAATATACATCATCACTACCAATAGGGCATGTCCACATAAAGATGTGAAGAATGTGCCCAAATTGGCCTCAACATCAGAGGATTCTGCAAATTGCTTAGACAATATGAGTAGCCACCATTGGGCTAGCCTTAAAAAAAAGTAAAGGTAGAGGACCCCTGACAGTTAAGTCCAGTCACAGATGATTCTGGGGTTGCGGCGCTCATCTCGCTTTGCAGGCTGAGGGAGGTAGCCTTTGTCTGCAGACAGTTTTTCTGGGTCATGTGGCCAGCATGACTAAGCCACTTCTGGCGCAATGGAACACCGAAACCAGAGCAGCACATGGAAATGCTGTTTACCTTCCCTCCGGAGCAGTACCTATTTATTCTATCTACTTGCACTTTTTGGCATGCTTTTGAACTGCTAGGTTGGCAGGAGCTGGGACCAAGCAACGGGAGCTCACCTGTCGCGGGGATTCAAACTGCTGACCTTCTGATCGGCAAGCCCAAGAGGCTCAGTGGTTTAGACCACAGCCCCACCCACGTCCCAGGCTAGCCTTAGTTCTCCTCTTTTTTACTGTCAGTAGTACCTCTTCACTAGTGCAGATTGGGGCAGAAGAGAGAAGGAAATATCAGTGCAGGCTGCTGGCTGATCTCCTTGCATATTTACAGAGGATAGGTGAATATCAGTGGCAACAAGGAGGGGAGGCAGTGGGGGCGCTCTTGGCATGTGGACCTTAGGAGATGCTTGGCAATACTGACTCTTGGTCCTGACTTTGATATGGTGTGTGTATGAGAGATAAAAGTGCTGCTATATATTGTTTTGAGAGAGGGAGGGGAGTTGGTATTCACAGCATCCCAACCCATCAGAAATTATTTTATAATTTTTCCGTGCTGTTTCTTTTCTCATAAATTAATAGAGAATGTTTGGGGCGGAGGGAATGCAGTATCGTTTTTTTGGTATAGCACTAATTCAAATTCTCTGCCATCTCCATCTCTATGTAAATGTTATATGCTCAGTTATTTGATTTTCACAATTCATAATATGACTTCAGTTGTACTCCGTGAGCTGGTTTCCTCAAGCGACCGGCTCTGTACAATTGAGACCAATATTATTATCCCCACTGTTATGTACTGAGTTGAACAGGATCCAAAATGCAGCAGTCTGATTGGTCCTAGAACAATAGGATCCAAAATGCAGCAGTCTGATTGGTCCTAGAACAACAGGATCCAAAATGCAGCAGTCTGATTAGTCCTAGAACAATGCAGCAGTATGATTGGTCCGCAGGAGCCACCCAATCCAACTTCAGGTGGAAGTGAATCCACAACCTGATTGGCCTACAGGAGAATCCCGGAATTAGCCAATCATGTGCAGCCCATTGTGTAAATAATGTATATAAAGCAGATATTGTGGGGGAACTTCCATTCCTCCTCACCACTATGAGCTGAATAAAGAGCATGAAATCCACTCTCGACTCCGAGTATATTTCACCCACATTTCAAATCAGGGAGAGGATTGTGGCTTGCCAAAGCCCATCCCGTCAGTTCATAGCTGAGGTGAGCTCTGAAGTCAAGAGCAAGTCAGCAAAATATGCATAGTGAACGAGAAGAGAGGGTCCCAACATTTCTTCTGGAATGCGGGGAGGGTGAAAGTAAAGAGGAACAAACAAAAACAGGAATGTGCATTAATACACACCTAAACAATGGAACTCCTTCACACTAGATGAGACTAAGACCTTAAAATAAATCACAGAATCATAGGTTTGATGGTCCACTAAAAATTGACCAGTCTACCTATGAATCACAGTTTGTTCTCTGCCTACCACTGCTTTACAGTATTACTGAGGCAATAAATATGAAATGCTTTGAGCCCTTAGACAATGATTTCTTTTTATTATTACCTTGGGTCGGAATGGGAGCCTTGAGAGAATTGTTGGCTAAATATAATAAACCTCTAGGCTAGCTACTGCAGCCACCTGCCCTACAAGCAAGCAAACATTTTCTATGGAGAATGTGAAGGTCCACAATTATCTTAAGCATCACATTAAAACCGCTATTGATTCAGTTCATGGATAAAAATCCCCAGCTTTTGAGCAGAAACCAGATGGAAGTTAAGAATACAGCTATCCCCTGGGCAGGTTGCTGCTTAATTGCCCACCATGAGGTTTCTTACACTTCATGTGAAATATCTGGATACTCAGCTAGATGGACCATTGGATTGATTGGATATGACAATCTCCATATTCAAACGACTTGAAATGAATGCTAATTACAAAATTACTAAGCATTCTAAATTCCGATTCAAAAATGTGCGAGCTGTCTCACAAATCCTAACATCCTCATCTGTTGCTGGCACCAAAATAAAGGCATTATATAAAAACAAAACAGCAACCCACCAACAAATGAGAAGAATTAACCATTTTATTTTGTTTTTGTGTTAGGCAATATATTAATTGTTCTCTGGTGCCAGAGAAGCTAAACAGAAGAGCTATCTGAAAGTTCCATTGGGGCAGATATATGCTAATATGGCAGAACTGGAGGCAGTAAATGGTTAATGTGCTCTTGTGCATTATGAACCAAAAAACACATACACGGAGACTAAAAAGCCTGGGATTAAGACTGCTACCTTTTGAACTGAACCAATTGCTCATCCATACTTCCAATTGTCCTGTATCTAGAAAGCATGGGTCTAATAGGTCTTCCAGTTGTCACTTGCTTTCAACATACAGGACCTAGGACATTTGTCTGACTACTTCACCCAGGAAATCATGTTGTTTACCTTTGACTTGGTACAAACATCAATCCAACAAACAAACAAAAATACTTTTTTCTAAGTAACTAAGCCCATACTGAATCCAGAGCAGGAGGGGGCCAGTGCAAGTTATTGTATCCTCATCTGTCCCGCTCCTCTAATGAGATCCTACTGCATACAGACACCAGTGGTGGACTTTGGTAATCTTCTGTAATGTGCAGTGCAGTCTTCCATACAAAAAGGTGCCATACTCACCATGAAATTGTTATAGTAAGTGGCACACTTTTAACCAGTGTTTTTCTTTCAGAGAAAAAGAGGTGCTGGTACTGTGTACCCAAGAAAAAAGTAATGTGTGAGGCCAAAAGTTTGGTGCCTCCAAATGGATCTTCTCACTTACGGCTCTTCTCAGTTTTGCAACCCCTCAGCTCAGTGCCTTAAATCCAGTGCTGCAGATGTACACATTGTAGATCACACCCCTCCTCCCTTCTTCCCGAGTCACAGACACACCAATACCTTTGGACTGGAATGGCAAAACCACCTTGACCCTTGTTTCTGTCCTTGGTGCTGCCTACCTCTCTTTCAGGAGAATTCCCATCTACGCATCATTTTCTCAAATGGTTTGGAATAAGAGGTGTACCTAAATTTCACATACAGATTTAATGCTGAGTTTGCTGCTAACTATCTGAAGAATGTTGAGGATGGCAAACGATTTTGAGAGGACTAGTGTGATGATTCTGAGAGGGGAAATAATTTCTGTCCAAAGTCACAGTGTGTTGCTTAAACTAAATTTTTGAAACACACTGTGATGTTGCTGTTTAGATGAAACAGCTGACAATTTTGTGATAAGATTACATTTTTATATATAAAGTTTGAATTTTATTTTATTTTAGAGCATTCTTCTGGGGAATCCGAACCAGTATTTTGTTCAGGCTCAAAGCTCTATTTTGCTTTAGTTTTAAGGCACTCTCTGGTGCAACAGATATCTAGTAGTGTTTTTTAAGTTTTTTTTCCGACCTATACATTTCTGAAGTTTTTATTTTGAAAAGAAAAATTTGGTAAAAGATAGAGGAGGTACATTTCCACATGTTTGCAATTGCAAATGATCTTTGGCAATGATAAAGTGTCTCATACAGAACTGATTGCCTTTTTTGTCACAGACACCAGGGAATACTTTCTGCTCTCAAGCTTCTATTACAGTTATGAAAAATGTGTCAATAACTGGAAACTGTGTCCTTTTATACATGGATGCCAATATCTAAGTAGTTTGAGCAATGGATTCATCATAATCAGATGGCACTTCTGAGACTTTGAAAAGCTTGACACTTTATTCAACCCAAATGAAAAATGTTTCAGAGCTCATCATATTAATATTAATAACCCAATGTCCTTTGCACATTGCTCTGTAGACAATACCATTTACTATGCACTGGGTTTTTCCCCCCATTACCCTTTGTGGGTAATTTAAATAAAACCATTACAATAGGGTGAAGGTCCACACTAAAACCATTCTGTGCAAGAAACCTTTAAGTTTGATATGCCAGGTCACCTTTACTTGACTCGTTGCAATTGGGACTGATTGGGCAATGGGATTTTGACATGCATTTTAAATTAGTAACACGGATAAATACTGGGCCCTCTGCTGTAGCTAACAACATATTTGTAGGGTTATCTTGTGCTTCTGTAGTTGCTATGGAGCTGAGGTGCATTGACTTACTCTCAGAATCCTGACTTCTCTGGTTCAACTGCAATGCGACATGTTTAAACCTGGAAGTGCACAAGCATAAAGTGTGGGAATGTTAAGGATAGTAGGAAATGATATATTGAATAAGTATTATCCTTCCTTTCATTCACGCTAGTGAGTGATGTAGCAGGGCAGATTCCTCTCAATATAGCTGGAAGCTAGTTTGCAGATTCGTTTGAATCTCTTAGTTAAGATTATTTTCCAGGTGTCCTCTTTAAGGTAAAGGCAAAGGACCCCTGACAGTTAAGTCCAGCCGCGAATGACTCTGGGGTTGCGGCACTCATCTCGCTTTACTGACCGAGGGAGCCGACGTTTGTCCACAGACAGTTTTTCCAGGTCATGTGGCCAACATGACTAAGCCACTTCTGGCAAAACCAGAGCGGCACACGGAAACGCCGTTTACCTTCCCGCCGGCGCAGTACCTATTTATCTACTTGCACTTTGACGTGCTTTTGAGCTGCTAGGTTGGCAGGAGCAGGGACTGAGCAACGGGAGCTCACCCCAATGCAGGGATTCGAACAGCCAACCTTCCGATCGGCAAGTCCTAGACTCAGTGGTCTCAGTGGTTTAGACCACAATGCCACCCACGCTGTCCCCTTTAATCCCCCTTAAAAAGAATAAAGACACAAGAGTCTTTCTGAGTAAAGTAACAAAAAATTTACTCACATTTCAGTTCACGATTTGATCCTTGAAAGAAAGGCTTTACTTAGTAGTTACACAATAAACTTTGAGTTCATCTCATAGGGAGACTTAACTCATGTGCTGCTGACTGAGAGCCAGCAGACAGCAAAATTACATTAAGACAACAAAATGGCTGCAGGAGAGCAGCATGGCAGCAAGAGATAGAACATGACAACACTGGAACAAGACAACAAGACAACTTGATACTAGACTGAGAAAATGGCTCCATGACTCGCCTCTTTGATGGAGTCAGCCAGGGCCATGCCAATCGCCCAGATCACATGCAGGGGGAGGATGCTCCAGACCAGTGGAACAGGAATTTTCACTGACTGAATGTCCCCCTGCATGTGCCCACTCTAGGGAAATAAGGAATGTTGCATTTGACGGCACCAATGGATTACATCCCACTTGAAAGATATGGAAGAAACATGAATAGGCACAGGGGCATTGTCCCAGGGTAGAAGCAGTTAGAGAAGGCAGAGGAATAATCAGCAGTTATGTGGCACCATTGCTAAGTGAGGAAGAAAAGAGAATAAAAGCCCACAGAAATGATAGAACTCATTACCCTAACATGGAATGCTTCCTGGGAATCAGCAGGAGAAAGACAAACTTGTCTGCCTAGAGTCTATGTTGCGTTAAAGCTTGATAAAGGCCAAAGAAAACTATCTGTGCTTACTTGCATGTTATGAACAGCAGCAACATTTATGGGACAGGGCTTGCTTCCATATGCAATCTTCCTTTCTTTTTCTTCCTTTTTAGGTGCTGGTGGGGTAACAGCCACAAGACTCTCAGGGTTGAACTGCACCTTGACCAGCTGAATGGAACCAATGAATCATGTACGGCAGCCTTCCAGTGGCTTAGTAAAACTTCAGTTTTTGCTGCTAGCCATAGACTGGAAAAATCTCTGCGTGCATGCATGTGTTGAGAAATGCTTGGCAGGCTTTAGCACATAGCTGGTGAGCTGGGTTTGTCACGGTGGATCAGATATTATGCAAATTTGACCTTGGTGGAAGAATTTGTGGCTGTTGGTTGCTGACATCTGCATGGACTCATCAGCTACCATTATTCCTGTTACTTTGCCTGACCTCAATATCTGCTTGATAACACTGCTGCTCTTAGACTACCCATTATAGCAAATACTCCATGCCCTCCAGCATTTCTCCAAAGAAAATAGGGATGTCCTATTCCATTACTACTACTACTACTTTATTATTTATAACCTGCCCATCTGACTGGGTTGCCCTCTGCACAACTTCAAACATTTATAAAAATAAAACAAAACATCAAAACTTATTTTAAAACACAAAAAAAAAAACCCTTCCCTACACAGGGCTGCCTCCAGATGTCTTCTAAAGGTTGTATAGTTACTTATCTCCTTGGCTGGGGGTTCCATACCCTCCAACATTTCTCTGATGAAAACAGGGATTTCCTGAGGAAAAGTGGGGCATTCTGGGATCAAATCAGAAACCAGGACGGCTTCTGTAAATTTGGGATTGTCCCTGGAAAATAGGGAGGCTTGGAGGGTCTGATAGCCACCACCTCAAAAATAACTCACCAATCACTAATTTCACATCTGCAGCTAAATATTCTTTGCATCATTCAGAAAACTTACTCGGGGGTAGGTAGAGGTCTTGGATCAGTCTGTCATTTGGGGCTAGATTTATTGTAACTTGTCATTTTGTTCTTATTATAATGCAGCACTGGGCGAAGAATCCCCAGCGAACATTTCCCCTCCTGGAATTACATCGTTAAATTATTGAAGGTGCTTGAACTTCTTCTCTCTGCAACCCCTCCCCCCCCCCAAGAATTTAAGCATATTTGGAAATGGAAGGAAGGCCCGCCAAGCCTATTTATATTCCGTAGACTATTATGCAATTTGTCAATGTCAGCATTTATGCACTATATTCACAGATGCTTCGGTGTCATTATGCTTTTAAAGATTGCATTATGTTGCAGTGTGTTGAGTTTCCTCAAGCAAAAAATAGGATGGCTTTCTGTACACTTGGTAGAAGTGTTTAGTTTTTTTTTGTTTTTTGAGAATATCATTTCTTTCTCTCTGCTATTTCTTTCTCTTTGCTATACCCTCCCCGCTCCCTTGGTTGCTACACAACCTTAGCAAAATTGTTGATCTGGATAGTAGGATACACACACATACGCTAAACTATTAATAATAATAATAATAATAATAGAATAGATAGCCATTCAACTTATAGCTTTCACAAAGCTTCCTGTTTGTCAGGTTGTCTCATTTATAGATTTGCCACCGCATTCACATTCAAAGTAAATGAAATTCTGAGCAGCTCAGACGCTTCTGCTTATTAATGAGACAACACTTAAGCAGTTTTAAAAGGAAGATGGAAAAGAACATTTAAAAGACAAGCTAAAAGTTTCCGGGGATTTCACACATCTTTAGTTTGCCACAAAATTCCGCTTCAAGCATGTTTTGAAATGTAGTTGGAGGATCACGGCTCGATGAAACACCCATGAATTATTATTGGAACCTGTCACAGAAAGCGCAGGAGAGAATGTTAGACACTCTTTGGGTAGTGCCACCATAATTTCTCTTTTTATCCTACCTATTTTGGGCAGGAAAGAGAACAAGATTTAAGGCAGTCATACTGATCTGAGAAGAAAAAATGCTTTTCTTGGACCCCTACCTCCGTGGGGGGAGGGGGGGCACAGCATGATTGCAAGCTACAATTCACACTTTCTTTCCATGACAGCTTAGAGCAGGCATAGGCAAACTTGGCCCTCCAGATGTTTTGGGACTACAACTCCCATGATCCCTAGCTAACAGGATCAGAGGTCAGGGATGATAGGAACTGTAGTCCCAAAACATCTGGAGGGCCAAGTTTGCCTATGGGCAAGTTATCCAGGCAATGGGAGGAGACCAGATCCTGTGGCTAGGCACTTCACCAGCCCGAGAATTCAAATGTGAGGGGGTGGAGAGGCTGCTGTCTTACTGTTGTTTTGCCAGATGGAAATAATGCTGAAACACTGGGGAAGCATCACAGCACAACTAAAAGTGGACTGGTGTGTGGATGAACCAGTATAAATCCACCACTAGGCACTATCAGTGCATCAATGGCATGTTGTCAAATACACCCACCAAAGACCCAGTCTGCAGGGGGCCAAAGGCACATATAGTTTAAAGTTGCTTACATCTAAGTACTTATGGGCTCTCTGTCTTGCAGTCACGCATTTCATAGAATTGTAGAGTTGGAACGGACCATGAGGGCCGTTTTGTCCAACCAGCTGCAATGCAGGAATTTTTTGACCAACGTAGGGCTTGGACCCAAGACCCTGGGATTAAGAGTCTCATGCTCTACCAACTGAGCTTGATTGTCAGGCTTCAGGGAATCCTATCCCTTCCACAATGGCAGCAAAGAAGCAGAGAGAAAACGAGAAGAGTTCTTACCAATTTGTTTATTCAATAATCACAGTGAGACACAAAGGGATGCAGTCTCTCTCTAAATAAAGGCCTTGCTCCAAGTAAAGTCCCACTCCCTACGTCTCTCCTATTCTACGTCACCCTTGCATCAGCTAATCTGAGCTTTCTGCCTCTGTGCCTTCTGTTTGACTACCCTCAATGCTCGCCTGGTCCTGGGAGAGGGGGCAGGAATGCTCTCCAAAGACACTGAGTCTGTTAGTTGTCTCTCCCCTGGTGTTACTTCTTCCTGCTGTTCCTCTTCCAATATTTCCCAGCTTCTCCCCTCTGCAGCCTCTGAACTATGCCCTTCTGCAAACCACTGATCTAAATCTATACTGTCCTCCTGTTCTCAGGAAGGTTTAGGAGAAGGGGAGCACCATTCCTCCTCAGTCCAGTATACTGGTATCCTGCATATTGATCCAGTACAATTTAGGGAGTTCAAAATCAAGTCAATTGGATCTCTTTCTCACCCACAGCTCTATGTCAACATGCATTCTTTCCCTCTCTTTCTTTTGGTCTTTCCTTGTTGTCATCAAATATCAGCACGTTGATGTGGTTAGCCTTTGTTTCCTCAATGCTGTAGGTGTCATTTGCCATATTGCTAATTGAGGCAATGTTTGTCAAGGGAAGCCCATAGACTTTATGCCACTCTCTTCCCATCTTACAATCCTTATTACATGAGCAGAGTGACAGAATGCCAATAACAATAGAGCACTCCCAATAATAACTGAATGCTCATAATTTATTGTGGTTTTTATGTGCTTTGTGCTGCTGGTTGTCTAGCCTTCCTTTTTCAGCAGTTTGTGACTGAAAAGGAGGTCCAGATGTTGTCTGTGCATATCAAAAAGTTTGCATTATGTTTTTTGCATGGCATGTTACAAACCTAAATCCTGATCCATGTATTTCTTTGCAAACCAGTTAACCATGGTCCATTTGCATGGTAATAGCTTTGCATGTTGGGATTGTGGGGCATGTGAAACCTAAAAAATCTTGGCTTGGCATTTGTTCAAGTATTTCAGCATATTCCCAACCAGCAATAGCTTCCACATTTATCATGTAACTGTGGGAACTAGAAAGAAAGATACATTACTTGTCGTCTGATATGAAGAAAATGGTCCTAGGCTTGGTTAAGGGAGCTTGAGTAAGACTATGCAAAGTGGAGAAAGTCAGCATATTTGAAGAGAGAAAGACTAGCTTCTAGTCCAAGTGTGACTATTGGGACCACAAAGAAGGCTTTAGGAAGAGTAAGGTAAAGGTAAAGGGACCACTGACTGTTAGGTCCATTTGCGGATGACTCTGGGGTTGCGGCGCTCATCTCGCTTTACTGGCCGAGGGAGCCAGCATACAGCTTCCGGGTCATGCGGCCAGCATCACTAAACCGCTTCTGGCGAACCAGAGCATCACAGAAACACCATTTACCTTCCTGCCGGAGCGGTACCTATTTATCAACTTGCACTTGATGTGCTTTCGAACTGCTAGGTGGGCAGGAGCTGTGACCGAGCAACGGGAGCTCACCCCATTGAGGGGATTCGAACTGCTGACCTTCTCATCAGCAAGCCCTAGGCTCTGTGGTTTAGACCACAGCACCACCCGCATTCCTTTTAGGAAGTGTAGAGAGGGAATAACATATTTGGAAGTGGGAGGTGCATATAGCAGTGAGAATCTGGATAAATAAATAAAAATAGGGGAATAAGGAAGACATAAGCAACCTGCTTCATGCATGTCCTAACAGCAACCCATCAAAAATGGTGTGCCTCCTTCCTGGCAGAATACATATATAATATGTAATTAATTTATGGACTTCACTGCTACAATCTATTGCAGATGCTCTTTCCCCATCAAACCAAAATTTAATGAAGGGATTGGACAAATTTATGTCAAATATGAATGGCTACTAGGCATGCACAGACAATCCCCAGGAATGTAGCTCACCCCCATCTGCCCCACACTGCAGTTCCCTTACACTGGAGTTACCTTACATACTAAACATGAACTCAATTCTCCAACCCTGGATTCTTATGTAGCCAAAGCAGCAGCCATCCATATACAAATGTACAAAGTTATGCTAAATCTTAAGATTTAAAAGGTGGGCAGTTCAGTAGAATGGAACATTGATTGACTGTGCATGAGGTGGGGGAATAAGAGAAAACTAGATTTTGGTAGAATGGAGTATCTTGGATGGAGGGCTGAATAGAGCCCTGAACAGGCCAGAATCTGTTGCAGGTTTAACTTCTCATAATTGAATCACAAACAGGTTCCAACATTTACCTCTGAACCAAACATGGAAATGGCACACAGAAGCACTACTATTTCTTTCCCATTCTTCTGATCTTTGCAACTCAAGCCACCGCAAAGAAGAGGCTCTCATTCAAGACTTCTGCTAATTAAAAACAGTTGGACACCAAGAACAACAAACAAAAGTCTTGAGGGGAAAACCTGCAGCTGCGACATCTTGATGCTATGCCTGTTTTGCAAATCGCATTTATCTGTCCAAAAGTGGAATTATGAGGGTAACCAGAGTACAGGACTTGCAACGTTGATTTCAAAGCCATGCTTGGAGGCTGGAGACGCTCATTTCCCAGAGCAGCATTTCATCCAAGTACGCTGTAGAAAGTCACAGAGAAGTTGCAATGGACATTTTGCAAGCATTTGCCCATGTCGGTGTCAGGGCTCAACAATATGGAACTGGGAACCAGGCCACAAAAGAGGTGCAAGAACGTTTTACTGACTGTAGATGCAGTGGTACCTCAGGTTACATACGCTTCAGGTTACACACGCTTCAGGTTACAGACTCCGCTAACCCAGAAATAGTACCTCGGGTTAAGAACTTTGCTTCAGGATGAGAACAGAAATCGTGCTCCGGCGGCACAGCGGCAGTGGGAGGCCCCATTAGCTAAAGTGGTGCATCAGCTTAAGAACAGTTTCAGGTTAAGAACGGACCTCTGGAACGAATTAAGTTCTTAACCCGAGGTACCACTGTACATCATAGATAAAATGACACAGTATTAAGAGTGGCCAGATGAAAATCGACATTCCTAAAATGCTTGATGGCTTTAGAATGTCTTCACGGCATGTTGTAGCTCATACAGTGCCAGCATCTGCCGGGTCAACACCATTACTGGCCCCAACAACATCACACATACCATCTCGGGACTTTTTAATTGCTCATCGTCTAACATTGTGTATGCCATCAAATGCCAACAGTGTCCTTCAGCTCTCTATATTGGACAAACAGGCCAAACCTTACGCCAAAGAATAAACGGACACAAATCTGACATCAAGAATCACAAGACAGAGAAACCAGTAGGAGAACACTTCAATCTCCCAGGACATTCTATACAAGATCTCAAAGTAGCTGTTTTACTACAAAGGAATTTCAGAAATAGACTGGAAAGAGAAGCTGCTGAATTACAACTCATTACCAAACTTAAAACCATGGAGAGACCTGGCCTGAACAAAGACATTGGATTCTTATCTCATTATACATGACAAAGCCATTTCTCACCTTCTCACCCCTTGCTTTTTCCTGTAAGACCTATTGCAGTCGTTAAGAGTCGTCAACAGGCTCATCTCAGCTATCTGCCAATCACCCATTCCCACCACCCTTCTGAGTAATACCCCTCCCCACCTTCTCACTATATAGAAGGGTCTGGCAACTTCTGTTTCAGTGTATCTGAAGAAGTGTGCTTGCACACGAAAGCTCATACCAAGAACTAACTTAGTTGGTCTTTAAGGTGCTACTGGAAGGAATTTTTTTGTTTTGACTAAGGCCCAGTACTCTCCCCAAACCATACATTATCCTCAGGCCCTGTTCCTCACAATCCTGGCTCTGTGTTCTCAATGCTTTTGCCTTGCTGGGATGCATTCTTGAAGTCTTCCGTCTTTATGGCTGGAATGTAGACAGGATTTACGGAAGCTGCCTGGTTTTCTGGTCTGATCCTGGAATGTCCCACTTTTCCTTAGGATGTCCCTATTTTCATCAGAGAAATGTTGGAGTGTATGGAGTTGTGTGACTTCTGAGCCAAGGAGATAAGTAACCATACAATCTTTAGAAGACATCTGTAGGCAGCCTGGTATAGGGAAGTGTTTTAGTGTTTAATGTTTTATTATGTTTTTTCTACATGTTGGAAGTCACCCAGAGTGGCTGGGGCAACCCTTTCAGACATCCCTATTTTCCTCAGAGCAATATTGGAGGGTTTGGACTACTGTGCAAAAGTAGGAATCACATCCTTTGTTATCTTCACTTTTTTCCTCTGTTTGAACCCAACACCAGATGCATCCATTGTGCATGAGGGAATGAAGATATTGGGCTAAAACAAGTTCCATGCCTATGCTAGACTTCTTTCAGCCAGACCCTTGTCCATTAGAACACTGTCAGCTGTGGAGGCCTAGGGCTTCAATATGAAGCTGCCAATAGTGTCAGACTATTAATCCATCTAGTCCAGCAATGTCCAGCCTGACTCTTCAGGGCCTCAGGGAAAGATCTCTTCTAGCTCTGCTGTCTGAGATGCTTAAGTAGTAATGCTTGCCAGAGATGAAAATGAGGACCGCCTTTATGGAGACCATATGCTCCCACGCCCTGTTGCCTACAAAGGAACATGTGAATTGTTCTGTCAGTTTTGTTCCCCTGAAATGCTGACATTTGGTTATATCTATCTATCTGTCTGTCTCACAATACACTGCTCGTAGATGAGCTCAGACAGTACACAGCACCAGCTTAGAAACCGAAGGCAGCCCTTACCTCACGCTGCTATAAATGTGTGCAGTATTCTCTGTGACAATTGCCCTCCAGACATCCAGTAGCGTGAGGGTAAACTGGTTAATCCTGGAGCGACTGACAGTTTATGCTGATATGTTTGTTTCCTATCTGAAGCCATACAAAAGTCAAATAGATCTTTAAGACACATAACAGTGTGCCATAAATAGATCTCACTAAGCAAGCTGAGGTTGAGGTGGGGGGGGTGACTCTGGGGAAATACTCTCAAGAGGAAAAACCTTACAAAAATACTTATAGAGATCAGGCCTTTGGGTAAAGTGGATCCGAGGGATGACTCTCAAGTAAGCTCAAAGGCTTTCTGCGCAAAATACTCATAATGCTTTCATTCAGCCGTAGTCTGGCTTGCCCAATGTCTCCTTCACTTGCCTCCGTCCCTGTCTTTGGGGAGTTGGTAGAAGATGAGGGGAGAAGGGAGAGCCAGTGTGGTGTAGTGGTTAAGAGCGGTAGACTCGTAATCTGGTGAACTGGGTTCGCTTCCCCGCTCCTCCACATGCAGCTGCTGGGTGACCTTGGGCCAGTCACACTTCTTTGAAGTCTCTCAGCCCCACTCACCTCACAGAGTGTTTGTTGTGGGGGAGGAAGGGAAAGGAGAATGTTAGCCGCTTTGAGACTCTTTAAAGGGAGTGATAAAGCAGAATATCAAATCCAGACTTGCATCTACAGATGGCAGTCATTGGTGGTTGAACTCAGGGCCGGCCCTAGACATTTTGGGCACCTGAGGAGAACCACAAAATGGTGTCCCCCTCACCCCTGCCAGGCAATAAGGGGTGAATGAAGCTCTACAGCAGGGACAAGGGTGGGAGGAGACCAGCAGCACATTCTATTCACCAAGAAGCCTCTGTCGAGGCAGCAGGGTGGGCAGCTGCCAAAGTGGTGGCAAATTTGGCCTCCAAGGAGCATACAATAACCATCACTGCCATTGCAGCAGCACCATCAGACAGTGCATTCTTTGGAGTCCAGATCTGCTCCCTCTGAGGCAATCCTTGCCAAATGGGTGGGGCGGCCCTGAGATATAGTCACCTTAGTCTGATCAGGATCTTGCTTCTTATCGTGTAAATGGTGTTTTGTGACAGATTTAGTAGAGAAACAAATATTTTCTGAATGCTGGACAAATATCCTCCTGGCTTAGCACAACTAACAAAGCATTTTTCACAAACTATTTACACTATTATGCATTTTAATGTTATATTCATTAATCTGTGCATTTTTATGCATATGGTCCCCTGTATGTGCATTTTTGTACGCATTGGTTGAATGGCTGCATTACAACAAAGTGTGGATTTTGAAAGTTAGATAGGCTTTGGTTTGTGTATTGGTTCAAGAATCATGAAACAGAACTGAAGTTCTTCTCCATCTGTAGTCTCATACTGCCTTACTCTGCCAGTGGTAGGGGAGAAGTATCTCCCTTCTTCTTCTTGGCAGATTCCCTCTGGCCTTCAAACAGAATTTGTTGAACTATGCATATTTGTGTGTCTTCCCTATCACAGTCTTCTGTTGTGTTATCACAGCAACTGAGAGTCAGCTGCTACACCTTGCTAGTCCCTGAGCTGCTTGGTTTGTCCTGATCCTCACCAACTTCTTTGCTGGACATTTTGCTGGCATATCCTGAGAAGATGCTGGACTTGATGAGCCACTGGCCTAATCTAGCAGGATCTTCTTATGTTCTTATGTTTGTCACCTCCAGCAGATGTAGCAGGCCCCTTTGGCCATGTTGCTGAGGGAGGTGAATTTTGGAAGTCACCATCTGGTGCTTTGCAGACAAGTCAAAGTCAGCACAACTGAGCTGGCCTTTTGGCTTGTCCACACTTCCACTTGCTCCATGCCTAGAAAACATGGGTCCAAGTGGTTATGCCTTTGCCCCATTGCTTTCCAGTGCAAAAACCCAATTGCTGTTTGTTCTGATTCAGCACTAAATTGCATTTCTCAGGGGAAAGTGGCAAGGCAAATGGAAGTGTGGTTTCCACCATCACATCAGAAGGGGAGCTTTCGCATCTCTCCCCTTTCAGTGTAAGAAAAGTGCATAAGGGACAAGAAGCACAAATCTGTAGCAACTCTAGTTGCTGTATCCAAAATGGTTCACAGTCCAGTCTGAGCCTTGTGAGCTCCAGATGCACTAATCAGATGTTTCAGTGTGTTTCCAATTGTATTTGACAGCCGGGGTCAGAGCAGCTTCCGACAGAAGGACTGAAGCCTCTTTTAAGCGTTGACAGAAGAAATCTCTTTTGTTCTCATAATTATGCCGATGGCTTTCGGTGTGAGCTTTCCTTTTGCCTGCTGCTTAGCATATCATGCCTTTCTAGGTTTTGATATCTCAATGCAGCTAACATCTGACACATCCCCCCTGCGCCATGGCAGATCAGCTGTAAACAAACAGCATCTGGATTGCGTAACAGGATCCAAATGTTGTCAGCAACAGCATTTTAAAGATGTTCATTGAAAGGACATTTCATTTGCACAGGCCTCTCAGCACCAAGGAGAGGGCCTGTTCAGATTGCATCTGTGTTTTGCAAGTCTTTTTGTAGATTTCCACCTTCCCCCCTCAAACACACACTTTGCTTGCTCATTGATTCCATTGTTTGCTCATTTGTTTTGCTCATTTTGGTGCAGCATCTGCTCATTAGTGAGAGTAAAATCATTTCCCCCCACTTGTTTTCAGCATTTCCGCTGTTTCCTCTGGGTCACTTCGCACAATCTCAGCAGTAAGAAACATAGCTCTTGTTTTGATTGTGTTTCCAGTTCTGTATAAATGAGCTGGAGGTGGGGAGAAATCAACAAAGAACGGGCAATGCAGCATACTTTGAAAAGAGCATTCCCTTTTCATATGGTGGAGAATAAATAATATTGAGAACAGCAGTACTGAATGATTGCCAAAGCTAAATGAGCATAAGCAGGGTTCAATGGTCCCAATCCAGAAAAGAGATAAACCTGTTGAATCATTGGTATTATTATTATTATTATTATTATTATTATTTATACCCCACCTTCCCCAGCCAAGGCTGGGCTCAGGGCGGCTAACAAGCAATAATAAAAACAAGTTGAATGATTACAACTTAAAAACAAAATTCATAGAATCATAGAATCATAGAGTTGGAAGAGACCACAAGGGCCATCGAGTCCAACCCCCTGCCAAGCAGGAAACACCATCAGAGCACTCCTGACATATGGTTGTCAAGCCTCTGCTTAAAGACCTCCAAAGCAGGAGACTCCACCACACTCCTTGGCAGCAAATTCCACTGTCGAACAGCTCTTACTGTCAGGAAGTTCTTCCTAATGTTTAGGTGGAATCTTCTTTCTTGTAGTTTGGATCCATTGCTCCGTGTCCGCTTCTCTGGAGCAGCAGAAAACAACCTTTCTCCCTCCTCTATGTGACATCCTTTTATATATTTGAACATGGCTATCATATCACCCCTTAACCTCCTCTTCTCCAGGCTAAACATGCCCAGCTCCCTTAGCCGTTCCTCATAAGGCATCGTTTCCAGGCCTTTGACCATTTTGGTTGCCCTCCTCTGGACACGTTCCAGTTTGTCAGTGTCCTTCTTGGACTGTGGTGTCCAGAACTGAACACAGTACTCCAGGTGAGGTCTGACCAGAGCAGAATACTGGCACTATTACTTCCCCTGATCTAGATGCTATACTCCTATTGATGCAGCCCAGAATTGCATTGGCTTTTTTAGCTGCCGCGTCACACTGTTGGCTCAACCTTAAAATATTGAAACATTAAAATATTAAAATGTAGCCTAATTGCAGGAGGAGAAAGGAAAAGAAAAAAAGAGAGAGGGAGGGAATCAAATTGGCTCCAAGCCAAAGGCCAGGTGGAACAACTCTGTCTTACAGGCCCTGCGGAAAGAAATCAGCCAGAGTTGAAAAGGCCCTGGCTCTGGTTGAGGCTAATCTAACTTCCTTGGGGCCCAGGACCACTAGGGTGTTGCTGTTTATGGACCTTGAGGCTCTCCGTGGGGCATACCGGGAGAGGCGGTCCCATAGGTACGAGGGTCCTAGGCCATGAAGGGCTTTAAAGATCAAAAGCAGCACCTTAAATCCGACCCTGTACTCCACCGGGAGCCAGTGCAGCTGGAAAAGCACTGGGTGAATATGCTCCCATGGCAGGAGCCTCGCTGCAGCATTCTGCACCCTCTGGAGTTTCTGGGACAGCTTCAAGGGCAGCCCTGCATAGACCGAATTACAGTAGTCAAGCCTGGAGGTGACCGTCACATGGATCACTGTGGCCAGGTCGGAGTGGGAAAGGTAAGGAGGTATGGAGAATGTCTAAGTGCACCCAAATCAATAACAGGGTACAAGGTCCTGGTTTTCAACCAGTTTGATGCAAGCAGGGATTCAGAACCAAATCACACATAATGGGCTTTTAAAAATAAAATAAAATCCAGATTCCAACCTAACTCCACTCTGGCTTTTCACCACTGTCCATTGAAGTGAATGGAGAATCCAGATCTTGCAGGAGCTCTGCATGACTATGGAAGGAAATATGGACTTCGCTTGTCTGTGGGATGGAGGTTGTTCATGTACCAGCTATGCCACCTTTAAGTATATGCATACAAGCCAGTTTGTGTTAGAAACTAGAGTGGGGGAAGAGAAAGAAAGAAGGAGAAAGCAACTTGCAATGGATTAACCTCTAAAAATAAACTAGAATTGGAAAGTTTATTTTCCTCAGGAAAAAAAAGGAAAGGGAAAAATCAATAAGCTCCGGGAGTTTGTGAGCTGAAGTGCTTAGCCTGCTAAATGCAGCTTCTCAAATAATGTGTCAGTATCTGACTATTTCTTAAGCTGCTTACTCTGGAGTAATGCCATTGAAGTGAGTGGAAAGACTCTTGAGTATACAGTTTTCAGGCCTCACTCTTAGTGCAATGAAGCTAAAGCAGTTCTGCGATTTGATGATATTCGAGAGTTGCTGCTAAATGTCAGCAGGTTATGGGATCAAATACAAAGAAAAGTTTCTACTAAAGTTTCCATCAACACTACAATGTAGAAAAATTGCAAAACTAAGCTTGTTTCCTTTTCTACTGTTCAATAAATAAAATACTGGCTGGTATAAAACTTTTCAGAGTGTTCATTGGAATTTTCAATCAGTAAATTAACTAAGCAAAACTTTATTTGATTAATGGGTGGCAGCCAATTTTAATTGAAGAGGTCAAATTTTAATTGATGGGGTTGGGGATTAAGGAGCTGTTACTGCTGACCAAGCTTTTCCCCATATATTCATTGCTAACACTCAGGCTGCTGGTCTTCTCCATTTTTCCTCACTTCCAACTGCTAGGGGAGATTAGCAACTTGAGAGATAAACAGTGAAACATTTAAAAGCAAAACAACCAAGAAACCATCCAGCATTGATTCCAGCATCCTATAGGATCTTGGTTGCAAATACTCCTTTCTTGGGTAAGGTTGATGGAGAGGGTGGTGGCCAAGCAGTTGCATGAGTTCCTGGGGGATATGAATTTCCTGGATCCATTCTATGTGGAGCTATTCTTGGGTCTGGCCTGGAGGCTCCACCTGGTGCCTACCACTGCAGCATGACTGTAGAAGGGCATAGTCTATTACCAGACATACCAGTACTGCTTGAAAGGTTAATGACTTGGGTCTAGGATAACTCAAGGACTGCCTAATCCCTTTTAACCCTGCCTAATCACAGAGGTCTTCAGGTGAGTCACTGTTGGTGGTCCTCCATGATTCAGATGCATGGCTTGTATCAACCAGGAGCTAGGTATTCAGTATTGCAGGCCCAATTTTATGGAACTGCCTTCCAATTAAAGTTAGACAGGGCCCCTTCTCTGTTGAACTTTCACCACCTACTAAAGACACTTTTTAAAATTCTAGAAGGCATATTAACTGATATCTGTTTTAGCCATTTTTTACCTTTTCTGTATTGTATTTCTTGTAAAACACAGACAATTGGAGATAAGTGGCATGTAAGTTGTTTTAAATAAAATGAATAGAATTTTGTCTGGGAGTTAGATAATTCTGTGCCAAATATTTCTTATGCCAGTGCTTTAAGAATTTCTAAATTCCCCAGCCTGAAGAAAGAGCTGGTTGTCTTCCAAATTAGAAGCACAATGTGCAGATCTGGTCTAATTCTATGTTGGATTGAGAGTTTACTTAGGCTTGCTTCGGCTAAGAGAGCAACATTTCTGTCCAAACACTGAAAATTGCAGCAGAACCACAAGTTACACGAAGTTCATCTTCAATGGACTGAACACTCCCTCCCTCCCCTCCTTCCACAATCCTGCTTCTGTGTTCCTGTTGAAATGGGTCCCATCAGGCATATTTAAGTGTCTAACTTGGAAAATGGTTCCTCTGCTAATACTTGTCCAAGCAGAACTAAGCCTTTGGGCAAAACAGAAAATAACTTTTAAGGAAACCTAAGCTCCGAGAAGCAGTTTTGAAACTTGAAAATTGTCTTTTAAGGAGACTAAGCTCAAAGAAACTTCACAGAAAACTTTCCCATCTGTCTATTAAGCATAGTACCATAAGTACTATTCAATTGCCCTTCCCTGCTGACTGACGCGGATCTTGATTGTTTGAAAACATTCCTAATTTGAACATTAAATCTCTAAACTTTCTATACTAAACATACATAACGCATGATCAGAGGCACCCTTGGCAGGGAAAGTCAGTGGGCAGTTGAGCTCCTTGCAACTTTGAGCCAGAGAGGAGCGATATTTATGCCCCCTAGGGAGCGGCCAACCTAACCAACTCCTAGGTACACCCACGCTCATGATCCAGCAAGCTAAGTGCAGACGACCAAGTATATATGGTAGCCTACCTGGGGGGTAGATAAACCTCTTTTTGCTGTCCTCCATAGGCTGCAAAAATTGGAGAGAGCACTTGAGCAGTTGGAAGACCATGATATGTGGCTGATGGGCAACACTTGCTTTAGTAACTCACACATTTTGCAGGCCTATACTATACATATATTTAAATATTGATCATGGTTTAAACAATATTGCTGACTGGGGACTTCCTTGAATAAATATCTATGTGAAACAATAGCACAGAAGCTGGGGAGATGCTGATCTCTCAATGACTTTGGAAATAGCCTTGTCATAGGGTTGCCATCCGTCCGTGTTTTCCTGGACATGTCCGGAAATTGGACTCTCTGAATGGCATCTGCGTGGTTTTTTGCCAAATTGGCAAAATGTCCAGGAAAACCCAGGTGTACGCTAATTTTAAACAAACAATGCCTTAAAAATCCCCCCCAAAAGCCTAAAAATGTGCTTTGTGGGGGAGATTTTCCAAGGAAAGTTCAACAACTTTGCCTCCCTCCCACTGCCAGAACAACAATAACGTCGGGATTTTCACTTTGGGGAATATGGGAACCCTGCTTCTCAAGAGCATTACCAGAAATCTGCTTTTCAACATGCTGCATTTCTTTCCAACAGGAAGTCACATAAGGAAGCAGCTAATATAGTAGTATCCTCAGCATATCAGTGGAAATTATGTTCTCTCATAACTGGTGAGACTTGATTCCAAACAATAATTAATATCGTAGCCAAAGCTCTGAGAAACTGAGACAGGTAGATAGATGTTTCCAAGTAAATGATTTCCCATTCACTTCTGCACTAGAAAGTTTCACAATTATATAGTGGTACCTCAGGTTAAGTACTTAATTCCTTCCGGAGGTCCGTACTTAACCTGAAACTGTTCTTAACCTGAAGCACCACTTTAGCTAATGGGGCCTCCTGCTGCCACCACGCCGCCGGAGCATGATTTCTGTTCTTATCCTGAAGCAAAGTTCTTAACCTGAAGCACTATTTCTTGGTTAGTGGAGTCTGTAACCTGAAGCGTATGTAACCTGAAGCATATGTAACCCGAGGTACCACTGTACTTGGATATATACGCAGAGTACAATGCACTCTGTTCTGTACAATAAGCTCTGTTCAGCCCCTGTAAGAGCAAGCTGCGATAGGTGACATAAGGCTTGATTGCTATATCCAATTAAACTGGGGGACTGGGGGAAATCCCTTTCCCCTAATCTCCAGTAAAACCTAGGGCATTCTGCCACTCCCAACTGGACAACTGACCAATCCAGACAGGGAAGGAGCAGGGATATGTATTCCTGCTCCTTTCTAAAACCTCATCTTTTTTTTGATGAAGTGCCTACCTGCCCGCCCTTTTGCAGTGTGAACTTTGCCAGTCGCCCTTTGAAGAGGCTGAATAGGAATTTTGGGGAGAACTGACTCCACACGGTTGGGAGTAATTTCTTCCTAATTTGGCCTTTAGTCCAGGTAGGAAAGTCAATTTAAGATCTGAGGAGCTTTAATGCTGCAGCCTTGCAGCAGGGGTCAGCAAACTTTTTCAGCAGGGGGCCAGTCCACTGTCCCTCAGACCTTGAGAGGGATTGACAGACTATATTTTTTTTGGTGGTGGGGATGAACGAATTCCTATGCCTCACAAATAACCCAGAGATGCATTTTAAATAAAAGGACACATTCTACTCATGTAAAAACAGGCTGATTCCCAGACCGTCCGTGGGCCGGATTTAGAAGGTGATTGGGCCAGATCCAGCCCCCGGGCCTTAGTTTGCCTACCCATGCCTTACAGGATAGGGGCACTCTGGTGATGCCCAACACTGTATCTGCTTAGTGGGTGACGGGGTGCCCTGTGGGCTGGGCATGCATATTGGGGTGCATGCCAAACTGGTCACAGTGCATTTGTCTGGTTCACAGACCCGGGGTTTATGTAGTAAGGAGACAGAATTTATTTCGGTCCTTGCTGCAGGGCAAAGGTCGCACCAGGAATTGAGAGGGAGGTGATCCCTGCCCCCTAAGTAGGGAACTTTCCTGGTCGGACTATGCTTTCTTTGGTTTAATTGGACCAAGTTAGGTTAATTGGTTTTCTCTGCAGATCCTCGAGTTTTCCTTCATGTTATGTTTTTAAAAATCAACCTTTCCCCCAGCTTAAAGCAGTTTCTCAAGCCTTGCTTGAGGTGGATGTGACAGCAAGGTGACTCACCTGACAAATGTTACGAACCCTGTTGAAATGTTTTGACTTCCTCTGAAATTCCTCAGACATTTTGCTTCCTAATTCATTTCAATTTTGAATTAGGTTGTGATGGCACCCCAACTACACCAGGGATCCTTTGACATTTAGGGAAGGGCATTCCAGGCCAAATCAGAATGGCCTGCTTGTCTACTCTTCCCTTTACACTTTTTTTTTGCCACTCCCAGGTGAAAGAGTTATTTTACCATGGCTGTGTTTCACTGAACCTTCCCTTGTCTATCAAAGTAGAGCGGAACTTGGCTTTAGATGTGAGTGGTGTTGTAAGTGTTTTAATGAAACAAAGATAAAAGTTCACTAAAAAGATAAAATAATTAGTTCTTAGGAGAAGAAGAAGAAAGTTGCAGAAAACCACCAAATCTCCCAACGGTGGAAGAATGGCAGATGAAGATGTTGGACTTTTTGGAGCTAGCCGACCTGACTGGAAGAATCCATGACCAGAAAGAAGAGGAATATCAAGAAGATTGGAATAAATTTAAGGACTATTTGAATAAATATTGTAATATAAATTATTAGAAGTCACTTGAAAGCACCAAATAGGCCTAGGATTAAATTACGATTTAATTGTAAGTAAGTTGGATTTAGAACAGTAAGAAAAGAGAATAAGATAGTTAATTGCTGGAAATAATTTTAGTTTAAGAATGATATTGGAGAGCTGTTACATGCAGATGCAATGAAATTCAGAGGGGAGGGATCCGAGGAAGTCAATTAACAGTGTAAGAGAAATTGGGTTTTTAAGGGATATATGTTTAAGTTTTCTTTTTTGTTTTTGCTTTTTAGTACTGTATTGTGTTTTCTTTTGTGTGTTTTCTTTTTTTCTATGCTGTATTTGTTATAATTGTGGAAAATTTAATAATTTTTTGGGGGAAAAAATAAAAATAAAACTACCAAATCCTACCAATGCAACAAATAAGAACAAATAAATGAAGGGTTAAACACAAGTACAGCTTTCCCTCCATAGTCACATACCCTTTGGTACTTACAAATGACTGCAGTTCTTCATAGAACATCAGTACAGCATTTCCCCATGGCATTTCTCCCTGGCATGTATCCATTCTGTGAAGACCGTCCTTGATCTGAATAACAAAAGCGTGATACCGGCAGAGATAGCCAGGGGCTACACGACTCAGTGGCCTGCAACCAACAAGGTTCAATGAGCTTTTTGGATTTTAAATCCCAGCTCCAAATCCTTCAGTTGTTTGCCTGCCTTCCCCATTTGAGCCCTGGACAGATCAGGTGTAACACGTTAACCCCACAATCCCCAAAGAAGCCTATACCCCAATTTCATATTCTTCATCTGACAACACAAAGCAGTGTGTTATAATACAAAACAGTCCATTTCCTTCATATAGGTAAAACCACAGTGGCAACTGAAGCTGAGAGCGAACCTTGTTCCTCTGTGTCAAATGATTTTCTTCTGGTTTCTGGTCAATGATGACCTCTTAACATTTTGAGCCTATTGAATGGCTGTATCTGTTGAGGAGTCATGAACTACAATAATTGATCACAGCACACTGGGGTGTATCAGATATCCCATAACTCTGTCCAAATTAATTTGCCTTCGCGTTACTGCTTGCCTGATCACTTTTTCAAAATTATTTGAAAGGGAGGGGTATTGCAAACATTTTTATTTCTAAGGAAACAGTCAAAAAGCTTCGCATTGCAACTGTGAATATATTCTTTTGCTTGTTTACCTGCAATGAGTGTTTGTAGATTTGATACGCATGAGCAAAGCTGGCTTCACATCTCTGGATGTTTCTGCTAATTTGGCTTCATGGGCAATTTTAACACAAAGCTTTCAAACTAAAATCAGTCCTGGGTGTGCTTTTTGCTTATGTAGCAGGAAACAAGTAGTTAGGAGAGAACATGCAAGGTGTATCTATTTATTATGCATGCTCTAGTTCTCCATATGCATGCAATCTTTAGAATAAGGGATTAATCTAACAATGCCATGAAGAAGTATTGTGGGAGAGGTTCCATTATATTTAAGGCACTAGCTGTCAGTAGGGATGGGGGTGAGAATTCGCTTCCATTCACATTTAATGTGAACCTACCTAATTCACACTTTTTCAAACACACCTTTCACAGCACACTCTGAAACACAGTTATTCCTCGAAATTCACACTTCTCCAAATTCTGTGACGCAATTCCAACCATTGTTTACAAAAAAATGAGCACATTAGTGAAAACAGGATTCAAAATGCATCACATTAAGGGAAAGTGTTTGCAAAAAAAAAAGAAAGAAAAAAAGCTCATTAGCTGAAACTACATACTCAAAAAAATTATTAGGAGAAATTTGCACTAAAATGATGCATTTCCATGAGGATTTTAAAAAATAATAAGAACTGCAAATTGCTGCAGAAATGGGGAAACCAAATATTAGACTGGGGGGGAAAAGAGTAACTGAGAGAAATTTAAACGGCAGATCCATCTGTCCCTAGCTGCTAGTCATTCTCACAAATTTAGAAAAGCATGAGGAACTATGAGAGGAATCACATGGAAACTGGCTGTAATGTAGAAAGTAAAAACAATAATAAAAAAATTACTTTTCATACTTACTGTCACATTCCAGCTGGGGTAGTTAGTGGTTCTACCTGAAAACCAGCCTGAAGGGAATCTTCTCCATCTTGGGATCAGTGGTTAGGGCTGAAGTGCACCAGACAAAAGACACTGTTCTACTGACCAAGAAAAGCTAAAGGTTCATATTCCTGAGATGCAACCAAACATTGAGTTCCATAGGTGAAACAGACTTTTGTGTGCACAGCAAAATGTCCCCTTCTTTCTTTCTCATGCCCTTCAGCCCTCTGTGCACCCTTCAAATCAGCTCAGAGATGTTGGGAATTCCTGGAGCAGATTTTAGGAGTATCTGGGGTAGGGAGAAGGAGGAAACTGAAGTCCTATGGTGTGAGCAAAACTTCTTTTCCTTTTTTTAGTGCAGAATTTTGATTTGCTCTGGAAATCGCTGGCATAATTTTATTTTTAAGGTTTATTAACAAATCCAAGGCCCAAAATAATGCTATTCTACCCAGAGATATACTCCATTCCATAAACCTCATGCCAGCATTCATGCAAGCTTAATATGTTGTGCATGGAATGTTTGAGAGGCAAAGGATTATCTCCTCATCTAGACCTGTTAAAGTCACCTCCAGGACTTCAACTATGGGTAAGTATTGAAATCACTTTCTATGTGAGAAAGCCGATATTGTCTATGTGAGAAGGCTGATACTCTCTCATCTGACAGAAAGAGAGAGCATGACTTGAGAAAAGATTGTCTCTCTTTTCCTGGCCCTGAGAAACTCTTGACTTCTTCCATGGATGGAATCCAGGACTAGTCTACAGTCCAGACTACTCTCCTACAAAGCTTGAAGCAGCTACTTTAGGATCTGTATTAATTACTAGCTAGCCTCTCTCACTTTCTCTGGTAAAAATAGCATCTGAATTTTTATTTTTTTTAAATGATATTTATTAAAGTTTCAAAAAATACAAAAAATACAGAATACAGAAAGAAAAAGAATAAAGTTTTTAAAAATATAACCAAAAAAGTAAAAAATAAAAAGAAACATACCAAATAAAACAGTTAAAAAAACATTAATTTTCCATAACCTATCTTCCCTATACTTATTTCCCCGGACCTCCTCATACCTCCCTTTTTTGTATTCCAGTTCAATTTGTTAGTTCAGCAAATCCTTACCATTAAAATTACCCAGTTGCAAACCTTTTTTCGTATCTCTTAAAGCATTACAGCTAAAAACCTCTTAGTTTCTATCCAACATCCTTCTAAGATTCCTTAATTTTACAATATTTTTGTAAATAGTCTTTAAATTTCTTCCAGTCTTCTTTCACCGACTCTTCTCTCTGGTCTCGGATTCTGCCAGTCATTTCCGCCAGTTCCATGTAGTCGATCACCTTCATCTGCCATTCTTCCAGAGTGGGTAGATCTTGTGTCTTCCAATACTTTGCAATACGTATTCTTGCTGCTGTTGTGGCATGCATAAAGAAAGTTCTGTCCTTCTTTGGCACCATTTGGCCGACCATGCCCAGGAGAAAGGCCTCTGGTTTCTTCAAAAAGGTATATTTAAATACCCTTTTCATTTCATTATAAATCATCTCCCAGAAAGCCTTAATCCTTCAGTTTCTTTACATTTCCAACATTTATTATCGGGCAAATGATAGATTTTTGCAAGCTTGACTGGTGTCATGTACCACCTGTAAATCATTTTCATAATATTCTCTCTTAAGGCATTACATGCCGTAAACTTCATACCTGTGGTCCATAACTGTTCCCAGTCAGCCATCATTATATTATGAATTTATTTCTCTGATATTCCATAGCATCATAGCATTACAGAGTCAGAAGGGACTTTGAGAGTCCTGGAGCCCATCCCCCTCAAACACACAGTCCCCTATTCCATATGAAACCACACCAGACCCTGCTTAGTTTTTGCAAATGTGCTAGCAGTTTTATTGATGTACCACTAGCGGAATTGATACACATACTACAATTAAAGCTGTTGCAAATGTCTGAAGTTTTGAACACAGATTCTGTCCTATCCACTCACCAAGCCACTCATGTATGCTCTAAGGCAGAATTCCTTTAAAAGGATATGCATGGGAATGATAGGATGAAGTCCAGCTTGGTGTGAATAGTGGACTTCAAAGAATGCATTCTGGTTACAAATTCTCAGAGTTCTGCAGTGGATAAAATTCAGGGCTAAGGAATAAGTGTGACAACTAGTAGTTACTGTTGCATAATGGGATACTGCTCTGTAAGACTCTTCTTGGAGCAGTTTACATTTTTTTTTTTTTGTTTAAAAAAAATCACGAAAATTCAGCAGCATTTCAGTACTGTTTTTCTTCATTTTGGCTATCTTTTTTTGCAAGCAATTTCCCCTAACAAAATGCATCTTGTATGTTATATCCACTAATTTATGGATTTTATCACAGACTTTCCCCTCCTTGCATGCATTTTTGTATAAACTCCTGGGCTTGGAGAAGTGCAAATTTCAAATGATAGCTGCATTTTGGGTCAAGAAGCATGAATTCGGTGGTTTCTCAAGAAAATGCAAATCAATTTTAATTCCTCTCCCACCCAGACCGCCCCTGCAATGCTATGCACACTTTATTAGAAGTACTGTATTTTTCGCCCTATAGGACACACTTTTCCCCCTCCAAAAATGAAGGGGAAATGTGTGTGCGTCCTATGGGGCGAATGCAGGCTTTCGCTGAAGCCTGGAGAGCGAGAGGGGTCGGTGCGCACCAACCCCTCTCGCTCTCCAGGCTTTGCCGACGTCTCCGCAAGCAGCAGGAGCGCTCCCACTGCTTGTGGAGAGTTGCCTGCACGCTGAAGCCTGCGCGCGCTGAGCTCAGCGCGTCCAGGCTTCGCGGACCTCTCCGCAAGCAGCGGGAACCAGCGCTGGGCTCCCACGGCTTGCAGAGAGCTGCCTGTTTGGGGGCTGGGGTCAGGGGAAGCTCGGGCTTCCCCCACCCCAGCCCTGCACCTGGGGGGGAAATAATTTTTTCCCCTTTATTTCCCCCCAAAAAAACTAGGTGCGCCTTATAGGACGCTGCGTCATATAGGGTGAAAAATACGGTAAGTTCCATTAAATTGATGGGGACTTACTTTCAAATAAAAGAGGGGGGAATCCAGCTACAGATATTAAGGATGTAAGACAGATCACACAGTGTGCTCAACACTGTCTCTCTTTGTGTTAACCTTGCCTGCTTGCCAAATAATTCTTTTTCCAGGGTAAAAATACACCATCTGGAAGACAGTACACTATGGGAGCAATAAACTGCAGTGAAAAACTAATTGTCCATATGACAAATGGAGGAAGGATGTCTGTTGCATCCCATAGATGAATCTGGCCTGTGCAGTAAGCTGTTCTACCTAGTCCTCTGAAGCCAAGGGCTCTTTTTGAAACTAAAGGGGTTGGGAAGAGGCCCGTAGTGACCTGCTGTCCTCTGACTATATCTGGATGAAATCATTCACTTTGCCAAGTAAAATAAGTTGTCTTGGATTTACTGCTTATAGCAAAGAAAAGGGGGTTATACTTTTGTTTGTTATGTATTTTTGTGTTTCTATACCATAAACTGGGCTGTGATCCTCAGTTGAAGGGTGATATATAAATTTAATAAAGAAATAGAAAGAAATCTAATTGAAACTGGAACAGCATGTTTTAGGGAACTGCTGTTCATGCATCCAGAAGAAGGCAAAGGGCATTTCATCAATGCCTGTTTTCCTAGAGACATTTATATCTTCAGCTCTGATGTTGAAAGGGCATAGGATCAGGTAAGATAGGTATGTAATTAAATACTTTAAGCATGCACCATCAATGGCAATAATAAATCTAAACATATTTTTTTTATTCCATCTTTCCTCCAAGGAGCTCAAAGGGGCCGAGCAATCTAAACTGATGGGGCAAGTTTCACCCAATGGCTGTTAGGTGCTGATCCTTATTTTAGTTACTAAAGCGTGATGGCTTTCAAAATTGCAGCAATTTAACATTTGTTATAAATTTATCCAATCATTAGGATAGCATTAAGAGATCATTCCTCCATCTGAAAAGTAATAAATTGGTCTTTGTAAGGATGTTCAGAGATCTTGAGTCCCAAAATTGGGACGCACATCTTCCTGCCTGTGTTCCAGCACAAGTCATGTGACCCACGCTAGATCACAGAGCCCTAAAGATGTACTTTTTCAGTGCCGTGCTCGCACTGCACCTAAACATGCACATTTTGGGGCACCGCACAAGATTGCGGCCCTGAAAAAGCACTTTTCCAGGGCAAGATCTTGGCACACTTGCAGGATATGGGATTATTCCATGAGCAAACTACAGCTTGAAACAAATTTGCTAGCGCCAGGACATCAACATGCCCCCTCCCAAAAAACTATCTTTGTCTGCTCCTGTCAAAAAAAGGAACAGGGGGAGGGGATTCTTCATTAGTTTTATTTGTGACCAAAAATAAACTTCGGTGGGTGGGGGATGTCAAGCTGTTTCTCAATACAGTGGTACCTCGGGTCACATACGCTTCAGGTTACGGACGCTTCAGCTTACAGACTCCGCTAACCCAGAAATATTACCTCGTGTTAAGAACTTTGCTTCAGGATGAGAACAGAAATCGTGCAGCAGTGGCGCGGCGGCAGTGGGGGGCCCCATTAGCTAAAGTGGTGCTTCAGGTTAAGAACAGTTTCAGGTTAAGTCCTGCAACCTGACCAAATTCTTGAATCAGTTCCAAAACTCTTTTGGTACTAGATTCTGGCTCCTGTAATGTCAGTACTAAGTCATCTGCAAATGCTCTCAATTTGTACTGTTTAGCTCCCACTTGTATACCTTTAACCAATTGGTCCCTTCTAATCATGTTCAGCAGGACCTCCAGGACCGATATAAAAAGCAATGGGGAGATCGGGCAACCTTGTCGTGTCCCTTTTTCTATCTGCAGGATTTAAACTGAATAAGTCAAAAACAAAGGTTTTAGAGAAAAATTTAACAGCGATTGAGAGAGAGAGGTTTCAGAATGAGACAGGTGGTTAAGAAAGTGAAATACCTGGGGATTAACATGAGAGCTAAAAATGGGAATCTGTTTAAAGACAACTATGAAAAATGCTGGACTGAAGTGAAAAAAGATTTAGAAATTTGGTCAAATTTGAAGCTTTCATTGCTAGGCCGTATTGCTGCGATAAAAATGAATGTATTGCCTAGAATGTTGTTTTTGTTTCAAACATTGCAAATTTTGGATAAAATGGATTGCTTCAAGAAGTGGCAGAGAGATATTTCTAGATTTGTCTGGCAGGGCAAGAAGCCAAGAATAAAATTTAAAATACTAACGGACGCAAAGGAAAGAGGTGGATTTGCCCTGCCAGACCTTAAACTTTATTATGAATCAGCAGCTTTTTGCTGGCTGAAAGAATGTTGGAAATGTAAAGAAACTGAAGGTACATTCTTTCACCTTTGGTGGACGTGCCCAAGGATTAAGGCTTTCTGGGAGATGATTTATAATGAAATGAAAAGGGTATTTAAATATACCTTTTTGAGGAAACCAGAGGCCTTTCCCCTGGGCATGGTCGGCCAAATGGTGCCAAAGAAGGACAGAACTTTCTTTATGTATGCCGCAACAGCAGCAAGAATACGTATTGCAAAGTATTGGAAGAAACAAGATCTACCCACTCTGGAAGAATGGCAGATGAAGGTGATGGACTACATGGAACTGGCGGAAATGACTGGCAGAATCCGAGACCAGGGAGAAGAGTCGGTGGAAGAAGATTGGAAGAAATTTAAAGACTATTTACAGAAATACTGCAAAATTAATGAATGTTAGAATGACGTCAGAATGAAATTAAGTGGTTTTAGTAGCAATGTTATAAAGGTGTATGTAAGAATGGATTGTTAACAGGTGAGAATTTAAAGCTATAATATATTAAGTTAAAGGATTAAGATAAAAATAAAGAGGGAAAGGAATTGCTGAATTAATCAACTGAACTGGAATACAAAAAAGGGAGGCGAGAGGAGGTCAGGGAAACAAGTAAATGAAATGTAAGGTATGGAAAGATTGATTTGTTTTTTAAGTCTCTTTTATTTTTTCTGTATTTTGTATTTTTTCTTTTCTTTATTTTTCTTTTTTTATATATGTAACCTTTTTTTGGGAAACCTTAATAAATATCATTTAAAAAAAAAAAACTGTTTCAGGTTAAGAACGGACCTCCAGAATGAATTAAGTTCTTAACCAGAGGTACCACTGTATTAAGATATGCTTGCCATTCTAAACACATTACGGTCTAGAGTGGAAATCCATGCATGTCTTCCATCTTGATCCCTTTGAGGATCACAGGCAAAGGTAGGGCATTTTTATTTTTTAATGAGTGGATTGATCAATTCGTGTCTGAAGATCTTATTCTTTATTTGTATAATTGACTAATTTTAGCTAATAATATGATTTTATTTGTTTATTTACTGCTGCAGTATGTCACATATACTCTTCCATTAGCCTCAGGTCCATCATTCCAATAATCTGGACCTGGTCACAGCCCCCAAGCATAGGTTTACCTCCGTGAGAATGAGGCCTTATCCATTTTATGGCACCACCTCAACCTTAACGCTGTTCTGTACTCATGCTACCGTGATTTTACCTGGTCAGAAAAATATTTTACATTTTATAACAAGCTCCAGTTACTAATTTGCTTTCCATCTGTTAAGCAGTCCATTTGGGAAAAAATAAATAAAAGCAAAAGCAGAAAGCTTTAGAAACTGGTTTCTGCCAGGTGGATATGCACAGCTGTGTGGCTGCTGCCGCCACTTTTTCTCTCTCTCCAAAGAGGGGTTTTATTTTAAGTTATTTGGGAACAAACATTTCTTTTAAATTTCAATCATATAGCCATACGGTAACGTCCTTCCTCTGTGCAGTTCCCCTTGATGTCTCCACAGCTGACGTATCATGGTCTAGATTTGCCCCTTTCTTACCCGCATGCTAGCCATATTGCTGCTAATTATTTTTTTATTTATTTATAGGTAAGGTGTGTATAATTTAGTATTTCTGCTCATCTTTTTTCTTTGTTTTTGTTGTTGTTGTTTTGAGCATGAACATGTAGCCTACCTTGATTTCAGCAAGGCATTTGACAAGGTGCCCCATGATATTCTTGTAAAGAAGCTGGTAAAATGTGGTCTTGACTATGCTACCACTCAGTGGATTTGTAAGTGGCTGACTGACCGAACCCAAAGGGTGCTCATCAATGGTTCCTCTTCATCCTGGAGAAGAGTGACTAGTGGGGTGCCACAGGGTTCTGTCTTGGGCCCGGTCTTATTCAACATCTTTATCAACGACTTGGATGATGGACTCAAGGGCATCCTGATCAAATTTGCAGATGACACCAAACTGGGAGCGGTGGCTAACACCCCAGAGGACAGGATCACACTTCAAAACGACCTTGACAGATTAGAGAACTGGGCCAAAACAAAGAAGATGAATTTTAACAGGGAGAAATGTAAAGTATTGCACTTGGGCAAAAAAAATGAGAGGCACAAATACAAGATGGGTGACACCTGGCTTGAGAGCAGTACATGTGAAAAGGATGTAGGAGTCTTGGTTGACCACAAACTTGACATGAGCCAACAGTGTGACGCGGCAGCTAAAAAAGCCAATGCAATTCTGGGCTGCATCAATAGGAGTATAGCATCTAGATCAAGGGAAGTAATAGTGCCACTGTATTCTGCTCTGGTCAGACCTCACCTGGAGTACTGTGTCCAGTTCTGGGCACCACAGTTCAAGAAGGACACTGACAAACTGGAACGTGTCCAGAGGAGGGCAACCAAAATGGTCAAAGGCCTGGAAACGATGCCTTATGAGGAACGGCTAAGGGAGCTGGGCATGTTTAGCCTGGAGAAGAGGAGGTTAAGGGGTGATATGATAGCCATGTTCAAATATATAAAAGGATGTCACATAGAGGAGGGAGAAAGGTTGTTTTCTGCTGCTCCAGAGAAGCGGACACGGAGCAATGGATCCAAACTACAAGAAAGAAGATTCCACCTAAAAATTAGGAAGAAATTCCTGACAGTAAGAGCTGTTCGACAGTGGAATTTGCTGCCAAGGAGTGTGGTGGAGTCTCCTTCTTTGGAGGTCTTTAAGCAGAGGCTTGACAACCATATGTCAGGAGTGCTCTGATGGTGTTTCCTGCTTGGCAGGGGGTTGGACTTGATGGCCCTTGTGGTCTCTTCCAACTCTATGATTCTATGATTCTATGATTCTATGAAGATTAGGAAATAAAGTGGGAAGAGAATTCCCCCCCCCCCCCAAAAAAAGTAGGAAGAGTGGACAAAGTGGAAAAGTTGATCTCTTCCAGGGGGCAGCTGATGTGTCACCCTAAAGATGTTGGATTACCCAGCCAGTATGGTCAGTGGTCAAGATGGGCGTTGTAGTCCACAACATGTGGAGGGAAATATATTAGCTACCCATGGTCTACTGGGTGGTGGTGATGATGATGATTTATATTTATTAGTTTCTTGTCCCAATACCAATTACAAGATTTTCAGGTGACTATGAAGATGGACAAGAGGCACTTAAGAGATTGTCTCTTTAGGTCCGATGCAAAAAGGGATCTAACCATGATGGCTTCTACCAAGAGCTTGCCATGGTTCCCACTTATTAAAACAGAGCATTCCTGGGCCAATTACCCGTCAAAGCTCCCACTTGCAATGCTTAGAATCGCTTTCACAGAATTCCAATTCCAATCGATGCCCTCAGCAGTCTTGGATGGACGCTACGGCAAAGTACGTTATGAAGAGAGACTTTGTCTGTTTGGGCATCCCTGTGTGGAGGACCTGTGCCACTATTTATTGCAGTGCCCATCATATATTGACCCAAGAGACCGATTCATAAAACCCCTGTTTCCGAATGGAACTCACTTGAATAGGGTGGAAAGGGTGAAATGGCTGCTGAGAGATACTGATGACTTTGTAACTTTTAAAGTAGCACTCTATGTGTTGGCAGCTAAGAAGATCAGGAGAAAAGAACTAGATAAAATAGCAGTCAACTGCAAAGGGGATTCGGATATTTACTTTGGCACATTTTACTAGAGAATCTTCTGCTATTCTATTTTCTGCAACAAACAATCTTAGTAGTTGTGACCGTGGTTTATATTGTATGTGTGGTGCCTGATGATTTTTTATGGTTATTGCTATTTTTCCTTTTGTTGTGTTTTTGAATGATGCCATGACCTATGGCTAGCGCAATAAAAGTCTATGATGGTGGTGGTGGTGGTGATATTTATTAGTTGCTTTACTCATAAAAACGGCAAAGTGACTTACAAACAAAATAGAAATACCAAAACCAAAACCAATAAACACAATCAATAAAAACCTAAACAGAGGACATACATCTATACAAACCTGGCAGGTTGTTCTCCACCAAAAGAGACCAAAAAATATAAGAGTGTTCTTTGATTTCTCTTGAGAGCTTGTTTCTTACTAAAGTTTATAGGAGGATATGGCAGTAGGAGGGCTTTCTCCCAGGGAAAAGTTAATGCAAGAATATCAAAAGCCCTTTAGAAACTGGGGTCTACTGTCAGCTCTGGAAAAGAGAGGCCTAACTCATGAATTCACATGTGGGGTCTACTAATCCTATCAGTGCTATTTCCCCTCTACCCCTGGGTTCTTAGTGTCCTTGACTTGTAATAGTTCCTATTCCTCTTTCCTGCTGCCACACCCTGTTAGCTCCTGCTGCCTTATATAGGAAACGCCCTCATGAAGTTCTGGAACTAAGGGAGTTCCAGGATACTCATTGGGACAGCTCGTGACTCAGAGTGGCACACTTTTTTCAGCCATTCAGACTGCAAAGGCTAGAGTTTCCTGTACAAGAAATCTCCCACCTTCACCTCCAGGTTTCATCACCATATCTGGAAGGTCACAATATGTAGCTGGTGGGTCATAAACATGATGTGTGCTGGGGAGCCCAGAATGGAAAAAAAGCAGGGCTTATATACAATGTTGTTGTTATTGGGTGAAGAGCTTGCAATCCAAAAACAGAACAAATATTTCAGTTCCACACTAAAAACATCCACACATCCTTCCAACAAGGGGCATGATGAAAGGGCTTCCCTTAGCGCTAATAGCAACCAATAATGGATTCTATGCTGGTCACCATTTAAGATGAAATGCCTCTGAACTGAAGACAGAATGTGTGCATGCACACAGTATGATAAACTACACACAAAAGAAGAGAGTCTGATCCAGTTGTTCCTTAATTGTGGCTAAGGCCCAGAAGACATTCCTGGTGGTTCCAGTGACAGTAAGTACCATAAGAGTATTCTTCAGTAACCTCTACTACATTCTGAATAGGAGTAATTACTTTGCTTCCAACATTGGCAGCAGTGATAATGCATATTATGTACATCAGACCAGGAAGGATGCTTGATAGTCTTACTGAAACTCATTTCCTTGGAATTCCACAGACAGAATTTAGCTTTTAATTGAAACTTTGTAACAACTTAGAAATGTTCAGGAGCTCCCAGATAAATTCTGAGGGCCACATCAAAATCCTTAGAACTTCCCTATAGGTTGCTCACAAGGAACTACCTCAAAGTTTGATTTAGGGTGTGTGTGTGTGTGTGTACAGGCCCATATCTTGCATTATTATAAACTTTAGCAAGCACATGCAAATTGGATACCCAGAAGATAAGTCATGCTGTCCTTGGAGAAACCAGGTCACCTGAAGGACTATGTAATTAAAACTGAAGGACGATGTAATTAGCTGACTCTATAGTAAAATGTCTCAGGGACAGGCAGTATGCCAGCCTAGCTATGCTTTCCTTTTCTCTGCATTCTGTTCATATATTGCTGCACAGAACAGCTGCACTGGGGTACAGAAAGAGCTGGCCTTTATTCACAGTTCTCTCAGATATTATTATTATTGCAGCAGCAATAAGATAAGAAAATGCAGTGGTCTATGAAGAATGAGTAAATCAGAATTGCAACACACACAGGACTTGGATTGACCTGAGCACCATCTACCAGTGGCGTTCATTAAAGATTTCTTTTTTTTTTTATAAGATATTTATTGAGATTTTCAAAATGTTACAGAATAAAAATAATAATAAAAAAGAAAATACAAAATAAAAATGGTTAACAAAGTAAACAAAGAGAGAAACAAACCCTTCCAACAATACAAATACAAATTCAAAATAAAAAAAACAGAAAAAACAAAAATACACCACAAACATTTAAAAACATTTAAAAACAAATTCATTATTCTCAAATCCTCAACTGTCATTACCTTCTTTCTTTGACCTCCTCCTCCTACCTTTCTTTGTATCCTAGTTATTAATTATCCCAGCAAATCCTTTCCATATTTCATAATATTCTGTCGTTACATTACCTTAAACTGTTTTAATCTTATCTTTTTTTTAAAAAAACCCTTAAAACTTAAAGCTTAAATCTTATCCTTACCAACTTCTCATAACCATAATATTCTTTCATAATTCTTTAAGCACCTTTACTAAAGCCGAGTAATTTCATTCCAACATTTTTCTAACATTCATCAATTTTATAAAACAGTTCTAATAGTAAAAAAAGAAAAGAAATACAAACAGATCCAATCTTCATCCAGCGTCCCTTCCTCCTGGTCCCGGGTTTTGTCAGTCCTTATTATCCCATCGATCTGGCGCATTAACCTGGCAACCTTATATCCGAGGCCCTCAAGTCTCTTCCATGTCCCTTCCGCAGCTCTTCTTCATATTTGTAACTGTATTTTCCCTTGTCTCCTGCTCGTGGTAACTCCAGCTTGACAATATTTTTGACCCTTCTCAACAGATCAGCCCTTTTTCCATATTCATGTGATATTTAAAAACATGTTTCAGAAACCCTCCAAAATTAAGAGCCCCCACAATCCCAAACATCTCACGGCCCATTGCCAGATTTGAAAAGTCCAAACATCCCAGCATAGGGGGGTCAATCCAGCCCCCCATTTCCAGGCCAAACCAAACTTTATCTTTCCAAATCTGGCTTTTTCCAAGTTCATTTGTCAAATCCGAAAGCTCATATTCCTGATGGGCCTGTTCTGTCAGGACACACTTCTGATTTAATTCCTGGATGGGCTCCACATATTTTCCCACTGTCTGTTCAAAATTTCCCACTGCCTGTTCAAAATTTCTAGTCGAAGTCGCCATCAAATTCATCTTCTCATGTAACTGTTCCAGTAGGGCATTTGTTTTATAGAAAGCGCACAACAGAGCTACTGAATACATTGTCCTGCAAGGTCAAATGTCTGTTCCCGCGATTGTAATCTGTAACAGCTGCCGGCTCCCTGGAATTAATTACAGTTTCCCAGTCTCCCTCTAGGGGGAAAGCTTCTATTTGTTCTTGCAACAAAGTTTCCCTTTTTGAGATATTTTGTCAATATTTGTTCCTTTAAAATGCGAAAGGAAACAGTGGAATCACTATGTTTCTCTTCTTTTAGCTATCTGTCAAAAACGTTTGTCTCTGGTCAATGAGCTTCAAACGTCAGTCCTGACACCCTGCTCCAGGATCAGAACGGTGGAAAGTTACTTTACTTTAAACTCACTTTAAACAGTCCGAAAAAGATCCCCCTTCTTCTCCTGCTGTCGAAGGGGGGTTCCACAATTTTAAATGATGAAATCCAATCCTTTAAAGGCGATTTTCTAAGCTCTAGTTTACGTAGTCTTTGCTTTATTCTGTCTACAAAAGAACGGAAGGCTGACTTCCTGTTTAGACCTTCCCGTTCAGTACCAAATTGAAATAAATTTTTAAATCCAATTCCTTTCTGCTCGCAAGTCCTTATTTAAGGTCCAGTTGTTCAAAGTTTAAGTACTCACGGGTGCTTATTTTAGAGTCCAAATTGTCCCAGGAAAAAGGCAGCGCTCTCCAGCAATGGCTATGCGGTTTCGCTCCACGGAAATAGCAGTTGACTCACAGCATCACGCCACTTCCCCCTCTTCACTTCGGAGCCCGTTAATGGGTTCCTTTGCGAGTTGGGGGGGTGCTAAAGGTGCCCACTGAGTCCCATGGTCACAGGCTTCATCCGCCTGTGATTTTTAGAAGGGTCCCCGCTTCGCCGTAGCAGAGAAGACCCGTTTCCCGTGGAGCTAGTCCCTCCAGTTCAGAGGGAGTCTGCCATTGCCGATGGCGCCACCCTGGAAGTCCATTAAAGATTTCCACTGACATACTACATACAACAAATGAAACTGGGCACAGTTATTAGTCCTTCTCTACATAGCTACCAGCAAGAGTCAAACACTTCTCCCATCGCTTTATACAGCTGTGGAGACTTCATCTGTAGAAGTCAGCAGGTTGCGTCAGAAGCCATGACTTGACCTCAGAAAGCAGCATTTCATCGTCTGGAAAATGCTTGCCCTTCAAAAATAACTTCATGGTTGGAAAGAGGTGGAAGTCTGATGGTGCAAGATCGGGAGAATAAGGGGGGTGAGGAAGGATTTCATAGCCACAGGACTGGGTTTCCGTCTGAGCAACATGCAAGTTATGAACCGGGTTGTTATCCTGCAGGAGGTGGACACCTTTGGTCAGCATACCACGTCTCTCGATTTTGATGGCCTTCCACAATTTCCGCAGCAGTGAGGTGTAGTATGTCCCAGTAACTGCGGTACCCTTTGCCAGGAAATTCATCATCACTACTCCACGCAGGTCCTCAAAGACCATGAGCTTTACCTTGCCCACTGACAGTTGGACACGTTCCTACTTTGGAGGTGGTGAGGCAGAGTGCTTCCATTGTTTGGACTGGGATTTAGTCTCTGAGTCATAATGATGGACCCATGTTTCATCCTGAGCAATTAGTCTGGTGAAGAAGTCATCATGATTTTCATGACACATGGCCAAAAGAGCCCGTGAGCATGTGACTCGTTCCTGCTTCTGGAAAGACGTCAGCAGCCAGGGAACCCACCGTGCGAACACCTTTCCCATGTGCAAATGGTCATGAATGTTTGTTTGTTTTTTCTACAGAGCCCACACTGATCTTGACATCTGCAGCTAGTTGGTGAATGGTTATGCGCTGAGCCTCCAAAATGGCGGCCTCCATCAATGGCGGACTGTGGTCCGACCACACTTGAACTGACGATACCAGTGCTTGACTACATCATATGATGGGGCATCGTCCCTGTAAGTCCCTTTCATCTCATCGAACATCTCCCATGGTGTGCGCCCTTTCAAGTACAGCAACCTGATAACCACTCTGCATCCAACTGGTTCCATTATCAGACATTACACCATGTTAGCACCTGTAACAGAGAAACTGTTAGGAGTTCACAGCTACAAATTACTACGTTACCTATGGAGAGATGTATCATTATACATGTGCAATTTCATCCTCCTATGATAACCGGAAGTGGGTCAGGGGAAATCTTTCATGAGCGACCCTCATAAAAGCTATGCTGCTCAGGAAGAACAGGACAGTGTAGACTAGATGCCCAAACAGACCAAGCCAGACATACTGCAATTATTTGTATTCACTTTGTTGGCTCCTAAATTGTGTAGGCCTATATTGCAGTGATCTAGGCAATCTCTATTATTGGACCTTTTCTATTGCCAATATAGTGCCACATTTTCAAAACCCTTGTAAACAAATGTATTTTTCAACCCTGAATTCACTTATTCAGGGGGAGAATATACCACTCTTTTCAGCACCACAATTCTCTGTCTCCTTTGCTTAAACCAAACAATAAAAAAACCTTCCCGAGTGTTAAAATGTTGGTTTCATTTTGATTTGAGGAGTTTACATAATTCCTTATCACACGCCGCCTTACATTTTCCATTCACTACGAGCGGAAACAAATGAAAATGCATCATCTTCAGGAAATCCATTTCCATGCCTTGTACAAAACACTCATCATAAAGAAATCTATTTGAATTCAAAAATGCTCTAATCACATTATATTCCAGATAAATCAACTTCCAGTCAAAGGGACGCACAACATAGATAATATGACTCCCCCCCTCCCCCATCAACAAGACTGACTTGCTATCTGCCAGTTGATGGGCTTCTATTTAACTTTACCCAGCTGGAAATGTCAGTCAATACTTACTCTGGCAGAATGTGAAAATATAATGATGTTCTATACAACAGATCGTTTGGTCTGCTCTAAAGTGCACCATTATCTTAATTTTCCACAGCCTGTAACAGCATTGTCATTCTTGATGTGTTTTTACTATCCAGACTATGAACAAAAATATCAGCAATCACTCAAATTACTTTTACAAAACGGTTTACGTCTGACTTTACAATCTCTCAGAACGTTATATACATATATATATTTCTAAAGATTTGAATATGTGGGTTTCCCCACATTTCTCCCCCCCCAACACCCCCCTCTAAAAAACTACACAAATCAATCTATCCTAAAGCCTTATCTAGCTTGATTGATGCTATTGAGGAAAATTCTGCACTGGAGATTTTCTAAGGCAAGTTTGCGGTTAGCAGTTTTCTAGAATCTGCTTGCTTCTAGTACAACATTTCACCAGAGTCTGCCTGCTCTCTCAAGTATATGGTAATTATCTAGTGCAACAGAAGCAATCATATGGTTTATGTTTTGGCCTACTGTACTAATTGGCTCTAAAGAGATGAGGGGCCCATGAAAACTCGGGAAAACCTACTTATAGCACTAGTTTGCTTTCTTTCTGCAAAATGAAATGTCACTGCTTTCCATATGTGTGAGCCTTAGGACAATCGTAAAAGTCAATGGAGGACAAAATTAGGAGACGTTTTAGGGTTCACAAGATGTGAACACATTCAGATGCAAAACATTGGTTCTATAAGCTTTGACTGTAGTTACTTTGAGGCTATTTGTGGACAAAAGCATCTTGGAGATGGTCTCATAAGAAGCCACCAGGGTTTCTGGTTCATGAGCTTTTTCTTTCTTCTTCCTGTTCTGCTCTGCTTTCCCTCTTAGCATATGTTTGGAGCACTTTAAGCTATACTCCAGGAAGGAAGGGAGCCCCTGGAGACACAACCAGAACTGATGCAATAAGCTTGCATATATTGTAGTATGGCTGTTGTGGTTGCCTAGTAGCTAATAGGGAGGTGGGTGACGCTGTGGTCTAAACCACTGAGCCTCTTGGGCATGCCGATGGAGTGAATCCCCGCAATGGAGTGAGCTCCCATTGCTCTGTCCCAGCTCCTGCCAACCTAGCAGTTCAAAAGCACACTAGTGCAAGTAGATAAATAGGTAACATTAGCTTCAGTATTAGTGTCTCTGATACACTCAAGAATGTACTCCTAGCATGTTCTTGAAATATGAAGTTATAACTGATCTGCCAAGAAAACTGGACATAGAAATCAAGTATCCACCTCTACTCCATTTTTTTATTTTTGTCAAAACATAAATACAAGATTTCATACTTGAAGTGAAAATTGGAAGACCCGAAGCTGACACTTACTGAAAGAATGATTTTTAGTGCAAATGTTTCTTCCCCATGCTTTTGACATTTTTGACTTCTTTTTTGAAGATGGTAGATTTCCCGGGATACCTTGTTTGTCAGGATTGTGAACAGATTCCAGTGTGCATAACGCTGATGTCACACTTAAGCTACAATAATACAAAAATGCAGCCACCTTCACTGAAAAAGCCAAGCTATATGCAAGTAACAATGGGGTGGACCCAGACATGCATCAGGACAATGTTAAATATGCATGTTTGAAGAAATCTGAGGGAAGCAGAATGATTAGCAAGATTTCTCAGAGGGCAACCATATATCTATACTCTCCATATAAAACTGGAGGGGGGGAACCTGCCTTATATCAGATCAGAACATTTCTGACCTCAGGATTATCTACACTAGGGTGACTAATCAATGGTTCTCCAGATGTTGCTGGATTCTTTTTGGCCATTATATGAATTTAAACTGGGGCTGCAAAGGAAAAACAGGAGCACACTTGATATTATTTATCATTATCATTTGTATATTGCCCTATACCCATAGATCTCAGGGCAGTTCAGGGCTCTTTCAATTCTTTCTTTAAATTGGAATCGCCTATGGCATCAGATGATAGTTGAGCAACCCCACTCACCTGACAAAGCAGGCCATGGAGGGTGGGCCAATTTTGGATCTAGTGCTTTGGCTAATCTAGTCCTCAACCCTAGAGCTAAGGATCGGATCTAGACCTTTTGCATGCAGTGCATGTCCTCTCCTACTGAGCTATTATCATTCCATTCCATTCCATTAGACTGGATTTTGGCATTTTACCAGCACAAAAGTGGCACAAATATTGAGTGCAGCTTATTGAAACGACCACGTTCCTTAAAAGTTTATGGAAGATTACTGATCTAAAGAAATAGATTAAGATTGGTACGTCGCAGGAGAGCAAAAATGCTCAGGCATGTTGAGAAGATGCAGAACATATATGTGTGCACTCAGGGCCAGATTTAGGTTTGATGAGGCCCTAAGCTGCTGAAGGTAATGGGGCCCTTTATATGTCCAGCTATCCTTCCTCAACAACAAATTGTTGCCTTTTTTTAAAAAAATGTATGCTATATGGTAATTTATGGACTTGATAGGTATCTAAAGCCATTTGCACATAACAAAATATGTATTTTATCAAAGTAATTGTTGAACTGAAATACAATTAAGAAGAAGTATATTAATAGTGAAATATAATTAATAAGAAGTATATTAATAGTGAAATACAATTAAGAAGAAGTATATTGGGGGGAGGGGCAAGAGAGTGGGACCCTAAAGCTATAGCTTGTTTAGTTTATACGTAAATGCAGCACTGTGTGCACTAGTAAGAAAGAGAGATGGAGACAAGATTCATCCATTCCTCTGAGACAGTCACAAAACATTAAACAAATGAAAGTCTGTGTTTACATCACATTGTTGGATTTATTTTGCAGAAGGTCCCACCCGCTTCTTTCATAAAATGCACTCATTCACTGACTGTGGCATCAACTGCAATAATTGCCATGTATTATTTACTTTTACTCTGAGCATACATATATGTGCTGAGTGTATGTCTGCAGCAATGCTGACATGATAGAACATGGTGATATATTACGAGTTTCTGAATAAGTCATGGGGATGAATGCTAACATATATACTTATTGCACCTGGCATACATACCAATGACAACTGCACCTGCACTTTGCCTGCAAATCTACCTCCATCGGGACATTGCAAGGATGTCACAGATGCACTACATCTCAAACACTATGACAAAAATGGCTTCCTCCTCATTTCTTTGCAAATGGAATTCTTCCTGAAATATTTTTGACTGGAGAATGGTTGTATGAGAGATGGTGATAAGAGGTCTAATTTATGTTGTGTGTGTGTAGTATATGCATACTAAAATCAAAGCAAATAAATAAATAAGAGAGGAAGATAGATCTGGAAAGTTAGGTAGTATACAGGCAAGACCAGTAGTTAGCCAAGTAGCAAGCACTCTGAAGGCCTAACATTTACATCGAAAAAACTACTGAGTAGGAATGGGAGTAGAAGTTTGATGTTATTTATTTTTTCATTTGAAAGAGTAACTACCAAATCCACACTACTTAAACCAATACGTGAATTGAAACACAGCATTCCTTCACAATTCACACGTCTCCAAATTTTGCAATGCACTATTCCAAACAATACGAACAACATGCAGAGATACTTGGGTAAACTGTACATAAAGATGCATGCACTGCTGAAAACGACATACCAAAATGAAATATTTTTAGAAGAAATTTTGACTGAAAATGCTGATATATTTTCATTAGGAAATGAAGAGGAAGTAACTTCAGTTTGGAAGAATTAGAAACTGAGAGATTCTGAAGCTGACAAATTCACTCATCTCTACTGATGAATGTCAGATTTTATTTCACCTGGGTGCACTGCTGCAGTTCTGAGGTACAACTCTATTGTTGGAGTTCTGAGGCAGAAATCCGTTCCATTTTAACTTTCCACCACTATGCCATGTTTCCTTTCTCGAGAAGAGTCAGTTTCCAATAGCCTCTTTCCCACTGTGAAAATATCAGAATTTTCAGAGAAAGTTTCAAGTATTGTCCTGATTATATCCAAAGTCAAGAAGTTCTAAACCCCTCTCATTTCCACTGGAGAGAAAGACAAGCACATGAATGCCTCTTCCACCAAACGTCTGTTAAATGTAACCCTATGCATATTTACTCAGAAACAAGTCCTTCTGAGTTAAATGAGGCTTCCTTCCAGGTAATTGTGTATTGGATTATAGCCTTAAAAGTTCTTAGCTTTTGGTAGATTCCTCCAATTATCCTAACTAACATAAGCTCCAGTTTAAAATTCATCACATAACCCTCTTTCCAAATGCATCCAAATCTAGTTAAAAGTCATGGAAATTCTTTCCTGTCAAGACTGCTCTCGGGAGACAACCTTAGAATGGTTGGAAACCTTATTTTGATCTCTGACCAAAATGTTTTAATTAACAATTTATGATCCATTTATTATTGTCCCCATGACCTCCTTTGATATTAATAAATGCCCTGTTTGGAACTTTCTCTTTGATTTATTCAGACTCTCTTGCCTTGATGAATTGTGGTGTGACACCATACGTCAAAGTTACTTGATTAAATGGCTCGTTCACAATTTGTATATTGTATTTTAGGCTCAGCCTCCTATTTTGTTTCACTACATCGTTCCAACATTTTCTTTGTCTTATTTTTATGAAAAGAATCTAACCCCACAAAAACACATTCTCTATCATGCTTCACTACGATGTTTTCATGAGAATTAGGGCCATCAAATGGCCCCTCTAGGCTGGTGTTTTATTATAGATGTATACTGCAACATGTTCTTCACACATTATTGCTGTTTGGAGAGGCGATAGTGCAACAAAAATGGGGCAAAAATAACCAGAACATTTGTGGCATTAAAGAATGATATGAGTTCATCATAATGTTACAGGGTAAGCATGGATTGGAAATGAGGCTGTGTTACCATCTCAGAACCTTTGCAAGCCCAAATATTATTGGAAGCAGGATCATGTGTGATAGCATCATGAGCACAAATCATCAAAAATGCATGTTAAAAGGATGCCTGGAGGGACTCAATGTCATTGAATTAAACTGATATGGATTTTATTTAGTTGGACATAATTTATACACAGTTTCCATATTATTAGTTGAAAATCCTGTCTACCTCGGACAGCAAACTAGGTTCTAACATAACTTTTTTTTCAGCTCCATTTACAAGTAGCAATAAAAGGGAAAAGACTATATATGGAATTTGTCTTGATAAGAAATTCACAATGGAATCTTCTAGCTTCTGAGATGCATCTGCCAATCAAATATACATTTCTGTTGAGTTCTGGTTCATGCACTGATTTGGATACATTATAAATATTATCTCTTTTAACTGATTTCAACCTCCTGCTGCAGGCACAATTCTATCTAGAAGGCAAAAGCATTCAGTGCACACATACTTCCTCATTTTGGTATGTTCATCCACCAGTTGCTATGCTTGATAAGGATGTGTTTCACCATGTCTACAGACCAATTCTCCATATTCAGGGGAAAACTTTTCCAAAATATGAATGATTGCAGAAATTTAGTGCTAGGGGAACCATTTCTCATGGCTGAACTAGCTCAGAAGCACACATGTTTACCACAATACACAGGTACACACCATGTGTAACTTGGGGTTGAAATTTAGCAGCATAGCCACATAAGGAATTCAGGAGAGAGTGGGAGACTCACAAAAAGTAGGGTGGTCCTAGAATGGCAATTTCCTAATAGACCAAGGAAGATAATTGACTAGGTTTTGCTTAAAAAAGAAGGAGGTCTAGCCTTAAGTTGGAGTTCAAAACATTTATTGTAAAGGAAACCTGGAATCATAGGGCAAGTAAAGTTATTTGAATACATTGAGCTGGCTAAAAATGACAGAAACAATTAGGAATAGAACAAGCCAAAAGTTCACTAAGGAATGGGAGTGTTATAAAAATTACCTAGAAAAACATTGTTCTCAAATAAAACCTTTATTATGCTTCAATTAATTTTTGCAAAAGACAAAACAGTTATAACCAAACAATTCAGTACCAAGAAATGGAAAACATTTAAAGAAGGCAGTTAAGGAAAGAAAAAATGATTCAAATTGAGGTGGTAGACAGAAGTCAAATCAAAAGATTAGAATTTTTAAGGTCTGACAATTAAACACATCAACTATGGGGGACAGGAGGTGGGATAGATATTTAGTGGCTATGTAATTTTCTCTTATGTATCTGTTTATTCTTAGGCTTAGTCTGAATTATGGATGGAAAATGTATATGGATGTATGCAAAACAAAACTTAATAAAAAACAAAAGCAAAAAAGGGAATCATAGGGCTATTCAAATCTCCAAGGTGACACCACAGTTGATACAATGTTGCTCTGATAATTAGAAATGGAGAAAATTGTGATGGAACAATCTTCTCCAACAAATATTACTTTGGATGGCAAATGGAGTTATTTATTTTATGGAACTGCATAAAACCAAGAAGTGTACAAAATCCTCAGAGCAGAATCCCTCTGTCATTCTTCTGAAGAAAACAACAGGAAATCTTACAGGAAACATGCACGTCTAACTGAGAAAGCACACATTGGAGGAACATGTATGCTGATACATATTTCATGAAGCTTAAAAGAAATTCACCCCAGGTCTACAACAGATGGGAGTTGAGAGTTTGGATAAGGTAATCTTGGAAACAGTTATGAAACAGAGGAAAAAAGGAAGCTTCCCTCATTCTGATTAAATACTAAATCCAATGCTTTTTTTTCTGGGGGAATGCAGGGATACGCATACCCCTAAACATTTTGTGACTCTAACAGAAGAAGAAACTAAGGATGGTGAATCATCAGGCCTCATTTCCTGTCACGGTGTTTCCTGAGTCTCAGACAGAAGCGAGCGTTTAATGTGTGAAGTAGGAGTTGGAATCTAGCATGGTGATTGGTCAGCTTCATTGTTACCACTGCCAATAGGGGCTTCATTTCCTTTCCCAGTGATTTTCTTGAGTCAAAATGAGGGTACCCCTAAACATTTTTTTAAGAAAAAAGAGCACTGCCTAAATCTATCCTGCATTAACTTTTATTCCAAATGTATTTCGTTCAATTTCCCTGTCATGTGCAAAACTTCCATGGAAATCAGTGGAGTTAGGTTATTTCAGCCTGTGTTGGAGATCATTCAATATTTCTACATCAGGCATAGGCAAACTCCGGCCCTCCAGATGTTTGGGACTACAATTCCCATCATCCCTAGCTAACAGGACCAGTGGTCAGGGATGATGGGAATTGTAGTCCCAAACATCTGGAGGGCCAGAGTTTGCCTATGCCTGTTCTACATCATTGAAAAATGGCGTTGCTTACTCAAATATTCAGCCATGGAAACAGGTACATAATTGCTGGATAAGCACAGAAGTCCTTCTGGTCACGCTTCCTGTTTTCACAGTGAACAACCAGGTGTCCATGGGGAAACTGCAAGCAGAACTGGAGTGCAGCAGCATTCTCTACATCTAAGATTTCCAGCAAGTTGTCTTCAGAGGCATACTGCGTCCAACATAGCTGTTGTGGCTAGTAGCCATTGGTTTTAGTTAAGGCCAATGGCTTTCTAAATGGTTCAGTCACATGTTAGTTCACAGGATAGCATAGGCTCGTATTGTTTTCACTTCAAATTTTTGACAATTTTGGCATTGCACTTAGTACTGGGCTGTTACTTTTCGACATTCCCCGTTGAAATGCTAATTGGTTTCCTACTGTGCTTAGTGTAAGGATGGTTCTCAAAAACAATTACAGTCATACCTTGGTTTTTGAACAGCTTAGTTCTTGAACATTTTGGCTCCTGAATGCTGCAAACCCAGAAGTAACTGTTTTGGTTTGCAAACTATTTTTGGAAGCTGAACGTCCGACGGAACTTCTGCGGCTTCTGGTTGGCTGTAGGAGCTTCCTGCAGCCCATCAGAAGCCACACTTTGGTTTCCAAATGTTTTGGAAGTCGGATGGACTTCCGGAATGGATTCCGTTCAACTTCCAAGGTACGACTGTAGTATACTGCACATGTTTCTCTATGGTATAGTTGGCTTGATTTTGAAACATCTTGCACCACAAGCAGTGCTTTTTTTCTTTTAAAAAATGTTTAGGGGTACTCTCATTTTCCTACTCATATTGAAATACTGCCCCTCCATGAGGCCAAACTTAGATTCACAAAATGTTTAGGGGTATGCGTACGTCCGCGTACCCCGGAAAAAGCACTGACCATAAGTAACTAGCCTCCATCCCCCTGGTTTGTTTCACAAATGGAGTAGGGATATTTCTTGCTTGATTCAGGACACCTATTGGTAGTTGAAAATGTGATTTCCCCCCTTTTTTTCTTTTAAAAATCAATCTATCTGTTAACTAAAAGCCATAAAATAGTAACTCACTTTCTCATAAGCAAGCAAGGCCAAAAGGTCCCCTGACTTTAAGTTTTTGTATAAATACCATATTAAATTAAGGTCTGCTTAATTTTAATAACAAGGTCCCCACCCCATTTTTTGTACTGTACTAATTATCTTTTTCTGTTTTGTTTTCTACATGGATATTATTTCTTGTTTGTTCTTTTTGTGTATCTTACTCTGCACACTTGTTATTTTGTACTTTTTAAATATAAAATATTAAAAAAAAACTTTTGGTATATCTGAAGAAAGGTTTATAATCTCCACATGCCAGATAAATAAAAGTGAAAGATCCTACCTAAATATTAGGAACACACACACATGAGAGAGAGAGAGAGGAAGCAAACATCACCCTGTCTCCAAATATATTATTTAGTACAAAGAAGCACAGTCCAGCCTAAGTTCCATTACCTCTTTTAATTTGCTTTCAATTGCTTGAGGGAAGGAAAGAAGTGGTAGTAAGCACTTAAGCATAGGAAGATCTTTTAAAAAAATAAATCAATAAGATATAAATAATGAATACAAAGTACGTCTGCTTTACTCTAAGAAAGTGTGACTCAGGAGCATGCTAGGTTGATAAAAGTGGTCAGTGCCCATGATCATTTTCTCTGCTTCTAGGTTTTAAATAGAGCATGCACAAGACCACAAATGTCATTTGAGCACTGCATGGTCATTCAAGGTCATAAGTGATTATGTTGAAGAATATGGGTGCATTCATTTGACCCTCAGATTCATTTTATTTCCTCTTCCATCTCCAAGACAGAAGGCTTAAGTTCTCAGACACTCAGGGGAGACAACTTTTCAGGTTAAGGTTAACCTGAAAGACTCACAGCCTAAACAATTTTTTAAAAAATAAATAAATCCACATTTGCCTGGCAATTGTAAGATAGCAGCAACAACAATAAACCACACACAGTGATTTAAGGTCAAGCATGTTATTACAGAAAAGAATTCAGGCATAGAGATAGCATAGCGATACACAGGGCTAGCTAAAGTGAAGTAACTTTTCCTAACACCAAGAATTAAAATCGGTCTATCTTTTCCAAATTCAGGAACTTCAATGTGTATGCAGTGCTCTCCTGCTCATTACGCTTCCCCTAAAGATGGATTAGCTCTCTGAATATCTTCTGCAGTGCTTGTGTTTTGGTAATTTTTCCAGTCTGAAGGATCAGAAAAAATATCCACAGCCATCTTGGCAAAATGGTAGGTGGAAGACAAAGAGACAAAATCAGAAGGTAGATTGTGTGCAGATGGATCCCTTTGGTGGTGGTGTGCCAAAATCTGAGTCTGAAAAGAATTTGGGAGCTTTATAAAGGGTCACTTTTGATACTGACTTCAGTTATGCTTGTTCCTTAGCAGGGCTCGGGTTAACTTGGCAACATCCCTAGATGCCCCATTCATTAAATACTGTCCCTAGCTTTCCTGTTCATTTCATGAACATCCCTATGCATGCAAAGATTGGTTCTTTTCAATGGTATGAATATGCACATGCGCAGAACTGTGAATCATAGTATTAGAATTTCTTTCCGGCTGAAACAAATAAATCTTTCCTCCGCTCACAACCAAAGATGCTTCACCATTCACTTTTGGAATCCCATACTCAAGCTGAGTTAGCTCTCAGCTGAACACAGGATAATTAAACTGGGGGAGTATTCAAACATGAAGATACAGCATATTATAAAATTCACATTCTCAAACATAGAATGCTTCTTGCTCTGTAACAACCATTTTAAAGTTTCCTGTTGATCATATCAATTGGTTTCCTAATAGTTTTATTTTCACATGATACAATAGATTATAAAATGGAGTCCATTATCTGAGCTATTAAGCAAAAGTGGTTAAAATACAATTTTTTGTTTTTTGCAAATAAAAAAATCTAACAAAAGATGCATTTGAGTATTTAACATGTTTTAATAGGCTTTATTTCAGCCATCTTTTTGATTAATTTGTCCTTAAAACATTAACTTTCAATTTATTTTATGACTGTTTCAGTCCTAGTATCATTGCAAAGTTATTATATTATTGGAAATGTATGGTCTCTCTCCCCCTCCTCCCATTTATAAGTATTTGCAGGGTGTTTGGAACTAAAATCCACACATTTCTTTTCTAATGTAATATAGGCTATATTAGGCGCAGTGATCAAAATCTTTGAAAGAATGCTTAAATAACATTAGTTGTCATCCATAACTTAGATAAATCTAAGCATTTAAATTTCAGCTGTTTTAGCTTCACAAGTCACTTCAATTTTGGGCAAAACTTCCAGCCTCATAACTTAACTGGGAAGGGTGCCAAACCACAAACACATCTAGACAATGAGAATAGACCAGCCATTCAGTAAAAAGCAGGGCCAAATAATTCCCAGAAATCCCATTGGCCAGGATATTGACCCTACAAATGTTATGCCTTATTAGGACTTTGAGCATTCTCCCCATCACCGGAGGAGGGAAAAACACATAGCAGAGTTCCCAAAAAATAGACCAGAGGCAATTGTACTTCATCCAGCAGAGCTTTTACTTGCCACTGAAGGTAAATGAGCAGAATGGTCACATACCCAGAACATTCAGGATTGGCACAGTCCATAAAAATCCAGTTGCAGCACTTACAATAAAACTTTCAAAACTTATAATAAGACTAAACCTTAACACTAAGCACACAGAACAGAACACCAGAACAAAGAGAGACAGAAGAGAAAGTGAGTGAGACCCAGGCTCCTCCTGGTCTTACTATTATAGTCAATATGATCTTGACAGAAAGAACAACAAAATCAGTTGAAACTAGCTGTACTCAGCTTCCCAGCAGAAATAACCCAAACAAAAACCTTCCTCTTGTTTCTTTCACATGGAAAGAAAACCTTTCACAAAGAGAAGAAACCTTCTAGAACCCGCTTGAACAAATCAGAATAGGAAAGATCTCTACACATCAGATCAATACTTTCTGTACTAAGAAATGCAAACTGACAGTTATCTGTGACATCACTGGGAAAACTGAAAGTTCTAGAGCAGGCTTCCTCAACCTCAGCCCTCCAGATGTTTTGAGACTACAATTCCCATCATCCCTGACCACTGGTCCTGCTAGCTAGGGATCATGGGAGTTGTAGGCCAAAAACATCTGGAGGGCCGAGGTTGAGGAAGCCTGTTCTAAAGTTCTGGAAGGGCCCAGCCTTAAAATGAACTACATTGGGCCCCAACCATATGTATTAGTGTCAGATTAGCTCATGTTTGGTGGGTCATTTCTAAATCAGAGTAGTGCACTGTACCCAATAGTTTGCCCAGCACAGAGTTCTTTGAATATATGATGTGGTTGAAGCAACAACCATTTCTGTGGAGTTATTTCTGAGAGCACAGCTTCTCTACTGATCACTCACTCTAGCCTATATGTAGTGGTAATAAAGGGTTGCCTTCCTTTAAAATCTGAAATCATAGAACATGTCAGTCACCTATTTGTGAGGCATATTCAAAGCACCAGTAAGCAGAGGCACAGCACATTTTATGCATGAGCACATACACACACATATCATGCTGAGGAAGATTTGCTAGGCATTATTAGAGTCAGAAAGAAAATGTCCTGCATTCTTCCTGTCTTATAAAATGAGGCATAAAGTACATCAATTCCAATTCCAATCTCATTCAGAAAGCCTAAGAAACTGTATTATGTAGACCACCTACTCTTTGGTTGTTCAGAATAAACAGTATGGAAAGTAGGAGGGCTTGAATGATAATTCTTTTCTCTGAAAGAAAATTATTTCAGTCAAGGGACAGGTGATTTAGAGAAAAATAAAGGGTCAATGATTATTTGGGTATTTTCTTTATAATCTGGCATAGGTCAAGCTTCAAGGAATCTTTTTCTTTTCTTTTCATTCTGGATCTTATAAAACCTCACTTAAAATGTAGTATTTCAGAGAAACAACTCGGAATACAAATTCTGTGTATTGATTCATTTCCAAAAAATACTTTGTGCATGGCTACATTGAAATGGAGCTATAGAGAAGAGCAGGTATGAGTTGCCACTAAACCAGATTTTTTAATAGAGCTGCTTCTCCATCGCTTGATGTATGGGCTCCATCTTGGCATGTAGCAGCCAATGAAAGTAAAGTAGAGATTTGAACACTCTTAATGCCATGTGGTCTAAACCACTGAGCCTAGGGCTTGCCAATCAGAAGATCAGCGGTTCGAATCTCTGGGATTGGGTGAGCTCCTGTTGCTCAGTCCCAGCTCCTGCCAACCTAGCAGTTCGAAAGCACATCAAGTGCAAGTAGATAAATAGATACCACTCCAGCAGGAAGGTAAATGGCATTTCTGTGTGCTGCTTTGGTTTCAGTCATGCTGGCCACATGAGCCAGAAGCTGTCTGCGGACAAAAGCCGGCTCCCTCAGCCCATAGAGTGAGATGAGCGCGCAACCCCAGAGTCATCACAGACTTAACAGTCAGGGGTACCTTTACCATTATCTGTTAATGCCATGGCATCACGTGATATGCTGAGTATCTCCAGAAATTATGGAACAAAGGAAACATAGAGCTGCTATTCCTTGTGATAGCTTAATATTTGCCATAGTGCCCATTTGTATCTTAAGGTTCTCAGTTTGTGATGGAAATGAACCATCTGAGTTTGAGAGAGAAAGAGGTCCTGATATTGATGTCAGCTGTTCCACATCTCTGCTATGGCAAATGAGACAGCTACTTGTACAAACTTCATGACAATTAACTTGCCCTACTTTCCCCAAGCTTAGAAAGTTTCATAGAAATAACAAAACATATTATAACACAGGGAATAATAAACAATTAGGGGGCATATGGGAGTCTTGCATGCAGTGCTCCCAATGCAGTTCAAGATCATGAGAAAACAACAATTAAATCAAATTTAAAAAACCAAAGAATTGAGTTTAAAAATGTTGCATCATATACAAAAAAGATAGAAAAGTTTAACAATATTTCTGAAGCCTAGGAGGTAAGTAGGGAGCAGAATAAAGCAAAATGAGGAAAGGCCACATTCCCCTCTGGGAAAGCCTGTGAGGACAGATGGAGACAGAGGCAAAGATTCATGGAGGAATGAATGAATTTTGCTTTTGTATAGTTGGTTGGTTTCTACACTGATTCACACCACTCTCTAGCCTCTACCCAGGCAGCCAAGAAGCATTATCTAAGTTCAAGGACTTGTTATCTTTTTAAAAAGAAAAAAGGAAAAAAAGGGTATTCTATTCAATTTTATGATTACCATTTACATTCAAATAAAAATCATAATCATAAACATCTAGGATTCCTTGAATCCTTGTACTTCCCTCCACCCATCCATCTTTTTCGACTGCATCGTATAGGTGTCTTCATTTTTCCTTAAAATCTCATTCCTAACATGATTCTTGTTACATTACAAGTGTTGTTAAAATCCTGCCAATCTTTTTAATGGCTTACAGTGTTCTCCAAGCATACTTATAAATTTTCCCCATTCTTTGTTAAATTTGTTGTCTTCTTGATTTCTGATCTTCCTGGTCATTTTTGTTATTTTGGCATAGTCCATCATCTTTATCAACTGTTCTTCTCTGGTAGGGACTTTGTCTTCCTTCCATCTCTGGGCCAAAAGTATCCACACAACTGTCGTTGCATACATAAATACTCTTTTCTACTCCTTTGGTATTTCTGCACATAAAATTCCTAATAGAAAGGCTTCTGGTTTCACAAAAGTTATTTTAAACACTTTGCCCCAACTCATTATTCAAGGACCCATTACCAGTCAGGCAAAAACAGTCAATGTAGGTATGAAGCAGGATAGAGAGCGGTGTGACCTGGGGAGAGTCCTAAGGGGAAGATAGATAGGCCTAGGGAGTTGCATTTGATGCCCCAGACCTGAGGCTCCCCACCCCTGAGATAAAGGGTGGGAATTCCAGAGCTTAGGTGCCACCACTAACAAGACTCTGTCCCACATACTCACTGAGCACACCTCAGACGGTGCTGGGATGCAGACCAGCATATGCCCCACCAAACAGATGAAATGATGTAGAATTAAGCAGCTTTAAAAAATAACAATGAACACTTTGGATTGGGACCAGAACATTCTGTGATCCAATACAGATTAAAGAAACAGTCGCAGGCTCAAAATAACAAGCCGTGCCAACAGCTGAGCCTCAGGATTCTCAGCAGGTTTAATTTCTGAATGGTCTTCAAATGATGCTCCATGTACAGACCATTCCGACATGCAATACTCCAGCTCCCTATGACATAAAGCACACATACATATGTGCTAATGGTCCCACGTAATTGATATAGAAAAGATGAGGCAGGAGCTTTTCAGAAGTTTTCAAGCTAATGAACTGAATAATCCATGGATGTCTCAACCAACAAATAACTACCCAACCATTTCTAATCAAACACAGGGTTGTGCTTCATCTAGAAAGCGAAATGCTAGCTCTCCTGAGTAGTTCTCAGATATCCTAGCAAGGCTTTTTTTCAGTAGGCTAGCCAACCAGCTAATTGTTTTACAAAGTTTGGAGAAGGTGACTTTTAGCTTCACTTTTGAAAGTACAAAGCTCATATTTTTCCAAAGAATAATATTTTTAAAAATAGAATAAAGTGCTTTGCTGTTTGTATTCATTTTTCACAGACAGCTGGCTGTAAGTTTGCGCTTAACAATTGCAGTTTTCCTACTTTTCATTGTGAACATTTTTTTTAATGCTTCAGGGGCAACAGACGGCATTTCTGGATGATTAGATGTTTCGATAAATAAGATTGTAATTTATAACTAAAAAATGCAGGCTACACAATCCCCTGCTGTTGTTACCCACCCACCCTCAAGGCAGCACAAATAGCTGAGGCCCAATAAACCCAACCCCTCTCCAGGGAATACAGAAGGTGAGGGCTGCCTTCAACACAACTACTCACCCTCCTGTAGCTGGTCTGATGGTTTAAAATGAGATGCAGAGATTTATAAATTATGAAGGGCCAGACCTACTATTAGACAGAGTGAGCCAACTGGTTCAAGCAGCTGAATTCTGGTTGTTATGAAAGGGCAGAGCATTTGATTGTTATTTATTAATGAATTTTGGCTTCCAAGGAGAGGCAATTGTGGAATTTTCTGCTCCAGGAGCCAAAATAACTTGGCCACCCTTGGATACTATGAACCTTCACTTTGGTGTCACATCATTTGATGTTCTCCCTCAACAGTAAAAGGTCTTGGGCCAGCCCTGATTATTGTGAGTTATTATTTTTGAAATGTCTACCACACCTAATTTTTCCACAGGAGATGCCCAACCTATCATCTGCTAATCAGAGGTATAGTTCTCCCTGAATATGAAGGTTGTGCAGTCTCAAGCCCTCTGCACAATTTTCTAGTTTGCTTCTAGGTTTCTAAGTTGTTTAAAGTGCACACTTCAAAATGCACAGTAGCAAACTTGTGTTTACAAAGAAATGTGTGGTGTTTGAATCCTCATTAGGGAGCTAGAGTTAACTGTATATCTCTGTAAAACCCAGGGATTGGCACTGTGTAATGTGCTTTTAGTGTGTCTCAATTCAGGTTGAAGTCCAAATTACTGTATATTCGGTCACTAAAGGCTGAAGTGGCTGCTAGCAAGGAGAAACTGATGACAGGCTTGTCCATCCTTTGCCTTGAGATGTACTACAATATTTTTTTTTGTCCTGGTGAATGCCTCTGTAGGGTCACACCATGGTGTAGACAAAGAGGGGATGCAACTGAATTATCAGTGATTCCACAGACACTCCATGACACTTGTGCAACTACATTTGACGCAAACACACACAAAACATTTTCAGCATATTGTACACCAACTGCATATAAAACACCAAAAAAACCTACTGAGGGGCTAAACCAACTATATTCCTCTTTGCCAATGTTCTTTGAAGAATATTTTTGCCCATCACTAAAAACATTTGTGGATTTCTTTTAATGTCACACAATAAATATTTCACCAGTGCTTTAAAAATTCAACGCATCCATATTAAAAAGGATGTTTTACCTTTTGAAAACCAGTTTACAAATCTGTGTTCCTTGTAGAACAGATTATAAGTCTCAATCATTCATGAGACTTTTCTACTCTTGTTTATTAATTCTATGAGTGTTTTGTCTGCTAGTCTATGCATATTTCACTACAAACATTTTCATGAGTCACATAAATGGTGCATGGAAGTCACTGGGTGTGGAGAACCCATAAAGCCACACAGAGGAATTCCTTCATAAACGAGGCATAAATGTGTTCAGCCAAACTTTGGACTCATATTCACACATACCCGTTTGCCTCTCAGTAAGAGGGAAATGGTGGCCATGGGTCAAAATACTCCTCAAACACAAGCCCCAAATCACCAGGTGGTCAGGTCTATTCTGATTCAGGTCAAGATGAAATTAACTTTTAGCTCTGCACTTCTTTGAAGTTGCAGAATAGGGACACAGGTGATTAGCTCATAGCTCTTCTCTTCTCTTCTCAGATGCCCCAAAAGAGAGGCATTGGGCTGGCTGTAGATATTTGACAGACTGATACATTCTTTGTGCATTTGCCTGATCCTTTCTTGTGTGAACCCAGCCTTAGAAAGCCATGTTCTTGAAAGCTCTATAATTATAAAGTTGCTTGTTTTCAAAGGACAACTGATTTAACATCATCTCATAGCATCGGTTATGAAAAGCCATTTCCAGATGCTTCACCTCATGTTGGCGCATGACAATAAAAGGAAACTCAGATAATTTGACAGAAGTGCCTAAAGAGGAAAGCAGACGTCTGTCATTAAGCACATGCTGCGTTTCGGTGTCTGTTCAAGGCAGAGCCTTCTTTTTCAACTTAAAAGGCAGTTGGTTGATTTCGTTTTCTCTTTTTGTATTAACATAGGGCTGCATAATTCACGCCGAACAAACAAACATGTTTCCGTTTATTAGATCGTTTTGGAGTCAGATGAAACAGACAACTCCAAAAGAGGTTGAGGACAGACAGAAAGAAAGAAAGAAAAGAGATGACAATTTAAGATCCTATCCAAGTTAAGCGTCGTTTTGGCTTTGATAATTGAAAAAGTCACATTGGTTTGTTTATTCATTTAATTGCAAATATAGCTCGGCTTTCTTCCAAGGTGTTCATTGTGGTGTATGTGGTTTTCCCCATCCACAGTTAATCCTGACAACAACCCTGTGAGGTAGGTCTGGCTGAAACTGAGAAACTGTACCAAGCTCCCTGGGCATAACATCAAATTGGAAGCCTGGAAAAGATTATGTAAGGATGGTTTGAGATTACAGGATGTATGGCTCTAAAGGAAAATTTGTTAAAAATGATGTATAGATGGCACTTGACACCAGTAAAGTTAGCTAAAATGTATAGAAAAAGAGAAAGAAAATGTTGGAAATGTAAAAAAGTAGATGGGGATTATTTTCATTTGTGGTGGACCTGTGACAAGGTTAAAAAATTTTGGGAATCAATTTATAATGAACTTAAAAAAATATTTAGGTATACTTTCCCCAAAACACCGGAAGCGTGTCTATTAGGTTTAATAGGAATGGAAATCAAAATGGGAGACCAAAATCTGTTCATGTATGCTACGGCTGCCGCAAGAACCCTCCTGGCCCAAAGATGGAAAACGCAAGACATACCAACCATCCAGGAGTGGCAGGTGAAGTTGACAGAATATGCAGAACTTGCCAAATTGTCAGGAAGCATCCCGGAGCAGGAAGACCAAAGATACCAAAATAACTGGAGTAAATTTATTGAATATTTAAAGGAGAATTGTAAAGAGGTCAAGACACTAGCAGGATTGACATAATACCTTCAATGTATAATAATACTATTGTGAGAATGAGGTGCGCGATAGAAAGGGGTCAAATATACCAATTGCAGGGAGGGAGGGGAGTCGTGACTCGGCAGAGTCAAAGGAAATGTATGGCATTAATATGGTTTGTCGGAAAAGAATATTTAAGGAAAACAATAAAAAATTACTTGAAAAAAAAAAAGAGAGAAACTCTACCAAGCTCCCTGCCCCTCTTGTACTTAATGACCAAGTGATTCTAGACCAATGCAATAACTATTGCAGCACACCAGCCCTTGTGTACTCCTGATGTACTCATTGCTGTACTCACCTCACATGAAAACCAGTGGGAGTGAAGGCTTCTTCCATTGGACACTGAAGCCTTCATCACTGAATGACTATATCAAGTGATTACTCCCATCTGCAAATGCACTCTTGGAGATGCAACACAGAATTTCCATAAAACCTCATATCATACCAGCCATTCTGTTTACAACAGTCCAGACATTCAGTTGCCAGTCATCAAGTTTACAGTAGGGGAATATTGACACTTTAATGATAGAAATGTGTTTGTTCTATGTACACCAATTCATCCTTCCTGCAGGAAACAACTGGAGTATAGGCAAAAATGTATACATGAAGAATCCGGTGGAGTTAGGGCCTTCAAGTCTGTGTACGGGTGTTTAAAATTCCAGGATCACAATGGTATGAACTCCACAGTTCAGCAAATGTTAAGTATCCAACCAGATGTGAGCCACAGGACAAGAGATTGCGCAAGTCTTCCACATGTTCTTAAAGGTAAAGGACCCCTGACAGTTAAGTCCAGTTGTGAACGACTCTGGGGTTGCAGCGCTCATCTCGCTTTACTGGCCAAGGGAGCCAGCCTTTGTCCACAGACAGTTTTTCCTGGTGATGTGACCAGCATGACTAAGCCGCTTCTGGTGAAACCAGAGCAGCACTCTGGTTTAAATGCCGTTTACCTTCCCACCGGAGTGGTACCTATTTATCTACTTGCACTTTGAAGTGCTTTCAAACTGCTAGGTTGGCAGGAGCTGGGACCGAACAATGGGAGCTCACCCTGTCGCAGGGATTCGAACTGCCAACCTTCTGATCGGGAAGCCCAAGGCTCAGTGGTTTACAGCACAGTGCCACCTGCATCCCGTCCACATGTTCTTAGCTTGTTGAAAAGCACATACCACATGTATTGACCATTTTGCATGCCCGCACCACATTCTAAAGGCCCTCCACAATACTGGACACATACTACGACCTGTTTCACATAAATTTCGGTTCTAATTCTGGTGTGCGCACACAGCACACATTTGTCACATAGTGTGGAGCTGCCCTAGACAAGCACAGAGATAAATCAATTGATATGTGTGTTTCAGTGAATAAATGCTGAAATTTGTCTGAATTGCTCTCACTATTCCGTTTAGTCACACACTAGTATGAGACAACTGTGGACGAGGACAGTCTTATTCAAGGCTGACTTGGCATGCAACAGCAGAAGCCACAGACCCGAGGGCTGGCTGATAGGACAATCACAATTCGCCAGGTTGGAGGCAGAGCTAGCACATGGGACAGTTACCATCTGCCTGTGCCCTGTGTCCCATACTGGCCTGCCTCACCCTCACACCATACCTCCCCTTACCAAGAACCACTGTGGTTGGGTTCCCCACCCCCCGCTCTTTCTTTCCCCAGACATATTTTACACCCCCTAATTAAAACAAAAACAAAACAAACCCACGCAAGTTAAAAGCATTTAAAACAATTTAAGACATTTTAAACAATTAGGGCAATGACATTCCCAGAGAAGAGGATGTTAGAAGAGATTATGATCCACGCAAACCGTGCTGTAGATTCTTCAGCTTTATTAACCTGAACACTACATGAGCAGCAAGCAACTTCTAAATGCAGATGATTGAATACTTTGCTGTGGAGGGAGGATTAATGGATTGCTGAATCTGGCTGAGATACAAGAGATGGTAATGGTGAGGTGAAAAAACAATGTAAGGGTAGGCCCTCCAGGCTGCAACTCACAGTGGCATAGAACAAGGCCACTTCTTCTTCTTCTGATTAGTTATCTAAACAATAAATAATAATGGAGGCTAAGGCAGGCTTGATAAGTTGCTAATGGATCTACACATAAAGGCTTTATAGGAAATTGTACATATAAACTAGAGAAATACTAATTTTTATTATTAGAAGATCAATATAAGAGTCATATTGCACTGTTTCAGTGGTTAAAATTTTAAGGGCAGCTTCAGAGGGAATTCTAAGGAAAGTGCCATCTTGCTCAGGGCCATCTTAAATATATCCGGCGCCATGGTGCAAAGATCCCTCCAGCACACCACACACCCCATTTTCCAGAGGTGCCAACCTTTTTACCACACTGCCGGCAGCTTTGCAGGGCTGGAGGAGGTGGGCAGCGGCTGGAGGAAGGCTCCTTCAGTGGGGAAAAGGCGGAGGCTCTGGGTGCGGTGCTGCTTCAGCGAGGCGGGCGAGGGTGGCGAGGCACCGTGGCGAGCCTCCGCCTCTTCCCTGGTGCCTGTGCCACGGTGGCCATGGCAGGTGGAGGCTCTGGGCGTGGCACTGCTTCGGCGCAGCATGGTGGAGGCGGGCAAGGGCAGCGAGCTTATGCCAGGAGGCACCGTGTCCAGCCTCCACCTCTTCCCTGGTGCCCTCCAGAACATGGTGCCCTAGTGCCCCACGCCACTAGCCTCTATGGGGAAGATGCCCCTGATCTTGCTGAAGGGCAAAAAATGGCTGAATTCTAAATCCAGCTGGGATTATTCTGCAGTGCATATATTAAATATTCTGAATAATTGTTGTTGTAGATAATTGTAAGACAGGGAGGCAGGAGTTTCCATAGATAGATATAGATGATATAGATAGATCTAGATCTAGACAGATATAGATTCCTTTATTAAGAATCAAGGAGGGCACACACTGGAAGGGGACAGTTGGAGGTACTGGCAAGAAAGGCAGGGTAGGAAGAATGTTTCAGAGTGAGAGACTGGGAGTAGAGGTGAGAGCTAGGCGAGTCTGCCTTGCTATGTGTGGATAAATGATATGATGCTCATGATATAAATGTGACTAAGGGTCTTTTTAGTTATTCCTTCTGTATTCTTTTTTTTTCTCTTTCACTTTTCTGTACAATTGCGTTTTGTATTTTCTTATAAATGAGTTTGAATTTTAGCTTTTAGTATGTTAAAAAAACTTTAAATAAAATTGTTATATATATAAAAAGAAAAAGCCATTATAAATGCAGAGACTAGGGGACAAACACATGCACACCAATGTTAAGTTGGTGCAAAATAGGGGTCACAGTCAGGGGTTGAGGACAGGGCAAACGTTTGAGGTCAATAGTTAAATACAAGGGCTTTTAAATCTGCCTTTTCGCTTTAAAATTAAAGCTATGGCTCCATAGACCATTCAGCAACAAGAGCTACCTGAGCACTTTGTGGCTAGATGGCAACAAAGTGTTTGTTTTATGTACTCTGCTGTATATTGAAAGACTGATGAGAGACTGGTGGGGAGGGGAGAGATATGGATGGAGGGAATTCAATCAAGTTTGCTTTTAAAGGCGAACTTAACTAATTCATGCTTTCCAAAATAATAATAATGTGAGAAACAAAACACAGCCATCCTTTAAAATTTGCGGTTCCAAGTAATGTGCATGAAGATGCATACAATGTGGTAAAGTAAAATGCATATTGTTATGCATTTGAATGGAGTAGGCTGACCATCTGGGCCCCTGTCTAATTCATTGAAAAGCCAGGTAAGGCGATTGCTTGGTTGGTGGGCCATTAAGGGGAAGAAAGGAAGTGGATCTGTGTGAGATGGTAAATGGGTGGGGCTCCTCTCCCAAAGCATGAATAGTTAGAATGACAAAGCCAGAGAGTGAAGAGTGAGGTGAGCTAGAAACAAAGCAGCAAGACAGAGAGATTGAGAGATTCAAAGATTAATAATAATAATAATTTTTATTTATACCCCGCCCTCCCCAGCCAAGGCTGGGCTCAGGGCGGCTAACAACCAATAATAAAAACAAGTTGAATGAATACAGCTTAAAAACAAGATTAAAATACAACGTTAAAATATTGAAACATTAAAATATTAAAATGCAGCCTCATCACAGGAGAAGAAAGGAAAAAGGAAAAAGAAAGAGGGGGAGGGAATCAAATTGGCTCCAAGCCAAAGGCCAGGCAGAACAACTCTGTCTTACAGGCCCTGCGGAAAGAAATGAGATCCTGCAGGGCCCTGGTCTCATGAGGCAGAGCGTTCCACCAAGCCGGAGCCAGTGTTGAAAAGGCCCTGGCTCTGGTTGAGGCTAATCTAACTTCCTTAGGGCCTGGGACCACTAGGGTGTTGCTGTTTATGGACCTTGAGGCTCTCCGAGGCGGTCCCGTAGGTATGAGGGTCCTAGGCCGTGAAGGGCTTTAAAGGTCAAAACCAGCACCTAAGAGAGAGAAATGTGGCGTAAGACACTCTCTGGGGTGTTAATGCTGTGAACCCCTTCCATCTCAGACTCAGGTTATATATATGTGTAAATAAACCATATATCATAAAGACACCACAGTCCCTGCGGTGCCTCATTTCCAAAAGGTAACACAAGCCCTCAGTAAGCATACCTGGAACCCCTGAAATCTCACACCACTCAGAAATTGGGGTGACATGCAACAATATATTAATGAAAATAGCATTCAAAACTTTACTATTTGGGGGGAAATTGCTTTACCAAAAAAGTGGATTTTTTTGGGGGGGGTCACAAACTGATGGGGAAATGTGGAGAAATGAACTTGACTGGAAAAACGAGAAATCAAAATGGTCTATGGAGGTTAAAGATGAAGCAGTATTCTCTGGGATGTCTGAAATGAAGCCAGTAGCTTTTAAAAAGCCCTTTTTTATTCCTGATATTCTTATTTATATTTTATTGTTAATGTTATTGCACTGGTTTTGTTTTGCAAGCCACCATGTTATTTTCCATAATGAAAGGTGGCCTATAAATAATATTCCTGTAGAAAATAGAAAATAAAATACCAGCCCTAACAGCACAATAAGAGCAGAAAAGTGAGGTATGACAGTCATACTTCTCTCTCGCACACATACACTCTCTCACACACACTGGTTTCTTTCTGCTGCAGTGCCCTTGGCGATCTCCAACACTTTCCAGTATTTCAGCTCCCTGAAAATGGTCTAACTTTTTCACTTTTGCAGCTCTTCAACTCCATTTCTTCAAAAATCTGACTCCACAACTCTTCAACACCTCAACTAACTACCCTGTTTCATAGCTTGACCTATATACAAGATTTTCAGTCTTCCCTCCCAAGCTTTTGGCCATTGAGGCTGGTAAACTCTTTGTTTCAGGCACTGTTTCCCCTTAATTGGCAGGTCCATAGGCTGAATTTTTGATCCCCTTGCTCAAAACATCCTGAACAAAGCACCCACTTGTGCTTTTAACCTTCATGGGGACTTATGACGCGCCCATGCAGGTAAGTCTCTAGAGCAAAAACAACCATTTTTCAACTCACAAGTCCTATTCCTTCTCAGGCGCACTGACAGACTCCAGCAACACCTGCTACTAGTCAGCTTCTGCTCATTGTAGCAATGCCTTGTAGACTGCAATCTCAGTCAGTCATCAGCATAAGATTTACTTCAGTGAATTCCAGTTATTAAGCTGAATCAATCATATTCTTTCCCAGTAGAAGGGGAGGGGGAATCAAAATGGTTTGGGACATCTTTTTTTAATACTTATGTGAGAAGACTCAGTAGTCAGCCTTCTGTGACATTTCCGTGGCATGACCGGGCTTGAATTTTGGTTCAAAAACACAATGTGCAAATAATGAAGTATGGCAGGAACAACAATTCATGCTCAGCCATGTCTGGTAAGTGTTTAATTAAGGCATGGGTAATGTTTGTTCATTTAGAGAGAGATAAATCACACATTTGAGCAAAATCAAGAGGTAAAACTTGCACCTTGACCTGTTAATTTCCCATATGCAGAAAAATGAATTGAAAATTTATTTATTTATTTTATCTAGCTAGCTAGCTAGCTAGCTATCTAGCTAGCTACTGCAGTGAGTCATTTAGATGAATAATACCTCATCTGCAGTCTTTTCTGGTATAGTCTAGGAAACGCTTTACAGTGGTGCCTCGCAAGACGAAATTAATTCGTTCCGCAAGTCTCTTCGTCTTGCGAGTTTTTCGTCTTGCGATGCACGGTTTCCCATAGGAATGCATTGAAAATCAATCAATGCGTTCCTAGGGAAACCGCCTTCAGACCAGGTCCGGGGACAGTCTGTCCCCGGACCTCTTCTGAAGGCTGGGGGGGGGGCAAGGGCTTTTCTTCCCACCCCCAGCATTTTAAAAAACCCCAGGACAGCGGAGGACTTCTCCGCTGTCCGGGGGATCTTAAAATGCTGGCGGGCGGCATTTTAAAATCGCCCCGGACAGTGGAGGACTTCTCCGCTGTCCGGGGAGATTTAAAAGCCCCTGGGAAGGCAGGCAGGGGGGACAAAGACTTTCGCCCCCCGCCCGCCTTCAGAAGGTGTTCCCGCCCCCCGCCCCGCTTCGGAGCAGCGTTCCGAAGCGGGGCGGCTGGGGCAGGTGTTCCCGCCCCCCCCGCCCCGCTTCGGAACAGCGTTCCAAAGTGGGGCGGCTGGGGCAGGTGTTCCCGCCCCCCGCCCCACTTCGGAACAGGGTTTTAAAATGCTGGGGGTTGGGAGCGAAGCGTTCGCTGCCGACCCCCAGCATTTTAAAATCTCCCCGGGACAGCAGAGAAGTCTCTGCTGTCCCGGGGAGATTTTAAAATGCTGGGGGTCGGCAGCGAACGCTTCGCTCCCGCCCGCCAGCATTTTAAGATCGCCCGGGGCAGGCGGGGGGGAAGGCAGGCGGGGGGGAGCAAAGACTTTTGCCCCCCGCCGGCCTTCAGAAGAGGTCCTCTTCTGAAGGCCGGCTGTGGGCGAAAGTCTTTGCTCCCGACCGCCAGCATTTCCCTATGGGCTTTCGTCTTGCGATGCAAGCCCATAGGGAAATTCATCTTGCGAAGCGCCTCCAAAACAGAAAACCCTTTCGTCTTGCGGGTTTTCCGTCTTGCGAGGCATTCGTCTTGCGGGGCACCACTGTATAACCTTTCCTGCATGCGTCAGGAATGGTTGTTTCACCCTCCTGATCAGTTTGGCTGTCCTTTTCCCAGCAATAGAATATTTTTTGAGATCTGATTTTACCAGAACTGAACACACTGTTCCAAGGCTATTGATACACTTGCAATTTATGGAGGTTTAGCTACTATTTGACCCAGCATTTGTAGGAGTTAATTTGTAGCTGATTGTCTACACCTTTGGTCACAAGATACTGTTTTTAGAGAGGGAATGTGGGGTTTTCCTTTCCATACTAATGGTGCGTCATGATTAAATTTAGGAAAGTTATGCCGCTGTAGTCATGTTCCTCCAACCAGTAAATGCCAGAGTCATGAGTATGCACATGGGGATATAGCCCTGTCATAGCTATATACTGATGCCTTAGTATAGGAGATTGGAAGAGGAGTTACATATATTCCTCAGCTATTGTGAATCTGGTTATTGTGGTGAAAATGTCAGCAGCAGCTATTAATTGTTACCATGGACAGTGCTTTCAATCAGTACCATCATCTCCATCTCTCTTTTTTCTAAAAAAAGATATTTATTAAGATTTTCAAAATGTTACAAAAAAAAAAAAAGTACAAAAATAAAAATGGCTAAAAACAACTCAATCTTTCCATTACTTATTTTTCATTAGCTTATTTCCTGGACCTCCTCATGCCTCCCTTTTTTGTATTCCAGTTCAGTTTGTTGGTTCAGCAAATCCTTACCTCTTGCTTATCCTAATCTTTAATCTTAAAATATTATAACGTTAAATTTTTACCTATTAATAATCCATTTTTCATATTCCCTTATAGTATTACAGCTGAAAACCACTTAATTTCTATCCAACATCATTCTAACATTCATTAATTTTACAATATTTCTGTAGATAGTCCTTAAATTTCTTCCAATCTTCTTCCACCGACTCTTCTCCCTGGTCTCGGATTCTGCCAGTCATTTCCGCCAGTTCCATATAGTCCATCACCTTCATCTGCCATTCTTCCAGCATCATCTCCATCTCTCATATCACTTCTCTGCATGAAGCAATGCTGCAAAAATGAAAATATTGAAGATCCATTCTGGATCTTTCATAAAAGTTGAGGTTTTCTTCAGTAAAAAAAAGTGTGTGTTTTTGTGTGTGTTTAAGCACATTATTCCAGAGTGCTAGCTGGATAATGATGCTGCAAGCCAAGACAATCCATCATCTCCCGACTATATATGGGGGCTGTGGAAAACCCCAAAGTAAGGTCACATCGTGGATTTGCACAAAAGGTTTCCAGTATTGGCATCATCATCATCATCATCATCATCATCATCAACAACATTACTATTATTATTATTTCTGTTCTTTTCCTAATGACAATGGAATATTGTTTTCTCACAGCTGACACCAAGCTGGGTCAAGTGTTTTCAATGAGCTACTCACCATAACCTCAAGATCCCCTTTATGATCAGTGGCCAGTCAGCACCCTCAGTTCAGATCTGATTGGTGTATACAGGGAGTTGGGGTTTTTGACCCAAGGTGCAACGTTGTACTACCACACACTTTACAATGTGCAGCACTTTGCATTTATTTGTGATGTGCAAAACAATTATATATTGAATGCACATGGAATCACATTTACCATTTCAATGTCCATTCACCGAGTCTGGAAACATCATTTTGTAGCTCCTCACACTCTCTTATTTGTTTTGTCCACAGTGCCAAGTCAGACATCACATCAAAATGTAATTAGCACAAACCATAGCTTGGCAACTCACTTTAAGCCATTATTTCTATACTCTAGTTTGCCAGTTGACAAGGAACCAAGATAGGTTCGAAATCAGGCATTGCAGCAACCCATACTTAAGCTTATTTAAACCATGGGGCTGGCACAATATTTGAATTGAGCTGTTGTCAGAATTTTGAAGTGTATGTCGAAAAGTGAGGTTTTTATAGATCAGCTTTCAGATATTCATAGAATCCAACTGAGATTGTTAAACTGACATCTGTGAATGCCGTCATTCATCAAAATTGGATATACATATGGTTTTCCCAGTCGTGATGTATGGAAGTGAGAGCTGGACCATAAAGAAGACTGATCGCAGAAGAATTGATGCTTTTGAATTATGGTGCTGGAGGAGACTCTTGAGAGTCCCATGGACTGCAAGAAGATCAAACCTATCCATTCTGAAGGAAATCAGCCCTGAGTGCTCACTGGAAGGACAGATTGTGAAGCTGAGGCTCCAATACTTTGGCCACCTCATGAGAAGAGAAGACTCCATGGAAAAGACCCTGATGTTGGGAAAGATGGAGGGCACAAGAAGAAGGGGACGACAGAGGACGAGATGCTTGGACAGTGTTCTCGAAGCTACTAGCATGACTTTGACCAAACTGCGGGAGGCAGTGGAAGACAGGAGTGCCTGGCGTGCTCTGGTCCATGGGGTCACAAAGAGTCGGACACGACTAAATGACTAAACAACAACAACAAAAATTGGATATATATAACTAATATATGCCTTTTTACCTCAAGGATGCTCTTACATGATCAATATAATGATGCAGTGCAGGTGTTGGTAGACTTCAGACTGCAACTCTGATTCTTGTGCTGCTGACTGAAAATACGATACTATGGTTGTGTGCAAAATACAAATGCATGCCTATGGATCTTTCATGCTCTCTTGCTGAATGCTATATGTGATGCTGCACCTTGACTCCAATCTGCTAAGGACAAAAACAGCTGCAAATGGAAAATTTCTGGGAGTAAAGAGCTTACCTGTTCATCTCTCCCCACCACCAAGGTTGTGTTAAGTTCACTGATTCATTCACTCAGCTGGAACCCAAGCCTTAATGCCCACTATGCTGTACAAAATGCATCATCTTAAGTACATATCAGCTAGCATTTGTATTTGTCCAAGACCTATTTAGGAATAAGTGTAGCCCCCACAACTTGGAATAATTGGAGCAGAAACGTATTTAGTGCATCAAATCACTAAAAGCTTGAGGTTTATTTTAAATGCTTTATTATGGTGCATCTAGAAGCTGCTAGTGCACTGTATCCGAAATGTGTCCATTACTGCAAGTGTTTAGCTACACTCTTACTACCCAAATGTTTAACAACAGCCTATTTCAGCTACTTTGGATATTTCTTTTTAATGCTACTTATATTTCTAAGGGGATTATCATAAGTCCAAAATCAGAGCATTAAAACCATTCATTGTATCCTCTTATCTGACAGACATCAGGCGTAACTTGGAATTCATTCATTCATATATTTTTAAGAGAAGGCAATGGTAGGGGGATGCTTCCAAATATTTCATGTTAGCATTATTGCCCTTTTAATAGCACTCATGGATGAAAGCAAGATAATCAAATGATAGCCATTCATGGCTTCTTCCCTTGCTTAGCCTGCATTTAAGTATAAATATATATTTACCAGGGCAAATATCAATGGAGGATGTTAAATCCGATGACGTTCAAGATTTTTCTTTTCTTTTCCTGAAACAGAGTAATACATTAAAAGGTTGAAATGATTTTAATCCTTCCGGCTGTGGTCAGCTTTGGAGCAAATAGCAATCAGCTATATTCTTAATGCCTGTCAGCATTGAACGACATTAATTCCTACTGGCAAAAAAATGCATATGCTGGGACTGCTTCCACAATAATGATGAATACAATTTCCTTGTAACCTTAATGGAAAGCCTAGACCAATTTTTTATGCTTCCGAGCATATGTGCCTCTTTCGATGTATCTGAATTTGCTTCTGTCTCACATACAGGAAGGTGAGGAAAGCAAAGCTTAAACAATGACCCATTATATGATGTAGCACTTATAATGCTACATCACTGCAGATCACATCCAGGCCCTGTGAGATGCCAAATGACCCATTGGTTACCCAAGATACAAAAAGATAGTATAGATCAGGCTTCCTCAACCTCAACCCAAGTTTTTGGCCTACAACTTCCATGATCCCTAGCTAGCGGGACCAGTCGTCAGGGATGATGGGAACTGTAGTCTCTTTTTTTTGGAAAATAATATTTATCACTTTTCCAACAATTTAAACACTACAAAAACAATACAATACAATACAATACAAAAACACTACATAACACTAACACATTAAACTAACAAAACAAAAACAGTTTAAAACACATCAAACAATTTCAGTATCTTATCTTTCATTCACTTATTTCCACGACCTCCTCACACCTCCCTTTTTGTATTCCACTTCTGTTAATTGTTTCAGCAGTTCCTTTCCATCTTCCTCTGTTTTCTATCCTATAATTATCTTAACACATTCTAACCTTATTTTTCCCTTTAATTCTCTATTAATCTATTTATACTTAATTCCTTATAACATTTCTACTAAAGCCATGTAACTTCATTCCAACATTTTCCCAACATTCATTAATTTTACAGTATTTCTGTAAATAGTCTTTAAACTTTTTCCAGTCTTCTTCCACCGACTCTTCTCCCTGGTCTCAGATTCTGCCAGTCATTTCCGCCAATTCCATATAGTCCATCAACTTCATCTGCCATTCTTCCCGGGTGGGTAAATCTTGTGTCTTCCAATACTTCGCGATGAGTATTCTTGCTGCTGTTGTTGCATACATAAAAAAAGTTCTATCCTTCTTTGGCACCAATTGGCCGACCATGCCCAGGAGAAAGGCCTCTGGTTTCTTCAGGAAGGTATATTTGAATACCTTTTTCATTTCATTATAAATCATCTCCCAGAATGTCTTAGTCCTTGGGCATGTCCACCAAAGGTGAAAGAATGTACCTTCAGTCTCATTACATTTCCAACATTTATTGTCGGGCAAATGGTAAATTTTTGCAAGCTTGACTGGTGTCATGTACCACCTATAAATCGTTTTCATTAAATTTTCTCTTAGGGCATTACATGCCGTGAATTTCATACCTGTGGTCCATAACTGTTCCTAGTCGGCCATCATTATGTTATGTCCAACATCTTGTGCCCATTTAATCATAGCTGATTTCACCATTTCATCCTGTGTGTTTCATTTCAACAGCAAGTTATACATTCTTGACAAATTCTTAATTTTTGGATCTAAGAATTCTGTTTCCAATTTTGATTTTTCCACCTGGAAACCAACTTTTTTGTCCCAATTGTATGCCTCCATTATTTGGTAATAATGGAGCCAATCTCGCACTTTGTTTTTCAATTTTTCAAAGCTCTGCAAGGCAACTGTAGTCTCAAAACATCTGGAGGGCCGAGGTGGAGGAAGCCTGGTATAGATGAAGCAGTAAAGGTAAAGGAACCTGTCAGGGAGCTAACTAACAGGGACCCCTAACCATTACGTCCAGTTGTGACCGACTCTGGGGTTGCGGCGCTCATCTCGCTTTATTGGCCGAGGGAGCCGGTGTACATCTTTCGGGTCATGTGGCCAGCATGACTAAGCTGCTTCTGGTGAACCAGAGCAGTGCACAGAAATGCCGTTTACCTTCCCACTGGAGTGGTACCTATTTATCTACTTGCACTTTGATGTGCTTTGAACTGCTAGCTTGGCAGGAGCAGGGACCGAGCAACAGGAGCTCACCCCGTCACGGGGATTTGAACCGCCGACCTGATCGGCAAGCCCTAGGCTCTGTGGTTTAACCCACAGCGCCACCCGGGTCCCTAGATAAAGCAGTAGGTTCTGGCAATAGGACTTAACCAGGCTCATGGGTAGGAGAGTTTTGGAATCATCACCCAACACTCTCTTCTCAAACACAGCTATAGCAATACCAATTGCTGACCAGAGGGCAGCTGCTTACCACCTGGGAAAGATGCTACATTGTGATATAGAACCCTTCCTATGGAGCATTTCTTCCCAAAATTCATAGATTTGGAGAGCAGCCATACCACTACTTGGAGCATCAAGATGGCATTGTTGCTGTTGTTGTTAGCTTCATCATCTCTTATTTAAGCTCTCTCCACCTGAAAGCCTTTCAATTTCACCCACTGTGAAGATAAATCTAATTTGAGGACAGTACATTTTGATTTCATCCCTCCCCACACTGCAGAAAACCACTGGGAACATACTCCAGCCCAGCACAGATGATAGACATATTCATGAAGGGATGGTTATTAGCTAATTCCCCCTTGAAGGTGAATTCCACAGGATAGCTGAATGCTGTGTGGTGAAGTACTTCATTTTGTCTCTCCTGAATTACTGCTAATCAGTATCATTGGGTGGCCCTATATCCTGCCGCTCTGGTAGAATTGTTCCCCCCATCTTCTTTCTGAACACCATGCCTAATTTAACAAACCTCAATCACTTGGTGTGTGTTGGTGGGGTAGACAGTAAGGACAAGTACATTAGCTCCAACTCCTGTCACTATTTTGGTAGCCTTCACATGTTGGAGGGAGAACTGGTGAAGTGCAGAGGATGTATTCCTGGAGCGTTCCCAAATTAGTTAGAAACCTGGAGAAAAAGGATTCTAAAATGTGTGGTGCATACAGGAAAGTCTCTGATTGGAGAGGTTTTCCCTCTGAATTTTTTTATAGGGTGACTGGAATTGAGATTGCGTTTCCTACTTTTCAATTGGTTTTATGACCTCTGTTTTGCTTAATAGTTTTGTTGCTTGTCTTACTGTATAAATTATATTATTTTGACTATTTTACAGTGCCTTGGAACCCATATGGAAAGAGGATGGCTTAGGAATGTGAAAAATAAATGAAGGGGAGGGGGAGGCAACAGAACTGTACAGACTTTTCCAAATCATTTATGTAAATGCATTGTGTTTCTCCATCTTATAGCAACACAATTTAATTTAGGTAAACCCCAGCTTTATAGACACTGCCAAACCAGTATATCAACACTGACCTGCTTTCAACAAATTGCTTATTTAATTATTTTTAAAATGAAACAATTTTGGCATGCTTTTTTAGTAACATGCTGTGACATTTTTGTGTGTGGCATGAATGAAGCAACTGTCCCAATGATATCATCAAGCTCTAACTTTAAGGAAAAGCATTTGTAGCCCTGATCCATTGTTTTGATTCTTGGCAAGCAATGCCCTATAAAGCTGTAAATCTCTGTAAAGGTTTAAACAGGAGTTTCACAAACACCAGGCTAAACTGGCATTCCCTCGATCAAAACATTTCCAAAAGATTTCTATAGTCTAACATTCAAGGTCTGATACAACTGACAAGATAATTAGAGGGGCCATTTTAACCGTTAATGACCTTGCTTGGTTCAGTCACCACCTTCTGCTGACTGAAGCAATGGTTAGAAAAGATGTTCATTATGTCAGGGGAAAGAAAATACTAAACAGAAAACATAATACCAGTTTCTTAACCTTCCCCTGTGACCTCTCCTTCCAAAATGTCAGGAGAAAATGGCAAATGAGAAATGGAGAAGAAACAGCAATATGAAGGACGAAAACAGAACAGGCAAAACAATATTCATCACAAGCTGATAATGGGGTTGTATCCAACTAAATCCTATTAAGCACAGACCATTAAAATTAATGGAGCTGAGTTAGTCATGTTTATTAAATTCAGACTACTCAGAGTAAAAGTTAATTGAAAAGAACCACAATTGTGTGGAGAATGCCCCCCTCCTTCCACTCAGGTAAGAAATTGACAAGTGGTCAGTTCTTATGTTGCCATTAACATGCATACTATAGAATCCTCAATGTAAAAAGGGGGACCACAGCAGGGAAATATAAATACTCTAGAGAGTCATTTTTTCTCTTAACAAGCAAAAAGATATTCTGGGCAAGAGGATTAGTGGTACCTCGGGTTAAGTACTTAATTTGTTCCGGAGGTCCATACTTAACCTGAAACTGTTCTTAACCTGAACCACCACTTTAGCTAATGGGGCCTCCTGCTGCCGCCGCGCTGCCAGAGCACGAGTTCTGTTCTCTTCCTGAAGCAAAGTTCTTAACCTGAAGCACTATTTCTGGGTTAGCAGAGTCTGTAACCTGAAGCGTACGTAATCCGAAGTAGGTAAAGGTAAAGGGACCCCTGACCATTAGGTCCAGTTGTGACCGACTCTGGGGTTGCGGCGCTCATCTCACTTTATTGGCCGAGGGAGTCGGCGTACAGCTTCCAGGTCATGTGGCCAGCATGACTAAGCCACTTCTGGCGAACCAGAGCAGCACACAGAAACGCCGTTTACCTTCCTGCCAGAGCAGTACCTATTTATCCACTTGCACTTTGACGTGCTTTTGAACTGCTAGGTGGGCAGGAGCAGGGACGGAGCAACGGGAGCTCACCCCGTCGCGGGGATTCGAACCGCCGACCTTCTGATCGGCAAGTCCTAGGCTCTGTGGTTTAACCCACAGCGCCACCCGCGTCCCACGTACCACTGTACAATATAGTCCATAATAAGACTGACTTGAATGGCTGTAGCAAAACTCTCTCGTTAGGTTGAACAATTGTTGTAAAGGGATTGTATTCAGATATTCCAGAGTGAATTGGTGAAAGCCAACAGTGCCTAAAATTAACATGATACCTTCTATTAACGTGCGGTTTGGGGTTGCAACATAGCTACAAGGATTCAGTTCTCCCATGCAATTAGAATCATGTGGGAGAATGAGAACACACTGGTTGGTCCAAAATTCCTCTGTTATGCTCTCATGCCCAGCCTTGCTGCCTTGGTGGGTGAATGTCTACAGTGCGGGGGCCATTGTGCTTGTATATGCTCTCAGTCTGGGGTCCTAAATTATGTTGCAAGCATCCAGGGTTGAAATAGGCTTCCCATTGCATGTATTCAACATACAGAATAGAAGCCAGCTCCTAGGGGCCAAGGTTCCTTCACCCCCCCAATAAAATATTTCAGCCCCTCCCCCCCAGTTGATGTGCAGTACCATTCAAATGGTGTTATCTTGTGTTGTGTGTGTGTTGCATCTTGTGATTGATTATGTGGGTCAGGGCTTACCGGGAATCCCCCAATATTTTATTCAAGTTGGCAGCTGCTCTACAATACAGTGGTACCTCGGGTTAAGAACTTAATTCATTCTGGAGGTCCGTTCTTAACCTGAAACTGTTCTTAACCTGAAGCACCACTTTAGCTAACGGGGCCTCCTGCTGATGCCGCGCCGCTGCTGCACGATTTCTGTTCTCATCCTGAAGCAAAGTTCTTAACCTGAGGTACTCTTTCTGGGTTAGCTGAGTCTGTAACCTGAAGCATCTGTAACCTGAAGCGTCTGTAACCCAAGGTACCACTGTACATGGATGTGATGGGTATGGCTAATGACTGCCCCAAAGGGCTCTTGACGCTGCCTCCCATTACATATTAAAAGAAATATTGGGGGGAAACAACTGAAGGGAAGGTGGTGCACCTTTTTTAAAAAAGCATAGCTAGGGATAGAAATACATGATCTAGCAAAATTCTTATGAACAGTTGTCCTAAGGTGTTTGCCCACGTTACACAAAGGAAGTGGTTTATGAGCGGGACAGGAAGGCATGACTGCTGGACTTTATTTCTAAATGATTGTGATACATCCAGCGATCCTAGTAGCATAAAATTGACTCTTAGGTTTCAGAGAGAAGATACTGGTGATTGAACCTGGACTTCCTGCATGGGATATACAGATGGAGGGCAGTATAGAAATTTAATAAATAATAATAATGCAAGGCAGATGCTCTACCATTGAGCTATTGCCCTCCCCAGTGTGAATTGGGGGCACAGCAGTTCCCCTACCTTCTACTCCCTCAGTAACTTGGCCTCCTTCCTTCAGAGCCCTTTTATACAGTCTTGGGTTTTTTGAGATGGCTGCCATTACTAAGTACCAGAATTCTGCAGGTCCATCAGTGTTTATACCTGGGCTGGTGGATGGGATTGTAGAGCACTGAACACCACAGACCCCTTCACCCTATAGCTCATCACAGTCTAAAACAAGAAAGTCCCAAATGTTCTCCTTTTCAAATCTGTCTGCTAGGAAGCTTGTTGGAAAACTGTTTCCAACACCCAATGGGGAACGTGCCCATATTAAAACAGGTCCTTCGACTAGGAAATCACTTTTCTGCTGTGAATCAATTGGTTCCTGCTGAGATCTGAAATTGAGTTTCTTGGATCCAGCGATGGTGGCGCCACAACTTGGAACTGAGCTATAATAGCTGATAATACTCCGCAACTGCACTTGCAGCCACTCTCCAAATGCTAGCAATGAAAAGTCTATTATAAATCAATGTGTTCAGAGGCAGAAGCATACGCAGCCATTAGCAATTGGAAGAGAAGTCCCCTTTCAAGACTGCTTTGAATTACAAGCTAGCAGATGCTCTTCAATGAGTCCAGAACTGGGCAGACAACACTTCAGTAGCTCTTTGCCAGCCTTTCTTGGATATCCCAGGAGGACTTCAGAGACACCAGATGAAGACGTCACACAGAGAAATGAAACCGAGACCTTAATACAGAAAGTACATTTTCATCCCTTTAGTAGTTCATTTAGAATATGACACTCTGCTGTTATGAATTGCCTCTTGGGCATATTTGATACAGATATATGGTTTTGGACAGAGATTCCATTTCTTCATTTTTTATTTTGGTAAATGTAGGAACAAATGTACTGAACAGCAGAGAATGTCATCTTCTTATACCCCTTCTAGGGATACTGTCACTTCAAACTGCATTGACAACCAATATGCATGTTTATTAGACGTTTGGGAACTTAACCCCTCTATCTTCCAGTGTGACGTTAACTTTCAGAGGAAAACTAGGAAATTTCTCTATAGACAGCAGAGTATTATTATTATTATTATTATTATTATTATTATTATTCCAGAACACATCACAGCAATGTAAAATATAAATAAAATAAAATAAGACAATTTATAATCAAAGGACTCAAGTGAGTCGGTTCTAGGGATGGGGGACAAAAAATCAGTTCAGTGCACACTTGAAGCTGGATCTATCAATTTTGCACTTTTCAAAACAATATGCAAAGCAAAAGAGCTTTTGAATGTGCACTTATCCATATTTTGAGATGCAGTTCTCCTACCAATGTTTACAAAAATGCATATCTTAGGAGAAACTGTGCATAAAAGTGAAGATATTTTCAGCTATTGTTAAAAATGACAAGTATTGTCAAAAGCTGACTATCACAACGACCTTTCTTGTTGATGTGTAAACTTATTGTTTACAATGAGGTTTAGGAAACTAAACATGTGAGAACTTTCCAGCATGGTGTCTCTCACCTGTAGACGGAAGTGGTGCTGGCCCCTTCTACTACATGGGTGTTGGTTACAGATAGGTAGCCGTGTTGGTCTGCCATAGTCAAAATAAAAAAAATCCTTCCAGTAGCACCTTTAAGACCAACTAAGTTAGTTCTTGGTATGAGCTTTCGTGTGCAAGCATGTACATGGGTGTTGTTGTTGTTTAGTTGTTTAGTCGTGTCTGACTCTTCGTGACCCCATGGACCAGAGCACGCCAGGCACTCCTGTCTTCCACTGCCTCCCGCAGTTTGGTCAGACTCATGCTGGTAGCTTCGAGAACACTGTCCAACCATCTCGTCCTCTGTCGTCCCCTTCTCCTTGTGCCCTCCATCTTTCCCAACATCAGGGTCTTTTCCAGGGAGTCTTCTCTTCTCATGAGGTGGCCAAAGTATTGGAGCCTCAGCTTCACAATCTGTCCTTCCAGTGAGCTACATGGGTAGACCCAGACTAACAGGACTTATCAGGGCCATATTGGTGAAGCAATTCAGATAGACAGATAGTCACATACTCCCTTGAATGCTTATAGATCCTTGGAATGACATTATAGAGATGTTGATTATTCTGGTCATTTAATAGTGAATTTTAACTCAAATATATATATAAAACAAAGCCAAGAATGAAAGTGGCAGGTGGGAAATCAAGGCACTCACAGACAAAGAAGCAATGCATCTATGCAGGCATTAACAAAATTGCTGTCAGAAATTTTACCCCATCCATAATTCTAATTAGACTCCTCAGGGCATTTTCAATCACTTGAAGTTAGATTTGCAACATCAGAAACTTTGTGTGGCTTCCAGGATTGTTCCCTCATGATTCTAATGTTTCAAAACTAATGATCATTAGATCCAATATGCTCTCAAAACTACAATCTTATTTTAACATACTTGGCCCACTTCCTAGGATTATTAATATGCCGAATCCCATGGGTCATATTTTCAATATCCTTAGCAATTCAGGAAATATTGTGCATTCTCAGTGCAGTTTACACACTGAAGGAGATGGGGGAAAGAAAGACAGGTAGTTTGTTTGATTCAATGCAAAAGTTAAACAATTCTTGTTTTGGTCCTGGCGTCCCAATAAGGGGAAGCAACTGAAAAAATACGCTGCCTAGAATTACTATTAAAATGATGCTACCTAGAATGGTATTTGTTAGATATATTTTTCTCAGGCCCAGCCTGCATGCTCTACGCAATATAATATTGGTATCTGATGTATCTTAACCTGGATTAAAACTGGGGATGAATAGAGAGAGCAGTTCAATTCCAAATTGTTCTGACATCTGGCCAGGTTTAATTCCAGTAAGCAGTTTGGATTCTGCTTAGCAACTTGCAGCATTATAGCTCCTGCTGCTACTACTGTGTCTAATGGGAATCCACAACAAAATGTTGCAGTTTATCCCCAGCTCCTAACAGGATTGCTCACCGTAGATTCCTGCCAACTTGTAACAGGTTTCTTGGCGTATGTATTAACAATGTATATCCAGATATAACTAGAGAGTTTCCCAGTTCCTGTTCCTCTCATAATCCTTGTTCCACATCCAATATGCATGGAGAGCCTTTGCCCAGTGGAGCTGGGGCCCATAGATTGCAGCAAAATGCTGGACAAGGTTTGCCCCAGTATTTTGCCCATGCAATGGGCTCATGGGAAAAAGCTGTCCCATGAGTCCTTGCAAAGAGGACAGGATAGCCTGCTCACCCTGGAGCTCAGGGCTACTTTGCCTTGAAAGCTTCCTACCTGGGTTAGAGCCTTCACTGAACAAATTTGGGTTGCTGGTTGACAGGACCAGAAAACATTTTTCCCCCTCTCAACCTGATTGGCACTTGGTTAGGTTCCCCACCACCTCCCCTTGTATTTATGTCTTTGTATTTTGAGGGCAGACATAGAATAGGGCTGGATCAACATTGTAGCTTAGGGAAGTTCAAACCCAGCGAACCCTTTCCATCAGTGTGGGGTTGTAGACAGGGGTGGAGGAAGGGTGGGTGCGGACTGACCGGGGTGTCAACACTGAGGGGAGTGACAAAATGCTGGGTGGCACTCACTGCAGGGCCTGCAGCACGCCCGAGCCACAAGTCTCTCTGTGCTGCTCAAACGGTCTGCCCTTTACCTCCACCCCCCAGCTGTAAGGCGGCTGAGTGGGAGGAGGTGTCACGGTCTGAGTTACGGGCAGTCGGAGTCCCGACTTGGTACGTCAGGACCGGGGTGGAGGTCGGAAAGCAGGAATCAGCAGTCCCAGGTCAGCAGTCCAGGGGGCAGGAAGCCAAGAGTCCATGACTCAGGAAACCAGGAGTCAGGAAGCCAAGGGTGCAAGAGTCAGGATACCAGGAGCCAGGAAGCCGAAGCACAGCTAGGTGGGTAGCGTGTTGCTGTGGCAAAGAGCCAGAGGGAAATGCTGGTCTTATATACCCCTCCTGGCCCTTGCCACCAGGTGCTACGTGTCTTCTGTCAAGCCTCACCTGTGCGGCCACACCTTGCCCTTCCAGGTCAAACTCAGAAAGGCCCCAGTCCTGCAAGGTCCTACCAGTCACAGGGCCTAGCTCCTGCACGCACTCCTGACAGGAGGCTGGTGCACCCCACCCCTATGGGCGGCTCACTCCACCCCAGGCACCCAAGTGGCTTCCTCTGCCGCTGGTTGTGGAATGACGAACTGATCCTGGCTCCAATGCCATGCTACTGTCAATAAAGAATTGGCCTGATTTTATCCCCTTACAGTTGTACAGTCTGGTTATTTGCTGCTCTCATGGGTCACATAATGTGACCCTGCTGGGGTAATGGAAGCAAATAAATGACCACATCTATTTTATCACCAACCCCTCCATACAACCCACAATGGATAATGCAAGGATGGTCAACCTGTAGCCCTTCAGATGTCGTGGGATGGCAACTCCCATTCTCCCTGACCACTGGCAAAGATGGGCACACGCTCCCCATCCCCTACAATAAGGGCTACTAGAGGTATGCTGGCTTTCTCTGCTCCTATGCCTGCTGGATGGTTGGAGGAACCAGTAAGATGGGAGAAAGCATGCACTGCCATGCACTACTGAGGAGCATCTAATAGTCCCACCTCACCCAGTCTTTCCTGAGGAGCAGGCCATTTGGGTCAGAGCAGGAACATTTACAAGACACGTTGGGCCCCAGCTTGGAGTTTCCCACTCCCATGGTAAAAAATCGCTTAATATCTACCACAAAGCTTTATGGTGTTCTCAGTGGAATTTAGGCTTGCTTGGCAAGTCTCTTTTGACAATTTAAATTATAGGTTCACCAAAACAAAAAAATAAGGAAAAATAAGAAGAGTAGGCTACCTGTTCAAATATTAGATGATTCATTAAATATTGCAATAAATGTTTTGTTTCAATTATATGAGTGTTTAAATAATCATTCCTGCTCTCAGTTTTAGTAGTTGTAAATAATATTTATAGCTACCATCATCATTTGTAATTGTAATATATTCCTTTGTATTCCCGTGACATATGTTAGATAAAATAGATACATTTTAATCACTCTCCATAGTAAAGTGAATCAGTATTAATGATTATTAATGAGTATATTATAATGAAATACTTCAAACATAGACAGATAGATTGATAGATAGATGATAAATAAATAAATATACATATATACAGTGGTACCTTGGGTTACATATGCTTCAGGTTACATACGCTTCAGGTTACAGACTCCGCTAACCCAGAAATAATGCTTCAGGTTAAGAGCTTTGCTTCAGGATGAGAACAGAAATTGTGTAGTGGCAGTGCGGCGGCAGCAGGAGGCCCCATTAGCTAAAGTGGTGCTTCAAGTTAAGAACAATTTCAGGTTAAGAATGGACCTCTGGAACGAATTAAGTACTTAACCCAAGGTACCACTGTAAAGGGAAAGGATCCATGGATGGTTAAGTCCAGTCAAAGGTGACTG